>NC_140495.1:33746853-34439353 GCF_964271855.1 Acomys minous
GGTCCCTTCTGGGAATATTTGAGGAAAAAAAGAAAGTCCAAGAGGAGATCCTTAGTGAAATCACAGATTCTCCTCAGTCTAGTGTAGGACCGTTAAAGGAACCACCCCATGAGATTGGGGATTCAGATCTGCAAAAGGCCCTTCCGTGCTCTAGGTAGGCATTTGCAAAGAATGCTTTATTTCAGAGTGAGTTTCCTCATCAATGCTCGCTGGCTCAGCTACATAGAGGATTCCCCACACTTCGCATTAGCAACTAGATTTTCTTCGAATGATTACCATGCTGGTATTTTAATTTCATCATCCTTTCTGAAAATAAGTGATAAGTTGGGAATGGAGTTAAACACGTGAGCAGTTAAGTCTGTAGTTATGACAGATTAAAATCAACACAATCCAAGATAAGAAGTAGATAATATAAGTAATCAAAGTATAGAAGCTTCCAACAGATGTTGAGCTTGGTAGATTTGCAGGTGAGTTGTTATTTTTGTGATTTTTGGCAGAGTGAGAACATGATTGTCTTGTTAATTGGATAAGTTGGTTGCACACCATGGATGTCTCAATAGAGATTTTATGCAAAAAAAAAATCACTTTGAGTCTCAGTTTTCTAGTGTGTAAAAAGTATAGTTAGAAGGAGAATCTTGACCACTTCTTTCAAGTATGAATTAATGTAATACCTATTTATTAATACTTAGCTTACTATCAGAAAGCTTGTTCTGTTGAAGTGTGTGTGTGTGTGTGTGTGTGTGTGTGTGTGTGTGTGTGTGTGTGTTTGTTTCTTTATTTTGGTCTACATATACACATCTATCTATCTATATCTTTACAAAGAACATAGTAATGTCAGGATTATTTTCAATATACTGGTTTAATTAAAGATGGCTTTTAAATGGCATGGAGCTTTACTCAGTTACAACATACAGGGCAAATTTTAATGTTTTCACATTTTAATGAAACTATATTTAGTAATGTATTTGATAATGCATAAAATACGTCCCCTTTCATATTGCCCTTAATTGCATGGCCTAAATCATCACATGGAACAAGCATAGAAATCTTTTAAAGTGTCTAGACATCTTTCTAAGCCCATTCAATTTCTTGGGAAGACACTTCAACTTGTCTTTCTGACATTTCATTCATGCCAAAACTCAGATGCAATAATATCAAGCAGTTTATTTACTGAGTTTGTACAGGACTAGATAGATCTACACAGACATTCCATGGCAGTGTTTGAATCCTATTATTATGGTCACTAGAAAGACTTTCTCTTAATACCAAGACATTTTCCACATATCAATTTTATTAAGATGTAGTCCACATATCGTACAAGTTATCTTTCTAAAGTGAGCAATTCAAGACTTTCAGTATATCTACAGGACTGTAAAACTATCGCCATCATCAATTCTAAACATTTTTAAAATCACATTTTGTTCCTTAATAACATTTCTTCCCTTTCCTCCATGCCTTCTTACTACCAAGTCCTAGGCAACTGTTAACCTCCTAATTCTGACCATGTCATGGGAGTAGATTCATGTAGGGTATGGTCCTTTGGGACTGATATCTTTCAAATTTTAAAAGTTCATCCATTTTTAATGACAAATACATTTATTATATGGATGAACCACCATGTGTGTACTCATTGTTACATTTTGTTTGTTTGTGAGGCAGTTTTACTGTGCAGCCTTATCCAGGTCCCGGAACTCATTACGCAAACCAAGTTAGCCTTAAACTTGGAATAATCTCTCGTTTACCTCTGCCTCCTCACAAGGGCTAAAATTGCAGGTGTGAACTAACATGCTCAACCCGTTTTTACTTTTAACTATCATGAATAATGCTGTTGTAAACTCTGCAGATATTATAGTGAGGACACACACCTTCATTTCCCTTGGGTATATAGCTGGGGGTAGGGCTATGAGATGCTGAATTACTCTTTTGCTCTCTTTGAAAGCCCTACTTTTCATGCTTGCCAGCAATGCAGAGCTATGATCTTCACATATCCTTGCTGACCTTGTTATTATTAGTCTTTCTGATGATAGTCAGCCCAGTCGACATGCCGTGCTGCTTTACTATGGTTTGATTTACAGTTCTTCAGTGACAAGAATGATACTGAACATCTTTTCCTATGCTTTATTGGCCATTTGTGTATCTTCTTTTGAGAAATATTCATACAAATTCCTTACCCACTTTTTAATTGGGTTGTCTTTTTTTAAATTGTAGTATAAGTTTTCTTTGCATATAAACTAGATCCATGCCCCTTATAAGATATATGATCTGCAAATAATTTCTCTCATTCTGTGTGTTGTCTTTGAGCTTTTTTAATGGTGTCCTTTGCAGCACAAAAACCTTAATTTTGGGAGGTCCAGTTTGTTTTTCTTCTCTTGATAGTTCTTTTGATGTTAAGACCAAGATATTTTGATGAACTCCTTTAATCTGATGTTTTTATTATTATTATTATTATTATTATTATTATTATTATTATTATTATTATTATTATTATTATTACTATCATCATCCTTAATAGTAGCAGTGGTGATAACTGATACACATTTCACAAGTGCTTTTAGAGTAGATAAATTTAATAGTACTTGATAAATTACCTCTCCTCCCAACAGGTCTGAAATGTTCTTAAGGAAATAAATCTTCCTTTCAGGATCTTGATAAACGGATCCTAAAGCATCATGGACTTTTTATTACCGTAGGAAACAGTCAGCACTTCCAATATATATTCAATCACTGACTGTTTATTAAGCCTTAACTACTTGCCTGGCATTATTTTAGACATGAGCAGCTGTGAATGGCACCATTGGTGCCATCAATGCCTTGCAAAAATGGTTTCTGAAGAAACAGTACTCTTTAACATATCACAGCTGGCAAGAAACGTATTGCTACTTGACTTTTCTATGATTTGATGCCTCTGTCCTGACATTACAGATCCCAGATGGGCACCAAAAACTGCTTGCTCATGCATCAAGGTACAAGAGGGATGCATTATCACCTTAACTCCGAGAGTTTGTTTTGTGGTTTTCTTTGGAAATCCTAGCATCATTTAGAATTCATTTTTCCAATTGACTTTATTTACAGAACAGTAACAGGATATTTCTCCATTATTAGCAGTAAAGGAAAAAACCCTGCTTATTTAGGGTTTTGGAAAACTGCACATTTCTCTTAAAGATATTTGGCAAAATGGATTGCAGAGACTTACAGATTCCTTTTTCTTAATTTGCCTAATTGAATTTCAAGGCAAAATGAGTTGAGCCACATGTCTTTCATACAAAATAGAAGCACCCACTGTGCAGCAGGAAAGGAACTCTTTAAAGAGGCTGCCATAGAAAAATGAAAACGGCCAGGAGGCCTTGGCAAGGAATGGACACACACTGGAACCCTCTGAAGCTCTTGGGCATTCGATTTCCTAAGCTTGATAACCTTGGTGTAAGGATCTGTGATGTCATTTACATCAGAATGTTTGCTGCCTGCTCAGATTTACCCCAAGGTCAGTAAGAGGGCCAGAAAAACCTCAAAAGTTCTTGTTTGGAAGACCCTTTAGAGATCCGATAGCAGAGAGGCACAGAGATGCGTTGTGGGCAGCTGCTACAAATACTGGAAAGCTATGAATAAATTCAGCGAGTCTCCTTGACAGCTTCCATCATCATTTCCGGTCTTCCTTGTCTTTCCATGCCAGCTCCTGTCCCGCGTGTCCTTCTGCAGCTGCCTTCTCAGCTGAAAGGACTTACTCAGGGACTTCTTCACAACTTCCATTCCTCCCAACAAGAGATACGAAACGTCCCCCAGGAGACACCGACTCTTCCTGCGAAGCGTTGTAAGAGCGTTCTGCCCACTTGCGGTTTTGTGTTTGCTTGCTTAGTCTGTGTATGGCTGCTTGTGTGAAAGCTAGAAGGGGACTTGAAGGAGCGCCTCCTACCTTTGTCCTTCCACAGGTAGGTTTCAGAGACTAAACTCAAGGTGTCAGGCTTAGGGCCAAGCACCCTTACCTGTTTGAGTCAACTTGCTTGCCCTGCATATTTCTCCTAAAGAGTATATAAATACTTTACTGCACGCTTCTCATGTAGGCCAACCGGCCCACCTAACATTGAAATCCAAAGCTAATGAACATGTATTTTTGCCTTATCACCACATACTAAGTAGCATGCAGGCAGAGATTTAAAATATACATTTTGGAGAGTTAAGTACTAGAATTTCTATTACAGTTCGAATGGGAAGTAGGCTCCCAAACAGCACATTATTGGAGACGTGCTCCCAGCTTGTAATATCCACCCCTGAGAGGTGCTTGGATTATGAAGGCTCTGGAAGATGAATCAACTAATAGATTCATAATTTGATGATGACTTGGGATGGTAGTGTAAGCTAGGAGGTAGGACGTGGATGGAAGATGTGGGTCCCTGGAGCTGGTCTTTGAAGGGTATATTGTGTTGCAGGAGTTCCCACACTTCCGCATCTCCAGATCATGTTCCTGATGTCAGGAATGTGACATTTCCCCTTGAATTTCTTTCTCCTCAGCCCATGTTCATTTAACCCTAAAGAGCACCCACTGCTGAAACATTAGACACACACTTGTCTGCTACTTTAAAATCTTCCTCTCATGTCAAGCCAGACCAATCATTTACTTGCGAGTGTATTTGTTCCTCTTGCCCTACTCTATTAAAGTTATTCACAGAAAAGTGTGTGTGGGGGGGATCAATTTTGAAGGTTTAATACTAGATAGAAAAGCAGCATGAGTTTACACAGTGATAGTGCATAGAACATTGCTTTATTTATTGTTTCTAACAACTGTGGGAGGTGTTTTTGTCCATGATTTACTAACAGGAGAACTAAAAATTATAGGAGTTTGGCCATTAATGACATTTGACCATAAATGACATTTAACTATTAATGGCATTTGACTACTAATGAAAGTTCGGATGAAGCCTAAGTTGTCTGATGCTGAAATGGAGTGTGACAGCAAGAAAGGGAGATTGATTAGAGTAATAATATCAGTTTGGGGAATAATCCTTAGGGAGAATGGAAAACAAAGAAAATGGAAAAGAAAAGAAGACAAAACAAAAGAAAAAGCAGAAGAAAATCCTCTTTGCTCTTTTTTTCTTTCTTACTGGGGACCCAAAGCATGCTAGCGAGATGCCAGTGGGTACCTGATGACCTAGCCGCTGATGTCCTCTTAGGGGGAAGCTCATGTTGGGGACAGTCATTGGTGGAGAGTTATCAATATATATCCTTCAACACAACTTTTCTGCTTGTCACCTGACTTTAGTGAATACTTTCCCTTGAATGGACAGCTGCCTCTAGGAAGTCTGCATGATGTTAAGAGCTTATTATTAGAGATTGGGAAGGAGAAATGAAACTGCAAACCTTCTTTCCCATGAAACTGGGCACTTTGGAGATAGGCGTATGTAAGTCCACAATGCTATGGGAAGATTCTTTCCAATAGTGAAGTCTTTAGAGACAATTCTTTTCTCCAGGTCCCTTCAAAAAGGTCCATGATGGAGCTAGAAAGACAGCTCAGCACGTAAGTGAATTGGATGATCTTCCTGAAGACCTGAATTCAATTCCCAGTTCTCATATAGCAACTTACAACCATCTGCAACTCTAGTTTGAAGGTATGAGACATCCTCTTCTGGTCTCTGCTGGCACCAGACACACATGGGGCTCACATACATAATACAGATAGACATTCATATACATAAAATTGTGTGTGTGTGTGCATGTGTGTGCGCAAGTATGTGTACATGTGTATGTCTGTGTCTGTGTGAAGTGACCATTGTGCCACATACTATAGAGCAAGTGTGGAGATCAAGGGACAACCTTCTGGTGTCAGTCTTTGCCTTTCTTTCTTTTTAGAGACAGGGTTCTTTGCTACCAGATAGCCAGGCTAGCTGGGGGTCTGCAACATGCCTCCACCTCCCATCTCTCCATTGGAGTGTTCTGGGACTACAGACACTTAGACTACTGCCTCTGGCTTTTAGGCAGGTTCTGGGGATTCGAATTTGGGCAGACAGGCTTGCAAAAGCATTATTACTTAGTGATACATCTTTTCAGCCTCATAAAGAAATAAAATTCTGATAGTTGTTACTACAACGTGGCTGATCCTTGGGAACATGCTAAGGTGAAATATGTATACACAGGGGACAAATATTTTGGTTCCATTTACGTGACATACCTAGACAAATGAAAAGCATAGAAATAAGAAGTGGAGTGGTTGTGACCAGAGCTGCAAGAAGGGAAAGGAGAGTTCCACATTTCAGTCTGAGAAGGCGTGATTGGTAGTTTGATGTCAACTTGACACACGCTTCACTCATCTGGGAAGAGGAAATCTCACTCGGGAAGATGCCTCCACCAGACTGGCCTGTAGACAAGCCTGTGGCACATAGTTTTGTTTGGTGACAGATGTGGGTGGGATCAGCTTCCTATACCTAGTAGTTTTCCATGCGATAAGAAAGCCAGCTGAGGAAGCCATGAGGAGCAAGCCAGTCAGCAACACTCCTTCATGGCTTCTGTGTCAGTTTCTGCCTCCGGGCTTTTGACTTCAGTCTCTCCCCTGACTTTCTTCGATGACAGACTGCGATGTAGAACCGTAAAGAACCGTGTGCTTTAAATACACACTTTTCTCCTCAAGTTGCCTTCAGCCATGCTGTCTCAGCCCAGCAATATAAACCTTGGCTAAGACAGAAGGTGAAGTTTCTAGAGATGGAGGCTAAGTAGGCATTCCTTTGAGCCTGTCTCAAATAGAATTGAAGTTTCCTTCCTCTCCTGTTTGGTCCCATCTGGTACTGAACTGCTGTTTTGTAAGAAAATGTGCAACACGCACCGTTCCTTCCCCGATAGCTATTTGCTTCATTAGTGTCAGATTCATGCCCTATTATTTACTTCTGATGCTTTTTTTTTTCACATGCACATGCCTTTGGTTCCATGCTATGTCCTCATTTAAATGTTCTCAGTTGACAGCTAAACTGAGTTCTTGTGACAATTGTGCAAAGAAGTCAATAAAAATTGGAGCTGCACGCTGTCTGTCCCATAGTGTTTGTGAGCTGCTGTCCACTCTAGGATGTGTTTCTGTTTGGGAGATTTTTTTTTTAATGGAAAAAAAAAACACATAGCTGCAGACCTTTGAACTTTGGCACATTATAAGTTACTTAGAATGTTTTATGGCATACTTATGGAAAGTCGTATCACGATTGAAAGATAAGTGTCAATGAAATTAATGTGCTGTCAGATCCCACGCTGTTCCACCCCTACACTCTGCTCACTTTTGCAGGCTTTTCTTTCCTAAGGGAGCAGAGGTCTGGAAGATACCTCTGAGGCGTTGTCATGAACTTAAACCTGGTGTCCAGATTCTTGGCTAGGCTCAGCTAGAGACACCTCAATAAATACCGAGCAGCCTTTTTCGCCTGATCTGTGGACACTTGGCAGAAGCGTTGATGACAGTTGCAAGAACATGATGCACAGCAGTGTTCTTTACAGCCGTTTAATCTGTGTCATCAGATCCTGAGAATCCGTGATTAATAGCAGCACTTGAGTTGGTCCTCAAGTTGTATATTTGGCAATGGTGAACTTTGATCTGTGGTTTCACTTTAAAGAATCATTTTGACACAAACTTTTCCTGTAGTCCTTCTATTTCATTAAGGCCCTCACAAATACCAGAGGGGAGGACGTTTAATACTATATGTGTGTGCTATGTGTTTATCGCACCATTTCAAGCCCTTTGATAAGTGACGGGGAGCACGTCCTTTCCAGACAGTGAGCGATCGGCATTTCAGAGAGCGGTCTCATCCTTGAAGTTGCCAGTATAGGCCCCTCAAGGTCAGTTTTGATAAAAGATTAGCCCCTACGGTGAGGTAAGGGCCCATGATTTAGTCTCAAGTGAGATTATTCTCTCATTCAGTTATCAGGGCTAAATATTTTCTCATTTTTAGCCATCGTCTGCATTTCAACGTGGACGGTATGTTCTTTTCTCCTGAAAATTCCTCTTCTAGAGTATCATTATTCAATTAGTTACAGAAAGTGAGCCACACACATAATGTTACAGTTCCTGATGGCATATTTAAAAAAAGAAAACAGGTGAAGTAAATTTTAGTAGTGTACTTAGCCAAGCATATTCAAATTTAATTAGTGAAAAACATATTAATGAGCGATTTTTTTTAAAACATAGTTTTGCTTTTGGTACTGAAAAAAATTCATAGTTTGAACTCCAGGGACACTAGCAGCACATTTAATTTGCACACTACATTTTCAGTATAGTCCCTTTTAAACAGTAAAGTTGTGTTTAATAAGAAAAATATGTTACCCTCAGTTTAATTTAATTAATATTGAGTATAAGCAAGAATCAAATTCTATAATTACAACAGCCACATTTCAAGTACCCGATAGCCACATGGCTGCCATGTTGGGCAACACAGAATTAAAGGGTCAATGAGAAAATGGTGCTGTAGCTATGTAGCTATGAACATCACCTCGTTGTTCTAACATTTTAACGTGTGCAGTGTTGATGCTAAATTATTGCAGAAGTGAGACGTCTGTACACTGTGGCTTCTAGGGCCTCTACAGAGTCTTAGAACTAGGACAAGGAGGACTGAAAGGAGAAGCCCACGACGGCATGCCAATGGCCATTTTAAAGATCTTGTTTGGGCAACTATTTTGTTGCGAGTTCCTGGGTGCAGTTTCCCTGTCATGTAAAGAAGGCACATCCCACGCTAGTCCTCTGGCTCTGAAAATCTTTCCACTTCCTCGTCTGAGATATTTCCTGAGCCTTAGGTGTAGCGGCTGTATAGACATATTGACACGTGCGGCTGGGCTCCCACAATCTGTTGTGGGTTTTTTTATTTTCGTTTTGATCAGTTGTGGCTTCCCGCATGCGTCTCTGAGTGATGCCTAAAGAAGCTTCTTTGGTGCAGGGTGGGAGATGCACTTAGGTGTGGGCATGGGTTGCAGTTGGGAATTATGCTAGGCTATGAAAGTGCTGGAAATAGGTTCTCTCCTAGGCTCCATGAGTGGTGGTCTAGGTTTCCTGTACTAGGCATGAACTCCTTCCTGTTGACTGGGCCTTAAGTCCAGCTAGATGGTTATTGGTTGTTCCCAGGATATGTGTGCCAGTACTGCACCATTCTGAGAATGTTTGTTATAGCTGGGTAAGACTGTTGCTTGCTTTTCTCCCTTGCTAGCTTGCATAGTTACTTATGATACTATGAGGGCTAGTGCCCAGAGAGGAGACTTCTAGGTCAGTTCTGTCCCAGTTCCTCCAAGTCCTATGTCTGAAGTGTCTGGGAGGCATCCAAGGAAAATGATGCTAGTTCATTTGGCTTTTGGGACCTTCTGAACTCCTCTGATCAATAACTTGTAAGAAGGTTTCCCATGTCTGGAACGGTTTTTTGTTTGTTAGTCTATGGCTCTTAACTTAATTTAAAAATGATTATATATATATATATATATATGTGTGTGTGTGTGTGTGTGTGTGTGTGTGTGTGTGTGTACACATACAACACAGACTTGGAATGGGGGTGGGTGGAAGAATTCTCACAAGGTTTCATCCCTAGAAGAGTAGTTACGGGCAGTTAATGGTTGCTGAGAGAGAAAGAATCAGTCTTCTCCAGGGATGAGCTCCTTAACAGGTTAGTCAATCCCCAAATGTCAGCAAAACTATGAGAAACACTAAGTGATCTCAATAGGTGTGTGGTGTGTGTGTGTGTGTGTGTGTGTGTAAAATAAGAAGTCGTGAATTTGAGAAGGACATGGGAGGAGATGGAGAGAGGAACATAATTTAAATACATTACTCATGTACGCCATTCTCAAAAAATAAGCTAAATAAGAGGAGAAGAGGGAGGAGGCTATGACCAGGATATAAAGTGAAAAAAATAGCTAAATTATTTAAAAAATTTAAAAAAAGAATGACCTAAGAACATGGTATTAATACACTCTCTTCAAAGGTGTCAGCCTCTACTGTGAGGTCAGTAGTGTAGGTTTTTCATATAAATATCAGATCCTTGATTTTATGAAGTTATAGCATATGACTGACAAATAATATCTGATTCTATCAAAGTAGTGAAATAGTACATAATCTAAAATAAAAACAAATCTCTTTATCCATATATATGGATAATGGCTGTGACTCAAGATGGGCTTTCCTCTAAAGACAACCCTTAAAATATTTTTGAAAAAAGGAAATTTCTTTTATATTCCATGAAAATAATTGTGGCTTAATAGTAATAGTGTTGTTAGCAGTACTAGGTCTATCTTAACTTTTACATATGGTATACATATATATGAAAAAAATACATATTTGAAGAGGACATGGTTGAAATCATGGTTTGGATTTATTCAATGGAAAGAGTTGGGCAGGTGGTATGCAGCAGGTGAAATTGCTCAGAAACATGCAGCCATTGGTTGCTGACTGGTGGAGAAGTTACGGCACTGCTAGTTTGCAAGTGTGTGCTAAGTCCCCTGAGAATAGCACTTTAGTCTCAGCCTGAGTCTTCTCTTAAGGGCATCCTTTTGGTTTCTCCTTTGCCACATGGTTTTAGATGCAATCCAGGCTCTGCAGGAATTCCCATGCCAAGCTTCCAGACTGGGGGACAAGACAGCAACTTTTGATGGAAATATGCCTGGCTTGCATGATGCAATAATTTAATTAATGATGTTCAAAGTACTAAATTACCATAAGCTCTAACAGTTACAGGAACTGAGACTCTGTGAAGAACATTGAAGTAATGGAAATCCAATAAAAAACAGAGTTGGACTGGCTTAGATAAGGGGGAAAAGGACGATATCAAAGGGAAGGCCGGCCTTGTCTGTTTAGTTGACCCACCATAAACTTCAAGAAAAATCTGCTGGGCCCCAACACCATCTTTCATCCTGAAGTGAAAATAGTTTGGATGAGGAAGATTACCACTGGGGCTTCTAGAGAGCATGATGTGTTTCTGCCGTTACTGAGTTTATAAAAAGAAAGCCGTGCTCTTCCGACTGACTCATTTATGGCTTTCCACACTGGGGGTTCTTTTCTAAGATTTTAACAGCACGTGAACATAAAGTGTCCCATCAGGATGACTGCCACTTTTAGAGCCCGAGTCACATGTAATATCTCATAAAGGTGATGACCTCATTCAAGCTATTTTTGATATCCTTTATTCTGTTGGCATATTTAGCTGCATTGTTAGGTACAGGGGCCATTGATGTGAAAATTGAGTAGCTTTTCCTATAAATCATTTGGAATTTGGTATTCATGATAGCTCTTTTTTTTAGGCAAGTGTCTTTCCCGAATGAGTAGCTTGAGGTGTCTTGCTGACCTACTTTTCTATCGGAAATGAGAGTAGGCACTTGGAGACAGTTAAGCACCCATGGCTTGAACTGAAAAATGTCAAAGAGCTGGGAGGTCTTCTTCCTGCTCCTTCTCGATTCTATAGAAAAAAGACTCCCATCCCGACTCCTCTCTAGATTTAAGCAGACGCTGTGGCTTGGAAAGTGCTCACACATAGATTCCATTTTGTCTTATAACATAGGAGAAGAGAAAGAAGGAGAGAGGGAAAAGGATCAACGTCACGTGGCTTGGTCTCTCTCACAGTGGTTGTGATTTGTCAAAGCTGCTGTATCAGAGGCATGTGACTGTTGTTAGGCAAGTCAATGAGAGTATAAAAGCCTGCCACCCTATACCACCAGCCTCTTCCGTACTGACTGGCTTCTCCGCACCTTTATTTCTGTCCAGGGCGCCATGAATGCTAGGCAAAGCCTCCATGACGTAGTGACATATACCCAGCCTTTACTATACCTTTCCTTAGGTCACAAGGACCACAACAGCACCCTCTCTTGCGTCCAGTTCCTTGATGAGTTTTGCAAATGTATAAACTTTATGCATACAAAAAAATTTAAAAGGAAGAATAAGTTTTATTCATTAAATCACGACAAAGTTTTGGGAGAAACAAAGGAACCAGGAAATCCAGGACAGAGTTTGGCCAAGTGAAGGTGGGGAAAAAAAAAGGCAAAAAATGAAAGAGGACATTTTTGTTTTCAGAGTTTGATGGCGTGGGTTTTGAAATAATCATCTTTCATATGAGAGGCAGGGAGAGTGGCTTTAGCAGAACATGTGTATAAAGCTTTGTGTCAAGTACGATTTTAAAGGCATCACATGATAGACACATTTTTTTTTTTGTAAGCCAACAAGCCTCGAGAGTGGATTCTACTGTTTCGATACTTGTCATATAGGTGCAGGCACAGAGAAGCACAGAGAGATTAAGGTGCCCAAGGTTACATACCCAACAAAGAGCAAAAGTCAAGATCTGCACCCAGGGGTCTAGCGTCGGAGTCCAAGCACCTTGTCATCACTCTTCTGCCCTATGGCCTTCATCGTGTTATAAGGTTCTGGGGCTGCAGAGCCTGTCAGCCGTCAGTGAGACTCAAGAGTTGGTGGGCTGCGACACCAAGTCCTCTCTCCACCCAGGACACTTTCTACTGGGTGTCATATACAGTTTCGCAATATGTGTTCAATTCAAGGAAACATTCCAGAGAAGAGCCTGGGTGCTAGTGCTACATAAGCACTGTGCTGCTGGCAAAGGAAACTCTTCATTTTACCATGTGGTGTGTAGCATCCTCTCTCTCTCTCTCTCTCTCTCTCTCTCTCTCTCTCTCTCTCTCTCTCTCTCTCTCTCATAATTAGTTTCTAATTGGCATATATATTACCCCAAACTGATGAATGCTATGTTCTTATGGACGTACGTCTCTTGGGAATTTGGGGAACTCCTTGCTGAGAAAGGGCATGCACAGCTTTCACAGCTTTATGATGACATTCCTTATTTTATACTCTTTGCAGCAATGGCCTACCCAGACCTCAGCACAACCCCACAGTGACAGCCCTGTGCTTAGAGAAAGACTGTCCGAGAGTGTCCATCCGATTCTGCAACTGAGTGTGGCCCTCCGCAGTGACTGAGGAGAAAGCATGCGAGCCAAAACACATGAGCTCTTGAGGGTAGCCTGTCTCCCCCCGCCCCAACCCCCTGCGTCAGCTCCGTGAAATCAAAGTTTGAGGCACCACAGGAGCTCTTTTTAAATGTCCTGGCCAGCTTGCTGCAGCCCAGATGTTGTTCCAGTCCCCGGCTGCAAGCTCACATCATTTCATGACCCGACCGCACGCCTGCAGACCCGCCCCCTCCCCTGGCACTGTTCTGTAGATGCTGCAGATGCCACCGCTCATTTCTTTGAAGTCTGTATGTTTTTTTAAAAAACACCCCTTTCGACAGTTTTGGCCCAGCTTCTTATTATATAAGCTGATCTGTTGGAACATCTGTCACTGTGTGGCTTCAGCCCCCATCCTCCACTGAAGTGTAATAACTTGACGTTAATAAATAATGAGGCAGTGGTGAGTTTAACACATATATTATGAGGCATTGAGGCCAAAATGGCAGACTTTCATCTTTCAGGGAAACCAGCCTAGATTAAACAAATAAGGGGAATACAGCTAGAGCCCAGATGAACACTTCCAGCCATTGCTCGTTTGCGAAATTATAAAGTACCTCGCTTAAACTATTGTCTCTTCACTCTACAGCTTTCCACAGTGTCAGTGAGAAAGGCCGACGCTTCGCGGATGAAGACGTTTTAGCACAATATTTATCATTCTACGCCTTCTGGGCTATCAGTTTATTGGAATTCATTCTTCCTTCCAGAGAAAGTAGTTTCTCAGTAGTCTCATGTTGACTCTTTCATAAAGGACAAATGCTACCATAACGTTATATGCTTAGGTAGCTGGCACCCGAGACTCTCCCTGGCACTTCAACTATTGACACATTCTTCCTCCATAGAGTTGCTGTGAGTAGCTCGTATGTGAATATGCTTGGCCGTATGCTAGTGAATGCCCTTGGGGGGGGGGGGAGAAGAAAAGAAAAAGAGGTAGAATTTGCTTGTTTCTTGGAACGAAACCCAATATTCTTGAAATTCAAATTTATTCCCATTTATTTCTCTCCAAAGATAATCTAAAATCAAGGCAAACACACCCAGAGAAACAGCCAATGGAATGCGTTTCCAGTTTTTGTTCTTCCGTCTGCAGACACAAAAGTTTGCACACTCTCGCCTTTACTCATGTTGCCCAAGACTGCCTATCTTTCACATCATAAATGGTCCCTTAAGTGAGGGGCAGCTCTGTCGGCTTAGCCTGCACAATCCAGCTTTGTGTCATGCATACAGATGCTTCATAAATATGTAATGGCAGAGGAAACAGTGCTGGAAGCGAGGCTGGCTGGTGTGGTTCCCATTCAGAAATGAAGGAGGCGGAAGAGCTGCCTGAAGCCTGATGAGGAAGGAAGTCTGAGTCCTCGGACTGTGCCTGCTTTCTTTGGATTTGGGCATGGGACTCGGGCTTGATAGAAAAGGAACAGACTTCTGGGAGCCTACATTTTAAGGTGAAGATGGCATAAAAGCCACAGGTAATAATTAAAGCACGAGAAGACCAGCCTGAGTTAGTAGGTACTGGTGGCAAAGTGAAAGATCGGGGGAGGGGAGGAAATTTCTCTACAGGAAGCAAAGTCCAGTGATTCCTCTTCTGGTCCCTTCAGGTCGACTCTGGTTATGGGAAAACTCACTTCCACCTTCTTGGCAACAGTTCTACACATTTTTGCCAAATTCTTAAGTATAAAGACGATGATGATGTATCACAGACGTGATCCCAGAGGCAATTTCTCCTGTGTATTCTTATCTCTACAGCTGACCTGTGAATGTTGATGAGAACCCATACACCTTCACCTTCACAGAGATGACCTACTAGTACTTATACTTTCCATGCAGGTTCTTCTTTTAAAAATTGTTATTATAATTTATTCAGATTACATCCCAATTGTTATTCCCTCACTTGTGTCTTCCCGTTCCCACCCTCCCTCCCTCTTCTGCCCCATTCCCTTCCATAGACCTCAGACAGAAGGGGACCTCCTCCCCCACCGTATGATCTATCATAGCCTTCCTCTGTGTGCCCACTGCTGGGCCTCCCCACCAAGGGGAAGTGATCAAATTGGGGGCACCAGAGTTCATATGAGAGGCAGTCCCCACTCTCCCCGACAACCGTGGAGAATGAGCTGTCCATTGACTAGATCTGAACAGGGGGGTCTGGGTTCACTGCATGCGTTGTCCTCGGTTGCTGCAACAGTTTGTGCAGCCCTGCCCCCCCGGGTCCCGATCCACCAGCCTTGATGGTCCCCTTGTGGGGCTCCTGAACCCTCTGGTTCCTTCCATGAAGGTTCTTATGTAGAAATCGGTTTGTTTGTTTGTTTGTTTGTTTGTTTTTTGCTATAATCCTTTCTATTAGCACTATTATTTTAGGCAAATATTTGTCATTATTTTCTTCTGATTAAAAATAAATATCAATTAGTTTAATGTGCCTACATGCAGACATCTAAAATACTGGATAATCTCCATATCCATTTTTATACTTGGAGAAAGTTACAATGCTCTTAACTAGGAAGAATAGTTGACTTGCTGATGTTATGGTAGTTTAGCCCATTCATTTTATCGCAAGTCTGTTAGCAATTTGTGACTTTAGGACACATCAATGAGAAAAAAAATGATCATAAAGATGTTAGTATTTGATTTAGTGATTTCTCATTTTCTCTCCTTTTTCTTACTATCAGTACTGTCAGTACTGCAGGTGTCTTTAAAGACACCCCAGTCATAGCTCTTGGCAACCATGGGGACACTTCCAGCTCCCAAGGTAGAGGCACTTTCGTGTGATTTAGCTTTTCTTCTTTTTTTTTTTTAATTTTTAATTTTTTTTAAAAAGTTTTTCGAGACAGGGTTTCTCTGTGTAGCCTTGGCTGTCCTGGACTCGCTTTGTAGACCAGGCTGGCCTCGAACTCACACGATCCACCTGCCTCTGCCTCCCGAGTGCGGCGATTAAAGGCGTGCGCCACCACCGCCCGACTTAGTTTTTCTTCTTATTTCTCAGCTCTCTCTACTTAAAGCACAGCCATAATCCAAGAGACCAAAGAACTATTTTTGTGAGCACAGAATAGTTGAGACAAAGTAAAGATAAATTTAAAACTGAAGATCTAAGTCAGTTGGCAAGGGCTGTGCATGTCAAAGCATTGATTCTGGGCTTTTCCCAGAGGGCTAGAGAGATCCCAACAGTGTCAACTCTGAATAGAGTATAGTGGAGAGTTGGCTAAAGAGAAAGAATATTTTATCAAACATTTATTTATGTGTTTATTTTGAGTGCGTGTATGTATGTATGTATATATGTATGTAAGTAAGTGGGTGCATGTCTGCTTCATATTTGGAAGACATTCTGCCTCTTGTCATAAGCATTCAGTTTACTGCTGTTTGTGGGCTGGGCTTGGAAATTGAGATTGCTGTTGTTGCCATTTCAGCAGACAGCTAGAAACAAACAAACCAAGAAAATCTATAGGCTTCTAACAGATGGGCTTTAAAAAGTAGGTCATGTTTTGAGCCCACCAACTTTGATGACATCTCTCGAACAGAAACTAGATTCCTAAGTGTCAGGCCAATACAAATGAGGTTCTAAAATGGTCTCTGGATCTGTTACAGCTTCCAAGTACAGCTGGGAAAAAGTTGTAGAGGAAGGTCTCCATGGATTCCCATGTTGCAAAGCCCTGAATTCATCCCTCTGTCTTCTTTTTACTCTGATAGAAGATTCAGTCCTGAGGGAGTTATAGAGGACAATGGAGGATTGCAGGAGAAAATTGTGTGTGTGTGTGTTTGTGTGTGTGTGTGTGTGTGTGTGTGTGTGTGTGTACATGCACATGTGTGTTTCTGTCTGTCTGTCTGTCTTGGTCGAGGGAAGAATCATTTTCTATGAGAAACATGTAACTACACAGATTGTTGTTGCTTTGAATTAAAGGCATCTGACAAGCCAGGAGGGCAAGGTGTGCCATATGTGAGGAGGGACGCCATCTCATCTGTCTTCTGCCTCGCCTAGCATAGGATCCGCTTTTTGATAACAGAATTATGTACAGATCTAATTAATGAACCTGAATCTCAGAGGAAGAAGGTTGTAAGGCTATGAGAACTCACAAGGTTAAGATAAAGTGCCCTGCGTGTTTTCCACTCCACAGCCCTAGAGAGTGAAATAAATACTTTCTTAGATCCAAGTATCTGTGGTTTCCCAGGCTTCATGCCTCATTGCTGAATGAGAACAATTGGAAAACAGGACATACATTTATACATCAACACCGTTCTGCCTCCAGTGGAATGAAGGATGGAACCCCTCCCTAGATCACCCCTTGTTGATTGCCTGGCTGACCCAAGCACCAATCCATCAGAAGTCTGTTCTCCAAATTCAACTGTTTCCAAATGCTGTTGAGCTAGAAATACTTCACTTCATTTTTTTTTTTTTTGTCTTGACTGTAGAGGGCTTATCCTTCCTCTCCCAGGGCCCACCCGGAGGGCCAAACATTTAAGTGTTTCACCTTGAATACAACTGTTGACAACATGGAAACATTCTAATCCTGTACCCACAAGTACCATCTTCTTAGTGTTTGACTTATATATCTGTGGTATTTAAATGCACTGGTGTTTTCCCCCACATTTTGTGGGAGCACATCTTAAGCCAGTATGGGATGCAGAAAACTAAACAGTGATTGAGTTCTTCATCTCTGAAGTCACTACAGTATCCTTAAAATTAAGCTAGTTGCTCTTGCCCAGCAAACAGCAAAAAACAAACAAACAAACAAACAAAACAGTAAAGTGCTAAAGAAAAGAGATTAGAAAGAAAATGGAAGGCTTAGTATAGAGACAACTTCTGGGCCTATTCAAACCTTTTCTTTGTGAGGAAAATGGACAGGGGGGGTGGTCTGTGGCTGTTTGAACTTATTATCTAAGAGGGGAAAGTAAGTGCTGCTCACCTTGAAATCAGATAGTACACATGCTGAAATATCCCTGCAAGGATCCAGTTATTAATGTATCTAATAACGATATATTAACGACTTGAGTTTTCTCTGGCTTTCAATGAGAGGTGCACACTGTTTTTAACTTCATGAGCGCCCTCTCACCCATCTCCTCTTCCAGAGACTCTAGAAGTCTTTGCAAGAGAAGGGAAGTCAAGAAAAGCTGATAGTTTTAAAAACTTACATGTTTCTGAGTCAAACTAAAATTTTACTTTCTGCTATGTCCTGAGTTACCCAGTTTTGCATATGACATTTGTTAGTAGTTCCTTTAGTTTCACAAGCATAGAAAAAAATCAATTGCTTTCTCTTCAGCTTTCCTATAAGAATTCGGAGGCTTTTTGTTTGTTTGTTTGTTTGTTTGTTTTTCGAGACAGGGTTTCTCTGTATAGCCCTGGCTGTCCTGGACTCACTTTGTAGACCAGGATGACCTAGAACTCACAGCGATCCGCCTGGTGAGGCAATTTTATAAGCTCAGGTTCTTATACTTTGGGGAGTAAAACCTTAGGTGGTCCCCTAACACCTCTAAGTATCTTGTTACTAACTTTATAAGATGCTGATATCTTAGTGAGTCTAAAATTCTGAATGTAAATCAATATCTATCATATCTCATCTCTATCAAGATAAAACACCTATCTAGACCTAAAAACATCCTAACCCCTAAACAACTAAGCTTAATTGTGAAACTAAACTGTTTGGTCTTCAACCCTATCAGAGACTTGAGAAGGAATAAAATTAATTACCTGAGTAAACAGGAAATTCAGATTAGCAGCTTCCAAGATGAAAAAAATAATAGAGACAGTTTGCTGCCTGAAAAGTCACCCATAACTCTCACCAAGATAGGAAAATGTTTTCTTCAAGGTTACCAAATACAAATAGCCAAAACACTATGAATGTAACATTAATATAATTCCTAGTTGTTCCATGGTTCTTCTTGCTGTATGTAGTTTATTTTTACATATGTGTAATAATATAACTGTATATGTTAAAAAAATAAAAATATTAAGGGCTGGAGAGGTGGCTCAGAGGTTAAGAGCACTGGCTGTTCTTCTAAAGGTCCTGAGTTCAATTCCCAGCAACAACATGGTGGCTCACAACCATCTATGATGTGATTTGATGTCCTCTTCTGGCCTGCAGGTGTATATCTAGATAGAGCACTCATATACATAAAATAAATAGACCTTTAAAAATAAATAAATAAAAATAAAAATATTATTAAAGATAAATACAGACAAAAAATGCTGATAATGTTATATACATCATAGAGAAGCTGCTATATTAAATCATTTTGTAAATGCAAAGCACTGTGACAGTTCCAGGCATAGAACCAGCTCTGTGCTATCAGAGCATCACTATATTAAATGCATGAGTATTCCCTCAAAGGAGAAGTTGGATGACATGAGTTGTAAGAAGGTGTTGATAAAGGTCCCTGGGTTATTTAATAGATTCAGTTAAGAAAAAAAAAAGCTGCCATTATGTCAAGTGTGTACTAGAACCACTGTATTTTCATTGTAAAGGAGTTGTTTATTTGCATGTGAATTTTCTTTTGAGCCCTTAAAATATGGCATTTATTTAAAATTACCCAGGATATCTGAGATTCTAAAGGTAGGCAGTTCTAATACATGGGAAAAGAGGGCACACTATTATTAATAAACTTTTTTATATGTTGGGTCTCATTGTCATATTTTCTTTCCTTCAGCATCTGTATTAAAGAATAAAAAGTGTAGGGATAAATCTTAGAGGCTTTATGTTCATCTTCTACCTCCTTCCTTCTGTTTATGCCAGTCAGGAATCCTCTAAAAAGGAAACATGTCCATTAGCTGGACCAGACCTGTCACCCTCCCTTACTGGTTTGTTAGTGTTAGCCATACAGCCTAAGCAGGACTTCTCCATTGTGTCGATGTTTTAAAGGACCACTGGCTTAGCATTAGTATAATCAACTCGAAATCAGGGACAGTTGACTTTGGCTCATGGTTTCAGAGGTTTCAGACCTTGTCAGCTAAGTTCATTGATTCTGGGCCTGTGGTGAGTCAGAACATCATGGTCACAGGTCATAATGAAGAGATATTGCTCATTGTAGGACTTCTAGAAGGAAATAGAAAGACAGATACAGCCTTCAAACATGTGTTCCTATTGACATACTTCCTCCTCCTTAGCCTCCACCTCTAAAAGTTTCCGATAACTCCCAGTATACCACTGAAGTTATAAAGTCATCAGAGGATTAACCCACTAATTCATAGGTACAAGGTCAGACTACTCATGGTCCAATTATTCATTAATGGTTGGATCCACCATCTGGGGACCAGCCAAGTCTTCAACACATGAGTCATTTGGGGGAGAGCACTTCATATCCAAGTCACAACAATAGCAATAAAAGTGTTTGTTTCTAAAATGGGATTGATATTAATGAATTTTTTTCTATTGAATAATTTGGATATTTTAGTTTAGATATGGTGACAAGTCTCTTAAAGAGGCATACAAATATGGTCATTATTATCTTTGCTTATCAAGTTGTTGACATTAAATGTATAGTTAGGAAATTCAAATTATTCACTTTTGGATGTGAGTTACATTTTGAGGACCTTAACCATACATTCATCTTTTAATAGGGCACATAAATTAAAAAACAATGGGTAAGTAGGATCATTATGAGTGAAGACTGAAACTCAACCACATAGTTATTGAAGTACACACTGGAAATTGCAATCTCTTCTAGCAGAAGAAGATGGCATTCATGAAAAAAGTCCCCAGTGATAGCAAGTAAGATCAGGAAGAGTTTTGATGAACATTTACCTGTTACCTCAACACTGAAGCAGGCAGAGGCTGGCTGATCACCAGTTGGAGGCCAGCCTGAGCTACATAGCAAGACTCTGGCTCAGCAAACAACAAACAACCATGTGACATCTACCGTGGTGGCTAAGGAATAGAGATTAAATTGGTCTGAAACAATTTGGTTAAGAGTAAACTGAGGGTGATGCTAGGCTGCTCGTGGGAATCACTTCGCAGTCTGTAAGTATGTGAAAGCACCAACTTGAATATAAACAAGTTGTGCTTGTCAGTTATAGTCCAATAAATCTGGAAATATTGTTTCTGGGCCTTTGGTGAGTCAGAACATCACAGCCGCAGGTCGTAATGAAGAGATACTGTTCATTGTAGGACTTCTAGAAGCAAATAGAAAGACAGATACAGCCTTCAAACATGTGAAGTTAGTGCCGTGGCTGACTTCAAATAAATAAATAAAATGCATATACTTTGAAATAATTAATTTGTCAAAATAATATCCTCAATTATTGTTTTTAAATAGTTGGGCATTTTTGTTTCATTCTGACCTTAGACTTTTCAGAACTGAACTACTTCTGGGTTATAGGTGCCCATCCTTACCAGCAAGAGCTGATCAAATATTCTCTGGAAGACCATTTCCTCAGTTAACACTGTAGATAGTGGAGAGTAATGTTAAACTACAAGCTTACATGCAAGGATTACAAACACACTAGAAGTTAAGTGTGGCGAAGAATAAACAACATTTTGTATTGCCATGAACAGTCACATTTGAAACATTTAATAAAATGAAGAATGTGTGCCAATCACTCTGAGCTAATCATTATGGTTTCTACACATGGCTTAAATGTTACATAACACCATAAGTATTACATGTCCATTAAAATGAGAATATTTTCAAAGTCCCATGAAACAATATGTGGTGCTGTGTCACATACTCTACACTTACTCTCCTCATCTTATCAAAAGGTTGCCTATTGTAACCTATTAAATTGATTTTACGTTCTAATAAGCAACAACCCACAGTTTGAAAAATATCATTCTAGATCATTCTTTTATTGAAGGAAGGGAAAAACAAACAAACCCAGAAGCTTAAAGATGCCCATGATTGGCTGAGGTTAGGTTATAGCTCCTGGTTTTGTTCCTCTTGTAGGGTGAGCTGTGTACCTCTGTTTGAATGGACGGAGAACACACAGTGGTTATGACTGTCTTGTCTGCTTCCTTATGCCAGGCCCTGTCTAAGCTCCTTAGAAAATAGGGCCCAGGGCCTAGGCCTCCAGTGCTAGTGTAGGTCTTAGAAGTCCTTGATTCAGGAATGCAGGGGCTTGAACACTGGCTACATTTTTTTCCCCTACATTAGGCAGTTTGGTCTCAAGGAAACCAAGCCAGGGCAGAATGTGAGGTGTGTTCGGCCTTGCCCCTTCATTTATCTTCCTTTAATCAAACAGACTAACCGTTTTCATTGGAGAGAGACGGTTGTTATCCTTGGCTTTCTTGTGTCTCCAGAGGTGTTTTTCTTAGGAATGTGTTAATAGCTGCAAAAATCTTAACACGTCTTCAAGTGCCTCTCACGTTAGGAGATTCCTCTCAGTTGTGGGAAAAGTGGTTGTCAGTTAGCCTTGCATTTAAGCAAAGTCAAAATGTGTCTGACAGGTCGATTACGTTCTTCCAATGACCCGTCTTTAAGCAACGCGCAGCTGGAAGGTTCAGAAGGAGAGACATTTTTCTTGCCAACCCTGATTTCTTCAGTCCACATTCACTTCCAAAGCACTTGGGCCCAAAAGAATGGTTAACTTCAGGCTCAGTATAGCCAGATCTGGGAGGTACCAGCTTCAAGGTTCTGTTTCATTTGCTGTACTAAACAAAATTCTTCTGTTGTTGTTGTTATTGTTTTAAAGAAATGGAAACATTTACATATCAATTTAAATAACAGATAGAAAGTATACTGTGTGGAAAGCAGTTTCAGAAGAAGGTAACAGGCAAATGTTCAATTGAAGGAAGTAGATTCCTACAAACAGCTATTTGTGTTTGTTACTCCTCACAAATGTGTGTGTATGGATACACATATATATTCAAAAAAGTCTCTCTCTATATATACATACATACATATGCATATATTATGTACATATGTGTGTGTATGTGTGTGTGTGTGTGTATGTGTGTGTGTGTGTGTGTGCATATACTTTTTGACAGGGTTTCTCTGTGTAACCTTGGATGTCCTGGACTCCCTTTGTAGACCAGGATATCCTGGTCTGGCCTTGAACTCACAATGATCTGCCTGCCTCTGCCTCTCCGGTGACAAAAAAAAAAAAAAAAAAAAAAGGGCCAGGCATGCTGCCTCATTCCTTTAATCCAAGTATGTTTTTAATAGATTTAACAGATAGGATGGTGTATCTCTACAGAGATCTATGAGTGCAACTAGGATAATTAACAGTTTGTGCTATGAGCATCTGACTTCTGCAAAGGTTGCATTTCTTCTGTGTTGTACTGAAAGAAAGATTTGCTGTTGGACTCAAGAAAGATCTGCTGGCAAGGAGCATCTCTGTGCCTAGAGAGAGCAGCTAAGCAAAGCCCTTCTTCCCCTGAAGGCTGCTTAAGATTCTGTCTGTTGCTTCCTGTTCAGGAACCAGCATGCTTCCTTCCTAACACCTACCGTCCTCTTCTCCTCCTCCTTTTCCTTCTCCTCCTTCTCCTTCCTCTCCTTCTCTGCCTCCTCTTCTCCTTCTCCACCACCTCCTCCTCCTTCTTTCTTCTAGGGAGAGGGACAAGAATAGGATGGCATGAATGACAGTTTCCCCAGAGCCAGCTTCTCTCCCATTCTTAAAGGACACTATTTTTGTTTATCTTTGGAAGTATACCAAACAGTCACTTAGAAAGGATGATTCGCATGGCACAGGGAATTATCTGAAGACAGTGCATTCATCAGCTCAGGAAGAATAAGCTTCAGGCTTATTCTGCAAGCTTTTCAAATGCAATTTGCATCTTCATTGTATCCCAAGAACCGAGCAAAGTGTTTAGTATCTGGTATTATGCTCAGTAATTACTCTAATAAAAAAAATAAAACAGCAGTTAATTGATCTAAATTATATTGATCCCAAGCTGTGTTCCTAACAGATGAGCCTTTCTGTTACTCTGCTTGCAGAATGGATTTCTAGTGCAGGCACTCCGTTTCTGAAGTCAGGAAGTGGCCTATGTACAGGGGAGTGCATTAGTGCCTTCTCTTTCAAGACTGGAGTTGGGCCCAGAGAAAGGAGGGCATTTCTGAATGGGGTGTTTGCATTCTCATCAGGACATGACATTCTGTGCCTGAGCTCTCAGCTCACTCAGTATCACGAAGTGGCACAAACAAACGACACAGATTCTAGAAGGGTTTTCATGCACCCACTAGTTTCCCTGTAACCTGGCTCCACAGCTTATTACTGAAACTTCTATGGCCTTGGGCAGGCCAGGAAATAGTTTTAATTTTCTCAGGTCCTAAATTATAGACTGAGCATTTGCAATTGTTCTGAACTAGTCAGCAAAGCAGAAACATAGTTTTCAACAGGTTTGAAAGGAGTAACTTTAGCTCACAGGTTAGAATGCTTTATACTATTGCACAGGAAAATCATATTTGACACTCTTCTGCCTGGGGCAATGGAGAAGTAAAGCAGTCTCCAAGGAAGGTGAATTGGTGAACTGAGCTCATTGGAGCGCATCAGTTTTATTGTACTTTATTATTACTTTTTTTTTTTTTGGTGTGGTAGAGGTACTGCCCAGGCAAAATGCATCAAACTAGCCCAGAAAATTGTCTAGGAATTTAGCACATCAAGAGTAGACGGAGATCTTTGCAGCTATATGTTGGGACTCTCTTTGGAGCTGTAAGTTCACTGTGACCCATGTGGATTTAATTAAGGCGCTGATAAATACGAACTGAGAGTCAACACTGATTCTACTGTACTATTTTGAATCCAACACATGCCTGTTGTGTGCTGTGTTTTTCACTCGGGCCCTTTGCCACATCGGTCTGCAAAAAATGTCTTACTATTTCCAAGCTTGGTTGTTGCTTACGTTTATGCTCATATTCTAGCAGCTCATGCTGTTAGCTTCTATGTGTCTCTTGATTAACTTGGTTGAGACGAGGGTTTTCAGTTACGTGCAATAGGCCAATGCTTCTTTAAAGGAGTTCTGAAATCCCAGATGTTTCATCCAGCTGGATAAAAGAGCCACCCCACTTAGCTAACTCCAGGTAAGTGTTGGAGGTGAGTTGTATGAATCAATATACCCCGACAGTGAAGGCATGCTGGTAAGAGATGAAATAAACATGGACAGACCCCTTAGCATGATTTTTTAAACCAAGCCCTGGCTCTGTAGCCCAGGCAACATGGCCATGGACTAGGGCTCTTTCTGCCTCTGCTTTCCCAATGCTGGCATTACAGGTATTGCAACAAAACACCCAGCTAAGACTTTTTTTTTCCATTTTTAGACAGAGTACATTAAGTATTATTAAATTTTTCTTGCGGTTTCCTCTTTTGCCTCTCAAGAGACTTTAGGCAAGAAATGCTGGCTTTAGCTTATCTACAGGTTATGGTTAGGCTACTCAGAAGCTGACTTGAGCTTTAGAATGAAAGCCCCTTTGGCAGTTTCCCCTCGGGTGGTCTAAGATCTGTTTTCTAGCCAGTGTCTAGCCTGGTACTGCATTCTTCACCTGGCTTCTGCTCTTAGGCTTTGTCCCTTTGTCCCTGTTTATTCTCTCCTTAGGAAAACTGCACAGTATTAGTTTTAATTAATACCCCAAACTTTTAAGCATCATTAAAAATGGTAACCCATGTTTAGGTTAGGAACTATGGCTTCTAAACATGTTTTAAAGAGAAAGGTCTCAGAGAAAACATTACTTTTTAATGTATAATGTCCTAAGTGATTTCATGAAGTAATATTAATAGATCCCCAGCAGTATCTGCTTGCTATCAGACTGTGGGTTATCCAGAACAGTTTTGGACTGAATAAGCAACATTGCTGGCTTTAAAGTTCTTTATATTAGACATCACTCACAATGATACCCTATAATGTGCCAACCAAAGACAATCCATTCCTTGGCTCTCATTTGGAACAAGTCATAATACTCTTGGGAATGTTTTTTCTTCACTATAAGTGTCAAAAGTGCTAGGATAGAGTGATGCTCAAGAAGGCGCCCATAAAAGTTAGACATCAGGAGAAAATAATAGAGGAAATGGGGATGAGCCTGGAGGCATACATCTGTACTCTTAGCTACTATGAATACTAAGGGACAGTATTATAAATTTAAGGCCAGCCTGGGCTACAAAATACAAGCTCTACAACAGCCTGAGCTCTACAGCAAGACCCTGTCTCCAAAGTTTAGAAAACTAGGCTGCCATGTGATTTAGCTTTCCAACAGGGACTTACCACATGTGAATTAAGTATCCATTACAAAAAGAATGAAAAAAACTCAAAAACAAAAAACAAAAAACCTTTGATACCCAGAGCAATCCTGAGCTAAGGAAGCAATGCTGGAAGTGCCACTTAAAACTACACAAAAGCACCATAGTGACAAAAGCAGTATTGTTCTTGCCAAAAAATAGACCCAGAGCCCCCTAGAGTAATAGTACATGGAGATAAACCCAGGCATCCTCAGCCACCAGGTTCTTGACAAAGCTTATGCTTTGCTTTGGAGAAGAGATACACCCATTTACAAGCAGTGCTGGGAAAACTGGGTGTCCACATGTAGAAGAATGAAAGCTGAGCTCTCTCATCCTATTAAAACACTGACTAAAAATGGATAAAAATCTCTTAATAAAAGGCATGAAAATTTGAAAACTATATGGAGGATTCTCAAGATACAGGCATAGGCAACGAGCGACCTTCTGCAAAACAAAACAAAACAAAAAATCCCAATCAAACCAAACCAAATCAAAACAAAACAAAAACCAAAGAAAACAAATAAAACAAAAAACAAAAACCAACCAAACAAACAAAACCCCAAAAACCAACAAAACAAAACCAAAACAGAAACCAAACCAAACCAAACCAAACCAAAACAAACAAAACAAAACAAAACAAAAAAACCCCAAACAACAACATCCCAACTCCTACACAACCCAGGGAATGGACAGAATTGATAAACAGAATCACATCAGATTAAAAAGATTGTACCCAGCCAAAGGAAACAATCAAGGGAAGAGAAAGCCTACAAAATGAGCGGGAGTACTTTCGAGTTTTTCCTCTGATAGCCAATTAATATTCAGAATATATAAAGATACTAAAATGTTAAAGGCCACAAAAAGAAGATCACCAAAGGATCCAATCAATAAATGTGCAAATGAATTGAACAGACAGTCCTCAGAAGAAGAAAAAAAATGGTCAATAATTCTGTAAAAAAAATGTTCAACATTTTTAGTCACAAGCGAAATACAAATCAAAAGCTGCTGAGATTCTGTCTTGCCCAATTCAGAATGGCTATCACTAAGAAGACAATAAAATAATAAATACTGGGAAAGATGTGTGGGCGGCAATAAATACTTTGCCTGTGGGAATACAAGCTACTTTACACACTACGGAAATCAGCGTGGACGTTCTTCCAAAAGCTAATACAATCGTATGACCCAGCTTCTCTTGGGCATATATCTGAAGGAACCAGTCAGCTTGTTAGAGAGGTACCCGCACAGTCGTGTTTAATTCAGCAACATTCATAATAACTAAGCTATCAAGCTAGGTGTCCATCTGTGGCTGGATGGATAAGGAACAGGTGGTATACGTACACAATGAAGTTACTATTTATTGTTCTATGTGTGCATGATGTGTGTGTGTGTGTGCACATACCCCACGGTGCTCATGTGGAGATCAGAGGACAACTTTTTAGAGTAGTTCTCTCCTATTAAGTTCTGGGGATTAAGATCAGGTCATTGGGCTAACGCCGCGGCAGTGA
This sequence comes from Acomys minous, assembly GCF_964271855.1. Classification (NCBI taxonomy): domain Eukaryota; kingdom Metazoa; phylum Chordata; class Mammalia; order Rodentia; family Muridae; genus Acomys; species Acomys minous. Next base: position 33,774,412 of record NC_140495.1, read on the forward strand.
TTTGCTCACTGAGTCCTCTCATTGCATCCCCCACAAAACCGTGAAGTTTTCTTTAGCCAAAAAAAAAAAAAAAAAAAAAAAAAAAAAAAACAGAACTGTGTAGTTCCCTTGAAAATCAATAGAAATGGAGCTTGTCATGCTAAACAAGATAAGCTTGCCTTCTAAAGAGAAGTATTGCATGTTTCTTTCATCTGTGCAATTTGAGGCACAGGGAGAGTGGGGCAGGAGAAGGAGGGTTAAAGCACAGGAGGACCTATTAAGGGCATGGAAGAGAAAAGGGCGTTGGTAGCAGAGGACATCGGAGCATAAAGAAACTCCCTCCCTAAAGCAGGTCTTCCAGAGCAATCCAGGCACTGGCCACATTCCAAGTGAGGCTCTTTACAGGAAAGGCGCATCACTGTTTCTCATTCAAAATGTTGGGGGCATTTCTGGAGCGTCTTTACTGTGAAGAGCTCTGGGTTGCCAGAAGTGATGCCATATGTCTACAGTTCTGGTCCTAGGAAGTCAGAGACAGGAAAATCACTATGAATTTGAGGCCAGCTTGGCTTACAGGGTTAATCCAGGCCAGCAAGTGTGTCTGAGAATGACCCTGTTGTTTTCAGAGAAGTGTAAAAGAAATCGTAAGTATTATAGCTTTCAGCTTAGTGCTTCTATTGGACTCCCGAGTGTGTGAACAAGTGGTTTCCTGATTCTAGTGCCTTCTCTTGGGTTTCTTTTCCTTCTGTTGGTTTGCCTTGTCCAACTTTGATGTGATGCTTTTGTTAAATTTATATATATATATATATATATATATATATATATATATATATATATATAAATTTTATCTCTTAGAAACCTGTTCTTTTCTAATGATAAACAAAAAGGGAATGGATCCAGATATTAGGATAGGAGGAAAAAACTAGGAGGACTAGAGGGAGGGGAAACATATTTTATGAGGAAAGAATTTATTTTTAATAAAAGAGGAATATATATTCATATATATCTATATTCTTATTTAGACTTCTTTTGCTTGGCGATTTGAAAGAATGTCTCTCATAAGCTCATATGTGTGAGCGCCTGGTCCCGCAATTGGTGGAGCTGCCTGGGAAGCATTAGAAGGCCTTTGTGGAGAAGGTGTGTCAACAGAGAGGCCTGCGTTTGAGGTTTCAGATGACACAGCTCCTTTTCCATGTCGCCGTGAGACGTGAGCTCTCAGCTGCTGCTTCAGTCGCCTGCAGCAGTGCCTTTGCTCCACCCTCGTGAACATCAGGCTCTGAAACTGTAAACTCAAACACTTTCTTTTATAAGTTGTCTTGGCCAATATTGTCTTATCACAGCAATAGTAATGAAGCTAATGTGCTTTGCAGTAAGAAGCACCCACCCTTGTCCTTGACCTTGATGGCAGGATTTGTAAAATAGTTCCACCCAAGAAGGCTTTGAACTCTAAATCCTTCTGCCTCAACCACACCCCTACCCCTTGAGTTCTGGCACTGCCAGTGTGCACCACATTGTTTGATGTGGTGCCTTGGGTAGATTGTGTTTGTTGTGCCAAGAACATTCTTGACTCTCCTGACTTTTAAGAGTATTTTTTTTCTTAAATTACAACTTTATTGTCTTACGATTTCTATTGCTGGGAAGAGACACTGTGACCACAGCAACTCTTATAAAGAAAGGCATCTAATTGAAACTGACTTACAGGATCAGAGGTTTAGTCTACTACTGACATGGCAGGAAGCCTGGAGGCAGGCATGGTGCTGGAAGGCAGCAGGAAGAGAGAGTGACACTGGGCCTGGCTTGAGCATCTGAAACCTCACAGCCCATTTTCAGTGACACACTTCCTCCAACAAAGTCACGCCTCCTAATAATGCTACTCCCTCTGAGCCTATCGGAGCCTGTTTCATTCAAACCACCACATGTATGCTGAATTTTATCACAACTTTCTGTATCTGTTAAAGTAGGTATGATATCCTCCTGGTAGTCTTTTTTCTGTGTTAAACCTTGAATTATTAAACTTCTTTTGAATGCTCTAAATGAATGGCTTACCTTTATTTGCAGTTCTTATATTTGAATTCAGAAACTAAATGTGCCTTCTTCTTATCATCCTGATTTATCCTTATGTTTGGAATATAAATCTTGTTGTGCAATAAGTTTCATAAGATAAATCAGATTTTCTTCTTTGCCGTATTTTCACACTCATTTGTATAAAATAAAGATTTTTCTTTTGTAAACCATTTAAAAATTAACTGTGTATATTCATTCCACATAATGCCTTGCTACATAAGGACATTTTAATATAGGTACATGATGAATTTTAAGAAATGTCCCCATTATTCCCCTTCTGTTCCTAGGTATTTGTTTTGTTTTTGTGACTTACTGCATCGTCTGCGTGACCTGGGTTTGGAACCACCTATTGGCACATGGTTGGCTCACCATTAGGTGTACAGTGAGGGAAATGGGTCCCTTTCTCCCAGAATCCATCAATAGCCAGTAGTTCAGTGGGAAGAGACAGGAGCCAACAAGCCTTCCCCCATTTAAGGCTGATTGTTGACAAAGGCCAGTCCTGTGCAAGCCAGGTGCAGGTAAATTCAGCTGCTGAGAGTTCACCGTTGCAATGGCGTGCCATGCCTAGAAATGCCCGTGCCATTTTAGAGGCCCTCTCCCTATCTTCTGGCTCTTATAGTCTTTCTCATCCCTCTTTCATGTTCTCTGAGCCCTAGAGATAGAGGTATAAATATCTTGTTTACAGGAACACTTCACCATCATTTATTCTCCATACCTTGGGTGGCTGGGAGTTTATGCATTCGTTGCTGCTCATTGGAAAAGAGAATTTCATAATTAAGGATGAGAGTAGCATTTGTGCATGAGTATAAACGTATATATTTTATAAGGTAGTTTGGTGGAATGTCAAACTGAACAACAGTAGTAAGTTCCCCTGTAGGGGCCCATAAGTCCCCAACCGTATCATTTTGACTGGTTTCACAATACCAGCTCTGGGTCACACCAATGGAGCAGGCCTCAAATTTAATCAGAGAGAGGCTGTCACTGTCTTACTTACTTTTGTATTGTTCTGATAAGATACCACCCAAAGGCAACCTATAGAATAAGGTGTTAATTTGGGTCTTACAATTTTAGAGGGTTAGAATCCATAATCTCTTGGTGGGCAGCATGGAAGCAAGTAGGCAAGGAAGGAGCCCGAATAGCAGTTGAGAGCACACATTTTGATCTACAAGCTCAAGGAAGAGAGAGCTAACTGGAAAAGGGATGCTTTTTTTTTTTAAACTTCAAAACCTTCCCCTAGTGATACAATTATACCAAGGCCATATCACTCAATACTTCCCTAACAGTTATACTAACTGGGGGCTGAGTATTCAAATATATGAGCTTGGGGGGCATTGTCATTTAAACCACCACAGTTATCCCATCATAATATTCATGCCACTGTAACACAAAGGAGAATGTCTTGCCTGTCAGGTTGGTACTGAAGTTTGTATGGTTCACAGCTAGATAAGACTTCTGATGCTAGTCTGTCCCCAGCATCCTACATACCACCTTCTGTCACTAGTTAGAAAGGAGGAGGTTTGCAGGCCTGTTCTAGCTTTGTTTATCTGTATCATGAGGCAAATGAAACCATCTGAGGGAGGGGCAGTGCTGGACTTTTATCTGGACATACTCAAGAAAAACATTTTAGATACAGAATGGAGTGTGTGTGTGTGTGTGTGTGTGTGTGTGTGTGTGTGTATGTGTGTGTGTGTGTATGTATTGGGTGATTCTGTGATGTTCCTTGAAACAGGTTTGGCTAGACTGGACCACAAAGCACCTAGGAAAGAGGGAAGAGGGGAGAAGAAAGCCTCACTAAAGAAAAAAAACTGGCCTTTTAACATTGTAGTAAGATTAACTCTGTAAAGATTCTTTTCTCCTTCAATTCCTCATTCCAACAGAAGAGAAAATATTTCATGCCCTCTGACATTGACTAGAAAAGCTAATTTCCTATGTGTTTAATTTTGGCAATTCTTTCCTTTATATAATAATGGGAAGAATAAAAATTCTTTGTGACACCTCCAGTGTAAATTTAGTACAAGTGACATCTTGGTACGAATATTCCTATCTTTAGGATCAAAGACTCTTTTTTTTTTTTTTTTTTTTGGCAGAATAAGATAAAACTAGCAGGTTAGTTTTAGGGGAGAGTCTGTCTGCTTTTAACAGCTTGTAAGAGAAGATGTGTCTTCCTTTAATAACACCAGCAGAGAGGTAGACTTAATAACAGACTAACTCAACATGCTCAAAACCCAACCAGTGATCTGACTCCCCAAACCTGCTCTTTCCACCATCCTCTCTGACTCGAGAGTCGCATCTGTAATTGTCACCTCCTAAAACTGACCTCCATCCCCACTTCACTCCCAATTCCCATCAAACCCTGGGGCTGAGCCTGACCCTCCTTCACGACTCCCTTATAACAGTCAACCTTCAGGGACGAGCCTTTCCTCCTTCCTTAGTCCTTTCTGTGGATTAGCCACTGATAGTACATTTACCCGCCTTCCCCTCACGTTTTTACACTTCACAACCTCTGGGGCTGAAGCTGCCCCCTTTCCCCTACCCACCCTGCCTTCAGTAACTACTGAGACGTGGTTTTATACATTATGTTAGAGATACCTGTCAACTATGGAGGGGTCTGATAGGTCAAATAAAAGCTGAGCAGTGTGTATTTTAGACAGAGAATGTGTCATATTCCTGTCAGGCAAAATGTTGCCATAAAACATGTGGCTGGGTACTGTATATGTTTAGATTTATAAGAGGTTGGAAACTTAGATTTCTAGAAAATGTTTGATTTACGATGTCAACAAATTCAGGCAGATATGAAAGGCCAGTTGTATTAGCTCATTTAACACTTTTAGCAGCCCCCATCAGGATTGTAGTAGCTCAGACGTATGAGAAGAGCATCTTGAGAAGAGGAATAAGAAGCCCAAGTCCCCGAGAGAGAGAACAAGTCGGCTATGTTTGAGAGGCAAGACAGGAGACCAATTGTCAACGGAAGGTTTTGGAATAGTTCAAATGGGGAAATACGAAGTGCTGGCGTGTGTTCCATGAGTTATCTCTGCTTCTGCGTGAAGGATTGAGAGTCGAGGGTAAAGATGAGGTTGATAAGCCTGGGTACCAGAATGAAACAGGCAATGAGGATAGAATAGGCAGAAGTGGGGACAGTGTTGAAGATAAGAAGTGGTCAGAGACCAGGAACGATGGTGCACGTCTTTAATCCCAGCACTCAAGGAGACAGAGGCAGGAGGATTTCTGTGAGTTCAAGGCCAGCCTGGTCTACAAAGAGAATCCAGAACAGACAAGGCTACACAAAGAAACACTGTTTTTTAAAACAAACAAACAAAACAATGGTCAGAACCAGGCTCCATGTTAGAAATATTGCTGAGGCGCCTGCTTGCTTGACTGAAGAAAAGATGAGTGAGGAAATAGAGACTCCAAAATTGCCCCTGGACACCTGAACAACCAGATGGATAGTGATGCCACCATGAAGATGGAGAAACTCAGGGACAGGGAAGTAGAGAAACAGAGATGGACAGCTATATTTAGCTCATGTTGAGTGCAGTGAAAAACTGGCAGCTGGAATTGTCAAGTAGCTGTGGATGTGTGCAGCTTAGACCTCAGAGATTGGTCATCTCAAACACAGGACGTTGAGAGTAAAAACCACAAAAAAAAAAAAAAAAAAAAAAAGAAGAAGAAACAAAACAAATAAACAAAAGTAAAAAATAAAAAGGCCAGGAAAGGAGAAAGGAAAAAAAATCCCATAATTGCCCAGCACAGAAGGCTGTTATTGAAAATGTTTCCTGTAGGATGCACTCTGGCACTGGGCAGTGACTAAGGGAAGAAATAACTGATGTCTTCTTTGGCAAACTGTAGTTCACTTATGACCTTGATAATCGCCATTTTAGTGATAAGGTAGGAGTATAAGCCCAACAGAATTAGTTAAAGGAGCAGGCCAGGCTCAGGGAGAAAAAAGAAACACAGTGGTGGCTTGAAAAGCCCTTTAAAATACATCACTTGGCTAACCCATGAACACAAATCTGCAGACAGGAGCTTGTAATTATTTCCTCTAAACATTATTTATTCAGAATTTTACTTCTTATATAAGACTCAGATATTGGTAGACCCAGCCTTGAGGATCACATACCTTAACCTATTTGCAGAAGAATGCGTGTGTAGCCAGAGCTTAGGACAAACCCAATTCTGATGCATCTTAAATCGTTAGTATGTAAATTTTAGAAACACCGCTTTGCTAAGTATCTTACACACTTTAATTTCAGGACCCTGGTGGTTGTGGTGTGTTTTCCAGTTTATTTTTATTCTGCTTCGTCTGTTCTTTCCTTTGCAGGATTGTTTATACCCTGGGATACAGATAGAGTGTGCCCTCTGCCCTTCTAACCAGATAGTTGCCGTTTTCATCTGCCAGTCAAACTCCAGGGTCTGCCCTGAACGTGGAGACAATCGATCATGGTTTGGATGTTTGGGCCATTTCAACTAATTTTAGTCCCCGAAGCTGGGCCATTGTGGGGAGTGATTGGCAAGGCACTTGTCCAAGTCTCAGTAAGGTTACCACTGTCCTTATGGCTAACAACTGCACAAATAGAAACAGGCTGAGTTTGTGAACATAGTTTCAACAAATTATTTGAAGTACAAGTCTACCTCCTATCTGTATTTATTATTCCAGCTCTTGGCATAACAAGAATGAAAACCTCTGCTGATGCAAAGCTTTTCCCAGTAAAGATCTGTGGTGCCTTCACTTTTCCCACCATGTGTGATCACGACTGGCCACAAACCTAGCCTAAAACGTCGTCACCTAAAAAAGAGCCCCAGTACTCCACCCAGCATGAGGGGTATGTGAGGGCAAATGTCCTTGGTTACTTTCTCTCTTTTCCTTATTATTATTATTTTTGTTAATATGGAAGGACCAAATAAAGCTTACATTAAAAAACACAGGAAATGAGAGGTTTAGAGCTTTGGTCAGTCTTTCTCCTATGAATCAGATGCGCATGCGCGTGCGCGCGTGCGCGCGTGCGTGTGTGTGAAAGTCCACCCAAGACTTTATATAATAGAGCAGGCATGTGTGCCTACGGCTCTACCAGCTGCTCTGAATGGGAACGGGAGCCTGTGCCCGATGCATTGCAGAGTGATGCTTCATAGAACATGAACAGGTTCCACTGAACTTGCTTGGCTGCCACCTGACTACTGTCGGCTTGGAAACTGAGAGACCGGGGCCACGCCAAGGTTTTATTGGGTTGATGGCTGCCAGCAGAGTGGTTTCCTACTTTGCCAGTTTCTATGCTCAGCACCTCAGCAGTTCAGCCTCAGTCCATGCTCTTCGGGGTCTCTAAATGAGGCATTTGGTTTCTCTCTTAGCAATAGGTGGTCTTTGTTCTATATGCTTTTAGCAAAGACTGAAAATATTTTATACTTGATTGAAACAATGCTAAAAATAAACATAAGGTATTAAGATCATCAAACACTGGAATTTTGACTCCTAAAAATGTCAAGATGTATGAGGTAAAATAGTTAAATAAAGTCTTCAAAAACCTTAGAGACCTACAGAATATGGCATTTAAAGATGTTTTTATTATTCTAAAGATTCTTTGACAACAAGACAAGTTAACTTCTGGCAACACCCAGCCTGCCTCAAAGAAGAAGATGAACACCAAAGAACCTCCTTATGGAGTTGGCTTCAAATGTGACAAATCAGCCACTGGGCAAAATGTCCTAGTTTCTGCCACAGACAGAATTCTGCCTAAAAAATGGACTAGTTTAGATGCAGGCAGAGTCTATGACCAAACTCTGCCAAGACAGGGTAAGCAAGTCCTCAATAGTCCCTGCCTCGCAAATATGTCTGTCAGAGATATTGGGCCAGAAGGCTGAAGATGATGCTCCAACATTATAGAGAGTTTTGGGTGACTGTTCAGGTAGCAAACTGCCTCTGTCATTTTTTCATTTTGGAAGCTGCTAACCTGCACTCCAGGTTCATTCAAGTATTTAAGTTTTATCCCTTCTCAAGTCTCTAATGGGTTTGAAAACCATATAGTTTAGTCTGTCAATTAAACTTAGTAGGTTAGGGGTTTAGGTGTTTTTAGATCAAGGTAGATATTTTAAGTTAATAGAGATGAGATATGATAGATATTAATCTCCATTCAGAAATTTAGACCCAACAAGATAGGAAAGATGTTTATTTCAAGTTTGCCAAGTACAAATAGCCAAATCACTATGAATGTAACATTTATATAATTCCTGATTGTCTCGTGGTTCTTCCTGCTGTACGCAGTTTATTTTACCCATATGTAATAATATAAATGTATATGTTTAAACAAGAAACAATAAAAAAATAAAAACAACAACAAAAAACCAAATACAATATTCATATTAAAATAAAAGGCTGGGTAATGCCAAAAAACGTCAAGATATGATTGTTGGTTTTAAGCAAATTTCAAGTATCTAGTTTAAATTTTTTTGAAAAATTTGCACATTGAATCTAGTTTTTATTGAAATAAATAATTTGATTAAATAATCACTATAAAACTTTAAAGAACACAGCAGTAGATTAAGTAAAACAATCTGGCTTCCCAGCCTCACTCTTCCCAGGTAGTGCCTTGGAGGCAACCTTGGCAGGCATCCTGAGTTACTGGCATAAAGCCGAACCTCTGTGAATATTTTCACTTTCTATCCCATCAAAAATGTTCTGAAATTTGCTAGGTTTAGCTAAATTTGTCACAAACACTATCACATAGTACACATAGCACATCAGAGATTGATAAGGCCACTTTTAAAAACTTTCCCTTTACCATATAAATATACAAATGAAAGTCCTGCAAGTGAGGGACTAGAAACATTCCTTTATCCATTCCCTTCTGTGTGCTAAGCAGAGGTGAATAAATTTTGCTTTCCATTTCTAAATACTATGTCATCAATCTGTTCTCTTAAATATGGAAATTTAACTTTAGATCCCCCGTGGTCTTTCTGTGTCTATCTCTGTCTTTTTCTGACACACACACACACACACACACACACACACACACACACACACACACAGACACACACACACACACACACACACAGAGAGAGAGAGAGAGAGAGAGAGAGAGAGAGAGAGAGAGAGAGAGAGAGAGAGACTTTTGCACATTTTTCAAAATATTCATAAAATTTTTATTAAACAGCTTTTCCATTATTATGGCCACTAAGCTGTTGAGGGACACGCAGCTGGACAGTGAGGCACTGATTCTGGACAGACTGCCCGAGCTCAGAGCCCATCTTCCCTGTTCACTTGCCAACCGCAACCTCTCTGCTTCAATATGGTCACCATTGTCTTCTCACAAGAATTCCGTGAGGACTGAATGAAGTGAGGACGCTGTTCTGAGGTGGGGTCCCACCCAACATGCACAGTGCCATTCCTGCAAACAAACTGAAAACACAAACAAGTCCAGTATAGAAACAAGTCCCAGTCACTAGACTTCTTCTTATTGTCCCCAAGGTGGAGTTTAAGGCAGACTATTAACAGAAACATGTGTACTGTTCATTTGTTTTATTGTTTGGCCTTGTATCGAACATCTAGGTTGGAATTTATCTTTTTAATCTTCAAACTTGAAAGCATCTCTTTCTTGTCTTCTGAGTATAGTAAAAAAATTTAAGGAAGTTGGGTGTAGCCTTTAAACCCAGCCGTTGGGAGGCAGAGGCAGGCAGATCTCCATGAGGTTTGAGTCCAGCTTGGTCTACATAGTAAGTTCCAGAATAGCCAGAGCTACATAGGGAGACCCTGTCTCAAAAACAAAGCAAGACAAAACACCCCCACCCCTGCAAAACCCTCACAGACTTTAAGGAAATTGGCACTAGTCCATGTCATCTCTGTATGCGACCTATGTTTATTTCAGGTTATTTTTTTTTTTATTTTACTTCATTTTAATCTAGTTTTGTTTTGTCTCTCTAGATATTATCATCTCCCAACATCCAACCATCCTAGTATTTCATTTTCTATGCCTGCATAGGTGCCTTTTAGATTTGGAGGTCATAACCTTCAGCATGGAAAAATTGCCCCCGTATTATTATTTTTGACTGTTTGCCGGTGGCTTTTACTTGTGTTCTCTTTGCAATTCTTACCAGCTATGCGTTTTCTTTCTTATAATGAGCCTCTGATCGCCTTCCTTAGTTCTTCCTGGTCCCTGTCTCATTGGCATGAATATCTGTGCGCACACATGTGCAGTGCTCACAGAGGCCAGAAGAGAGTGTCAAATCCCCTGCAACTAGGATGTCAGACAGTTGTGAGCTGCCGTGTGGGTGCTGGGAATCAAGCCTCAGTCCTTCGGAGGAGCAGCCAGTGCTCAGCCACCTCTCCAACCCTGAGACCTTTATTTGAACATCTTACTTGATGGTCCACTCACTGTTCTGTGAATGATCCCTGTTTTTCCCCTGACATCGTATAGTTTCACAGTATGATGTCCTGTGTGCACATACTGTTGTTAACAACGGTCATCTCTGCTCCCACTCTTGAAGTGACCTTCAGGTTCCTGCTGAGTTCTGTTGTTCAGACATCTCTCACATGTGGAGGGCTTCTTCACAGAGTCAACTTCAGTTTCTCAGGTGAGAAAGAGTACGCACAAGGTCTAACCATTGTTCAGATGCTTGCTTTTTTTCTGTGAAATTATTATGAATATTCACAAAATTGAAACATGTTTATTATTCAGTTCAGATCTAGTAACTTGAAAAAACAAACAACAAACAAACAAAAATCGGGTGTGGAATTGATGCTCAGACCACAATGGAAAGACAGCCCAATAAAGAAAATCACAAATGTTAAAGATTATATCTTAAGTTTTTCCCCCCTAGGAATTATGGAAATCATGAAATCAACATGAATATATTTATTTTCTTTACTGGTTTATCTTCGAAACAGTTTTAATTAGCTCGCGGAGCACTGGGTTTCTCTTTGGCCTCTTCATATAGTGTCAGATTGCCCTGCTGTTCCCACTTCTGCATGTGTACTTTGGTGAACTCCTTACACCTCCCAGCCTGGCCTGTGTTCAGCTCGGGGCTGTCTCGGCCTCTGTGGTGTCTCTCCTTCAGGCACATGGCTGTCTGCCTTCTCCACCCTGTAAGTCAGTTTTCTCACTTCTGATTTTTCTCTCCAATTTCTGTTCCTGCCTTTGCTTTCATCTTCTGTTTTCATTATCCCTTTGGGTAGCACTGCCTGATCATTTGTGCTTTGGTTTTCCTTAATCTCAGTTCAGGAGGAAATAAAGACAATAAACATATGTGCTAAGGAAGGTGTGATTAACCTAGAGTTGATAGTTTCTTTTTCCACATATATATCGTAACAAATATGCCATTTTCATATATATATGAAAAATATATACATTTCCTTCCTAACTTTACCTTCTCTCTCTCTCTTTCTCTCTCTCTTTTTTGTTTGTTTGTTTACTAACCCACAGAGTGTCCAGTTATTTTTCAGAAAATATTTTCAAGAATAAGATTGCTATCACTGTTGTTACTGTTATTACTAACTCTTTTGCCTCCCTGAGTGCTGGGATCACAGGTGTGCACCACAGCACCAGGCTTTGTTATTGCCAACTCTGCATTGAGGACCTATTTCTTGAATTCCTAGTGTCCACAAGGTCTAATCCAAATGCCTTGAGGCCTTATTGAAAAGAAAAAAAAACTTCTCAAGTATTTCTGCCAAGCATTAAGCACATCTAATGGTGTTTAATCCTATCATATTGTAGAATAGATTTCAACGTTAAAACTTTTAAATAGCGTTCTAAGAGGCTTATAGGTAAGATGATTTTTCTCCCAGATGATGGAATGCAAACAACCTTTCCTCTCAGGTCTTCATGCGTGTGTGCTTGTGCATGTTTTTGTGTCTGTATGTGTGAGCATGGATATATGTGTGTGCTCCAGAGTGTTCTGTGCACACCTGTGGGAGTGTGAATGTGTACATGTGTGTGTGTTATGGTGTCGAGAGAGAAGCATCCTGATGACTCAGACCACAGGGATCCTTGTGATCCCCCTCTTCCCATGCTTCTGTGTCTTCACTAAGAAAGGGATTGCCATTCATGTCCATATGAAAGTGCATCCTACTGTAAGCCGCATGGAAATGGCCCAGTTAGATGTGAAACTACCCGCTGCCTATCAGACTTGGATTATGCAACGTTAGAAGCAAAGGTGTTTTCTACTCTTGAGGTTTCCGTTCCTTTCAGGCATGACAACGGGGTCTGGATTTGTTCCTGCTTCCTGGTGTTATATCTCTTCTCTCATCTGAGAGGCCCATCTCCACTTAGAGAATTGCTGATTAGCTACCATGGAGCTGCCTTTGTTCTTTGTCTCGGGGGCTGGAGGCAAAACGCAGAAAGGAAACTGCAAAGAGGCTCATCTTTGGACTGGAAGCTCTCTGCGGAGAGAATTATAAATTTTCAATGAGGGAGAATAAACCAAACTTTTCCTCACAACCTCACTGTGTGACACCAGGAATGCTCTTGTAACTATCCACTTTACCCCACATACAACGATAGTCATGAAAGACTTCCCTGGACCTGATATCACGACGTTCTAGATAACAAATATGCCATCCTTCAGTCTGAAGTAAAGAAACACTTACTTCATTCAACAGTTAAGTGAGTTGCTATCTGGCCCTCATTATATCTGTGATTTACAAGGGCTCTGCAGGCCTGCATGGCTCACGTCAGAGACCACCAATATAAAATGCAGCAAATGGGATTTTTATCTTTCAGCACGCCTCAGAGTTGTTGCACAAGATCCGCTCCTCAGTCTGCATATAATGAATCTAATGTAAACCATTATTTCTGAGCAGGAGAATAAACTAAAAGCTCCCATACCCCGGGATCGTTCCTAAACACGCCTGACACTCACAGCTTCCAGCACTCCTTGAAATATCTGTGCCGTGCAAGACGTTCCATGTGGAGACCAGGCAGGGCCGTGAGAGCAGAGTTGTGCTATCTCCCGAGGAGTTTGTTGACAGGCTGGGGAGTGAACATTTCACCAGAAATCAAAGGCTGATTTGTTCCTGGGCTTCCAAGGGAACTGGGAAAAAAACAGATTCTATCAGGAAAGAGAGTCAGTCTCACTCCTGAAAGGTCACGATCAAGGTCAAGACCTTTTGTTTCTTGCAATTAAAAAAATATACATGGAGGGCTTATCTTATCCTCTTTACTTGGCAATTCTGAAAGACAAACTAATTTAAGCCTCTTTTTAAAATAATAGGAAAGGTATTATTCGGGGCAAATGACAGACTAGTGGATAACTTCCATCACAATTTCAGCTCTGTCCATTTTATGCAATCCTAAAAGAAAAAAAATCTTCTTTTAAAAACTATTTTCAGGATGAATGTTCAATGAATTCTTCACCTTTGATCTTTAGTGATCTTGGTCCTGTTAATCACTAAGCTTGCTTTGTTTTCCCTAAGTGAAGGAACTCTGATAACTCCATTAACAGTGTCAATGAGGCCCAAGACTTCTACCCTTTGCCAGCACTCAGTGTGTCATGGATGAGTTTGTGAATGTCTTGATCTCAGCAGTAGCCTACAAGTGGCCTGCAGTTCCATGGAGGGGTTTGAGAAGCCAGCAGAGATGAGATGTCTCCTGAGGCTGATACCTAAAGTATAGGAGAGGTCTCACAAACACACTTTTGTAGACATAAGAAAACATGAGGATAAAAATTTATGAATTACATGACCAAAATCTTTGTGTTACTCTGTATGGGCTGTGTTTTAAAAGAAATTGATGAGGAATTTTTTTAAACCAACAGTTTATTTAAGGATTGAAATATTAAAACATGAATTACTATCATTGATTCTCTGTTTGCGGTGGATAGCATCTGGGGTCATGCTTACAGGACAAACATTGTATGTGGTGTGTGTGTGTGTGTGTGTGTGTGTGTGTGTGTGTGTGTGTGTGTGTGTGTGTGTTCCCATGATCACGTATGTATGTATCCAGAGGTGGACATCAGATATTGGATACTAGATGTGTCATGTCTCAATTAATTACTTTTCCCTTAAAAAACAAAACAAAACAAACAAACAAAGAAACAGAATCTTGCCATCAGGTTGTGGTGTATGCCTTTAATCTCAGCTTTCAGGATGCAGAGACAGGTAGATCTTTGAGTTCTAGGCCAGCCTGGTCTACAGAGTAAGTTCCAGGACAGTCAGGCTATACAGAGAAACCTCGTTACCCCCCCCCCCATCCCCGCAAAGAGAGAATCTCACGCTGAACCTGGAGTTTGCCACTTCAGCTAGACTGGATGGCCTGCAAAAGCCCAGCATCCTCCTGTACCCATGCCCACCGCACTGGATGGCCTGGAAAAGCCTAGCATCCTCCTGTACCCATGCCCACCACACTGGATGGCCTGCAAAAGCCCAGCATCCTCCTGTACCCATGCCCACCGCACTGGATGGCCTGCAAAAGCCTAGCATCCTCCTGTACCCATGCCCACCGCACTGGGATCACAGGGAGGCTGGGTGGCTTTTTATGTGGGTGACAGGAGACTGGGTTCAGGTCTTCACGCTCGTACACCAGACACTTATTGACAGGAGCATCTCCCTAGACCCCTAAAACGACTGATATTAAGAAGGAGACGCAATGGGTCAGACTGTAACGAGCGCCTGGAGGGTTGAATGAAATACTCAAAATTATCTAAACTGAGATTATCAGGCAAACCCAACGCATGAAGAGATATACCTCTAACTATTTTCAGGAATCTGAACAGGACAGCTTTTTCAGGCACCAAGTTTTTTTGTAGCACTGTGTCAAGCTATTGTTTGGAAAGTGTAACACCCTGAATCCCCCTCATAACCTCGGCCAGAATCTCTTGGGCATTTATTTTCTGCTATGCTGGAAGGTTCTTCTTGCTTTTCCAGGTAAGTAAAAAGAAAGGCGCATGTTTTCCCCGAGTAGTTAACCTGGCTCTGGCCCAGCCTTGATTTTGGAAAAAAATTATTATGTTACCAACATAAAGAATTTGCCACATCATTTGTTATAAATGCACTGTTCACTCCTGTCCTGTCTAGAGAAACATGGTTGCTCCCCACAGCCTTTGCATAAAACTTGCTCTCTTGTCATGAGGAATGTGACTAATTTCATCATTTCAATGTTCTCTGTCAGACGATTGACTAGACTGAAAGCCCAACTTACACCTTTTCTGAGGATCAACATTCTTCCAATTCACCTGTAGCCACCAGAATGACATCCCAGAAACCCTACTTGTCAGGAACAACAAACCTCATGGATTCATCACCATTTTCTTCCTATAAACATAAATGTATGTGGCAAGCCAAGACACACTGAGAACAGAGAACATGTCTGACAGGAACATCTCCCTTTTCTCAGCCTGTTTTAGCACACCACTGCAAATGTTGTTAGAAAAACCATTATGGCATTGATGCTTAGTGAGACCATAGCTTGACTGTGCTGATGTCAACTCAGGTTAGCGAGGTCCTATTGTACTATTAAGCTGAGAACAAACATTAATTTCTTCTAGCCACTGTGAATCTATGCCCCCAACCACTCCCTCCAGTTGCCGAGACACACTGACTACTTTGATGAGAATCAAGAAGGGAGATAAAAATGGAGGCCGTGAGCCTTCAACCTAGGATCGGTGCTTGGAGACCTTTCTGTGTTTCCCTCACACCTCTGAGGCCCTAGCAAGATTGCAAATGGAGGCTCTTATAGCATGAGTCTAATAGTCAAAAGAGGCATATAAAGTTATAAAAACAAGAGCACACAGGCCAAGTTCATCTACCCTGACAAGTATGTCTTCATGATGACCTGGAAAGCCGGGCCAAGTTTGGAATACTTGGGCTTTGTTGGGTTAGCAGTATAATGCAAATGGTAGGCTGAAGAAGTAAGGAAAAGATCGAGACAGATTATTTTCTTGGGCTATGGTGTAAATTGGCCTAGCAGGGATGCTATGTCTGTGGCCAGCTCCCACTCTCCATTTTATCCTCTTCACTGCTCCTCCTACTTCCCTGTAAGTAACTGGCCCCAGACAAATTGTACAGCTCTCTCTTCTTTCAGGTCACAGCACGCTCTCTTATGGTTCTCTTCTGTTACAGTGTGAGTGTGAAATGTCCCTCGCAGGCTCATGTAAGACATGGTAAGTCCCCAGCAGCTGGAGACATTATTTCGGGGAGTTTTTAGAAGCTCTTGCTCTTTTCTTCAGGGAAATGGAGGAGGAGTGCGTCTGGACGAGAGGGAGGGTAGAGTGCAGGGACTGGGTGGAGTGGAAGGAGGGGAAACTGTGGTTCAGATGTAGTCCTTGAGAGAAGAATATAAATAAATAAATAAATAAATAAATAAATAAATAAATGAGTTTGATGAAATAATGGATCAAATAATGGCTAATAGGAAAGCAGAGCAGAAACAGCAGAAGATTATAAGAAGCCTGTCTTTCTGGTCATCACAGGTTCACAATGAGAAGGCTAATGTGAGCTTTTGCCTAATACAAGCAGAGACAAAGTATAAATTCTCACTCAGTTCCAAATGCCAGGGACGCATGGCCACTGGCTTTTATTTATTTTCTTTATGTGATGCCGGGGCCAGAAGCCAGTGCCTCACGCATGCCAAACACATGTCTGTCATGGACCCTTTATTTTCTTTATGCATTTTAACACACACACACACACACACACACACACACACACACACACACACACACACACACTCAACCCCCGACCCGCACCCTCAGCTGCTGACTCACCCTCTCGGTATCTCATCCATCTCATTTACTTCAGGCATCGTCTCATCTCCACATGGTTGCAGGGATTGTAGGTGTCCATTTCATTACAGCAAAATCGCTCCCCATATGCAATGCCTTCCATATTCTATAAGGATCCTAGTGTAGTGTTGTGGACCATGGGTAATAAATACAATTTAGACTCTCAACTGCTGATCACTATTGTCAACTCACTGCCAACAGAGAACCCTCTAAGTAGGGTATATTCCAGGGATATTAAGGAGGATAATGATTATAATCTCAAAAGTACATTATATTGGTAGGAGATTTGTCATGTGTGAGAGAAAATAGCTTTTGGTTCGTGTTGTTTAAAGCTCAACTTTAAATACTTCTTTATGATATGAACTCACTACATTGAATCCTAGATCATTTCCTTATTTTAAGTATTAAGATGAAATTATGTCTTGAAAAAGTAATTGTCATTAAAAACCCTCCAGACAATATCCCAAGCAAGGAAAGATTATTTTCTCACCATGGTAAGTAGGATGATTCTTTCAAATATATTTTTGGATTTTCCGAAACAATTGTTTTTTGTTTCTTTTATAAATCCTCTAAAAATATGAAAGTGCTAAGGTCTTTCATGAACTTTGAGGATGTTTTGGAATTTTCTCCTAGGACTATTAAGGCATTTTTGTTAAGTAATATACTGTATACAAATAGAAGCAAAGCTTCGGGTCACTAGTCATATTTTATTACATGGGGAGAGTAAAGTGTAGCTGCTTCATTTTCCAAGTCTGCCCTGTGGTATCGTGTTCCAGGGCATCTGGCTATTTCTGTCACTGCATTCCACATTTCTGAGAGATGACTAAACACATGCCTAGTCTGAATAGCACTAATTTGAAAAAGCCAATTAATCTGTGATTTACCAGTCGCCTACCCATCCATCATAGGGCGAGGCATTTGTGTTTCACACTGTCTTTCTGAGATACTGACTGACACTAGACTATGATTCAGTGCTGGGAAACAGGCTGATATCAAAGGTTTCAAATAAGGTGCCAGTCGATAATGCTCCTCGAAGCACTGGTTAGTCTAACGTCAAAAGAATTGAAATTGAGGGGAGGAATCTGATTCAGTCTTCTCTTTGATGAACAAAAGAAATACCAACTCTGACTTGTTTTCTTTAAAAGCCTAATGCTTTACAATATGCATTTTGACATGAATTAATGTGTGCTCTTAATTTAAGACCAGTACTAAATAACAAGTAGTATTTAGCATCTCCATCTAGGGTGTGAAGGTAATAGAGACTGGAGAATAATGATGAAAGAGTTGATATTACAAAAAAAGGACTTTGGGGAGAAATTTTGGACTTGAAAAATGTATGTCTTTAATATCAATATTAATTATAAGCAATATTTACTGTGGCAAGATACTGGTTATATGATTTGTAGTGAATATCTTTTTATTCTCATACTATTTCTTTAATTATTGCCTGCCTTTTATACTTTAGCAGGAAGATTAAACACCTTATTCCCATTCCTATAGCTAGCAAGCAACAGAACCAGGGCTAAACCTACATATTTTGTTTGAGTGCTGGTGGTCATCTAGCGTGGTGGTTTAAAGCAGAATGGCCTCCATGGGCTCATATGTTTGAGTACTTGGTCTCCACTTGGTGAAACTGTGTGGGCAGGCTTAGGAGGTGTGCTCTTGCTGGCTGACGTGTGTCAGTACGATTGTGGTCTTTGAGGTTTCAAAGGGTCCATGGTGGCTTTGCCAGTACGCACTGTATCCTGATGCGTGGCTGGGGATGTGAGTTTGTAGTTGTTCCCACCACCATGGCTTCTCTCTGGCACCATGGACTCCAACCCTCCGAAGCCACAAGCCCAGTTTAATCTCTTTTTTATACGTTGCTTTGCTCATAGTGGCAGGAAATAAGTAATATACCCAGTTTCCTTAGAAGAGATTCTAAGGCTGCTTGAGTAGGCTCTCCCATCCTGGACAGGGGTGCTAGCCTGAACCCAAGCCTGGCTCCTGTGAGCTGACACGGGATGGTTTCTGAAGAGAGAGCCCTTCTTGTCCCCTCAGAAGGCATGTAAAGTTTGTGGCTTTCAACCTCCAGGGTTCTCAAAAGCGGCACATATACCACTCCAAAAGGCAGGTACCATGTAGCACCTGGAAAGACATGGGATCCAGTCTCATACAGTGCACGTTCCCTTTTTTACAAAACATGGTTTAGCAACCAGGGAACTTCGTCACAGAAGAAGAAGAAGAAGAAGAAGAAGAAGAAGAAGAAGAAGAAGAAGAAGAAGAAGAAGAAGAAGCAGCAAATGTGGCCAGTGCTTCTTTAGGAAGAAGAGCTCATCTGTTTCCGTTTACATCCCATTTAGGCCTCAGCCTCTGTTTATCCTGTAGAGTAGGGCAAAAAGTATTGTGATGGCTTCTTCTGGATTCATTTTTTTTCTCTCACCCTTAGAAGTTTTTTTGCAGTTTGTACGTGTGGAGAATGTCTACGTGGACCCACACCCCACGTTGCTTCCTCCCCACCCACGGTTAGGACATAAACTTTTCATTCAGACAGTCATGTCAAGAAAGTTAACGCATCAAGGTCCCGTAAATAAACTCCCAGGGGCTCCCCCACTTGTTGTTAGCCACACATTGTTCCTGTCTTCAGATGTCATTGCCCTCTCAGCTCCGAGATGACAGCAACTGTTTCGGAACAACAGTTTGCTTTCCTGTTCAATGGAGGGGCTGGGAGGAACACTAAAAAAATGTGTGCAAAGTGTGAACATGGGCTCAATATGGTGCCTAATGAGTGATTTCCCACTATATGAAAAAGTTACAGATCAACTTGCATTTAGACCTCAACTCCTCCACAGTCGCCGGCCGTGAACCTCGTGGGGGCATGTTTTCCTAAACAAAGCAGTGTTCTGGGGAAATGGGTTAGTGACAGGTCTCCTAACAGTGCCTCAGCTTTAAAAATTCCTTCTCTTCTACATCTTTTTCCATTTTGTTCTTGACAAGGGCCACCTCCCAAGTGATGAGTAAGCGACACATGATCTGTGAAAGACTAGATCCTCCAGGTCCCTCACCACTGCAGTTCTCTGGAGGAGCCGAGAAAAGGCTAGTGCTTCAGGAAGAGTAATTGTTACTGAGACACGGCCGTTGCGTCAATCATCTGGGTGCCAATCAATCTCTGCAAGGCCAGAGTTCAATTAATTGACGACACCCTGGAGACACCCAAAGCAGTTAACATGTCTCTAAACGCAGTCAAAAACACAAGCTGCGAGATCTGATTTCCCGTACATTCCCTTCGCAGGGTTCCATCTCTTAATTCATCTCTCCATGCCAAACACTCCTCTGTTGACAAACACTAGAAGGAAACACAGGCATCAAATCCTGAAAGGTCACAGTGTGTTAACAAGAAGCATCCAGACATACCACCTATGCCAATAAGAAAATACCATTTTATCTTAGGCTCTCTAATCTATATCCTACTTTAAGTAGGGAAAATGTTTTACTTGGAACGTTTCACAGTATAACACCATTCTAGACAATATGCATTTGAACATTTCTTTCTTTCTTTTTTCCAGAAGAAAATCATTGTTCTCCTTTTAATGTGACTTGTCAGCAAGCTGATGATGTATGGTGCCCTCCTTTTTTTATGGGGATGAAGTAACACAGAGGAGATATGAGATGACAGTAGTCATGCTGGGATGAGGCTATTTTTGTCACCTAGTAAGAAGAGGGAAACCAGGTAAGGCAGTGCTACCCTCCTGGCCCTTGTTGCAGAAGCTTAATCCAAAAATTTTCAGATGAGTCTCATCTTGACAGTCTATCTGTAAACCTCCAAAAGTCCTGGAGGTCAGACTATAATAACAAGATTCAATAGATGGGGTGTGAAAACCAGGGATTTAGTTCCAATGGTTTTGGATACAAGTAATCCAAGATCCGGGTGCCAACCAATTTTATCCTCTGAGGCGTGTCCTCTTTCTGGCATGAAAAGAGTTACCTTATGGGTGAGTTCTTATATAGGTGAGGTGAGGGAGGGAAGAAGAAGAGATAAGAGGAGAGGAAGGGACTCTTCCTTTTTCCTCTAAAGACACAGATATGTGACTTTTTTTTAATACCTAGTTGTCTGCCAAAGACCTCACCTCCAAATAGCCTATATTGAAGGTTAGACTTTCAACATTGAAATGTTGGGATGGATGCAAACATTCAGTCCACAAATGGAGACTCTCCTTTTCTTGTAGAACAGAATAACCAAAGTCTGTAGCCATAGCTGACCATGAGAGAAGCAGTAGAGAAGAGAAAGGCCAACTCAAACCTTACGGTCAAAGCACAAGTTCATACTCTCTCTGTTCCATCAAAGTAACCGGCACCATCCAGTACTAGCTGTCATAAGATCCACCACAGAAACCGCACCCTTAATGTAACCAGTCATTCCTATTTCTGTTCCCTATGGGAAAATG
Source organism: Acomys minous (assembly GCF_964271855.1). Classification (NCBI taxonomy): domain Eukaryota; kingdom Metazoa; phylum Chordata; class Mammalia; order Rodentia; family Muridae; genus Acomys; species Acomys minous. The sequence continues at coordinate 33,795,576 of NC_140495.1, forward strand.
GAGAGCTTTTCATTTCCCTTCAAATCTTCCAACCAACAGCACAGCCCTAACCTGCTGCTTTTGTCATATCGTAAATATTTTGGTCATTGTCTCATGTGATGTGTTGCCTGTGTGGCCTCACGTATGATATAAATCTTTTGAGATTAAGGATAATAATGTCTCCGTTCTGGAGCCAGCCAAATGCTCAGAGCCATAAAAATGGGCTTATCGGTGCACACTGTTGGTCCCCCTCTAGGTAAAATATTGCATTCTCCAATTGGGACTATGATTCTATATTTACTTTAGGAGAGATACATATTGAAAAATCATTTTATCTGTCACCAGTTTTGAATATACCTTATCATGTTAACAGAACCAATTTTTCTAATCCCCCAAAAGTAAACTCAAGTGCAAAAGTATTCTGTGTGCTTCAGCTTACACCAAAATGTGTAAATATTTTTATGATTCACAAAGCACACTGCTAGGCTTTTGCATCACTCATTTTAGCTTTAGGTCTCCAATGGAAGACAGACTTCTGAAAATGAAAATCATTAAACACCCATTAGAAATCAAAGCTATCTTGGGTCTTTTATTTTTTTCTATATGAAGTTGAGTATTGTTCTTACAAGGTCTGTAAAGACTTGTGTTGGTATTTTGATGGGGATTTCATTAAATCTGTAGATTGCTTTTTGGTGAGATGGCCATTTTACTGTGTTAATCCTACCTATCCATGAGCAAGGGAGATCTTTCCATCTTCTAATATCTAAAAAATAACAAATGCACTTTAAAATCAAGATTTTCGTCTCCCAGTATTTACTACTGCTTGTAATGGTTTTAAGTGATTGTAGCCTCTGAGCTTTATCTTTGCTGATTTATTATTTCTTGAACTTTGTAGTGTGTGAGAGAGAGAGAGAGAGAGAGAGAGAGAGAGAGAGAGAGAGAGAGAGAGAGAGAGAGGTTCAATTTCCAGTTGATTTGAGTCACAGAACAGGCATCAGAAAGAGGTGTCTTTCTGATTTGGATTATGCTATGGTCTTAAAATGTCACCTTCAAATCTGTGTGTTGGAATTGACCTCCATGGTGATGCCATTGAGAGGCCTTTGGGAAGTGATTAGGTCACAAAAGAGGGTGTACTCTCAAGAGTACGATTATCTTCATAAAGGAGGCTTGAGAGCTTCTTTGCCCCTCACACCATTTGAGGATGCATGGAAGGCACTAAAATAAGAAAAGAAACAGGATCTTACTGTACAACGAATGAATTTGCTGGTGCCTTAATGCTAGATTTATTAAGCTTAAGAACTATCAAAAATAGATTTCCTTTGTGTCTAAGAATAAATCCAATGAATTTTGTTATAGCAGCTTCAACAGACTAATACAGACCACTGTACTTGGCAATGGCCTAGACTCCCTCGTATAGAAAAGGTGAAAAGAAATATATTACTCTGTTGTAGAGTTCTCTGATCCCATGACATGGAAGAAGAGGAAATCAGCTTTAACCAAGATAGTCAGGTCATAAAGAAAGTGATTTGGTTTGACAGGTCGGGGTTCAAGAGCATTGCCAAGGTAGAGTGAAAATTTTAATTTCTCTGTATCCTTTTACATGAGGGCAAGGCTACCATCTAAATTAATTTAAAGAGAGGTGAACAAAAGGATCCGTTGGACCTACCAACCATGCAATTTGAGGACTGTAAACTGGGGGTAAGTGGCTTATCAGCTGCCTCTCCATTCATTTCCATTTTAATATTGTGAGTCTCGATTATTCAAAGACACATGTGAGCATCAGGATTTGTTAAGGACTAAGGACTCTGCTGGATAGAACCTTTCAGGAACTGTGAATGTGCTTACCCTAGCGTTAATGGACAGAGCCATCACTGGCTGCTCCAGCAAGCATGGCTCAAAGGAGCTGGATGGCAGCACCCTGCTTTAGGGAGTACAGCTAAACTGGCAAATTCTGGCTGTAGCAGATGGGATTTGGTGCTGGAGATGATATCAAAACATATTCTTATCACTTTTGAAACGTACTGAAGTGTAGGAGAAATCTTAAAGTTTCCACTAAATTAAGAGAAAATGGAAGGCTTTTGTTGAGAGACCTCTAAGATAAGCCTGTCTATTTGTGCCTGGGGGAGAAGATAGGATTTTTATGAAGTAGAAGATCTCATCAATTTGCTAGTATTCCAGATGGGGATGCTTGGGTCTGATTCAGAGAGAAATGTCTGGAATGGGTCCAAATTCCAAGCTGGGGAAATAGCAGGAATTGCTTTCTCTTGACTGTGTTCAGTGTTTTTAGTATAAATCAGTTATCAGCCAGAGGTCCTTGTAACTTACATACTAAGGTATTTTCTTTTTGTGTGAAAAGGGGTAACAAGGGAAAACTGAGCTAATCACTTGCATAAAGCTCTTGGACACAATGTTTTCACCACCCAAGTTGTAAACTAGCAACTCTTAACGGTCTCAAATAGCCTCAGACCTGGGATGACAGCTGTCATTCACTTATAAAAGTTCATTTCGCCGTAGCGTCCCCTGAGTTAACCCTGTGTATAAAAATAAACAAGCCGAAAGGGTTTGGCTTGATTAATGATACTGTTTCATGGCTTCATACTAGTGTGAAATTACCTGGGATTATTCCAAAAACATTCTAAACACTCTTCTCCTTTTTCTGGTACTGATTTTTCTCAGGGTTTTTCTTTTGGATCTACTTAGGCTAAGATTACTCTAGGGTCTTTGGCCAGCAGGAACCCATCTTTTGGTTGTTCTGAGTTTTTGAAAACCTCTTCTCTGAAAGTGTTTCAGCTCTTCCTAAGACTTTAGGCCTAATGGTAGAGTATATTGAGAAGAACTTTGCAAAACCCCGCTAGACATGCTGTAGTACTGAATAAATCAATGCTTGCCGATACCTACTAGATTAGATGTGAGCTAGAGGCTTTTGGGAGCCAATACATACAGCTTCTTGACTCTAACTGAGGATAGAATAAACTTTGCTGATTGGCTAGGAAAGAAGCCAAGAAGTAGATGGGCACCTGGCCTCAGGCTTGGTGTTCCAGGAAGCAGCATGCTCTTCTGAGTGCTCCAGCCAATCCTCGGCATTCAGGCCAGGTGGGATTTACTCCACCTAAGTTAAGAAAGCCAGCACCTCTCCTTCTTTATACTGCATTGAAAAGCTTATTGTAGTACAGTTCAAAGAAGTGTTCTTGTTCTCCGAGCTAGAAAGAAGACACGGAATTGTCTGAAGAAGCAAACAGCAGCAGCAGCGGCAACAACAATAACGACACCCCAGCGGGACTGGAAAAGCATAATTTCATACAGCTCGATGCTCTGTCTATATTTTATTCTTCCCGTGTCACTAGTGAACAGTAGAACCATGGTCTGAATAGACTCCAGATTCCTAGAGAGGTTGTGTTTTAAGTGTCTACTATGTGCTGGGCACGTGGTTAACAGCAAGTTACGAGAAGCAGTCCCAGTGCTCAAGGAAGGAGATTGGAGTTTGACGGCTAATAGCAGTAGAAAGTTGGAGAGAAATACGAAGTTAGACAAGGCAGGAGCAGAGGCTTTGACTATAGGAGGACATGTTTTTCACAAGTAAAGAGAAAACATTTTGAGCCTGAGTTTCAAAGGTTTCCTCAAAGCTTATGGTTTTGTTCGTTCTTTTGTCCTGCCTTTAATTTTGAGGGAAACCGTCCTTCTCTAGACTATGATGTCAGATCAAGGAAATTGCTCTCATTGTGGATCTCATTATGGATGTCTTCCAATGTATGTGACACTCTGTAAGACCTGGCTTATTCAACCACTCTTACCTATTTTTGTTATGGCTATTAAGAAAAATTTCTAGTAATTTCTTTAAGGTCTGGTCTGAATCCTGACATCTGACTTTCTAAAGGGTGAAATATGAACTTCAAAATTACCCATCTCTGCACTAGGTTAGGCATCTCTGCACTAGGTTAGCCATCTCTGTACTAGGTTAACCATCTCTGTACTAGGTTAGCCATTTCTGTACTAGGTTAGCCATCTCTGTACTAGGTTAGCCATCTCTGTACTAGGTTAGCCATTTCTGTACTAGGTTAGCTATCTCTGTACTAGGTTAACCATCTCTGTACTAGGTTAGCCATCTCTGTACTAGGTTAACCATCTCTGTACTAGGTTAACCATCTCTGTACTAGGTTAGCCATTTCTGTACTAGGCTAGCCATCTCTGTACTAGGTTAGCCATCTCTGTACTAGGTTAGGCATCTCTGCACTAGGTTAGCCATCTCTGCACTAGGTTAGCCATCTCTGTACTAGGTTAGCCATCTCTGCACTAGGTTAGCCATCTCTGCACTAGGTTAGCCATCTCTGCACTAGGTTAGCCATCTCTGCACTAGGTTAGCCATCTCTGCACTAGGTTAGCCATCTCTGTACTAGGTTAGCCATCTCTGTACTAGGTTAACCATCTCTGTACTAGGTTAGCCATCTCTGTACTAGGTTAGCCATCTCTGCACTAGGTTAGCCATCTCTGCACTAGGTTAGCCATCTCTGTACTAGGTTAGCCATCTCTGCACTAGGTTAGCCATCTCTGCACTAGGTTAACCATCTCTGTACTAGGCTAACCATCTCTGTACTAGGTTAGCCATCTCTGCACTAGGTTAGCCATCTCTGTACTAGGTTAGCTATCTCTGTACTAGGTTGGCCATCTCTGCACTAGGTTGGCTATCTCTGCACTAGGTTAGCCATCTCTGTACTAGGTTAGCCATCTCTGGACTAGGTTAGCCATCTCTGCACTAGGTTAGCCATCTCTGCACTAGGTTAGCCATCTCTGCACTAGGTTAACCATCTCTGCACTAGGTTAGCCTTCTCTGTACTAGGTTAGCCATCTCTGTACTAGGTTAGCCATCTCTGCACTAGGTTAGCCATCTCTGTACTAGGTTAGCCATCTCTGCACTAGGTTAGCCATTTCTGTACTAGGTTTCCTCTACAATAAATGTGCTTCTGACCCTGCCATTCTAGCGTTGGTGAAGAGCAAGTGGGGTTTTGGTCTTTTAACTTTCTTGAATGACTCAGTTGAATACGTGTCTGATGGAAAAATTAACAGAATAGTCATTAATAAGCCATGGAGGCTGGAGCTCAGGGTCCCATCCTTATAGTGACCTGCGAGGAGAGAGAAAAGGACCTGTGCTGATCAGCAAAGACGCGGCGTAAGGCAAAGAGAACAAATGGCTGTTCTCCATCTTTCCTGCGCAGCACACAAATGCAAGGCTGGCCTGAAGTGCTAATCTCTGCCGACACATCGAGACTAGGATTCAATGGGTCTAAGATACTGTGGCTGAACTAGGAACATTTTGTTTCCACGTGTGGATGCTTGCCCATGTGTGCGTGTCAAGCTCAGATGTCGATGCGATCCTCTATCATTCTTCAAATATTTTTAATTAAAAACATTTAAAAAGTATGAATAAATATCGGGGGCAGTGCATGGATGGAATACGGAGCAGTGAAAGCCACACTATGGAGCACTGGCTTCCCGATGCAAGGGTGAGCACCGAAGTATGATTTACAGGAATGCCACTCTGTACTGTAGTGTGCAGGCCTCCTTCCCGGAGCAGTGAGGTCAGCAGGCTTATTAACGTTGGTGATTTTAGCACTTCCTTCTTTGGGTCATGATTCTAACTTCTGTAGTGCTTCTTGCTCAGCGAGCAACTGATGTTGACAGAGTACAGAATCCTGCTACAGGCTTTTCCAGGGCTACCTGCTAATTACTGCGTGAACTCAGTGAATCCCAAGATTCAACCAAACCCATCTTAAAACATACTTTTCTTTAAATGTGTTTTGGATTGAATCAGTCCCACATTTTAAGGAATTTTTTGTTTTTTGAATTATGGGCCATTATAAACACACATAGTGAACACACAAACATTTAGGCAAAATTATGCTATACGTTTTAGATATATTACCCTGTTTCATAAACTATCAAGTCCTTTTCATTTTATTTCTTCTGTTTCTTTTAATGGTTGTTTGTTAGTTTTTTAAAACTATAAAAACAAATACTTACGTAATTCAACATGTGCCTCAAAAACTGGACTTTTTTTTAAAATCTAGGACAGTGTCATTATCACCCTTAGCAATAACAATTTGTAGACAGTATCTTGTACTTGTTTCGTAACAAAACTTCATGAAGCCTCAGAAGCAAAAAAGACATGCCCTTTCTTTCCTTCATCCTGAATCTTATGTGTTTGAGGATGAGTCTTTTAAAAAAAATCAACAAATTGATCACTTGCCCCTGGCGGGGCAACCTTGCCAGGCCACAGAAGAAGAGAATGCAGGCAGTCCAGATGAGACTTGGTAGACTGAGGTTAGATCACAGGGGAGGAGGGCTCCCCCTTTCTGAGGACTAGGGGAGGGTGGATGAGGAACAGAGGGTAGGACTGGGATCAGAAAAGGGAGGGGCTACAATCGGGATGTAACATGAATTAATTTTTTAAAAAAGGAAAAAAAATACATAAGCCATCCACACAGAATATTCTGACTCACAGATTAAAAAAAAAGATTTATTTATTTATTATATATACAGCATTCTGCCTGCATGTGATCCCTGCAGGATGGAAGAGGGCACCAGATCTTATTATAGATGGTTGTGAGCCATCCTGTGGTTCTTGGGAATTGAATTCAGGACCTTTGAAATAGCAGCCAGTGCTCTTAACTTTTGAGCCATCTCTCCAGCCCCAACTCACATAGTTTTGATGATAAAGGAGGGAGCCGGGAGGCGTGCTGTTCGTTCTGTGTTCTATGAAGCATCTTAGCACTGATTTCCTTAGTACCACATTTCTACAAAACACAATAATGGAATGATAGGAGATTTATTAGCCTATACCAACACTCCATGTTTCACAATCCCATTCAGACTTCACTCTCACAGCTTAATATTCCAGGAGAAAGATTCTGGAGTCTGTGTTTATTTTTGTGAAATGGATCTCATCTTGTCTACACTAGAGGTTACTTTGTGAGACTGAAACAGGATTGCATCTCTGGTCTACCGTGTTGTTTCTTCTTCTGTCTCCCATATTCTTAATCTAAAGAATCAGGAAGCCTCTGGCTGCTTTCTTCAGATGTGTTTTGTGGTCCTTAGCCTACTTTGTGAAGCGCTTTCTTCTCCACTCTTTCCTTTTGCTGGAGTTCCCCTAACTGGGTAACACTGACATGTAAATGGGGACGGCTGTTCCTGGTTTGAAGAGATAATAAATGCAGGCGTGTGCATGGTTTAGACACAATTTACATGCTGGTCTAGCAGGCAAGCCTCCCGAGGCCTCTTCATATCCACACTGGCCAACTGCAGCTTAATCTGACAAGGATAATGTGCAGAATGTAAATATTACCATTTGTTCCATGTCATCTCAGATCAGACACTAATTTGCAAATGTAATTTATCATGTCTAAAGAAAACCAAAATGACAGCTCTTACCAGTATTTGCTATTTTTGTGTTAACAATAGTTCATTTATGATTGTTATTGTTTCAGGCAGAAAATATGTCTCAATGTGTTCAGCTGGCAGTGTGGGCTTTCTGTCTTTACAGGTTTCATCTGGGCCTTTCCTGTCTCCTCCTGTAGTCTGTGGTTACCTAAGCTGCTCTCTGGACAGTTGGCTCCTGTTCTTCACACTCTTCACGGGGACTGAGCAAAATGTTCTGATAATGTTTCAAGGCCCGAGGTCTCTTTTGGAAATAATCTAGGAGACTATATGAAGACTGAGCACCACATTTGATACCAAGTGCATTTCCCCCCTTCATTATCAATAGGAAATGCATAGAGCAGCAAAGTCATAGAGGATGTGGTTAAAGCCATATTCTCAAAGTGTATCTGGGCAATTTTTGAAGCTCAGCTTCAAAGACTCACCAGTTAGTAGGTTGAACAAAAAGGCACAGCTTCCTACTGGATCACAGAATAGTAACCGTATCCCCCAAACGATCCATCTACACAGAGGAAGAGTGTCCATCAGGTTTTAAACTAAGTGGGTCCCTACTCACAAACCACAAGTCTGTTTCCTCCTCCTTGGGACTCTTCTGAGGTTAACAAAGACTCTTTTTCTTTTTTGGCAAGTTTACCAGGTCTTTTAATCTTTTTAAGATCATTGCCCAACCAGCTATAGAAAGATGAATAGATCCTTGCGTGACTGCTGGCGAGGGAGATGGATGCCAGGAAACACGGAAGGCGGTGAATCTCCAAGCCTGGAGGTCCTCATTTCAGAGCACAGAGGAGACTTGCCAACCCCAGTAAAACATTCATGACACTTCAGAAGAGCTGAGGGGAGCTTTCTGCCTCATTTCTCACATGGAAAAATCGGGAGAGTCAAGTATCCGCAGCTGGAAGGAATAGGTTTTTGTTTATCTTTAATTGAAAGCAATGGTCCACTGCTGCACTTACAGCGGGTTTTGTGTGTCTCCCCCTGGTGCATGGGGCAGCAGATAAGAATAGACAGTCTCTGGGAGGGGATGTGGCCCGCAGATACCACTTTAGTCATCTTGATTGGAAAAGCTTGTGCAGCTGCTTTGATTCAGCAAAGCCAAATTTCTAAGACTTCCTTGACCTTTGCATAAACTGTTTGCGAGATGGACTGTGTTTTTGTTATTGCCTGATGAGCTAGAGGGAACCATCCCGTTAGTCATAGTGTGAATAAATCATTAACAAGCCCCAAATAACTGATGAAGAACCCGAAGCTGAGAATTAGCACCTGCTTGGTGGCCACAATCTAAACATTGTTCAGGGAGCTGCTAGTTGACTTTTGCAGACCAGAGCTTGAGGATGTGGGCTGTAGCTGTCCAGCAGTTATGATGTGTGTGTGTGTGTGTGTGTGTGTGTGTGTGTGTGTGTATGTGTGTGTGTATTAGTCACTGATACTAAGGTAATTGTGTGAGGTTTTTTTTTTTTGAGCTCTTGCATGGAAAGACTTGGTTTTATTAGGCAGAACTCCAGGAATTCTACAGAGGGAGAGGGTATTATAGGGGCTGGAGGGGTCAAGGACATCACAGGAACATGGCCAAGAGAATCAGCTAACCTGAGCTCATAGGGGCTTATAGAGACTGAAGCCACCATCAAGCAGCCTGTATGGGTCTGATTTAGGTCTTCTGTATATATATTAGAGGACTGTAGCTTGGTCTTCCTGTGGGACTCCTAATAGCGGGAGCAGGGGATGCCTCGGACTCTTTTGCCTGCTTTTGGGACCCTTTTCCTCCTACTGACTTGCCTTGTCCAGCCTGGATATGAGGGGAGGTGCCTTGTTTTGTTGTAACTTATTATGCCATGTTGGGTTGATATCCCTGCAATAGGAAGCCTGTCCTTTTCTGAAGGGAAACAGAGATGGAGTGGATGGAAGATGGAGTGAGTGTGGAGTGACTAGGAGGAGAGGTGAGAGGGGAGACTTTGGTCAGGGTGTAATATATGAGAGAAGAATGAATAAATGAATGATTGAATGAATGAATGAATGAATAAATAAAGGCTTCGTTTTGGAGTGGAGTGAATTTTATAGCCAAACATTAGTGTCTGTATAGTCAGTCCTCTCAGCTTTGGGATGATCTTTGATGTGAAAAATACCTTCCTCCCCAAGCTCAGACCAATAACAATAACAAATAAAAATATCTATAGCTACCTAAATTGAACAAGCATAACCATGGTGAAATGGACTTTAGGATAAACTATTAAGAAACTACACTGTTCAATTTCTTCCAGATACAACTTTATTGGGCTTGGAAGATACTTCGTTGGAAGGTAGATGGTCCCAAACCTGCTCAAGAGAGGGCTTTTCTATTTTTGCCATGGTTATGGGTTCAGCCTCAATTGGTCAAAACATGTATGCTAGTCTTTCTGGTTTTTTATTTTTCATTAGATATGCATTGTTCTCTATCACTCCATAGGTAGCCTACATAATATTCCAATAATTTGGTAGATGTAGAGTTTCCCATAGTTTCTTAATTTCCATAAAAAATAAGCACTGAGAATTGCTTCATTTTCCTCATTTGTAAAATAGAGAAATGGAAATCAAATAATATGTACATTACAGAATTGCTTCATATTGACATGTAAAGTCTAGAACATATATACATGCTAGAAATTTCTTACATCCCTATTATCAGGGTGAGAATGCAATGAAGGTATCAGACAGCATAAATTGTTAGTGCTTTTCTTTGCTATTCAGCCACAGAAGATATCAACACATACGAAGTAAATAAAGACTTGGACCTGGAACCAAGTGATTATTATAAGAGGCAGGACAGCACCCAAGAATATGAGAATTTCCATGAGTTGCCACATTCAGAAAAAAAGATTCATAGGAGTTGGGGAGATAGCTAGCTCAGAGGCTAAAGTAGTAGCTGTGTACACCCAAGTACCTGAGTTTGAGGCCCACATAAAAGCTAAGAATGTGTAAGCCCAGTGCTGGGGATGTAGCCATCCTGTGGCTCACTGGCTAGCCAGCTTAGCCAATCAGTGAACTTCAGGTTCACTGAGAGACCCAGCACCCAAACTAAGCCTCTTTTCTGTGGTCTAGTTATTCTTAGTATGAGAAAGTACAGTATTAACTGCCAAGGGGGTGAGGCAAGCAATAGTCCTAACCAACTGTAATGCCAGTGAACTACAAGGACCAGTAGGGCACGATATCCCTAAAGCTGTAATATGACACTCAGTTCTTGGTGGGTGGCTAATTGGACTTAAAGCTTAATTGGATTTAAGTGGACTTATCTCTCCTATTGGACTCAAGGTTGTGGCTCTTAGAAGAGAACCTACTACCTCCACTTTATTAGACCAGCACAATTCCTAACTGTATTTAAAACGTATCCTTATACCTACAGCCAGTTGTAGCTCTCACCATCCATTGTAGAAGCTTCTCTTTGCAACAAACGGAGGCCATTTTGAAAAGTCAGTTTGTCATAACACAGAGATCAGATTATGGGGTCATTATGGATTTCAGTGTGAACACAGAAAGTGGGCACTTTGAGAGCATTGGCAAAGAGTGATTGAGTATAAGAATGGATCAAAGCAAAAAATAAAATAAAAAATAAGAATGGATCACAGTGTAACATTTTGGACTGATTCCTCCTGAAGATAATAACAAAATGGTGCCTTTAGACTTTAAATTCAACAAAGATGTGCCTTCTATTCTTAGTTCTAACTAGTTCAAACCCTTCACAGGTCAAATGTATCTGAATTCCATTCATAGAGCGCAGCACCTTTCTGTTGTCACTGAAACAAATTACTACAAGTTTTGTGAATTCAAATAGCACACACGTACTGTCTCACAGTGTCGTGTGTCAGCATGCCTGTGCACATCTCATAGGACTAGGAACTGCGTGTTATCGGGGCTGTGTCTCCTTGTGACACGCCCAGTGGAAAGCTTGTTCAAGGGTTGACAGAGTTCAGTTCACTAGGAACATAGATCTGAGATTCTAACTGCTAGATGCCAGTTCAGGGCTTCTGAAGCTGGTATGTTCCCCGCTCATGGCCAGGGAGGGCAGTCTCTATGTCTTTCACTCCTTGAGTCTTTTATATTCCTTCTTATACAACAATTCTCTGACCATATTTTTTTCCACATTTAATGGCTCATGTAATTATGTTGGACAATCCAGGGGAAATCTCTCTGTTTTAAGGTCTTATGATGGATGAGACTAACAGCATCTGTTGATGCTTTTTTTTGACTTGTAACATAATATACTGTCAGGTTATGAGGATTAAGCGGGGACTTCTTAGAGAGAGCTGTTTTGCAGAAGAGGGAACAGTTCCTCCTACAGAGAGGAAAGTAGCATATGACTAATATGCCCTAGATAGCCTCATCAACACATGTTTCTTTAGAACTGATAAACCCATGTGTCTCCGCCTCATCTCCTTTCTGATCTATACACTGTATACTGACCGCTTAAGGAAAAAAAAAAAAGCACTCAGAAGCATATACTGCAGGAAATAATACTGCATTTAAACACAGAGGCATAAATATCAGGCCAAATGTCTTTGAATATGTAAGTAAATGGTAAATTTTTGCACATTTAAGTTATATATTTGTTCATTACAAAAAAAATGGGTTTGCACTGACCACTGTAAAAGCTTTACAAATAGGGCCTTGCACTCAAGTAAAACATGCTAAATGTAATGAATTGGATATAATTATTACAGCAATAGAAAGTACTTCTTCCTACTATGTATTGTAATGATGGAAATACAAGATGCTATGGAAAATAGAGGGTAGAGACTTTTTTCCTCTAAAAGTTAGGATAAGCTCACAGTATCAAGATTTTTTAAATATGCAACTGTTTAATTGAAACTAAACAATTAACAAACAGTGCTTGTACAATTTGTGATGAATTGTATGAGTAATGTTAAAATTGCTGAGATGTACACTTTATACAATTCACTGTAATCTGATTTGTCATTTCTCTATTCCATTTTTTTCTGTTATTCTCTTTAAAAATTTTGTCATTTCTAATTTGTTCACTTTATATCCCAATTGTAGCCCCCTCCCTTGGCACCTCCTGATCCCACCCTTACCCCTCATACTCTCTCCCTCCTTCCACTAGTCCTCAGAAAGGGGAGCCCTCTTCCCCTGACATCTGGCCCCAGCCTTTCAAGTCTCATCTGAAGTGCCTGTATCCTCTTCCTCTGTGTCCTGGTGAGGCTGCCCCACCAGGGGGAAGTGATCAACATGTGGGCACCAGAATCCACGTCAGAAATAGTCCTTATTTCTCATATTATGGAACTCACTAGGGGACTGAGCTGCCTATCTACTGCATCTGAGCAGAGGGTTAGGTCCTCACCATGCATGGTCCTTGGTTGGTGCATCAGTCTCTGCAGCACCGCTCTCCTCCTCTGCTTGGATTTGTTGGCTCCACTGGTCTCCTTGTGGAGCGCCTGACCCCTCAGGTCCCTCTATTCCTTAGCCCTTCCCTAAGATTCCCTGTATTCCACATTATGGATAAGCTAAGTAGGCCTGGTGTAAAACTGCCTTTTAAATGTCCATGGTTTTGCCCAGCATATTAGTTACTTTGTTGATGCTTTGATAAAAACACTAAAACTAAGCACAACGTTAAGAGGAAAGAATTTGTTTTTTTAGAAGCAAAGTCCTTAATGTTGGGGAGACAAGGAAGCAGGCACCTGAGACATGATGTTAACAGGTCACATATTCAATTGCAAAAGCTCAGTAGAGTGTGAGGTGAAGTCCACCCCCAGTGATGGGCTTCCTCCAACGAGGCTGCACCATGGTCCCAACTGTGAACCAGAGTCAGATACCAGAGTCCATGGGGGCACAGGGGACATTTCTCACTTAAACTGCCACAGGGAGGTTTAAGAAAAGAACACCGACCAAAGTGCTAAGGGGGCACTGCAGAAAAAGTAGGCTAGGAGGACAAACAGTTCCCTCTGTGTTGTGTTTGGTGCTGCCTGTGTCGTTGGCAGGAATGTTTGGGATGAACAGAGGTATATGATCAATTTGAAGAATGATTTCTGCGGCCATTGAGTAAGCTTTCTACAAGCATCATTTAATTTGGCAAAGAGAGGAAAGAATACAGCACATTAAAAGTCCCCTGGCAAGTTGTTTGGAGCCAATTGGGCCAGGTAAGAAGTTTTAATTCTTTAAGCTTGTTTACAATACTCTTAAGCTTCAAAAGAGGGTAGGTATATTTTTGTTTCTGCCTAGAAATTCTATCAGTGGGAATCATTACCGGTATAAAGGGCAAACCTATCCTTTAAAAAAAAAAACCACACACATCATCTAAAAATACCGGCCAGTATTAACATTTGAAATACCAGCTGATTGCGAGCTGACAAGCTGTAGATTTTACCCACAGCATCACAGCCAAGTCGAGAAAAATCATTGTCCCAATTAAGGCGGGACACGCTGAGAAGCCTCATCAGGTTCTCTGGTGTGTTCCCCTGCCCGCCCGGCACTCCTCGGAGATCAGAGATCAGTGAGCCAGGAAGGAATGCACTGGGAATTCTCCTCCTCATTTTATCTGGGAGTCTGACAGGGAGACTCTAACCTGAAAACTGATGAGATGGCAGTGCTAGCCTGCCTCACAGAGACTGCCTGGGTATCTCCTCTTACTCCAATGGGGGAGTGGCTGGTATTCAAGCACAGATAACTGTAATCTTGCTGGTAAGGCTGAGTCAGAAAGGGCATTCCAGAAAGGCAAAGGACTCAGGAAAATGTCTGCCTGCACACAGGGGACAAAGGCCCCTGAACAATTCCAGTTGCCACTGTGCTGACAGGATGACATGGGCTTCAGGAGCTCTGCGTGAAGAAAGAGTAGGCTCGTGGATCAAGTGGGAATGCGGGGTGGGGAGGGTTGTGCGCGGTTGCTGGCCTCTCACTGCATGTTTGTTATGATATTTTCATGTCGGAGACAGACAACTGGAGCAAAGGACTTGGTTTAGGGAAATTCAAGATGAAAAGGGCTACTCCTGAAAATTAGACCTCTCTGTTCAATAACACAAATACGACAGCAAAAAGGCAAAATAGTCTATCATCTTACATACACAAAAAAAAGCCAGATGTGTGGGAGGCAGAGGCAGGTGGATCTCTGTGAGTTCGAGGCCAGCCTGGACTACAAAGTGAGTCATGGACAGCCAGGGCTACAAGAGAAACCCTGTGTCCAAAAACAAAAGCAAACAAATTTTGAGTGCTCTTTGCATGTTGTGTTGACTTTTCCAATGCAAGTGTTTCTGCCTCTAGTAGTAAAAAATTAGAGTAGTTCACAGTCACCAATCCTTACTTACACTAAGCAAAACAAAACATATAAACCCCAAAATATCTTGGTTATACCCCTCCCCCCCAGGGAAAGGTTTAACTACCAGCTCTCTATGAAAGAAACCAAGACAGACAAAAGATAGTGTAGGCTGCCAAACTAGCAGAACAGTAAGTCCCCCCCACCAACTGCAGCTTTCTTACAAGAATTTTAAAGGGAATTAAATTGCAAGACCATTGTGTCAGTGACCAGAAGGGGAAGCACAGACTTCTGACCGAGTAGGACGTAGTATGGTCCTAAATGGACCCAGTAGGAGGACAGAGCAGCCCTTAAAAAATGCTTCAGAGACAGAGAAACCCTAACGTTGTGCCATCACAGTCATCTTAATGATAAAAGCCAGCTTTGCATGTTATGACTTTTGTTTTTTATTTTTATTTATTATTTTTTTAAAAAATGATTTAATTAATTTATTCAGATTACAACTCAGTTGTTATCTCATCACTTGTATCCTCCCGTTCCTCCCTCCCTCCCATTTTCACCCTATTCCCTTCCTCTAGGTCTATGACTGAGGGGGACCTTCTCCCCCACTATATGGTCATAGGCTATCAAGTCTCATCTTGGTAGCCTGCTTATTCTTTCTCTGAATACCACCTGGCCTCCCTGCCAAGGGGAAGTGGTCAAATATAGGACACCAGAGTTCACGTCTGAGTCGGTCCCATCTCTTCACATAACTGTGGAGAATGCCCTGTCCATTAGCTAGATCTGCACAGGGGTTCGATGTTTACTGCTTGTATTGTCCTTGCTTGGCACAGTTGTGATGGTCAGTCTTCATTGCCAACTAGACCATGGAAACATGCCTCTCTGCATGATTACGATGGTGTTTATAGGAAGCTCGGACTCAAGAGAGAAGTGCATCCTAAACATGAGTGGCCCCATCTCATGCCATAGGGTCTAGGACTGAGTAACGAGGAGAAAGCAAGCTGAGCAGGAACGCTCATCTCTCTCTGCTTCCTGACTACAGGTGCGGTGCGGCCAGCTGCCTCACTCTCCAGCCGCCATGTCTCCTCTGCCATCAGGGACTGTATTCCCTTGAACTGTAAGACCAAACAAACCTGCTTAGGTCATAGAAATAGGTAAATAACCCACACCCCTCTAAGTTGCATATTTATCTTTCTGGGTAAAGTCATACCTTCTGATGATTCCACATGTTGTGAGAGCAAAGACATTTTCTGAGGATTCACTTAAGGCTGTGCAGCCCTTCTGCCTCCTCCCCAAGCATCCTGCCAGAAACACACTGTTCTTTAGAACTTGGGCACATCCTCATTTTCCTCCACTAGAAATTGTCTCTCAGAGTCCATCCTTTACTATTATCTGATTGGTCGAAGGTATCTGCATTTCATAGACAGGTAGGCTTGTAAATGTGAAAAACCACATATGACATAACCATTTCAGAGTTCCTGTGTTCCTGCCTCATAACTACTTCAGAGGCACTCGCTTTTCCTGTTACCTTATGATGTCCCTTAGTGTACTGACGTTAGAGGCAGCGATGTTCACTATAAAGGTTTATAGAAAGACAAGAGAGTGGCTGAAGTGCTCACTTATGGCATAGCAATTACATTTTTATTGTGCCATTAATTTTACTGTGTTGAATATTTGAGGCCCACAATTTGTAGTGAGTTTTCTATAAACGGTATCTATTTCTCAAAGACTTGGTGAATACTCCCCTTTTTGTTATATATTTCTAATGTTTTTTTTTGGTTGTTTAAAAATCTACCAAGCTGATAATAAGTTGCCTGCTTTACCGAGGAAAGAATTATATTTAAGTGAGAATGGAAATGAAAGGATTCTAAGTTATTGTTCTCTCTCTCTCTCTCTCTCTCTCTCTCTCTCTCTCTCTCTCTCTCTCTCTCTCTCTCTCTCTCTGTCTGTCTCATCACTTTATAGCCTGATTTCAGGCCCCCTCACTCCTCTCCTCCAAGTCTCACCCTCACATCCCCTTCCCCCGTTCCCCCTCTCCCTCTTCTAAGAGAAGCGGGGGCCCTCAAGGGCTGCCAACTTACCCAGGTACCTCAAGTCCCAGCAGGACTAAGCACATCCTCGCCCACTAAGGCCTGCCAAGGCAGCCCAGCTAGAGTCAGATACAGCTCCTACCTCCATTGCTAGGGGACCCTTATGTTGACCAAGCTGCACATCTGCTGCATACGTGTAGGGGGTTCAGGTCGAGCCCATGCATGCTTTCCGTTTGGTGGTTCAGGTTCTGTGAGCCCCCATGGGCCCAGGTTTGTTTACTCTTCTAAAGGTTTCTAGTTTCCATTAGTGTATGTTCATTGTACAAGTCGCAGGTGTCATAATGATAATTTTTGCTCAAGTATGGCATGTGCCTTGATCACATTCATTTCCCATTTCTGTTCCATCTTCGACTCCCATTGTTTCTCAAGTTATCCTCCTTTTATTATTTTCTCATTCATTCATACATATATGTTTATATCTTGCGGTGTTCCCTTATATTGCTGAGACTTTTTTTTGGTAAGATTTTACTATGTAGCCTATGTTAACCTAAAACTTATAGACCTCTTGCCTCCACCTCCTTATTGCTAGAGTGTCAGGCATGAATTAACACAGGCCTTTAAGTTATTTTTATGCTTTGTGAACTGACGGTTAAATCTATAATACAATACATACATTTGACCTAGGTTCCATATGTTTATAAAATTAGTGTACCCTGGCAAAGTGTAAAGAAACCCCTATCCTCAGTAGCACTTGATGTTAGTATTTGCACTGATAGCTTTTCTGATCACAGTGAGATGAAGTCAATTGCCATTTTGATTTATATTTCCTTAAGAGCTAAGGATGTTGAACATTTTAAAAGCATCTATTGGCCATCTGTACTTTGTCTTTGAGAAATTGTTGCTTTTGATTGTTCATTTATTGATAGTATTATTTGTCTTCTTGATATTCGTTATTTTGAGCTATATATATTCAAAATATTAATCTCTCTTCCTCTTTCTCCTTCTCAGGATCCCCTCCCTCTTCACCAATAACCCCTCCTTTAATCTTTAATGCTCTCTCTCTCTCTCTCTCTCTCTCTCTCTCTCTCTCTCTCTCTCTCTCTCTCTGTGTGTGTGTGTGTGTGTGTGTGTAAGATTTTTCTCTCATTCTCTAGGTGATTTCTTCACTCTGTTTCCTGCTTCCTTTGCAGTGCAAAAGGTTTTATAGTTCACACAACCTCATTTCTCAGTTCTTCATTGTATTTCCTGTGGCACTGGAGTTCTTCTCAGAGTCCTTGCTTATGCCTGCAACTTGAAGATTTCCCTATACTGCTGAGTATTTTTTAGATAGAATATCTCAGTATTTCCAGAGCCATAATCTCCTTGACTCACCCTCCTTAGTGTCAGAGCTACAGGCATGTGCTTATTTATTCTTCATGATTTGTGGATTGATGTGATTAAATCAATAATAATATTAATAATCCAGATAATAATAAGTTTAGTGCATACTAAACATTTCCCTGCTGACAAGCATGCTTGAAGTCTCTGCATATCAACTAATGATTTTATATACTATGTCAGTTAATTCTCATAATGAGCATTAGTATTTGCATTGAATTCAGGAGAACATTGAGCAAATGACAGACATGGCTTTCATCCTGGCCCTATTCATCTCCAGAGTGCACCCTCCTTCTTACCCCTGAGACTTGATGCTTCAGAACAAGTTACTTAGGCAATGCAAAGAAACATGTATGAATAATTGAATGTTTGCATGTGTTGGTCAAATGAGCATGGAAACTTGTTAATGGGCGAGGATACTTATTATTGAGCCTGTAAGAACCTTTCTCCTCTTTGCAGGTGGAAAGGGGGAATTTGTTTTTTCGTTACACACCTACTTGTATGTATGTTTTATTTGTCATTCTAAGGGAAACAGTTTCGTGCCTTTCTGAGCTGAGGAAGGGAAGGGTGGTTGGTATGACGACCTGCAGGTGGCTGATGGAAGAATCAGTGGGATGCAGTAGCTAGCTGCCAGGTGAGCTCTGATAGGTGCGTCAGCAGCAAAGAATCCCAGAGCTGACTTTCTCTTTCATAGTGGGTGGCAGGAATGTTTCTTCCTTCTTTATGGAGCACATGTAACACCCTCCTTGAACAATTCTAGACCAGAAAGTCACATTTCTTCTGACTTCATGTTCCACAGGCTTTAGTTTGTGTTTCTGAAAAAGTCAAGGGTAGTCAATTTAAGCTTAGGGCTTTGAGTCTGAAACACTGGATGGTAATAGGTTATGCCTGTAATCTTCTTATATAAAAATGATAGAATAACATTTTATATAATAAGATATAAAGAACTGTAGACTTGAACATTTCCTTCTTTTCCCTCTCCGTTTCTTCATCTGTGACTAAGTGGGATAGATATACCCTAAGGTGGATAGTATTCAGAAAGCTCTGGATGGCAGAGCGGAACTGTCATGTCTTTCAGGTCCAGCTTCCTGTATTTTGTTGGCATCACTACTTTATCTCTACACTGGAAACCACAATTTACTTGGCTACAGCCCAAAGAACTGGACCAAAAATATTTTTTGAGCCTTGTGCTTGATCGGAAATTAAATCTGTGCCTCCCCAAAGAGAAAATGGATCTAGAAATTGATAGAAATGTGTGAGTGTGGGGTTCTGCATTGGTGTGCATCATGTGGGGCTCTCTGTTGGTGTGTGCCATCTTCTAGTCCTTGCTGCCGGGGAGAAAGGAGATGAATGGGTTTAGTGTCTACTCATCCACATGGGAAACTCGTTTTCTGTCTCTTATCAGTAGCATTTTCCTAAGCCCTTCAGTTCTTGCAAATTTATTACATTTTGTTCTTTCTTACCTTTTTAGATCTAGTTCCTTAAGAAGCCCGACTGAAAGAAATGGGCCTTCCACCCAATACATTTTAGAACTGTCATTACTTGTAAGCCCCCTCATTTGTTAGAAGCTCCGATTTCTCTCTCGCCATCCTCCCCCTTTCTGATAGATTTGCCCTCCTAATACTCTTTAACCCCGTAGGCTTACCTTATCTCCTTGGCTCTTTTGCTTCTCTTATCTCTATCCTGTTAGCCTTAACTGATGTAATTTGTTTTCCTTGAGTTTCCTCCTCCTCTGTCAAGACATGAACCCTCACCCTGAATATTTCTCACCTCTTCATTTGTCTCTGTCAGCTGAATTCCAATCCAACACACTCTCCAGGAAAGTTCATAGCCAAGTCCAGGCTTTTCTCATACTTGTGGGTGTTTCATCTCTCTTCACAGTGTCATACAATACTTGCTAAGTTGAAACCCTTAACTCCTTCAGATATGTTTGCTATGCCTGCTCTCATTTTCTGGTATGGATTTGGACTTGTTATCCATTCTTGGTTGAACAGTCCAGTCTTGGCTGAACAGTTGATCTCAACTTTGAGCAAATATTCTCTCACTCGGTTTCCTAGAATTGGAGTCAATTGTTCACATTATTTCTGGTCTACCTTGCAGGCTAATATTGGGCATATCGCAATGTCTTGATGGCCCTTAGTAATCCCCTTAGTAACACACACACACACACACACATGTATGTGTGTGTGTGTATATGTGTATATGTATGTATATATACATATGTGTGTGTGTATATATATATATATATATATATATATATATGTATTTCAATTATCTAGACACACAGATTTACTAGACAATAATGAGGTTCTAAGAGCAATTCCAAAACTTTTTATGAGATTGTAATGAATAATACCAATTTTTCTTGCTTAGAATTAAAAATTATTTTCAAATCCTTGTGGAATAAGGGCCATGGAGGCAGCTCAGGCCACATACATTTATTTATCTTTGATGAAAAACATTGGCAAGTATAGTTCATTATATTTAACACATTCAATCCAGTTGAAAACAATTTCCCAATTCATGGCTTATGGCCAAGATGAGGGGGAGGAGAGAAACGCATCTTGGCTGGTAGAACATGTGGGAACCACTGGCCTAGGCAGTCCCAGAGGCTTTTGCTGGTTCTTTGGTTTCATGAATGTTGAATCTGTTTGGAGCAGGCTGGAATGTATCTGTAGAGGAAGCTGTCAGCTCTTAGGACTCTGACTCAACTTGTCAGTGGGGATGGAAAGCAGGGGAGCTTTCTCCAGGAAGGTCAGTTATCACCCTTTCTTTCACATGGTGCTTGACCTCCTGAGGGCTAGCACAATCCTTGGGAACTCAGTGCTCCGGAGTTAAATATGAAGCAAATGTTGCATCTAGCACAATCTGGCCTTTCTTCTTTTTCAGGTTTTAAGCTACTACAAAATGAGGTAAACCGTTTTCAGTCTGTAGGCTCTGCAGATTAGGGTGACAAGAGGAAGATGGGTGACAAAGGTATCTAGGGAATCTGACATGAACTACAAGCCTGAAATTTTGAGTCGTGTAGGTTTTGAGGAAATCTAATAAGGAAGGATACCTTCGTCTCATCTGCCAAAGAGGGTGCAATGGACTTCACAGTGCCACAGGAGGCTTCTAGCCTTAGAGTCAGAAAGGAAGGCGGAAAGAAGATGTTCAGATTTTCCATTTTGTAATTGCTAGGGAGCTAGAATATGCGGCCAGGTAATGATGAGTTGGTGACCCATTAAATCGTGCATTTGCAATATAAAGTCCAGATGGTAAAAGAAAAGCATATAATATAAACCATTTTATGAAAATGAAAATGATAAAACATTCTGCTGGAGTTTACTGAAAGATCAAAGGGAGAATGTGGCAATGCCATGGTGAATAAAAAAGGAAAGGGAGTTATTCATTTACATACTTACTATCATAGCTCAGAAGTTGAGTAAGGAATGTACTGCGGGTAAAGAATAGGTTTGTGACGTCCTAAATGTGTGATTTGGCCAAGGTGCCTACTGTCGCTACCTTATTTTCCTCACAATGGAGACATCATCAGTCACGCATATTTAGAATTGCTAGGTTATGTATGAGAAATACAAAGCACCACCTGGTCCACTTAATGGTTACATCATTGAACAATCTGATAAACCACTACGTTAAGCAACTGACCTGTGTTTCTTTGGGCAACACCAGCATCCCACAAGGCAGTCAGATATTGATTTGAAATGTTGAAAGCTAATATATTGTTAGTCAGTCCCTTATGCTTGATTTGATATATAAGTAATTTGTAACACTAAACAAAGTTTACTGGAATCATTCAGTTCTTTTTCTGAAACAACCTACATATAAAATGTCAATAGTCAGAGTAAAATGGAAACCTGATGTCCCTGAGCCCCAAATTAAAAGGCTGACAAAGATACAAATTTCAAAACTTTTATGAATAGGGCTAGAGACAGAGTTCTGCTGAGAGAGTATTTGCATAGCATATGCCATTTCACATTTCAGCACCACGTAAAACAGGGATGGTGAGTCACTCCACTCCTGTATCCCTGACATTCAGGAGATGGACAAAGCAGAATCAGAAGTTGAAGGCCATACTCAGCTAAATGATGAGGCTAAGGTGGGTCACATGAGACTCCCCTCCTCCAAAAAAAAAAAGTTTAAAAAGCAGGCACAGGTGCTGGGAGGCTGGACTACAGCTAAGTGTGAGAGCCTAGCATTTACAAAGCTCTAGGTTCAAACTCTGGTACACCCAACCCCTAAAAATAGAGAAGTTAAGAACAAATATAATTTGCCCACAATGATTTTTGTAAGGTATAAACATGACTGTTTTAATTACAAGTTCTTTTTGGTTATATGGTTATAATCATCTTATTAGTTAATCATACCAATGGAATTTCAAGTCACTAAGGTTTAATGTCTGGAATTGCAATTCACCTCAAATGTTCCTGTAGTTGTTTTGGGGAAAACAGCTTGGTTTGAATCTTCTCCACTTGAGGTTGAGATGGAACAGATGGAATATTCATCCATGCATCCATGCATCCATGCATTCATCCATCCATCCATCCATCCATCCATCCATCCATCCATCCAATATTTGAGTACTAACCATTTAGGCCAATGGGAAAAATGATCAGAAAAAAAGTGCTCCTTACACTTTGGGGTTCTACACTTAAAGGGAAGACGGGTTTCTCATTAATGAATGATTATGCTTCACTGAAAAAATTTGAGGTGTTACGGAGCTTATATGTACGAGGTTGAGAAAGCTTGTCACTCAAGAAGTAACATTCAGATGAGCCCTCATGGGGAGTTAGTGAGAGGGTGAGTACAAAGTATGGAAAAAGAGGAAGACAAAAACTACCACAGGAACGGAAAGAGCACCTGAGAAGAAGGTAGTGCTGAGAGAAAGAGCAGCACCACTGTGGCTGGCACGTGGCGACTTATGGCAATGCTGGCTGGAGGTGAGTCCTTGCAGGCTGTATTTTGGATGCATCAGATGCACAGGAAGCTATGATGTGCTCTACGCAGAGGGGCCTGATGATTTATAGACATCACATCACCTACCTAATACAGACTGGAGGACATGGAAGGAGATGGAGGGAGAGAAGTTAAGAGGATGTTTGTGCAGACTGAGAACAAGAGTATCAAAGGATTGTGGCAGAGGGAGGGGATTCTCCCTGTGGACTTAGCATTCGTCACCAGATTTTGAAAGAAGATACTGTCATTGCTGAGATAGGAAATTCTGGGAAAAATTATCAGGGGGCTGATCTAGGATTCCATATAAGCATGCTAGTAAGACACCCACACGGGGCTCTTCCATGTCCAGTTAAACAAGGGTTCCACAGAGGCAGATGCAGGACACAACATAGGCTGAGGCATGAATCTCCCACTAGAATTGACTGCCTAAGAGGTAGAGAGGTTTTATTAGAAGGGTCATTTGACAACATTTGACAATTGGAGTTAGTTATGATTTTGTTATTTGTGAAAATATACAGCATGGGACACACACACACACACACACACACACACACACACACACACACATTCTAAGTTCTTTCTGCCCATTTTCAAACTCTGGGTCAACTGCTCATATTTCTTAATTATTTTTTAAAAACATGTTGTCATGCTCCAAACCAACTATCTTTCAAGTTGTAAGGGGGCAAGCGGGAAACAATTGCAGTATGTCGAACTTAATGATTACCTTCATTTATTCATCCATGATGTGAGCGTGTGTCAAATCATCCCATAGCATCCCATGTGTGTGTGATTCATATAGGCATTATTTGTCAACTAAAATAACATAAATGGCTCTGGGGAGGTGGGTAAAGCACTTGCTGGGCGGGAATGAGGACTGGCATTGACTCCCCTGAACATATTCAAAACTGGCATCGGATGGTGAAATGGGAGGCAGTGACAGGAAGAGACACCCCCAAAGCTTACTTGGTCAGCTAGCCTGGACTACACAGCAGTAAATAACAAAGGGACCCTGCCCACACAAGGCTAAGGGAAAAAAGACACCAGGGTTGTTCTCTGACCTTCACACACAGGCCTTGGCATGTGCATCCCCACATCCCCACGAATGCCGGCCAATCGTACTCATGTACTCACGTCATACATAAACACACAACCCTATAATAAAATAGTTAAAAAAGAAGCATCAATGGTTGCGTGATATCATGTTGAATGTGGACCTTCCCCTGGTGCCAAATCTGTCAAGTTTTGAAGAGTAACTGTATCTCTCCTGTGATCTATCTCATTAAAACAGACAAACAAACAAACAAACAAAAACATCAACTAAACCTGGTTTAAACCCTCACAGTCAAAAGAAAAAACATCATCTGGAATAGATTTGGGTGTGGGTGTTTGCCTGCTTACTCCCCTTTTAGCATTTTTTTTTCTCAAAGCATCTCATCCCCTGACCCCCATCCTAAGCCGTGATTACTCAATCGCACTTGGCTATTTCTTGGTCCGTAGATCACCCAGCACTCTTCCCGTGTATAACATGCCCAGTGTTCCGTCTCTTAAAACGTGCAGAGATTTTGATAACCATGTAAAACAAACCTTGTCACATTCCTGCGTAATCAGGAATTCTCCTCTGTTGAAAACGCCTTGGTGATGCTGAGGTCTGTACGCCTGCCCTTAAGTCCATCAGCGTGAGCAGGGCACCGACTGCGCCGGCTCAGCGGCACTCAGCCCAATCTCTCAGCAATGCCCTTTGGTGTTGGGAGTCACAGAGGCCCTGGGATCAGGGGATGCTTTCTGTGCAGTTCCCAGGGAGCAAATCATTGGGGTGGCTTCCTCTCAACTCACATAAAACAAATGGCACTTTTGTTTTTATTCCCCCTTTCCTTCATAGTATTTTTCGACTGAAGAAGAAATTGCCTGGCCTGTTTGGAGAAGTTTTCTTTCCTTCTAACGTCCCTTTCCTCAGGCGCTCTGGTTATGGTTCTCTCCACCTTAGGAAAGTGGTGATAAGACTGTATATCTTGAGAGCTACCAGCACTTGACTGGTACTCCAAGGGGGTCACAAAGTAAATAGGTGTTTGATTAAATGCCTGTCTGGAAAGTAGAAGGACTTTCAGAAGCTGGCCCAGGGTGGGGTGGCGGCGGCGTTGCTTCCAGTGAAACGGGGCGTGCGCTTTCTCCTTTCATCAACTTGCAATAACAGACACAAAGCGTTTCCAGGAGTTCATCCAGGGAGGCTTTAAAGCAAACGACGGCCACTTTCCTTCCCTTTCTGAGAGGGATGTCTTTAGACTCTAATTAGAATTGAGCAACCAAGAGATGTCTGAGTCACCGGCTCCAAAGCTTGTAAAACAAAATTCTGAAGGAAGGTAGTTTTTTTGGGAAGTACTCATAACTTATAACTTACTCACTCTGTTCAGGCACTGTCGACATAACCTCTTTTCCTTTCTGTCGCCTCCGGAAGCAGCAGTTAAGTAACTGAGTCAGGCAGAAGGCTCATTCTCCCTCCATACTGTTGGGCATAGTGAATGGAGTAAGTGCTCAGACTGTCATTAAACTGTTCCCATTTTGGTGACTGATTTTGAAGGTTTCCAGGTAGATTCAGAACTTTCTTGGATGAACATTAGCATCAAAACTTTCTTGGATGAGCATTAGCATCAGCTGTCCACACAAAGCACATTTCCCCCCCCCCCCCTGAAGACGGTGATTTATTTTTGAAAGGAGAAGCAGTGATTTTTTTTTTCCCAAAGGGACAACATACACAGCTTGAACTGAAAGCTCGGGATGGGAAAGCTGGCCCTATCCCTCACGCGTTGTGTGTCCGGAAGTGCCTTCGCTGAGTTTTACAAGTGTGTTTCCTTATTCTTCTACTTCCAACCGACAGGATTGTTGTAAGAAATAACTGAGATAATGATTGAGAGAAGGCCTTGTACAGGGATTGGGAAAGGTGTCTGACAAATGTACATCCAATAGTTCACTTTCTTGCCAAACAAGTAATATTTCTCAGTATAACTTGGCGCTATTTGATCATAATGGATACCACAAGTTACCAAAGAACAAAGCTGACTATTTAGACTACTTCTACTGCTCCCTTGTGTCTGAATAGATTTTTCCATTGGTTTTGGATGGGTGTTCTTCTTCTAACTCCTTCAGCATTCTTCCTCTCTTGATGTCCCCTGCTACTGCCTTCCAGTTATTCTTTTGTTTGGTTTATTTTGTTCTTAGTACTAAAACTACTGATCAATATCAATGTCTTTTTAACGCTCATTGGAGATGCGTTCTCTTGAAAGATGCTTTTCATTTTTCAGAGAAGTCATCGAGTCTGTCTGGATTGTTGAGGGTCTTCTGTTCCTCAGGCATCTGTGAAGGGGTGTGCCAGCAGTCACGGCTCTGGAAGGCTGAGCATCTGTCCAGGCCTCTCTCACAGAGGCCTATGCATTGAAAGGACTTCTAGGGATGCTGGTGTAACATTTTTCCTCTGGGGGAATGTATCCCAACATTTTACTTTCTGGTAGGCAACAGGAATTTCCTTTGTATTTTGGATGGTTGCTCTAAGCTAGCCTGTCTGCGACTAATTGTTTCAATCACCTCTAGTTTGAAACATTGAAACATGGTATTCTTGGACTTGCCTTTCCATCAGGGTTTTATGTCTCAATCCAATTCAGATTTGTCATTTTGTGTCTTATACTCCTGTGTATTGAGAGTTCTACATTCAAGCCATTGCTTTTTCCTATGATCCCAAGTCTCCATTTAGGAGGAGATAGAAAATAGTGCACATTGTTATCCCTATAGAGTGGTGACAGTTCAGGGTTCATGTGACTGCTGCTTGTCATCACTCTTCAGAAGCCATTTTACTGGTGTTGAGCTTAGAGATCAGCTCTCAAGGTGACAGTAGCTTGTAGTCGCTTTCCAGTCACTTCTCTGTGTGGGTTCTTGTTTGGCTTTCTTTTATCCATAAGGTGCAAAGTACACACCTGGGCTAGCACTGTAGAGCATTCTCTGCTGTGTCATTTGCTTTCAGAATGGCAGAAGTAAGAAACTGTCCAATCTTTGGGTAACGACAGAATCATATAAACTATTGTTAAAAACCATTGTGAGACATGGTACTGTGGAAAAGAAAAAATAATAAGAACCTCTCTTCAAGTGATCTGTGGTGTTTTGGATAGCTGGGAAGCGTGCACTGTGAACTACCATCCATGCCAATAGAGAACAGACACCACCCAGACTGTATGAAGTTTGTTATAGGAGACAATAAATTGCCCGTAGCTGGAAAGGTTATTATGAGCTTCTAGGAAGCAGATATGAGGATGGGCAAGAGTTAAGTGTGCAGAGATAAATAGATATGTCAGATCAACCGATAAAAAAAATTACTTGGGTAGAATGATTGAGTGAATAACAATGAATTCTTGTTTGAGTGGCTTCACGACTAATTTGGATCTGGAAAAAGGTTCAGTCAGTTCCCCAATCCCAGAACCCATGGGAGCATCCAGCTGTAGCTGTAAAAAATACAAGGAAAATATAGGTGCACCTGTAACCATGGGCTTGTGGACGGTGGGCAGAATGGTGCTGGTGTCTGCTGGCCACCAGTTGAGATAAGAGTCTCAAAGGAGTAAACCAGAGAGGGATAAAGCAGGGCATGTCCTCCTTTGACTTCTGAGCACACCACATCACACAGAGAAACGGGGGAGGAGGAGGGTGGGAAGGAGGGAGAGAAAGAGAGAGAGAGAGAGAGAGAGAGAGAGAGAGAGAGAGAGAGAGAGAAAGAGAAGAGCACATGAACTAAATATGATAAAGCAATATACATAGCAATATACACAATATGACAGGGGTAGAGTGGGCCATATCTGCAACGGGTGAGCGTGAGGATGCATCCTCTGCTAAGGGTGGAGGAAACTGCTGCCTCATGTGATTAAAAAAAAAAACCTTCAGAATCTGAGGATTCAAAGTTCCTAGCCTCATTATTGTCCTCCCACACATCTCTACCCTAAGTTATAGGATCCTACCCCTTACTAACCAGTGTCTTTTCTCTGAGGGCTGATACACACTCATAGTAATTTTGCCATGGCGGCTTGGGTTTGATTTTCCATAAGTTGAGCTCCTGGGCTGCTGGAGAGGAGATTCTCGTCCAGGGCACAATTAGAAATCCTTAAACTGCCTGTGGTGCATCTGGAGCTCATTTCTCTCCGTTTGATAATTTATCTAAAGATGCTAGAGGCAACCAACCAGCATAGTTATTTTCCTCATCTTTCTATAAAATTTCAAAACTTTCAAATTCCTTGCTGCTCACAATAGGTGAATCAGGATAATGAAATGCCTTTATTTAGATAGCGTTTCAAGAATATTTCACACCAAAGACTCTTATTGTGGTACTAGGAGAGGCTTCAGTAACTGTAGGTCTTGGTGAATTGGAAAATTCATTCTTAAAATTCTCTTTCTCTAGAATCCTACTTCTGGAGCCACAATCTACACTAGTCACAGTTCTTTAATGGAACAGACCTGAATTTATTGGACTGGCTTGCATACATACTGTAGTCAAGGCAGTTCAGCTATGGCTGTCTCAAGATGAAAAGACCAAGAATATGGTAACTGTTTAGTCCCCAAGGATGGATGGATGTTTTGGTGTCTAAGTCCAAGAGGATTCCTGGATATCTGCTGGTCTTTAGTCTACAATGGAATTCTGAAGAAGTTGGGTTTGATACTGACTGCAGCAACAGGATAGATGAACTTGTCAGAGAGAGTAAGGAGAAGTGGGGGGGGAGGGGAAGAAAAAAGAAAAGAAAAGAAAGAAGGCAAAGTTTTCCTTCTTCCATATTATTTTATCTGAGCTGCAGCTACAAGATATGGTCCCGAATTAGGGTTGGTCCCCATTCTTCAAATAGTCTTAGTAAGAAAGTCCTTTACAGGCATGCCCAGCAGCTTGGGTCCCAGATAATTCTAGACGTAGTCGAGTTGACAACCGAGATTAGCCATCATACTAACCCACACACTGAAATAAATCAATTCACAAATATGAATTGAATGTAATGTTAAGAGATAATTTGGTGTTACTGTTATTATTTAAATTTTAAAACTTTAGTGCCTTAGTCATCAGGGAAATGCAAATCAAAACAACTCTGAGATTCCATCTTACACCCATCAGAATGGCTAAGATAAAAAATTCAAGTGACACCACATGCTGGCGAGGATGTGGGGAGAGAGGAACACTCCTTCATTGCTGGTGGGAATGCAAACTAGTACAACCACTTTGGAAATCTATCTGCTGCTATCTCAGAAAAATGGGAATAGGGCTTCCTCAAGACCCAGCTATTCCACTCCTTGGAATATACCCAGAAGATGCTCCAGCACACAACAAGAAAATTTGCTCAACCATGTTCATAGCAGCCTTATTCATAATAGCCAGATCATGGAAACAGCCTAAGTGTTCCTCAATAGAAGAATGGATAAAGAAACTGTGGTACATATACACTATGGAGTACTACTCAGCTATTAAAAACAAGGAATTCCTGAAATTTGTGGACAAATGGATTGAGCTAGAAATGATCATAATGAGTGAGTTAACCCAGAAGCAGAAAGACTCAAATGGTATATACTCACTTATATCTGCATATTAGCCCAAGGGGCATGTCCCATGAAATTCTTCACTAATCAGGAAACTGGGACAAAAGGGAGGACATCCTATTGGGACTCTAGATGAGAGAAGCATGGGAGAATGGCAAAGTAGAAGGATCCAGAGGGTCCTAGAAACCTACAAGTAGAACATTATGATAGGCAGATTTGGGCCCAGGGGTCCTGCTCAAACTAAGGCACCAGCCAAGGACAATACAGGCGGTAAACCTTAAACCCCTACCCAGATCTAGCCAATGGTCAGAACAGTCTCCACAATTGAGTGGAGAGTGGGATATGACTTTCTCACATACTCTGGTGCCTCACATTTGACCATGTCCCCTGGAGGGGGAGATCTGGTGGCACTCAGAGGAAGGACAGCAGGTTACCAAGAAGAGACTTGATACCCTATGAGCATATACAGGGGGAGGTAATCCCCCTCAGGAACAGTCATAGGGGAGGGGAATAAGGGGAAAATGGGAGGAAGGGAAGAATGGGAGGATACAAGGGATGGGATAACCGTTGAGATGTAACAAGAATAAATTAATAAAAAAACTTAAAAAAATAAAAAATAAAATAAAACTTTAGTGAAATTCATACACAAGCATAATGAAAAAGGTGTCTATTACAGAAAATACATACACAAGTAAATGTGCCATGATGGTACCCAGATGAGCAAGTTTGGTCTTCAGTGTTGTGTTCTTAACCAAATATAAATTTGAAGTTCATCTCTCTCTCTCTCTCTCTCTCTCTCTCTCTCTCTCTCTCTCTCTCTCTCTCTCTCTCTAATTTTGTCACCACCAAGACCTGATAAATGCTTGTTACCTCTAGATTGCTGTGTTGAAAGGATATTTGGAGTTGAATATTTCATCACAAAACGATTTAGCCCATGTCTGTGACCCATGGTGACCAAAAGTTCCACAAAATCCTAAGGCGATAAATCTGGCTAGTGGACATTATGTCATCTCTAATGATTTCTTTTGCCAAGGTCCCCAAGCATCAATGTGATTATGTGGCATTGCTTCATGTACCTGGGAACTGATGTTACAAAGGTCACCCCAGTTCATCAAGTCGCATCAGGACTGAGCACATCCTCTTCCCTTGTGGCCTGGCAAGATAGTGCCATCAGGGGGAAGTGATTAGAAAGCAGGAAACAGAGTCCAAGTCAGAGACAGTCCCTGCTCTCCTTACTGGTGGACTCACATGAGATCTGAGATGCTCGTCAGCTACCTCTATGCGGAGGACCTAGGTCCAGTCCATGCATGGTTCTTTTTTGGTGCTTCAGACTCTACAGGCCTTTCTGGGCTCTGATGGTCTTCTTGTGTTTTCTGAAATTCTTTCAAGAAAGCCTCCTTTCTTGAATGGGGTATTAGAATTGCCTAGTTCCATAAAGATGCTTGTCAGAGGGTAAATTCTGAAGTCACTGATCAAGGAGGAGCAAGCGCACACTCTCAACTGTTATGTGCAGCAACAGCAGCAGAAAACCGTATGTTCTTTCCTGGGCCTCGCCAATTCCCCAGGACATTTGGAAGATGCAGACTTTGGTGCAAACATTTAAATGTCTGTCTTATAATCTCTTTTTCTTAACTGCCCAAGGAATCTGAAGAAGAAAGAAGCAGAGGCAAAAGAATAGGGAGGGAACGAGTAGGTGACAGAAAGCAAAGTCTCCTTGCATAGTGTTGTGTGGGGTTTTGAGAAATTCCATGGTTTTTGCAGTGACTATTTCCCATTAAGATCTTTTGTCTTTATAATGTCTAATTTGTTAATAAGGAAATTTGCAATAAAATATGTTTTTCCCATGACATTTTTCATCATGATCCCTGTCCAGGGAAAGTAAAACATGTTGTCTTATATTACCATCAGTTATTATGTGTACTTTTCACTAAAAGACATTGGGTAATTCATTAAATTCAAGCACTAGGAAATGCAATTCTTTGAACTGATGAATTTTAGTTCCTGACTCAAACACTGAACATAATGTATGCCAAATAATTAATTCCTTAGCTGTTCCTTGGTTGCAAACTCGTCTGTAATTAACTTTTCAGAATATGCATAACCATCTATAGCAAAAGTTAAATTTCCTTCCATTTTAAATATAAAAATATCTGCGTTTGAGCACATGGAAGTACCATTTCTCCAGGCATTCATAGGAGGTAGAATAAGCACTCTGTGACATTCTTCACTTGTCATGAACTCAGCCTTAAGTGTTGAAGCACAGCAAGTGCCCTGGATTTTGTTGAACAATGACCTTGACATGATGGAAGTCACATTGTCACACAAAGACATTGACAAGACAGAGCCTATATCCCATTTTAACAAAAAAAAATTCCCTTCTATAAAACATGCTAAAATAGCTCTTGGGTTCCCAAAAGAAGAATTGGAAGAAGAATTCTGTTTTAAATATGCTTTTGTAAAAAGAGCAGAATTTATAACTACAAGGTATACCTGTTGATAGTAATAGATTGTTCCACACAATTAAGTATTAAACGTATCAGGGATCTTCCCTTTTTCTGTCCAATCCCTTAGAGTTATGGGTCATGAGCAAAATGTGTGCCTGCTAAACAAACAAAAGCCAACCAAATCCCATGGATTTGAATGTAATTGTTTTAGAGGAAATAGATATTCAGAAATTTAACCCACTTGGACCAGATCTTTTTTATTTTCAGTTTCTTTTTCCATGTCATGGAATAAATTCTTTGAACGTAGCAGGTTTGCACAGACTCCCGAAAAAGCCACATGTACTTCTTGCCATGTTTTAGAGGCAAAGGTTCTAGTTATACCATGCAGAGAAAACTATAGCCTTGCAATTAGCTTTATCCGTGTAGGGTTGTGTCTGGTTTCCTTTACTCCATGGCTTCTAGTGGAAGATCAATCTTCATCCTGCCTAGTGAAAATATCAGTGTGCAATGAAAACATAACCCTTTGATGTACTTTTGTAAGATCTTTTTCTCTCAGAAACATTTGAGGCTTTGGTCTATGTCCTTCTCTTGGTGCTTTTATCTGTGCCACAAAGTCACCCACCAGAGCAGACACTCTTAAGTCCCACTGGGCTCACATCAGTCCAGGAGAGACAGCTGACATGACATATTAGTCTTAAATCTAAAACATATGTTTGGAAAATGCCCTGTTTCCTGGAAATAATTAAGAATGCTACTTGGCAGGTTGGCAGCCACATAAAACAATAGTTAGTAAACTCTATATTTATTATATCCCTATTTTATGGAAATGAAACCCACATTATAAATATGTGTAGGCAAATGGGCCCAAAAGGATGCACAGGTAGAATCATTTATAATAAAGATGAAAAGAACAGTCATTGACAGTTTCTTCTAACTCATCATTCTTATGCCAAAAGACCACATCCAACACACACACACACACACACACACACACACGTGCACATATGCACATGTGAGAAAAAAGCCACATCAAAAACATTTCTATTTTTTTAAACTATCTAGGATAAACTCACATAAATCCTCACTTGGCACTGAAGAGTTCTGCTTTACAACTAATTAAGATAAGATCCTATAATCAGGAACCTTTCCCTTGATAAATGTTGTAAAAAGTAGTCAAGATATTTAACCTGCTACTTCATTTTTTTAACACACACACACACACACACACACACACCTACATATATTAAGTAATGATATTAAGTGCATGGCAACTATATAAAAATATTATTTGAGTCTCCCAGGAACAATTATCTCATTTTTAAGACTTCAAGAACATCCCTATACAGCAAGGAAAGGTCTTTTGACTTGAGACTCTGCCTCCTGAAATGGGAGGTTGTATTCTACACTGTTAAAGTTCATCTTGAAAATCACATCTGTACACAAGTATTGGCTCCCTATACATAACAGATTGGCCCAATGGGCAAACTCTATTACGTAAGCCCTGGAGCCATAACTGAAGATACTTACAAAACCAGATAACCAGCACAAATGGGCAGAAACGGGTCATTCGAGCTTACAGATGAACCAATGTGCCACAAAATGTCTGCACACTTCTTTCTGAAAGATGTAAAAAGATACAGGAGTGGTGGTAGGTTCTGCAAGCCCAGGGCTTAGAAGGTCGAGGCAGAGAGCCCAGGAGCTTGAGGAGAGCTAGAACTTGAAGTATAAGGTTCTTAAGCTTAGCCTAGGCTTAAGATGCCCCTGCCCCATGAATCAATCAAGCAAACACATTTTATATAAAAATTGTCCTCTATTATGCACAAGAGGCAGGGAAACTCTGCTTTAGAAAGTCACTGTATGAAAAGGTACAGTTGCAGTAGGCTTTCCTGGTTACTCACCCGCCCCCTCCCTCCCCAGCCCTTGCAGGAAAGTGAAGAAACAAGGTTTCATGTGAAATAAACCAAACCAGTGAAGAAATAACATTTACTTTGTTTTCTAGATTGCTGACTCTGAGAAAAAAAATTATTGTTGCAAAGTTCAAATTCCAAATAAAGCCAGGGATGGGGAATTCAAAAGCCCTCTAGAGGAAAGGATTTAAAATTAAAATCATCATGAATATATGTTAGAGGGTTAAGTATGACATCACTTGTTTTTTAATCTTCAGCTTTTCATATTCTTATCTTCTCGTCAGTATTTTCAATGCAAATTTTAGAGCATTTTTCCCTTATAAGTAATGGGTTTGAACATCATTCAACAAAAATTTCACATATATTCACTCACTTTTCTGCATATGCTTATTGATTCTACTTGGGAGATTTATTTGATCTGTAAGGATTGTCTTCCAAATTTAGACAAGAGTGTGTGGAATAAGAAATCGATATGTAAGTTTTAACAACGTTATGGTTTGCCAAGGGTTTTGTTATGTAGTAAGTTTTCGTTAGTCCAGTTAAATTAACAAGGAAAGGGAAGGGAAGGGGGGAGGAAAAGGTGACAAAGTAAGAGAAGAGGACATGGGGAAGGGGAGGAGAAAAAAGAGGGAAGAAAGGGGAGGGGAGCTGAAGTCAGAGTAGGTAAGAGAAGAAGAAGAAGAAGAAGAAGGAGGAGGAGGAGGAGGAGGAGGAGGAGGAGGAGGAGGAGGAGAAGAAGAAGAAGAAGAAGAAGAAGAAGAAGAAGAAGAAGAAGAAGAAGAAGAAGAAGGAAACCTTCGTGAGAAGTCATCATGATTTGAAGACCCTAGAGAAAAAGACACTAACAATTGTAAAGATGAGAGAGCCAATGAGGATCTTGATTAATGATAGTATGTAGCGTTCTTGTGGTTAAGTATAAAAGCATTAAGGGGAGGAACCAACAAAAGATACCTTAGGTTTAATTATGATTTTGTCATTTACTAACTCCATGACTATTTGGAAATTAATTTTTTTCCCATTTCCTCATTTCATTAGCTGTAAAACAAGGTAACATCTAATACAGTGATTTATGTGTTCAACATACGGATAAATAAATGGTAGCTAAGTGTGACTTGTGAGATGGAAGATTTTATCCATGGTTATACCAGCATCAGTTCAAGTGAAATGAGGCCTTGGATGTTGTCCAGGTTCATTAGGGCAGGGTAAGGTAGCTAGTCCAAGGAATCCAGGTCCGTAGATAAACAAATGCTCTGATATGGTTCCTATTAATTCTCTTAGAACACCTGTATAATGTCATGACCAGTATCTCTATCATTTGTTGTTTGAGACAAGTTCTGCTTCATAGGGCTGCTCAAGTAGCCATTTTTGTGAAGCAGGAAAGAAGTTAATTGCTTTCTCCTTCTTGGTATTCCTTGGCTTTCTTTCTTTTTTGTTTTGTTTTGTTTTTCGAGAGGCAGGGCTTCTCTGTGTAGCTTTGGCTGTCTTAGAATCACTTCGTAGAACAGGCTGGCCTTGAACTCACATCAATCTGCCTGCCTCTGCCTCCTGAGTGCTGGGATTAAAGGCGTGAGCCCCCATGCTCACGCTCGGCTCCTTGGCTTTCTAATGTACTTTCCTGTAGGGTTCTCCCTCTGCTTCCCTGAGTCAAAGGTTGGGTTCCCTTGTTACATTATCACCATAGAGACATCTCAGAGTAACCATACTTTCCCTTGTGATGAGCACATCACAGTTACTTCTTTTATCAAATGTTTCCATTTGAAAAGGATGATGAAGCATTTTAAATTGCAAAGACATACTTGAATATCCATATTTCTCCTGACAGTACCTTTTTCCCCTTTCAGATGTGTGATTTTTTTCTTGGTCTTAGAATTATTGAAAATACAGCATTTGAATCTTCAGAATGGGCATATTAAATTCTCCAGTTCTCACAACTAGCCTTGATGCTTCTGTCAATGGACGAGTCCAGAGCTCTGTGTGAGGGCTGAGCATATGGCAAGTCAGCAGCATATAACTCAAAATGCTGGGAGTCATTCCTCGTCTGACCTCCCCGTTCTCCTGCAGACTCAGCTTTGGGAAAGGAGAAGTGTTTAACCATTCATTTCCCTCTTGTGCAACTAGTAAAAATTAATAAAACAGCATAAGTCATATGGTTGGGGGCTGGAACATTGGCTCAGAGGTTAGAAGTCCTGATTACTCTTGTAGAAGACCTGAGTCCTACTCCCAGCACCCATACGACAGCTCACAAATTTCTGGAACTCAGTTCTATGGGTCCCAACACCATTTTCTGACCCCTGTGGGCACTAGCCAGGCACACATGTAGTGCACATATGTACTTGCAGGCACAATACCCATCCAGATAAAATCATAAAATAAATAAATCTTTAAAAAGAGAGAATAAAATTGGACCCAGGCAGAACATGCCCACTTGGGAAGGATGCTGAACCAAAGCATCATGAACTCAAGGCCAGTGTAGGTTACATTACAAGACCTCTCTCTCTCTCTCTCTCTCTCTCTCTCTCTCTCTCTCTCTCTCTCTCTCTCTCTCTCTCTCCTCTCTCGTCTCTTACTCACAGAGACAATCAGAAAGATGTTGGATTGATTATTATGGAAGTTGGATATCTGACTGCATGAAATGATGTATTTTATCAAATGATATCTGACATATTAAAGACTGGAATGAATATAAACAGAAATATCATCTTCATATTGACTTACATCAACTGATACTAAAAAGAGGCCATAAACAATATCTTCCAAGTGTTACATACACAGAATGGTGGTAGGGCCTCTAGTTAAACATATGGTATTGTAGTTAGCCTCAGTATTTGTTAGCTAATAATTTATATCTAAATATTTGTCAATTAAATAATTGTTTAAGCTAATTAACTTCTTTAATTCTCAGGTATACTCCAAGTAAAAGACCACCAGAGTCTATGAATTAATGAACCATGAATTAATGAACCAACCAAGATGATTCATATTCTCTCTCTCTCTCTCTCTCTCTCTCTCTCTCTCTCTCTCTCTCTCTCTCTCTCTCTCTCTCTCTCTCTCTCGTAGTCCAGGGTAGCTTCAAACTTGCATTCTTCCTGTCTCAGGATATATCACCATTTTTTACCTAGTGAAATGGAATGTTTTTTAAAATCTAAACCATTAGAAAACTAAGCTAAAGTTATTTTTCAGCTTATAAACACATCTTTGTGGGTATGTATATATAGACACATATAGGAGTACCTAATCCTTGTAGAAATCACACAGCATGAGTTCTAAGACAACCAGTTTGGGTAGAGACTGAGTTATTGGATTTTTCACTCATCTGATCTCCAGTATCTGACTGGTTCCCATTGGCCAAACTCCTTTATTAAGCCTGCCAAATATGGAGGCTAAGAACACAGTCTGCCTCCATTACTCTCCCTCCTTCTGTTCCAAGTTCCTTTCCCTTCCTAAAGGCGATGCAGAAACGAAACACAACATACTCAGTAGCACAGCCCAGACCTTAGATTCTTACTTTTCTCATTCTCAGCAATCCATAGTACTTTTCTTACTATATAAAAATGCTTAGTTATGAACTAGTTCTTGCCATGAAGATTGTGTGGAAATACATGTGTAAACTCTAAGAGTAGCTGGAAAAATTTTTATAATCTACATTGTGTTGAATGACATATTATGATAGAGTTCTTCCATATGCCATATGCTTTAAGCAGGCCTATGTGTCACAGCAATGTGATATCTTGCTAGTAGTTTTGAAATAGTGAATAATAGTGCTATAAAGTCCCCCCTCCCCCGAACACAGCAGGTAATTGGAATATTACTGTGAATATGTCACAACAGCTGCAAAAAGGGTAACTAAAAGTCTCCGCTCTTCTCAGCTATTAAAAACAAGGAATTCCCAAAATTTGTGGACAAATGGATTGAACCAGAAATGATCATAATGTGTGAGTTAAGCCAGAAGCAGAAAGAGTCAAATGGCATATACTCACTTATATCTGGACACTAGCCTAAGGGGCATGTCCCAAGGCTACCAGGAAAGTGGATAAAGGGAAAGACTTCCTATTCTCCAAGGACTGTAGAAAACATGTTTTTTTTTAACCATCCCTTGATATGTTTGTAATTGCATTTTCACAGAACATATATAGCTACGGATTAAGAATGTTGACTGCCATCTTGGACATCTCTTTCATTCATTTAAGACTTCAAGCAATTTCCTGAAATATAAAAATTATTTCTGTTTATTGTATGCACAGATTCTTGTGTGTGTGGAGATATCTGTGTGTGCAAGCACATTGCATGCATTTGTGTGTGTGTGTGTGTGTGTGTGTGTGTGTGTGTGTGTGTGTGTGTGTGAACAAAAATGTGTGTATGCCACAGACATGTGTATAGGTTAGAGGACAACCTTGGGCGATGGTTCTCACCTTCCATCTTTTTACATCTGACATACTAGCTGTCTCATGAGATTCCAGGGCTTGTCTGCTTCCAATCTCACAGTAGGAGCACTGAGACAAGTATAACAGGGAGTTTTATGTGGGTTCTAAGGATCCCAACTCAGGGGTTTTTGTGCTAACTGGCAGATAATTTATATTTTCAATTAATTAATTAATTAATTCACTTTACATCCCAATCATAGCCCCCTCCCTCCTCTTCTCTTGGTCCCACCCTCCCTCCAGTTTCCTCCCTCATCCCTCCTCCCCACCCCTCAGAAGAGGGGACTCCCCCCCCCTGCCCCACACCTACCCATCCCAGCACATCAAGTCACATCAGGACTGAGCTCAGAGGACAGCTATGTTAGGTTCCCATCTGCAAGCATAGCAAGCATAGCAGAGTGTCCTTAATAGTGTCAGGGGTTGGCTCTCTCTCACAGTGTGGCCAGGGATTGTTTGGACATTCTCTCAATCTCTGCTCTATCTTTATCCCTGTACATCTTGTAGGCAAGGTAAATTTTAGGTTGAAGGAGTGGATTAGTGTCCTTCTCTCTCCACTTGGCGTCTTGTCTGGTTAGATGGTGGCCTCTTCAGCTTCCATGTCCCCTGCTACTAGGGGTTTCAGCTAGAGTCACCACATTTTCTCCAGTCCAGAACCCACCAATTAAGAAAAAATATATAAGGTGTAATTATTTTTCTTTATTAAGCATGCATATTGACCATAGGCCATTGCCACCAACTATTTGAAATTCATCATTCTTTTTATAATGCTTACCACTATATCTTCACAAATATTATCTATCCCTTTAATTATAAAAATTAGTATGGAATTTCTTCAAAAACCACATTTTCTATAGTTGTATAAATCTTTAATAGACACCCAAACTAAATACCTGTACATGCATGTTTATTCTAGTACTATTTCTGATCAATTTACAAGTTGTGTTTTCAACCAGGATACACACATAGTGGAGTTCAATCCAGCCTTAGAAGAACAAAATCTTATAATTTACAGGAAAACAGATGGAACCTGAGATCACAATGTTAAGTGAGATAAGCCAGGCTCGGAATGACATGCAAGAGTTTTGTGCTTTATTTCACATGTGAGAGATAGGGTCAGGGAGGGGTTAGGACATTAGAGGGTACGAGCAATAAAGGAGGGAAATGATAAAAGGGAAGGAGGTAAAGAGTAAGAGGGTAATTATTACATGCACATATTGAAGTGTCATAATAAAATGTCTAACTTGGAACAGTTAATGTATACTAAGAAAATTTTAATAAAGAAATGAAGGAGATGTATTACTTGTTTCCCCTTAGACGTGGAATAAAAAGAAAAACAATGGCATGAAAAGGGAAGGATATTAATAAATAAGAAGAAAGTATTCAAGGGTGAAGGAAGGAGAGAATAATGAAGGTAGATATGATTAAAATGTATTATGTGCATGTAAGAGAAATTTACAATAAAATTCATGCTTCTGTATAATTAATATGTGCTGTTTTATAAAAATAAAACAAAAACATCAAAGAGTAACACTTAACCAGGCTCAAGAATTCATACAACTGTGATGTAGAGAACTCAAATTGATATTTAAATAAAAAAATTTTCTCCTTTTAAAACTAACTGGTGGAATATGCAGACCCTGGGCCATGAAATGTGCTACTTTACAGCTTTATTTCTACAACCTCAAGCAGAGAGAACTACAACAATAAGAAAAGAACACACTCAAGGAACCACCGTACAGTAGGAGAGTCAGCTTGTGCTACAAAGGGAAGAGCTGAGAGAGGTAGGGAACATCACAAGACAATGTAAAGGGAAGATAAACTCTGAGCCTTAAAATCATTAAACATGTTTTCTCCTACCCCTTTCTTTGTACCTCCTCAAAAGATTCACCATAAAGTACTAGATTGGGCCTCATGGCTAGAATATTTACAGATTAGGAACACCCATGACAAATCCAAGCTAAAACTAGGCACATTAGAAGTGTCTAGACAAAAGCCAAACAAAAACAGGGGCAAGATTATTACCAAAGCAAAATCTAAATAATCCCTCTAGATGCACTGGCTCTTTATTAACTTAAAAATCACTAAAATTTAAGCTGGACATTTTAGCTCTACTGTAAGATAACAACACTTCTGACATGTGGATTATTATAACAATTGCTTAAAGTGCTTTGCAGAAATGGGAAATCTCTGTTTAGTAAAAACACTCTTTACTAGAGCCTAATATATAACTAAAACATGATTGAAAAATTTTGACAGCTCCATCTTCATATTGTCTTTCTTTTTTGCCTTGCTTCAAAACACTTGAGTGACATACTATGCAGTCTGCATATGGACATGCTGACCATTTGAAAATGCTCTCTCTACCCAAGACTACTGTATGTTGGAGCTGACAACTTGCAGTACTTGAAAACATGCTTCTACTCTACTTTGTGCTCTCTTGAAACACAAACACTGGAAGTCCATCAATCAGCACTGTGTTAAGACCAGGATGCTAGTGCCAGGTCAGACACCTGCTATACCTCAAATTTTCTGAATGGAGTTGACCATTTGCTAGACCATCAAGTACAAGGCTTTGATGCTTATGCACAACTATATCATTTTTTGAAACCTTGCACATCGCAATGAACAATCACCAGTGTTTAGCCTGTCCCCAAAGCAACACAAGCTCATTGTATTCTGTTGGTCACCAAGCAGGAGCTAAATTCCCATCTACATTATTGTCATTTCCTTTCAGCTGGATGTAATTTTAGCCCACTTGGGATTATATCTCAATAAAGTTTCATCTGTCTTGATTGTGGAACTATATTTTGATCTCATTTCCACTCTTTTCATGTCTCCAATGCTTTCTGTTAAATATCATAACCATGCCCCCTAAAGTGATAGGTAATATAGGAAGACAAGTGAACTACATTCTTACTATTTGATGTTTATTGGATTAAAAAGTTAACTCTTGTAGTATAAGAAAGTGATATGAAAGCTGACATGTAGAAGAATTTTAATCCAGCAACATGGCTGCTCTGATCACATCCAGAGACCTTCTAGGTCTCTGTGATTTAGTTTGAAATAGAGATACACCCTTAGTACACACCTTTAATCCTTGCAATAAAGTACCAGCTTTTAATTTATAAATGACATCATGACAATTTTTGCAAACCTAAGATAAACCCCAAGAAATAAAGTTCTCAAGTATAGAATATGAGCCACTTTTAAGTACTTGTGAAATTGCCTTATGAAAATTCAGTTTTTACGAATTCACACAGGTACAGTTCCTCATAAGAATTACCAGCATTTAA
The DNA here is from genome assembly GCF_964271855.1 of Acomys minous. Lineage (NCBI taxonomy): Eukaryota > Metazoa > Chordata > Mammalia > Rodentia > Muridae > Acomys > Acomys minous. Next base: position 33,837,185 of record NC_140495.1, read on the forward strand.
ATAGTGTTCATTAAACATAATTGATTATTTTTCCAAATCACTGTTATGGTTATCAGTTATTTGTTGGGACAAAGACTTAAGAAGTCATAAAACTCTGAATAACTTCATGATGGAAAAGTATTTACCCTCCCTACAGCATTCCCCCCTCTCTCCTGCATGTTCCTACAAAATAAATAAGTCACCATTTTCTTTCTGATAATTTTAAAGATCTGCTTCCTTTCTTAGTACTATCAATGTGCTTTGGGTAGTAGTATCATTAAGATTTGAATTATTTCACATCAAATCAATGGTACTGCAGGCAGATTCCTGTCAGCTTCTGTCTGTCTATCTGTCTATCTATCTATCTATCTATCTATCTATCTATCTATCTATCTATCTATCTATCATTTAACATTCTACCTATTAATTGATCAACTAATCAATCTATAATCATTCTTTATGTCATCTATTTATCTATCTATCAACCTATCATCAACAAATCATCATTGTATCGATCCACTCAGCCATCTTTCTATCATCTATCTCTCAGTCTGTCTGTCTGTCAGTCTCTCTATGTATCTACGCTCCAGCTTGAGGAGCTAAGTTCTTAGTGCCTGTGTCAGAGAATGCTGTTGCCTTGTCTTCACAAAGCACCTGCTACGTAGTTCCTAGATTTTAGGGATAACATCTGTCCCACAGTTTTCAGATCACTCATTGAACATTTTTCTCCCAATCTTTAGTTTCTTCCTTCTCTTAGACATTGAACTCTTTTCTTTTGTTGTTGTTCCTTCCTTCCTTCCTTCCCTCCATCTTTCCCTCCTTCTTTATTCCTTCCTTTTTTCTTTCTTTATTCATTTTACATCCTGATTATAACCCTCCCTCCTCTCCTCCCAGCCCCACACACTCTCCCTCTTCCCCCTGTCTCTGTGCTAAGTGTGGATGAGGTCATCTTTGGCATGGTTATGAGTGCCACAGCTGTATCACCCCAGATATCCCAAGCTATTTCTCCTCTTGTGACTACTGCCTTACAAGAAAGACATGGTCTCCCCTTACTAAGAAGCTGCAGACCCACTCTCTTTGCTCAGTCCGAGGACTCCATGTCTGTTGGGAATGTTTTGTTGCTATTTAGTGTGAAGGAAGACTTTTTCTCCCCTACATCTTTTTTGAAACCACGATTAAAGGACTATTTTCCAAAATGAATTGAGCCTTAAGAAGTAAATCTAGAACATCCTTGGCTTCTTCTGCTTTCAGCTCTTCTCTGAACAAATGACACATGGAGTTATTTCATTTTACAAATAAAAGGAAAGAGGGACAAATAAGAGGAGAAAATATATCTGATTACCAATCTCAAAATATTAACTAGCCAAATGAGGATCCAATGAGGCTCTGCCCCACTCGCTCTCATTTTTTTTCCTGTTTCCTCTTTCTATTAGAAGAACACTTGTGATGGGAGGTACAGACTGAATCATCATCCTTATAGGCTCCTTTCTTCCTAAAAGTGAACTGACTTATCCCAGTCCATCTGCACATGAGAATTTCTAGTCATCTAACGAGTGAGCCTTCAGGACTGGATGGAAACGGTGACATGGGCTCTTCACTTCCTTGGACTTGGAATTGTAGAATTGTTCCTTTTAGAGTCTGGAAAGCTTGAGCAATGTGGGCCCTAAGATCCTGGGTTTTTTTTGAGGGGTGGGGGGAATTAAACTTCTACATGTATGAGTGGTATGAAATAGCCATGGTCTCAATGTAGTATGCCCCTTTCACTGTGTAGTCATGTAGCAAACACGTGCCACACATTGGCAACACTCCCTGGTCTACTTGCAGGAAAATGGGGAGGTAAAATAAACTAACCAGGCCACCGTGCATCCCTAGTCACCGGAGGGAAGAGCTGTTAGTGGCTCCACACAGTGACTCAAAACAGAGGTCTGGTTTATAGGAAAACCTGAAGAAGGTCAGACCACAGGCTGCTTTCCGTAAGCATTTACACAGGTATTTCAGTAAGACATGAAGGAAATGTTTGGCCTGCTCATCAGAGAAAGCCCTTATTATTCGCAGAGAAGTCATTGCAGTATGAATCACTCATTTAATGTGTGGTTACAGGGAACTTTCTCTCACCTCAAGAATCTTCAGCCCCTAACAAGTAGAAGGCTCTAAGAGAGGTAGACCACCTTGTTTTATACACCCCAGAGCAATATGGAAAGATCAACAGTCCATATTTATTTGTCGTTTTGGTTTGACAATGCAATGAAGCCGTCTTTATGGAAAATGCAAACATAGCTGAGAGCAAGTTTTGAATATTTGGTGTCAAACATGCATCATTTTGGAAGAAGCAAAATTGTGTTCCACTGCGTACCCGTAATTCCCTGGCCCTGGCTGGTAAGTTTTATAAAGATGATGGTCTTGCTCTGAATGAAGCTTTATCTAAAATTTATATTTCTGTTCAAAATTCTTAGGGAAAGGCAATGCTTTTCACTTAAAAAAAAATTAAGTCCAATGAAATGAGAATGAAAACTGAAAACTCCCACGTAATGAATCAAGAAATCTGACGTCTAAGTGATCTGTACATGCAGGGCCTTCTGAGGTCCTGGTACATGTGCAGCCGTGAATCACAGACCCTTTATTTCAGCTCACTGTAGCTTTTACAACAGCCAGAAGAGCTGTTCCAGGCTTACTAGCTGCCTTCTCTGAACTACAGCTAATCAACATTACCAAACAAACGAGGAGGGACAGGGAGAATAGAGGGACAGTGATTGGAGGAGGGGAGAGCAGGGCCACTGAAATCTCCATGCTCCTACAGTCTGAGGAAATGCTGAATGCCAATGCATGGTTTATGTCAATCAAGCATATAAAAGTTACTGTGGCTGCAAAAGGCCATAAAGATGCACTTTTAAACTCTTAAAAAATAAGGCACCATAATTACAGCTTATAGAACTGTGTGTCCCATGAGCCTCTTTGCTGTTTTTAAGATACCCATGGAGAGTGAGGTAAAGAGAGGAGGGGGGTGGGGTGGGGGAGAGGAGCCCTTGGAGTCTATGCAGAAAAAGGCAAAAGCTGTTCAGATTCACATAGCATATCTCTCCTCTCTCTCTCTCTCTCTCTCTCTCTCTCTCTCTCTCTCTCTCTCTCTCTCTCTCTCTCTCTCTCCTCTCCTCTCCATCTTTTGCTCACTTACTTGCTCAAACTCGCTCTCTTTCTGATTTTTTAACTTTAATAACTCTCTCAACATCAGACTTGAGAACTAGAGCCTTTACAGTGTAAGAATGCCCCTCCCCCATGTAACCTCTAGTGCTGCCAGTCACCTGAGGAAGTGAAAGAGTTTATGTCTCTTCCTCTCTCCTTTAACTTTAAGATAGTCTACTTGCCTCTCTATATCTTGAGATTCCTTACATCCTTCACTCCTTAGTTTTTTTCAAAGTGTTCCTAAGCAAGAACAATGACTTGCCTTAGAATCTTGGGGGGAAGTACTGGCTTTGCCTGCAGTGTGTAAAGAGAGCAGTGCATTCCCTTCCCTTCCCTTCCCTTCCCTTCCCTTCCCTTCCCTTCCCTTCCCTTCCCTTCCCTTCCCTTCCCTTCCCTTCCCTTCCCTTCCCTTCCCTTCCCTTCCTTTCCCTTCCCTTCCCTTCCCTTCCCTTCCTTTCCCTTCCCTTCCCTTCCCTTCCCTTCCCTTCCCTTCCCTTCCCTTCCCTTCCCTTCCCTTCCCTTCCCTTCCCTTCCCTTCCCTTCTCTCTTCTCCTCTGTTCTGCTCCCCTCTCCTCCCCTCCTCTCTCTTTCCCTTCCTTCTCCTCCCCTCTGTTCCCCTCCCCTCCCCTCCTCTTCCCTCTGTTCCCCTTCCCTGAACTCCTCTTCACCTTTTTATTTTCTGTAAAACACCCAAATTAGAGTAAGCAGATGTTTACAAAACAACCTTAAACAAAGCTTCCTGTCCACTCAGAAAAACAAAAAGATGTGGGGAGGCCCAACAGTATGAATCCTGCTGATTTCAATCCTTGTCCCTCAAGAGAGCAGGAACTTGGGATGACTGTACAGGGAGCACGTTTATTCCGCATATGAAATAAAGAAGCCTCAGCTCAGAGGCCCTGAGGTCAGGTACTGCTGCCATAGAGAAGCCACTGAAGCTGTGGCCATGATCCCCATGCCACGAGAGAGCCACAACCCAATCGATGTCACATGCATAGTCCTATATACAGGAAATAAAAGCTTAAAAATACTTAAATTAAGAAATTGAACAAGCTTTTCCATGTTCTGTATGGATAAAGCCTAACTGGGAGGCTAAAAGATCAACTTGACAGTTAAGTTTTGAAGTAGTTTCAGGCACAAACTCATCACGAGCCCCATAAAGAGCCAAGTAGCATTTCTGAGCATCATACCTATAAAATATGATTGTTTATTACCAAACTGGCCTTTTCATTCTGGTATGGTTTATAATCAAGTTATATGTATTCTTAAAAGAGGTAAATCTACTCCAACAACCTCTTACTAAATAGTATGTACATATTTCATAATTAATATATGAGATAATTTAAACTATGAAACAGGTCAGTTTTGAAAGTCTCAGTTTAGTTTGAATACTTGAGCAATTGCTCCAGATTTGTGAGTTTAAGTCGAAATCTTACTAGATTTACATATGGTGCAAATAATGGGAGGAAAATTTTCACATTTATAGGTTTAAATTTTAACATGTGTAAGAAAGAGTCATGCTGATTCTTGGGAAAGTTTTATTTATAAAGTCAATTTATTAAGCACTACCTGAAAAGAAATTAAGCAAAGTAAGTGTACACATACCATTTAATATGTTAAAATTGGTTAACCAAGTTTCTAATGGGAATTAGACAGTTAAAATCCCTTAAGAGTGAGTGTTGAACATTTATTGGAATTTATAAATAACATAATAAGATTTTGAAATAAACTTAAAATCTTAAGGAAAAGCTATAGATGTATCATTTAAATGACTCAGATGGTAATGTTAAAGCTAAAGAAAGCTTCACAAAGATGTTCTGATTATTTTCAGAACAAAAACGACTCCTTAAGAAAACCTCTTAAGACATTTATTGATTAATAGTCAACATTACTTGACTTGAAGTCAAATGTGGAGAGTTTCCCTTTTCCTTGAAAAGTGTGGCTACTGGGGTCAGCAGCTAAGCGCATGCACTGCTCTTCCAGAAGACCGAGTCCAATTCCTAGCATCCATTTCAGCTGGGACCCAATCATCCATACAGCCAACACCTCTGACCTCTGTGGGCACCTACATTCACACACACACACACACACACACACACACACACACGAAAGCATACATAAGTATGATTTTAGAAATAATAATAACTTTAAAGTACAAGCATCCTGCGACGCGATGATCGCCCTCCTTCCTAGTGGAGGGCAGCCAGCACCATGGTCTTCTGTGTCTTAGAAAAGAAAGTGCTGTTGAAACTCACTCCTACCCACATTTTGTTGCTGAAACTAGAGTTTCCTACCTCACTGTTAGGAAACTGCTCTCTGGAGCTGGAGAGAAGAGGAACGCTAGGGCTTAACTACAGGAAGGACAGGCTGAATTCACCTTCCAGCGAAGCCTCCTGGGTCATAACAAATCCAGGTGAAGATGGTGAAAGCATACCATCTTCACAATTACACCAGCAGTTTTGAAAGCCAGGCTTGTAAAGGCGCAGTCACTCCACCTCTATCCCATTAGCCGGACTTGTCCCTATGTTTGGAAAATGAGCTGTTCTGTGTGTTCCAGAAAGAGAACATGGTTTAGTGTGGCCGTCTCACCATATTCACCATGCTTCATAATTATTTGCCTTCTCAACGTCGACCCATGGCACAGATCTGTCATTTTTTTTTTTGTAGAAAGGGTGGTAGAGATTTCAATGGAAAGAGAGAGCTGCAGAAAAACACATGCAAATTAACAAAATGGCAATGTGACTTTCACCCTTTCACCCCGAGGCTGTAAAATTTCTGAAGTTATTTTGTCCTGTTAACAGAGCAAAGCATGAAGGGGGTGAGGGTGTATGTGTATGTGTTGGGGAGCTTGGCAATGGTGTGGTTAATGCACATGAGCTGAAAGGATGCCTGGTCCAACTGGATATTTAGGTTTTGACTTCCCTAAAGTGTCCTCCTCAGCTTTCTGTATGCCTTAAACAGATAATCACTACATTGTCTCTACCCCATTAATCCAATTAGCACAGACTTAATCACAGGCTAGAGAAAGTAAGGAATGTTCATACATGCTCATAGACGTTTGGAAGTATTTTTCTGGTAAATCATTTGGGACTGGCATCCCAATCCCAACGTATTTCATTCCAGAAGAAACTTCCATAGGACATGGAAGCTGAAAAACAGAAAAAAAGGAAATGTTAAAGCTAAAGAAAGCTTCACAAAGATTTTCTGATTAGCTGCATGGACAAAATCACTCAAGAAGTCATTGTTAGGCAGTTTTTACTGATAAATAACGTGAGTGCTAAAGAAATGGCTCAGTGGTTATGAGTGCCTAGTGCTCTTGAAGAAGATATGAGTTTAGTTCCCAGTTCCCACATCAACTAACTCACAGTCACCTGCAACTCCACCTCTAGCATGAGCTGCTATCTCTGGCCGCCATGAGCCTGGCATTCATATTCTATGGTGGACTGAGTAAGAATGACCCACATAGGCTCATGGATTTGAGTGCCTTCCTTCTTTGGGAGGTGTGGGAGGTGGGGAGGTGTTCCACCTTCTTTGGGAGGTGTGGCCTTGTTGGATGTATCACTGGGGTTAGGCTTTGAGGTTTCCAAAGTCGATACCATTACTCGACTTCCAGTTAGTCTCCATCACCACCTCCCCCCCCCCCCCCGAGTGTGAGAATGTATGTATGAGTGTGTTTATGTGTGTATGCCTTTTTCTTGTGTTTCAGCTACTGTGGCAGCACCTTGTCTGCCTACCAGCTGCTATGCTCTTTGCCATGATAGTCATTGACTCGACCTCTGAAAATATAAGCACACCAACAAACCCCTTCTTCTACAATTGCTTTGGTCGTGGTGTCATATTACAGCAATAGAAAAGTAACTAACACACACACACACACCAACACACAGGCACATACATGTTATTAAAAATAAACAAATAGTTAATTATTAGCTGTTTTCAGACAGATAAAAATTCATTTGCCTTTTTTTTAGTGTTTTTTAAGTAACAGCCTGGACCCATAGAGGCTCACAGAGACTGGAACCACCAACCAAAGAGCATGGCCCTCTACACATATGTAACAAGTGTGTAGTTTGGTCCTCATGTGGGACCCTTAACAACAGGAACAGGGGCTGTCTCTGACCCTGTTGTCTGCCTTTGCATTCCTTCCCCATGACTGGGCTGCCTTGTCTAGCCTGAATAGAAGAAGATGCACCTAGTCCTACTGCAACTTGATATGCCAAGGCTGGCTAAGACCCATGGGATGTCTCCCACTCTCTGAGGAGAAAGGGAGGAGGATGGGAAGAGGGAAAGTGAGAGGGAAGACTAGAAGTAGAGGAGGGAGGGGAAGCTCCAATAGGGATGTAAAATAAATTAATGAAAAATAATAATCATGGACCTTTCTGTGATCATACATTACTCAGAAAAACATTACAATCCTGAATGGATGATTCAGAAGTGTCAAATCTAACTGCACCTGATTTGCATTTGTCTGGTTGATATACAAACATTTTGATTACTGGTAGAGGTTTGTTTTCCGTTTTTTGGGTGTTATTGTTGTTGTTGTTGTTTGTTTGTTTGTTGTTTGTTTGTTTCTTCCAACTCCAAAGGAAGTTTCTTCTGGAGTGGAAAAATACTTGAATCAACTCCAAATAATTTAGCAGAAGAATACTTCCAGAGTACTCATGGGCAATTCTTTATTTCCCTAGCCTGCAATTAAGTCTGAACTAATTAGATTAATATGGACAGCTATCAAATCCAGAGAAAGACAATGTGAGAAAACAATAAACCAGTCCTTAGGTTCAAGAGGCTTGCTTTCAGGAAAACCTCTGAATGAACCGCTTAGAATCAGCAAGGCCAGTTCCTGCCCAAACTGCCCGTCTACTCTGTTATTAGCCTGTTTACTAGAAAAAAAAGGCTTGGATTCTAGTCCAGGTTGGAGACCATTCGGGAACATAAACATTGAAAATGAGGCTTAAACATTTTATTTTCCTAAATTATATGTAGGAACATTCAAAATAAGCATCAGAATAAAACTTAAAAATCCCCACTTCTGAAAAAGTTTCTTAAGTTTTCATAAGAATTTGCACTCTGCCAAAATTCATTTGTGTAAATGGTTCCTGTGACTATCAAGAATCCATTTGTTTGGGCTGTTTCACTCACATAAAGCCCGTTAATGATTTATGCTTCACCGTGTGTCCTTTCTAGTCTAAATTTTAAAAAACATAGAAAGTTATTTATCATTCAGAACTATATAATGGTAACATATGATACTATGGACAAAAACATAAATGATATTTTTGAAGAATTCAAAAATAATGCAATGCTGTTATTTAACATACTTTCAAATTAGTTGATTCTGTACAAGCTAATTAATTTTATTATAATTATAATGATTGATGGTGCCATGTTAATGTAGCATGGTATTTTTACCAAGATATGTTCTTGTGTTCTGAACACATGATAATGTTTGACAAAACCTTAAAAATAAAACTAAAAAAAAAAAATTAAACATAGTTCTATTATCGCTATGGATCAAACTTGGAACCATGGGCAAGCCAGATAAGCCACAACTCTGCTAAAAGACTCCAGAGCCAGGAAAAAGAAATGGTGGCCTGGCCTTTAACTGGCCTTTAACTGGCTTTGACTAAAAGTGATCAAAACTTCTTGAAGTCAGGAGAGGTCTGAGCCAAGGCTGAAGAGCTCTGAACAGAAGCCACAGCCTCTTCCCAGCAGAGCTCTGCAAAAGGAAACAGAGAAGCTGCCAATCAGTGTTTGGGGCTCTGGCTTATTGGAACATCTCGGAGTGGTGAAAAGTGAAAACATTAGACACCATCCCACAAACATGCATCTTCTCTGCCTGCTGGCTCAGCAACTCAGTCTACCTTATCCCACTATCACTGCCAGCCAAATGCCTGTCATTCTCCACAATCTTCCAGAGCTCTACCAAATGGAGTAGATTAAGGAAAACATGGTAGGAACTCCCCGCCCTGCATCTCTGAAATCTTCAATGCCTCACTGATTTCTTTGAGAAGGCCACCTGAGTTTATACTGTTCTGTCATTTTGAGTGAGGAAAGCAGTCACAGAGGCTCCCATCAGCACATCCTACTAGAATATTTGTTTTCTAGGACCATATATACATGTTCTGCAGGGGGGCACAGTATGCATACTTGACTTACGCTTTCAGGCACTGAGAGGAAGCACCTGGATTTGAGTTCTTACATCAGGACTCTGGACAAGATCAGGCTCCAAATCCATTTGTTCATTGGGCTGCTGGGTGACTGTGTGGTCCAGAGGCCTGGAATCAGGCACAGCACAATCGTAAATTCATTCAGTGTTGCGATTTGGCCGCCTCTGGCATAAGATTTTACTGAGAAATCTTAGTTGTGTGAGGAAAGAAATAAAGATTACATCTCAGCAGTAGACGGCCTCTGAAAATTTGGAAAAGGCATATAGATCGTAAGTGGCCAGTTTGATGTGTTTTCACAAAACAATTCCATCTTCCTTATGAGCATCCGGGTCAAGAAACAACACACTTTATGCTGGTTTGAATAGGGATGGCTCCCGTAGATTCATATGTATTTGAGTGCTTGTCTATAGGGAGTGGCAGTATTAGGAGGTGTGGCCTTGTTGGAGGAAGTGTGTCACCATGGGGGAAGGGTTTGAGGTTATATATGCATAAGCTATGCCCTGTGATGCACAGTCTCCTGCTGCCTTCGGATCAAGACATAGAACTCTCAGCTCCTTCACTTGCACCATACCTGCATGCTGCCATGTTTCCTGCCATGACAATAGTAGACTAAACCCGTGAAACTGTAAGCCAGTCCCCAATTAAACTCTTTCCTTTATAAGATTTGCCATGCACCGGCCAAGGACAATACGTGCAGTAAACTTCAAACCCCTACCCAGATCTTGCCAATGGACAGGACATTCTCCACAGTTGAGTGGAGAGTGGAGTCTGACTTTCACAGGAACTCTGGTGCCCCATATTTGACCACGTCCCCTGGATAGGGAGCCCTGGTGGCACTCAGAGGAAGGACAGCAGGTTACCAAGAAGAGATTTGGTACCCTATGAGCATATACAGGGAGAGGAGGTGCCCCCTCAGTCACAGTCATAGGGGAAAGGAGTAAGAGGAAAATGGGAGGGAGGGAGGAATGGGAGGATACAAGGGATGGGATAACCATTTAGATGTAATATGAATAAATTAATAAAATTAAAAAAAAAGAGTTGCCATGGTTATGGTGTTGCTTCACAGAAGTAAAACCCAAGCACATTTTTCTCACTAGGTGTCATTCATGACCTATTTAAGTCAATAAAGCCCCCCCCAAGGATGAAAACTGCCTTGCTTTTCAATTCTAAAAATTAAGTTTGCCTATTGTAGCTATATATAAAGTATGTGCATTCTAAAATGACATTTATATTGTAGAACAAGGCCTACATTGATTAATCAGGTTTTTTATTGAATATTTTTGTGTTTACAAAAGATTTTTGTGCATGAGAAAGGTAGGTTCCTATTTTACTAGACTTGTAGTGTGTTTTAACCGAGTTTATGCTGGACTTAAACAATGAGTTGGGAGCTGGTGAGACGGCACAAATGGGTACAGGCATTGTCTTCTGGATATGACAGGGGTGTTACACCCATGAACTCATAGTTGCCATGGGTAACTGTACAAGACCTGCACAAGACTGGGCCTATCAGCACTCCATCATCAATCAGGCAACATATGCAGCATATGAATATATTTAATTATAACATATATTTCAGCTATTAGAGTCACTGACCAATGTATAGATGGCTGATCACCTCTATACATCAGGAATTGTGGAAGGCGTGGTTGCAGATGTAATCATTGTTTCCCTTGATGTCCCACTCCTACATACTCAGGGTTTTCACCCCAAAGCCTAATGTGTTTTGAAATTCCATCATTAGCATGTAAGACTATGAAAGCCCTGCTCTGCTAAATGGTTACTTCCATTCTAACACTTGTCCTACAAAAAGAAACTTCTTTGAAATATCAGTCATGCTCACAATTATCTTCTGGTTTCTCTGCCCAAAAGACGCATAGCCAAGTTGATACGGCTTCTTAATAAGCATGGCACCCATGTGTGTTCTGTCTATAGGGCTGAGGTGTGTCCACAATTGCCTTTTTGCCAATTGTCACCCTGTTAGATGCTTCTATTGGTGCCAACAGAGGGTGCTATAAATCCAGAGAAGTGGGTGGTGTCTGTGTAGAGGGTATAATGAAAACGGAGTTATCTTTTCTGTTTGATTTACATTAACTTCCTGATTGCTTCTTGATCCTGCCAATGACACCCCAAACTCTACTGTGTCAGTACATTGAGCCGTAGTAGTTAAATCTAACTTTGTAGCTTTCCTCATTGTACCCCCCTCAGAGATACCAGGATGCACCTCTTTCTCAAAAACCAGAGTCGCAGTCCCAAGGAAACTGTCTTTGAACTCATACACCTTAGCACTGGCAGACTTTCCTCAGGAGTCAGAATTCCAGTGCTCTAGAGCCTTTTTCTATGCCTTTGTTGTTTATTACATGTGACCTCTTGACATTTATCCCTCTATGTCTTGGCCATGGAAACTGATTGTTTCCTCTACTATACATTTTTTTTTTATGTTTTCTCTCCTCTCTCTCTCTCTCTCTCTCTCTCTCTCTCTCTCTCTCTCTCTCTCTCTCTCTCTCTCTCTCTCTCTCCTCCTCCTCCTCCTCCTCTCCTCTCTCTTTCCCCACCCTTTGACTAACATGAACCATTTATGAATTATTCAGACATGACTTTAAAAAAATCTCGAAAGACCTATGAAGAAGCTATCATCATCAAGAGGATTTTTAGCACAGTCACTGGATACCAGATTAAAATGTAAAATCATTTTCTGCGTGGGTTCTGGAACCATGACTAGGGGAGATGCAGGAATGAATAAATGGCAGACACAGAAAAGCCGGGGTTGGTTGGGGAGGGCTCTCTGATGAAGCCACAGCATCCAAGAAATGCAGCTTGCTTATGATATACCGTGGAACTGGGAGGAAGGATTGCTGCGAAAAGCTGAGCTATGAGTTGGGGTTACAATATGCAGATTAAAAATGGAGTCAGGTTTACTATGTAAAACTGAGCAAGGAAGCAGGTTTAGCTAATCTATGTGGGAGCAGACTCTGCGGGGGGATATTCAAGCTGCAAGCACTTAGGGCTGGAAAGAAAATGCCGTAGTAAACGTTTTCTGCACAAACTATCAACATCCACATGGACCGGAAGAAGGCTTTGTTATCATCCTTCTGAGCCTCACCTGGGTTAGGCCTTGCCATTCTCATGGGTCTGAGGCCTTGAGGTACTTGATAGGCTCGTGCCCATGTCAAACAATACAGTCACTCAGGACTTCACTTGCTCCCTACAAGCCCCTCCTCACAACACTCAATGAACACAGCGTAAGAGCCTAACAGCTGGAAGATAAAGGGCTGCTGTGAGGTGAAGTGAGGTCCTCTGGGATAGGACATGGCTAAGACACACAACAGCCATGTAACCTACACAAGACACACACAAGATCAAGCCAGTTAAAACGTTTAGCATAGATGCGGGGGCGCTTCTGAGACCCACCAATAAGGGAGGATTTATTAAAAGCTGATGTAACCTTGGGGAGGGAGGGGCACTTTTCTTTGTGAGGTCGTGGCTAATTGGCTGCCTGTGGCTCCCTACCCATGCACATGTAGGCAGAACTAACTGAACTCAGTAGGTTACTGGCTTCTGTTTGGTTGTTCGTTTATTTTTTTTTAAAGCACATAACAGACAAAAATGATGTCAAGATATATTGTTTGAAAATTTTTGAATAAAAGTTTTAAAATAAAAAAATTAAATTTTAATAAGGAGGATTTGATGTCGGTAGAAAAATGTACTAGGGTAGAGGTCAGAGGGACGCTGAAGTGAAGCGATGGAGGCAGACATGATGAAGACACGTTGTATACATGTAAGAATATTCTAGAGTATAAAGGAAATGAGCCTTGACTTAGACTTCACATCAGGTAAAAAATGAATTACATATAGATGTGAGAGCTAATATTATGAGTCTTCCATTAGGAAGTATAGGAGAAAGTTTTTGTTGGTTTGGTTTGGTTTTCAAGACAGGGTTTCTCTGTGTAGCCTTGGCTGTCCTCGACTCGCTTTGTAGGCCTTGAACTCACAGCGATCCTCCTGCCTCTACCTTCCTGAGCACTGGGATTATAGGCATGTGTCACCACTCCCAACTGCAGGAGAAAGATTTTTTTTTAAACAAAAGATTCTGCTATTCTTCCTCTAGATATTTTCCTCAGAGAAATACAGATGCCTCCAAACAAAGTTTCACATAGAGTTAATATCAACTTTATTAAGAATAGACCCAGCAAAACAAACCAAGATTCCAAGTATTTCTGGACAATTTGCAATACAAAAGCAATAAAGAAATGTGAAGAAATATGCTACCTTTGTGGATTAAAATAATAAGATAACGATTTTAATTTTCCTAAAGTTGATCTTTAGAATCAATAAAATTGCAAGAACTCAGAAATAGTGTGGATTTTGTGCTCTGAACATTGGATCAGTGGTTATGTTATATATTGGCATTTTAAAAGCTGATTTGTAACAATATTAGTGCTTCTTAAGAAGCTGGGAAGTTTTCCTAACGAACAAAAGATCAGAGCCTGTGAGAACAAGTGTACCTTGCTAACCAGATGGATAATAAATAAAATAATTTAACGGTTTCATTAAGAGTTATAGTCAATGAGTAATAATTTTAAATAGATGACTTCTCTGATAGATCATGTAAATTGGGAAAATTAAAATCTGGCCAGGATAGAATTAATTTCAAAAAATTCTGAAACATAAATGATTTCACTGGATTGCTTTTTATGTTTGTTATTGAATTACTTTTATAACATGTAAGATACTTATTCTACTGTGAGTTTATGACAAGAGAGGATGAAGAGCTTTAGATGTCCTCTAAAAGTTAGCTTTTATGAAGACAAAATATATGGTGGAGCTTTATCAATATTATATTTATTAAACTTCTCTTACACTTTTTATTTAAACATGATTTGTAGTAACTATATTAATGACGACAGCATCCAACAGCAACTAGATTCAGAAAATAAAATGAACTTCCCTATATTCATAGCAATCGTCTTTCTCAGGACTGCTTTTTCATTCCTTTCCTTGGGTTTTTCTCTGCCACTGCCCACCCGCCCCCCCCCCCCATCCCATTCCAATTTTTTTCTTTTTCTTTTTTTCTTTTCTTTTTTTCTTTTTTTTTTCTTTTAGCCAGGGTTTATCCTTGTATACCTGGCTGTCCTGGACTCACTGGACTCACTTTGTAGACCAGGCTAGCCTTGAACTCACAGCAATCCCCCTGCCTCTGCCTCCCGAGTGCTGGGATTAAAGGTGTGAGCCACTACACACTCTTCACCTTATTTTGACCTTTCTACAGATCCATGTCTCTTCTCCCAAGGGCCTTTTTCTCTTTCACTACTACTCATTTCCTTTTGTCCTTACCAGTCAAGCTTCCTGAAGGGAAAAATCCACCTGGCATTCTTATATCCTGACTGATCCTCAACATCCACAGCTCTCCTCCACCCTTACTACTACTTACTACTTCTAATTGTCCTAGGCAATGAAGCAAATTTACTGCTTACCTAATTTCTCATCACGCTTCAGCGTTAGTTCCATCTCTCCTTCATCTCTGAAATCATTTGTCCCCTAGGAGAAATACATACTCTATGCGGCTCCTCTCCCACCTAGGTTTCAATTTCATCTATTTCTTTCTTTAACCATTATCTGAATGAATGAATTCATCAGAATTCAATATGTTGCCCTACTTAATCTATACCTCAACTCGTCCATTCTCTTGTTCCTTTCCCTCTATATTAATTTCCCCGTGTCTCTCGCATAGATCTTGACTGAAAATGGAATTCCTTACTGAAGATGTCCCAGCAGTCACTAAATGTAACTTCTCCTAAACAACTTCCTTCTTCCTGCCTCATCCCATTCCCTGCCACTCTCCTATTATTCAGCATCCACCTGATTTCCCATGCTGAAAATTCAAAGCTATTTCTAGTCATCCCCTCCTCCTACCCACTAGGCATAACCAATCAAACATCCAGTCCCCCACAGATGACTTTTCTAGCAGATATCTCATAGCCAGTGTCTTAATGCTGTGTCTTCCCATCTCTTTGAGGAGCTTTGTTGTAAATCCCCAAATATTTTATCTTCAGTCTCTCCCTCTCAAGTTTTTTGTTTTGTTTTTTGTTTTTGTTTTTTGCTTCTTAGTCTTGTAGATGAATTGCCTTAGTATTTTATTGTAAATCTGAAGTTTCTTTTGATCCCTGCTGTAGCTCCTCATACCCATGGTGGGTTCTTCATTGTCGTCTGTCCCATAAGTCTCTCTACAGAAATGAAAACACAGCTTGGTATGTTTTGTTCCTCTCTCTGTCTCTCTGTCTTTCTATGTCTCTCTCTATCTCTGTCTCTCTCTGTCTCTCTGTCTTTCTCTGTCTCTGTCTCTCTCTCTCTGTCTCTGTCTCTGTCTCTGTCTCTGTCTCTGTCTCTCTCTCTGTCTCTCTCTCTGTCTCTCTCTGTCTCTGTCTCTCTCTGTCTCTCTCTCTCTGTCTCTCTCTCTCTGTCTCTCTCTCTCTCTCTCTCTCTCTCTCTCTCTCTCTCTCTCTCCCTCACATGCTGCTTCTCCTTCCCATGATTTCCCCATCTGAAAGAATCCTTTCCAAGCTTGAAAACTGCTTCTGAGACACCCTCTTCCCCCCCCCCCCCCGCCTCCCCTCTCCGCACTCCAGACAGCCAATCAAGGTTTGCTTTGTTCTGCTCCTTTACCATCTCCACACTCCTGGTATTAATTATTTCTATTGTTTCTTAGCTACTATGCTGCAAATTCCTTGAGGACAAGAGTGTGACATATATTTTCTAGTATTATCCAAACTGCCTAGCACATAATGGCTCTCTAAACAATTTATTGAACTGACTTTATCTTACGTAGAACTGTAGCAAGGTCATGATGTTTTGAAAATGAATATTAGGTTAAGTTGGCTGATAAATTCCATAAGAGCCAACTGCTGGTTTCTGCATAAAGTAAGTGGAGGTTCAGTCCTTGCTCTCATGGAGTCTAGTGCCCAGGGTCTGTCAGAGTCCTCTGCACCCTACCGAGACTGTGGCTTCCCTGCTCTCCAGGTTGCTCTGCTTTCTCTCCTCCCTGTTCCTTCTGGTTTGTTTGAATTTTGTGCTAATCTAAATTCCTCACGAACACCTTCCATCACCTGCTCACTGATCCATGACCTGTTCTTTCGACTGAATTGCATTTTAAAGGTCCCGGGCTTGACTTCGCTGGTCCTCATGCTGACTGCCGCGAAATGACCTCTGTCCCGTGTGACTGTCCTTCATGTTTTCCCTCAAAAATACAATGTACCTACAGTGTTAACGCAAACAAGCCCCATGTCATGTTATCAAATGTGGTAAATTCAAACTCAGTAGACCAGAAATGTCCTGTGCCTTGTTATCTTATGCGGTCATGTGAACCACAGTGGAATATTTCTTTCCTCAAAGGTAGGAACTAAGTCAGAGGCCATCTGTGTGGCCCTCGCTCACCAGTCCTGAGCGGCCAATAATTAATTTAGGCTGAATGTAATTACTCCCTTGTTAACAGTGGTTTTTCTGCACTTTCCTCAGCTGGCTCTGGAGACACACCGTTGAGTGTGATGTATGACTTTTTGCCCAGAGTGAAACCTGAGCCAGGGTAAGACAGGGAGAAATCGCCAAGGAGCCTCCTAATGAATTTAAGAGCTCAGCCCACTGCTTACTGAAGTAACACTGTGAGGTGTTCGAAGAGCTGCACCTCAGCTTTCAAGGAGCCCTCCAGTGGGGGGTTGACTTTGAACCCTATCATCTTGGTTTGCATTCACGTGTCGCTCACAATTCACATTGTGTTCACACCACATTCACAATTCACATTAGGTTCACAGTGCATGCACGATTTACAATGACAGAGCTGGGGGTGAAAAGGATTAGTTGTAACCAAAGAAATGGAAAAGCCTAAGGGAGGGAAGCTAGTCTTAATGAACATGCACTTGTTTTAGTCAGAAATTATAAGACCAACTGAAAATATTTTAACATAAAAATTTCCCTTACAAGGCAAAATTTTGTGTAATGCCATGGCCAGCAAAGCCAGTTTGCTTTCTCCTAAAGGATGGAAACAAGATGCACATGAGCTCACTGTCATACTCCTGTCTGTCCCCATGTCCACCAAAATCTCCACAAGAGTAAAAGTGACTGACCAATATTAATACCCGATTTCCCTTTTTATAAAGTGCTTAGAGAACCACATATTTTCATTATGGGTCCTGAATTTAGTAGAAGCTCCTATCCTAACAGGAGATCTAGAATTCCTCTACAAACCACAACTGTGGCGTTAGCACGAAGAAAGCTATTTTCTACCTACAATGAAGCCGTTTTAAATGCATTTTGAAGCCCTGGACTTCCAGTGTCAACACTCCCAGGTCAAGACCTCAGATGCCCCTGCAGTGGGATATAATGACTTTATTGACTCACCGGGAGACCACCCGGGTACACCAGGCACCTCATCAGAGGTGCTGGAAATGACCAGGATCTATCTACACTTGTGTTAGGCTAAGTGATCTGGGAGAGCAATTGTGGGAGAGCAACTGCTCTCTATTGGATGCATAATGCCAGGCACTTGGAGTCAGCCATCTTTTTAATTAATTAATTTACTTTTCATTACAATTGCAGCCCCTTCCTTCTCTCCTCCTTGTCCCACCCACTCCCTCCCTCTCCATCCTGTTCCCCATTCCTCAGAAAAGGGGAGGAGCCTCCCTACCTACCCACCCCAGCTCATCAGATCAGATCAGGACTGAGCTTGTTCTCTTCCCCTGTGACCTGGTGAGGCAGCCCTGCCAGGAAGGAGTGATTGAAAAGCAGGCAGCCGACTCCTTGTCAGAGATAGGCCCTGCTCACCTTACTGGGGATTCCCATGAAGCCTGAGCTGCCTGTCGGCTTGCTTACATCTGTATAGGGGAGCGAGGTACAGTCTATGCATGGTCCTTGGTCTGTGCTTCGGTTTTCACAAGCCCCTCTGGGTCCTGGTTAGTTGGCTCTGTTGGTCTTCTTGTGGAAGTCTTCCTGTCCTCTCTATCCTTTCCCCTGCTTTTCCACAAGACTCCCTACACTTTGCCCAATGTTTGGCTATGAGTCTCAGCCTCTGTTTCGATTAGCTGCTGGGTGGAGCCTGTCAGGGGACAGCTATTCTAGACTTCTGTCTATGAGCGTAGCAGAATATCATGAATAGTATCAGGGGTTGGCTCTCTCCCATGGGGTGGATCTTAGGTTGAGCCAGACATTGTTTGGGCATTCCCTCAATTTTTGTTCTATGTTTATTCCTTGCATCTTATAGGCAGGGTAATTTTTTGTTGTTGTTGTTCAAAGGTTTTGTGGGTGGGTTGGTGTTCCCCTCCCTCCACGAGGAGTCCCATCTAGTTAGAGGGTGTCCTCTTTAGTCTCCATGACCCCTGATACTAGAAGTCTCAACCAGAGTCACCCCCATATCCTCCCAGAAGTCTATCCTTTCTTAGGTCTCCAGGTTGTCACAGAGATTACCCTGCCCACGGTTTCCTTCTGTCTGTCCTCCTGCCCTTGCTCTCTCCAGCTCATCTTGTAATTTACTATTTTGAGAAATCGTATCTAATATGTGGGAAGTATATTGAAGGAAAAGCATAGAAAGCACCCCCTTCCCCAGTCAGCTCTGCTAGAGCATGGAATCACTACTGTGACCTAGAAATCTGTGTCCAATCCAGATCAAGACGGATCTTGTCTTGTCCAATGCAGATGTATGGTGCCTTGTACAACACCAGTATTTCTATAGATGTTTGTGTTCAGCAGGAGTAAACTGAAGTGTGGGCATTGTAATGTCAATTCAAGCCTCAGAATCTCCTTTCCCTTCACTTGGAAGACATAAATTGCTGACATAATATAAAAGGATAGAATTTTGGTTTATTGTGCAGAATTTCAAATGGACTTTTTAATTTTTTAATTTAATTAATGTATTTAGATTGAAACTAAATTGTTATCCCATCACTTGTATCCTCCCATTCTTTCCTCCCTCCCGCTTTCACCCTATTCCTCTCCCCTAGGTCTATGATGGAGGTGGACCTCTTCCCCCACTATATGGTCATAGGCTATCAAGTCTCATCTTGGTAGCCTGCTTATTCTTTCTTTGAGTGCCACCAGGCCTCCCCACAAAGGGGAGTTGGTCAAATATGGAGCACCAGAATTCATCTCAAAGTCAAATGGACTTTTTATTTATATCTTACAAAGGAAAATACAGAAAACTTAATTAATAAGAAGCATTTTGTCATGAAGTTTGATGAAAACTTTCTAACATAGTAATTATTTAGACCAAGAGCCTCAGCATGACTTACAAAGTTGTGTAGGCACAGGCCCTCCATATTCTTTCAAACATCATCATACTTAATCTTCTGCTTTTTAGGTACTTAGCATACTTTAATTCAGTTGAATAAAATGCCACCTTGTAAATTTAAACACAATTAACTACCATCAGTTTCTTATGTCACTCAGTTTAGGAGGAAAGAAATGAGCCAAGCTCCTACCCTTCCTCAAGACTTTTTCCCCTCCAAAGACTACACAGCCTATAGTCTCCCACTCATCTCTGAGATCTCAGCCAAATGTACTTTTTCTCAGGAAAACTCACCAAGAACAAACCCTCCTAGTAACGTGACATACCATAACCCTCTCACTTGCATTGACTCTGTGTGTGTGTGTGTGTGTGTGTGTGTGTGTGTGTGTGTGCATGTGTGTGTATGAAATCCTCTTTTGTCTCTGTCAAGAAAGCCAAGGACCATTTTCTGTTTATACATTGCTAGAGCTTTAGAGTTTAATTCAGTGGTAATACAGATCAGGGTCTTAAATAAAATGCTTAGTTAATTCATTCATATCTGATGCAAAAAGTAACATAAGGATAGCTGGCAGGTCTCCCATCTGCTTCCAGGTGAGTCCATCCAGGGATTCAAGGCGTTGCGTCTGGGACTGAGATCCTTTTGTACTAGGCTCTCCTTTCCAACTTGGCTCAGGTGTATTATATAAAATCAATCAAAACTAGCTAGGTGTGGTGGTGCATGCCTGTAATTCCAGCACTAGGGGAGGCAAAGGCAGGTGGATCTCTGTTTGTAGCCAGCCTGGTCTACAAAACAGGTCCAGGACAGAAAAGGCTACACAGAGAAACCCTGTCTTGAAAAACCAAAAAAAAAAAAAAAATCAAAAGTAAATATGTTCATTTTTACAGGGTCCACTGTAATGAATAAAGCCACTTTATACACTTCTTGGATATCCCAGCAGTCCTACAGGGATTGTCATATTGTTTTGGCAAACAGGCAACAGTGTTCTTTTAATTGAATTAAGAAATATGTACACACAAAAAGAAAGAAAGAAAGAAAGAAAGAAAGAAAGAAAGAAAGAAAGAAGAAAGAAAGATGTACAACAGCATAGTAGATATTTTGACTCAGACTTTTCACTGGCAAACCTGGGTTCTTGCCATTTCCAGTGATCTCTCAAATCACCTTTGTCCTCAGTCCTGCTCTACAGCAGAGGATGAAGGAAGACTGTACCGAAGCCGGCAGCACGGCCATTTGCTTTTAGTTCAACCTAGATTTTCCCAAGTTCCTAAATGGTAGATTCAAGGACCCCCTAAGCATGATAATGTCTGACGCTAGCCACTGGTGACCTATTGCTCAAGTTATCCTTTCTCTTTTTCTTCTCGTCATTATATAATTTGCTCTTTATATTCCATGTGCATGCATTCAACCAATTGTGAATAAAAAAATGAGTATGTCTTTTTTTTTCATATGAATTTCCCCTATACAATAAAGTGCAACAACTGTTTGTGTAGCATTTGCATTGTATTTAGGCATTGTAAGTAATCTAGAAGTTTTAAAAGTGTATAGGAACACACACACACACACACACACACACACACACACACACACAAATCCTAAGCTATTTTATTCAAGAACTTTAGCATTCACAGATCTAAAGAAGTTTCTAGAACTGATGGCACACAAATACTGAAGGATGCCTTTTTGTAGTATTTACAATGAAGATACTTATTTCCTGGGAAACCAATGCTAACCAATTTTCAGATATTTTCCGAATGCTTTGCATTCACTGATGTATTGACCTATTAATTTTGTGAGTCAGCACACATCATTAATGACCACAGAGAGCCTCAGTGAATAGGCAGCATTCCACCACTCATGTTGGAGCATCATATGTGTTCTGATCATGTAGAATTTGTACAACATGATCATGAATACCCTCACTATATTTACTCATAGGTGCAGTCCTTACAAGGAAACCCCTCTTTATAACATAGCAATCAAAATAACTAAACTACTCCAATGGACTTAGCTGTGATTAAAAGCCAGCATCAGGACCAAAAGCCTCTGCCATGATGAAGAAGTTCTAGGCCTTCAGAAAACCTGATGAGTAAAGCAACTCTGCAACCTCTGAAGCTGATGATGGCTAAGGTCTATAATTCATGGGGTCTGGCTTGAGAAGAAAGCCACTCAGAAGGACAAACCAGTTACTCATGCAATCACTGGAGGGAAAGCACAGGGTGTTCCTTCAGTCAGCCCCATCTCTTCTCTCTTTTAGTCACATGATCCATGAGCTGCAGCCTTTGACAGTCAAGTGCAGCCTCTCTGGATTCTCTACATGAAGAAATGAGAAATACCATCCAATGGGCCCAAAGTAACTGCCCAGGAAGAAAAGGAAAAATAGTCCCTCGTGTCTCTAGAAAGGTACATATATTAAACGCTGGGAAGAAAATCTTCTCTGGAGAATTAAAGGAGACTTGACATCCCAGTTTGGGAATTTGTGGTCAAATGGATGTTGTCTGAACCCAGAGCCTGATCCTGGCCTTCATGTGACTTTAATTTCTTGGACTTTCTTCTGTTGTAGTCACGTAGCTGTTTAAGGTAAATATATCTCAGCTCAAAATTAGTTTAGTTTCATAAAGAGGATGTGTTTATGGCCTCAGCAGGGAACTCACAGTCTGAATTACTGAAAAAGCCTCCCATCAATTTCATAATCATCTCTCTATAGTGTCATGATTGCTTTTCCTAGAATTTCATCACATAGGGAATAAATGCGTGTTTGAAGTCTTAGTGACTACACCTTATTTGTGAAATACAGGTCCATTCTCTATTAGTAAAGTTTTTCACAATTGGCATGGAGCCTGAGCTTCCAGTGTTTCATTTTCCACCTATCCTTTACCTACAGCCATCTTTATACCACCTGAATTAATTTGTTCAATATTAAATTACTCAGTATTTTTGGTAGGTCAAGCATTCTAGGAACCAAGAATTATAGCTCTGAACAACACTGATGATAGTCATAATCTTAGAGAGCTTATACTCTAAAGGGGAAAGACAGACAGTAAGCAAGAAAAATATTTTTGAAAGTTTTAAATTTGTTTGCGAGGATAAGGAATTAAAAAGCAAAAAATGGTTGTGAATCCATTTCCATTGAACAGAAAATTGCATTTCATAACTCATGATGTAACAATTACATAGTCATTTCTAGTTCTAGAAATACACATGCACACACTTTTACACACATGTAAAGAAAAACACATACGTAAGAGATAGATGATGTTGGGATTAAACATTATCTTCAAGTAAGAGAAACCTTGAAGCTGTGTTATATAGGAGAGTCAGAAAAGCCCCAGAAGAAGCTCTTTGAGAAGCAACCAAATTGAAATGAGATTGCCGGCCAAGGGTAGGCAAGAGAGGAGTTTTACAGGGCCAAGCCAGAGTCTTGCCCCCAAAACATGTTTGGTATAGCCAAGGAGAGCAAGAGAGCAAATGGAAGTGGAAATGGTGAGTTAACAAGAAGGAAGGGATAGAAAAATGGAGAAATCGTGGGGGAAAGAGGCAGAGCCCAGGTTGGATTGATGAGGTCATGGTGAGGGTCTAAGCTTTTCTGATGCCACGGGAAGTATGAGAAGCTTTGGTAATGGGCTGGGCATGGTGGCCCACGCCTTTAATCTCAGCAGTTAGGAGGCAGAGGCAGGTGGATCACTGTGAGTTGGGGCCAGTCTGGTCTACAAAGCAAGTCCGGGACAGCCAAGGCTAACACAGAAAGACCCTGTCTCAAAAACAAAACAAACAAACAAACAAAAAACCAACAAAACAAAACAAAACAAAACAAAACAAACAAAAAAGAAAAAAAGAGAAAAAAAAGTGCTTGTTTTGGGCTAAGGAGTTCTGGCCCTGGGATTGCCAATATGATGTAGGGGGACATGGGCTAGCTTCATTCTCGCCAGCCAAGTAGATCCATGCTCACGTATCTTATTTAAGTTCCATAAGAACAACAGGAACTGGCTATGATGAATGGGCTGATTAAGTCTTTACGCAGCAGCCCATGAGGCTTGTTTATTTGGTTAAGGCCAGTGGCTTGGATGCCTCCTTAAAACCATCAACATTTAGCTTAAATCTATCTAGGCTTTTAAATAGTTTCAATAAAAGGGTTTTTTTTTTTAATTTAATACTGTTGCACTGTGACTTTCACATTGTCTCATAATTACTTCACTCCTCTCAGTTGCAAATGAAAGACCGGAAAAAACTGAGAACTGCAACTAGAAAAACTGAGAAATTAAAGCAAAGTTTTCCTTCCCAGGGGTTGCCATGTCGTGTGAGAAAAATATAAAAATGAATAATTCCTTACCAATATACCTACAAAATTAGATGTTAAACAATATTTTCTAAATTGTAGTGTTTCTTCTAAAGTTAAAAGGGAATTAATTTATTCAGTTGTATGTATGCTCTCATCTCTAGTCAGAATTATAAAGTGATTCTGAAAAACATAAAGATAAACACATTCTACCTGCAATTAAGCTCAGTTGTTTCGAGGTTAAGATGTTTTTATGTCTAGATAGATGTTTTATGTTGAGAGATGAAATATGATAGATATGATTTACATTCAGAATTTTAGACTCAATGAGATAGTTTGTAGTTTATTTTATGTATGTAGTTTATTTTATATGTGTGTAATAATACAAATGTATATGTAAAAATAATAATTAAAAAATGAAAAATACATTCTATTTAAATTCATTAAATCATTTATACTTTTTTATTTTGTTCATCAGATTCTACCAGTATGTGCCGCTTACTTTCAGAGAAGCAGATTCCCTTTAGGGAATGAAACTTTAAATAAAATAGTCAAATTCACAGTGCTCTTTAGTTAGTGAAAAGTGCAAGTTCTGTTATCATCCTAATTTCCTACTCTTCCTTATGCTTGTCCCTGAGAGCCGCAGACTCCAGATAAATCACATCACTTGTGGATAATGTCTTTTTTGGGTTTCTTCATTTTTTTTTAAATTTAAATGACTCTTTGTTTTAAAAGAACATGTCATCAGTCAAAATAATGCTATCACTTCTGAAAATATTTTCACTTTCTGACATGCACTGAGGTGCCATAAAGTAGTGTCGACAACTCCATCTTTAGCATTCCACAAATCTTATGCAGATATATCATCAGAAAACCACACGGTCTATATCCGGGCTCTGACAAAACTGAAACATGGCCTGCCAGCCTCAGATAAGGCTTTGAAATGTTAGTCACTGAAGAGGTGATAACAGAAACAAGGGCCAAATCGTGTACACCTTCACCTCTGGATGCCTGCGGTTTTAAGCCGAGCCACTTTGGTAAAAAAAAAAAAAAAATTGCCGTTTGCCTTCTTGGCCAAGTCAGTGGCTACACAGTGTAATCCAACATGAACATGGGATGGACATGCTTTTAAATGTGTTTCTATGGCAGCAAAGGGAGGGGCTAGAGCTGAGATGCTGAAAAGCAGAAACGGGGGGGGGGGGGCATCGCTAGCAAACCGGAGCTGAGTGAGCCATTCCCCCAAGGACCAAAGCCTCATGGCATCGTGTGGCTGCCATCAGGGGCGCGAATGGAAACTGTGAAGCATGCTGGAACAAGTGGAAACAGCTTTGACATCTTCATCCCCATCATTGTTAGTCCCTAAGTGTTTTGGAATTTCAGGCTGTTCTCAATTTTATTTGGAAAAATCTCAAGATAGGAGAGGACAGAATCCCATTGTGTCTGGACCTAGATGTGAGATATTAAACCAAAAACGGAGCAGTTGTTTTTCTTAAAGATTCTGTTAAAAAACAAAACAAACAACAACAACAACAACAACAACAAAACACACACACACACACACACACACACACACACACACACACACAAAATGACCATAAATACCATCTTTAAGCGGAAACTTATAATCATTTATCTCTTAATGGCTCCTCCTTTCGCCATCCATTTTTAAACTGTGGGGTTTATGGTCATCATCTGCAATTATATTCTCATGTATTTGCAGTATTTCTACTATAATGATTTATTTAAAAGGCCTTCTCCATGATAGCTCTCCAACTTTGTTCCTTCCTGTATATCACTGTTCAGGGTCAAAAGCTGGGGAAAGGGCTGGTCCCTAAGGCCTAACATATTTCACCAGTGGAGACTCTGGCTTTTCACTTCTCTTTCTCTCCTCATCACTTTATGCTTAAAGAAGAACAGATGTGGAAACGTTTAGAAAAAAAAAAAAGACTAATTGAATTTCACATAACACAATTTAGCATTGTTTGAGGAAGTACCTAAATCAACAGCACGTTTTTCCAGAGCCCCGGCCTCGCCTAATTAGAACACCAAACGTGTGACTAATTGGCCACACTTCCACCAAAGGCTCTGCGACACATGATGTGCCCCCGTCCCTCTGCCCCGGCTGAGGCCAGAAGTTTGGCTGCGAGATGAAATGGTTGCTCTGAAGGAGTGGGGCAAACATGACGGGGAGAAAAACTCCTCTGAGATAGCAAAAGAAGCAAACACAGGGGAAACAGGAGAAGGTCCATAATGTTTGTGCTCTACCTACATTCAGAGAATTAGCAGGGAATTAGCAGGACACAGACCCGGAGAGGAGACCTGGAGGCTTGCAGTTGAGCCAGTGAATAATCCGTGTGTTATCATTTCAGCATCATGGTGTTAGAACTTGGCATCTAATTCAAATATCTGATTACCAGCGAAGCCTCCACTAAACCCGGCCTTTAGCACACTGGCAGATCTGCTTTAAGAGATTCAAACGGAGGCTGGCTTGTTTCATGTTTTTTTTTTCTCCTAATGGTAGGTAGGGGAATACATGGGAAAGAACAGGCCTAATGAGAAGAAAGGTCAAGGATTGCGCCCGGCTGACGTCTCTTGCAACCGCCCCAGCATGTTGTTTGTGACATTTGTCATTACTACGTCTTCCTTTTTCTCCGATCTCACACCCACGAAGCTAGAGGGGACTTAAAAAGTTTCACATTTTATAGATGGGAGTTCTACAGCCAAGAGAATCACGTTAATTTGCATAAGAATCAAATCTCTTTGGTCACTGATTCAGGACTAGAAATCTCATCCTTGACCCCCTCCCCCCATCCCATTTACCTATTTCCTGCCATACTTGAGTTGATGCTAAAGCAATCAGGTGTGTAAGGGACCCTCCAAAGACTGGACTTTTTGTTCAGTACCAGTTCCTGAAACAGAAAAAGAAACCTACTAGAATAAATTTCCTAGTCATTTTCTGGGGTAGACTCTGGTCTGAGTTCACTAAAGAACACTTATCAGGACAAGGGGAAACTAAAACTTTGACTCCTTGTTCTAATTACGCCTTATCATTTCCTTTTCCTTTTCCTTTATTTCTTCTTTTTCTGGGGGGGGGGGAGGGATATGGTAAGAAATGATAGTGAATTAGTTCTTTGTTAATGGGAAATGTTTCTGGGAAAGCCACTAATTCTGTAGACTCAAAGAAAACACAAAGGATACTCAGGAGGAATGTTAATAGATGTAGCTTTGTGCTTTGTACCGATTAAAGGAGCAAAAAAATATGTCTTTAAACAAGACATGTTTTGAAGGATAAACATGTTATGAAAATTCAGTGGTTATTCCCTTGGGAGAACTTTTAAATCTTTCTACCACTAACGATGGGACTTTCATATGTCTTTATTCATCACTAGTTGATAGAGTTCAAGAGATATCATTGATATTGCACATTCACTAGAAATATATGCCTTTCAAGACAAATATACATATATTGATATTACTACTTAGGATAATCTTTGACCATTGACTCATTTTCTCAAACTTGGACATACCAATAGAAACTAAGTTATAGAAATGCCTTTTTATGTTTCAAAGTTTTTAGAAAATGGTAAATGAAGTTAAATTTAAAAAATTAAGATCAAGGGTTGGCAAAATCTTTCATACACTGACAGTCTTTAGAAGTAACTATAATTCCTGTTGCTGAGAGTTTAGCTCAGGCAGAAATGCGCTGTCCTCCCAGCTCTGCTTTTTCACAATAAGGCTGAATATTGGTAGGTGATCATGACTCTCATGGTGGCTGTGAGCTGGTTGGATGCACACACAAGAGAGGGGTACTCAAGCTTTCTGAAAGTGAAATGAGGTTGTGAGTAGAATAGTTCAATCACCATGGAGCATGGACAGCCAGGCAGACTAGGGAGTGAGTGTATGGAGCGTGAAGACTCAGCCTTGGGAAGAGCCCCTTCACCTCCATTTGCTTCAGCTTTCCAGCACAGAGGAACAAATGGGCTGTGCCATGCTGTATGTCAGCACAGTGGGTCCCGGCCATTTCTCTTCTCTTTGTTCACCACAGCCAAATGGGATGACTGGTGGTCGGATCTGTCAGAAAGATAGACAGCCACTGGGAAAGTGGGCTGCCTGGTCTTCCAGGCTACGATGGAGAACATGACTTCATGTGTGGAGGCCAGTTCAGTGGCACCTTATCCAAGATGAGGGCAGTGCTTTCTTTGGAGAATTATCTCATTTGGATAGATCTATAACACCTAAAAGTTAGGGAAGCGTTTGAGAGTCTTGAAACAAGGGAGATATAGCAGCAGGCATTTATGGACAAATTCCACCACCAGTATTGAGTTTCCTTCAATACTGGTGAAGTGGGTTAGTTTTTAAAGGTTCATAGGCAGTAAGGAGGCAAATCCGCTCATCAGTATGGTTTTTAATTCAGAAGTACTAGAGGAGAAAAAAAAAAAGAGTGCAAACTTGAAAGTATTCTAAGTAAAATGAGTTGGACAAATTTTATATTTGAAATTTCTCAAGTTTCTAGTTAGATGATTTTATTTTTCTTTTATGGTATTTTAGGCTATGATTATGATTTCCACTAAAATTTCCCTTATTTTTGCACAGTTTTGGAAGTGTGTCTAAAGAGCTTCATTGAGAAAGAGTAAATGTTTCTAAAGTTAAGATTTGGCATATCTTCATTTGAAAAGTCAGAATCTCTGAAAAAAGGATTTCCAAATGTATGGGGGGAAACTAGATGATTGAGTCCTTTAAACCATGATTTTGCATCACCTTAAGTGATATCATCTTAAGTGATAATGCTATTTACATGATTTTCTTAACAAATTGTATAAACAAATAAGCAAACATCATGAGCAAATGATAAAATTTTAGACACAGAAGTAGCTAATTATATCAATTGTTTTGTCCTCTACAGAAATATTTTAAAGGAAGGGTGGGTTCTACTCTTGGGACTCTACTAACCCTTGCCTAATGCTGGATAATTTGTTTAACTTCTCTGAATGTTGCTTCCAAGTCTGTAAAATGGAAACATTAACCTAGACATGTCAATGGTTCTTAATTTTGTGTGTTAGTGTTCTGCAGAAAGATTAATAAATACTTATGTTCAGACCCAGATTCAAGTTGATTAAATCAAAATCCCTGGTTAAAGATCCCACTATGATGACAGAGTATTTGCTCTTCCCTTCTCTTCTCTTCTCTTCTCTTCTCTTTTCTTCTCTCTTACCTCCTTCTTTCTCTGTCTCTGTCTCTGTCTCTGTCTCTCTGTCTCTGTGTGTGTGTGTGTCTTTTCCTGTCTGTCACACACACACACACACACACACACACACACACACACACACACAATTTTGTGCAGAAGTGTCAAGGGGCAGATAAAAGCTCTATAATGGCCCTCAACACGCTAATTTTACACAAAACCATTTATAGAAAATTAATAAGGTTTTACTGAAAAAATGTTTGAAGTGGTTTTTGTCCTTTGTATTTGGCAAATAATCTAAAGTTACTTTAAAAAGAACTTCTGGTAAGGCCTCTAAAAAATCCACTCTGACATATATGTTCTACAAAAATACCATGTTATGACCCTTTACACTTTGAATGGCTTGACTAATTTGTACAATAAGTTCAAGTGATATTAGTGTCCAAACATAGATATCATAAAACACTTTTCAGTAATGTCCGCTCACACAAGGCACAAAATGATCAAGTAGAAATGTTGGGACCACCAAGATGTTCCTTCCTGCTAAGTGTGCAATACCCGACTCATTCCTCTTTTATTTTCCATTTTCTTGCTACCATCTCTCACTTTTATCAACTCAGTTTTGAGATATTTCCTGTCACTCCTTAAAGAATTCCCACGTTTGCTGCACAAAAGGAAGACCGCTCTCAGACCCACAGTAGTAGAAATACAGGTCTCCTTGGTTTCTCCTAGTAACAGAGAACATACAAACACAAATACATTCTGTAAATTTTATATCAAGGCAAATTATTTTTAATTAAAGCTCAGTTTCTTCTGAACTACAGTGAATGGACCAGACCAAGTACTGCCACGTCATTTTTCTCCTCATTATCACCTCGTTAAGATCCCAGAGCATGCCTCAGAGGCAGGGGGCTGAGACATGCAGCTTAACAAGGTGATAATGGGGAGAAAATGTCTCCAGACTATTTGGGGCACAGTCCATGCCAGGTAGGATGAGGGCAGACCAGTTTGGGCTGGAACAGAATTCACTTGAGTTACTGAAATATTATTCTTACCATGGGTTAAGCTATTTCAAAGCAGATCACATTTTATATTTCAATTGCAATGATAAGCCTAGACTTTTTTTTTTCCAAAGAGAGAGATGAGTCTAAAGGTTTGAAGTACAGACTGAAAATGACTTTCTCATACTCATTGAGCTTATCCTTAGCTACGTGAACCCCGATGCACAGCCAGGGATTGGCATCCAGCTAAGAGATCGTGTCCCCTTCATCCTGCGTAAGTCTGTGACCATGGTTGGGCCAGCATTTAACTGCTTTATTTCTGCTACCCTCTCAAAGGGTCTTATATAAAGTTAATTAGTTTTTCTTCCTCTAGCTTCTCCTTTATGACTTATAGCATGTGTGTATGATATCGCTGGAGCTCAGACAGCCACCTTTGCTATGAAATTGTAAGATGGAGCTGCAGCACAGACCTTCAGTCATTCTCAATTTGCAATGGTTATCTTGCCTGGTTCAGGGGTACCTAGAGAACTAGAAACACATTAAATTTGGATGTAACAATGAAGGCATTACCATATAAGAAGGCGTTTCTATATGTGAGTGGGTGAGAAACATCCAACCTCTGTGATAGCTGGAGGCCCAGAAAAAAATAACCATTGAAACTGATTTGCTTTTTCCCTCCTACACTAGAAGCACACTCTTCTCCTGTCCTTTCATGTGGGTCAACTCCCCTAATTGGCTTTTCCGTCATCTGTCTACCTACTCATCAAAACACCTTTTTATTGTGCATAGATGTATATGGGTAGGTATGCATGCATATCCACACCTTTCTATTTATTCATTTGGCCACCTACCAGGTCTATCTACCTACTATCTATCTATCTATCATCTATCTATCTATCTATCTATCTATCTATCTATCTATCTATCCTACCTACATTTATCATCTACCTACCTTATGGTCTTATGTAGAGCACTTGCTACTCTTGCTTTCTTCTAATAGCAAGTGAAGGATCCTACAAAATGGCCAGTGGGTGACTGGGACAGAAGGGTGCCCACTGTCACTCACCTAGGCCGAGAACATGCTCAGCAGAAACTATTTTCACTTAACAGCTGCTTCTGCCCCTTCCTAGTAGTTCAGGGATACCAACCAGTTGAAGAATTTATGCCATGGGCACAGACTGCATGCCCAGGACTTCTTTAAAGTGAGTATTTTCAAAATTACTCAAGGGAAAAAGATACTTTAAAATGAGCCAATCTTAGATAAGGTTTATTTTGAATATGTAACACTAAAGAAGTGATGGAAGCTACAATATTAGGGGCAGACACATGGGCTAGTATGCTCATCCATGCTGCTTCAGATTGGTTTTTCTCTGCTGTTTTAAACTGTGCTTTCTCTGGAGAGACAGAGCCTCAATGCTTGGACCAGCCCCATCTCTTCAAGTCTTTCCCGCCACCTTTGCCCACATATCTACCTCATTCCTACCTAGATGCTGACACTGCGTGTTTGGAACAAGACCAAGAGCAAGCTTGCTCAGATTGGAGTGCATCTGACTGGGAAACCAGCCACCAGCTATTTCGAATGGGAAATATTTGCACTCTGAGTTCAAACTTTAATGGGGAAACGTTTAGCAGTGCGATGGTGTTCTTTTTCATAGGATCGACAAGTCTTACACCAAAAGGGTTTGGCACAGCAATTTTAGGAGATGTTAGAAAACCAGGCCCAGTAAAGTAAGTGGCCTCTCAGGAAAGCCTTTCTTCCCTGTCTAATCTCTTGTCACAGCTCATTAGTTCTCTGAGAAGTAGAGAAAGGTGTTTCTCAATTATCCTGCCACAGGAGGATAAAGACATTGCTGGTGGTATCTGGAAGCAGGGGCTCTAGAGCACAGCAGTGCAGGAATCCACAGGGCACCATCCCGATAGGTGAGGCTCAGTGAGCAGAGCAGCCTTGGGTATCTGTTTAAGATACTGCAGCCTGGTGTGGTGGCACATGCCTGTAATACCAGCAGATCACTGTGAGCTCGATGCCAGCCTGGTCTACAAAGTCAAGGACAGCCAAGGCTACACAGAGAAACCTTGCCTGGAAAATGCAGAAGAAGAAGAAGAAGAAGAAGAAGAAGAAGAAGGAGGAGGAGGAGGAGGAGGAGGAGGAGGAGGAGAAGAAGAAGAAGAAGAAGAAGAAGAAGAAGAAGAAGAAGAAGAAGAAGAAGAAGAAGAAGAAGAAGAAGAAGACTGTGGCTCCACTGTATTTGCTTGTGAGCTGCCCTGACTCAAGCTACCTCAAGATTCCCCTGAACCTTTCAGGCTTCCTATGGTTCCAGAGATGTGTGTGTGTGTGTGTGTGTGTGTGTGTGTGTGTGTGTGTGTGTGTTGGGAAGGGCAGGAGTGGCCTCCATGAAAGTTTGTGCCCATAACTGGAATCATCAGCTGTTATGAGCTGCCAAGTGGGTGCTGGGAATCAAACCACGATCTAGTGCTCTTAAACTCAAATGTGTCTCCAGATCCTGTCCCTGTCTGAAGTGTTTTGAGAATTGAGTGCAAGTGTACACAGCAGGTCTCTGAGCCACTCACTGACTGGAGCCATGGGGACACAGCTAATGGAAACCAGGCAGGGATGTTCCCAAAGCATAGTATTTGAAGACGAGGGGGAAGCCTTTGTTTTTTATCTACTTCATTACAAGTATTTCAGCATCTGTGGACCTCACCTCTCACAATGCACACAGCTGACCTTGCGGTAAGGCACACCAGAGGATGAGGAGT
The DNA here is from genome assembly GCF_964271855.1 of Acomys minous. NCBI lineage: Eukaryota > Metazoa > Chordata > Mammalia > Rodentia > Muridae > Acomys > Acomys minous. Next base: position 33,869,986 of record NC_140495.1, read on the forward strand.
ACAAATGAAGGCTCCAGGTGACACAGATAACAATCAGGGAAATTATTCCTTAGACTGAGAGGGACTACATTCCTACACTAGATTCAGCTACCTCAAGTAAGATCTCAAAGCAGCGAAGAGAAACAGTCCAAGCAGACTACAAAATTTCTCAGGTGGCCAGTGGAGCTGCATCCCAAGGATCTGATCAGCATGGGCCTTGCTCTTCTGCTCTGGCCTGGGATCAGAATCCTGTGAAGACGCTGATAGAATACAGAAGGTGCTGGGTTGGTGGAGCGATTCACCCTCTTGGATTTATAGAAGTCTCCTCAGTGCTTGGAAGGGAATGTTTCCAGAGAGGAAGGACATGGTAGTTGAGGCAGGAAGTCAGCTCTCCAAACCTTCAGGGTCTCAGGCTGGGCTGTTACTTTGAGATTCTGGAGACGCCAAGGTCTCTGGGAATTACTGTTGACGTCATCTCAAACCTTGGCTCAGATCTCTGTGGCCTATCAGTGGTGACATGAGCTCAGAGTGACGTGGTGAGAATGACTGTCCTTTTCAGGGTTTTTATTGCTCTGAGGAAATGCCATGACCAAAGAGAAGTTGGGGAGAAAAGAGTTTATTTGGCTTACGCTTCCACACCGTAGCCCATCATCGAAAGAAATCAGGACAGCAACCTGGAGGCAGGAACTAATGCAGAGGTCATAGAAGGGTGCTCCTTACCAGCTTGTTACTCGTGGCCAGCATGGTTTCTTACAGAATCCAGAACCACCAGCCCAGGGATGGCACCATCTACAGTGGGATTAGGACCTCCCCCATTAATCATTAACTAAGAAATTACCCTACAGTCTTACCTACAGCCAGATCTTATGGAAACATTTACTTAATTGAGGTACCCTCCACTCAGATGACTACAGTTTGTGTCAAGTTGACATAAAACTAGCCATCACAATGACCTACAAGTGATTTTTTTTATCCAGTAACAGTGATTTTGAAGAGACCTGATAAGTTACTAGCCATCATCAGACTTGGCATTAAATAGCCCCACATTTATTGAGGAATGACTAGAAAATGGAGAGTTTTCCAAAATTTAGCCAAATTAAATAAATCAGATCCATCTTTGGGATGTAAAAGGCAGCTGTGCTGGGCTAGTTTTTAGAAGAACTTGACACAAGCTAGGATTGTTTGGGAAGAGGGAATTTCACTTCAGACAAAGCTGTCAGATTAGCCTTTGGGTAAGCCTGTGGTGTGTTTTCTTGGTGGATTATTGAGGGGGAGGGTGGGTAACTATGGGCAGTGCTACCCCTAGGATTATGGTCCTGAATTATATAAGAAAGCAGGTTGAGCAAGCCATGAGGAGGAAGCTAGTGAGCAACACTCTGGCTTTTGCTTCAGTTCCTGCATCTAGGTTAGTGCTCTGCCTGAGTCCCCATCCTGACTTCCTTTTATGACTATAATATGCAAATATAAGAAGAATTAAAGCCCCTCGTCTCTTGCTTTAGTCATGGTATTCTATCACAGCAACAAGAGCCCTAACTAACACAGGTATCTTCTTTCATTTGGGTCACTGTAATGGAAGCCAGAATGGACACATCAGAGTGTCTTACTAATCCATGTGCTCTTGCTTGTGGGGGTCTTTAAAATAGGACTAAAGTAATTCTAATAAGTGTTGAGGGCCAGATGTAAATGTTTTTATTTATTCAGATGAGGGAATGAGATGAGAGCTATTCCCAAGCCTTTCTAGCTCTTTATGAACTCTTGCTGGCTTGGCTCAACTCAGCTGTTCTGGCTCAAACTTATCTTCAAGATAACTGATTCAATCTGGCTTCTCTCAGATTCAGATTTAATTGCTCTGCTTGCCCTCAAACTGACTATGGCAATACGTTCTAATCTGGTTCATCCTCATCCTCATCCTCTGGCTCATTCTGTCTTCACCTGTGCCTAGCGTGTTCTCTCTGCAACCTGTCTCTGTAGAATTGTCCCAGAGTGAAACTGCCACACACACACTATCCTCACACAGCCTCCACTACTTTCCCTGCACTGCTCTTAAATAGCCTCTCTTTCCTGTGCTGTTCTCATGTGAGTTGGGCAAATCCTCTCTCTGACTCATTGCGTCAAATCTTTCTCCGATTCATCACTTTGTCTGCCTCTCAATTAGAAGTTGCGTTCAAACATTGATGCTTCCCTCTACAGACTAATTTTATCTTCATTGTTTGGGATTGAAGGGTTGTACTAAGCATATGTCTGTATTCCAGCCAGATCATACGGTAACCCAGGGTATATCTCGGTTCTAGCCAATCACATGGTCACCTGGACTGAGATGTGATCCCTTGCCAGAGAAGCCATGTTGTTAGATAAAAATTTCTTTACAGATCCTCTCTTTTTTGACAGTTTCTATAACTTACAGCTGGCAGAGTGATGCCCTTGGCTCAGAAAGGCCACTGGAACTTAGAGAGCACAAAAGAGGCTCTTCTAGCCAGTTAGAAGATGACAGAAGACAGTCACTGTCTAGCCCTAAGACAGAGTCCTCTGTTACTTTTGACCCTTACCTATTTATCTCACTGTGTTCTGCTTTGAGAGAGCTAGTTGGTTCTGACTTAACAAACGGAATCAGTCTAGCTATGCAAACCTTGGTTTAAAGAAAGCCAGGGCTGAGAGTTGGTCTCACCTGAGAGTTGCTATGTCTCCTCACAGCCTAGAAATCCTGTGTCAGTGGTGGGCTCTGGATTTCAGAACCCTAATTATAACTCACCTATGGGGTCCTATGGACTGTTGTGTCCCTTCCACAAGGAGGAATGGGTCTCATTTCCCATGGCCTGTAATTCCTGTTTGATCACAGAAGAATATTTGAAATGACAACCTAGCACCCTCTCCCTGGTGGGAAGAAGGACCCTGCAACTCACCTACCATTTTTAGACCTACCTCTCAAGGCTCACTTCAGATGCCGAACACAAAGAGCGCCCCCACCCATCTTTGATTGTGAGCAACCCACAAATGCAGCTCACCACCCTAGACCACCTCTCTCATCCCACCAGTCCTGGTATCTAGAAAAATCCAGAGAGAGTGGCCTGACACCAGAAGTCCACAAGCTCTTCTCTTGTTCTACCATAACATCATCCCTCCCTGTGCATCTCAGGGAAGGCACACCAAGAAAACATTTCTGAGAAAGAAATGACTTCCATTCTCAAAGGTCAACTGAGATCTTGGATCGCTGCTGGGTAGGGTGACAGGTAGAGAATGTTATATCAGGGACCATGTCAACCATATGCACGATGAGGTCAGGCAAACTCAAACCCATCTTTATCACCTCATACCTCATTGACCTGAACATCTGCTCCGTCCACCCTCCAGAATGAAAATGTCTCTGAAGCTCTGGGTTTTAAGTCTTATCTCTACTGTTTTTATAGTTGACCTTTCCCAATGCTCCCATCAACTCTCATCTTCCTGTTCTCAGAGTCTGAAGTGCTAGTCCCATCCCTCTCTTCCCCCTAGCCATCATACCTGCCCTCTTAATCTAGCCATCCTGTTGATATCATCTTATAGGAAGGAGGCCCAAGGATTTCTTGATGCTACTCTGAAATTTTGGTCTACTTTGGGCTTGTTGGTGAATATGTTATTTCTGTTTCACATCCATTATTTACCTGGGAACCCCAAGACAACAATTGAGCAGATCCTTATTATTATTTTTTTTCTTTAGATTTTTTGTTGTTGTTGTTTTACTTTCTGAGACAAGTTCTTTTCTGAGTAGCTAAGGATGACATCAATTTCACACCTCTCCTTTCTTAGCTTTCCACGTGAACTACCATATCCACCTCTTTTAATTTTTTCAATTGTTTTTCTTTCTTCTTTATATTCCTTGTTTTAGTACCAATAGTTCATCTGACCCTCAGAAACTCAGATTTTTCTCAGGACCGTATTTATCACAGGTTCATTGAGGCCCTTGAGCCAAAAAAGTCCTATTAAATAAAACTCATTTGATTAAGTTCTTTGTTGGATGAGAGGAATAGAGCTGTGCGTGCGTGTGTGTGTGTGTGTGTGTGTGTGTGTGTGTGTGTGTGTATGTGTGTGTATGTGTGTGTGTGTGTATGTGTGTGTGTGTGTATGTGTGTGTGTATGTGTGTGTGTGTGTATGTGTGTGTGTGTGTGTATGTGTGTGTGTGTGTGTGTGTGTGTAGATGAGTCTGTGTGAGGCTCAGAGAATGTTTTCAAATATTTGCTGCACTGTGCACCAATTAGCACTTTTGTGTGCCATCTAACACACACAACAGCCTTCTCAAGCTTCACAGTGTCGTCATAGGGTCTTTCCATTAAATGTCCTATCCGCTAACCTCCCAGCTTCTCTGTGGTTTGGTTTTTAATTATAGATTTACTATCCTTTTAAGTACTTGGCACCAAACTCTCTATTGTCTTTGATACTGGCCTAAAATATAAATCTTTCCATGCTGTGTTTCAACTAGATTCTCTTCCTTCTGACAGAGTGCAAAGATATTTGCTATTTGGTGTTTGCTTCCTCTCATGCCAATTCCTGTGTCACTGCACTGGAACAAGGTGGCTAATGGGATCAGCCTTTCTTTTCTTTTTTTTCTCCTTTATTAATTTATTCTTGTTACATCTCAATGGTTATCCCATCCCTTGTCTCCTCCCATTCTTCCCTCCCTCCCATTTCCCCCTTATTCCCCTCCCCTATGACAGTTCCTGAGGGGGATTACCTCCCCCTGTATATGTTCATAGGGTATCAAGTCTCTTCTTGGTAACCTGCTGTCCTTCCTCTGAGTGCCACCAGGTCTCCCCCTCCAGGGGACTTTCTTAACATAGAACCCTTGTTGTACGAAGGGACAGTGAGTAGGTAGGTAGCCCCTGGTTGTCCTTGTTTGCCCTCCCTTGGCAAAGGGCTTCTTGTCTATTTCTAGCAGAGCCCAGTGCAACTTATGCACCAATACTTTGGGCTCAGTGTCCATTGTGCTGTGCTGTATACATGTGCTCTGGGTAGGAAAGAGGAAACTAGATGTAGCTACAATAGAACGTTTGGAGCATGCTCACAAGAAACATAAGCAGGTTCCTCTTCTCAGATTGAAAGCCCACCGTAGCCATAATATGGGGCCGGGAAGGGATGCCTTATAGCTTGCGCAACATCTCTCTAGAGTATCTGGGGTTGAGTTTGGTAACAAAGATCTGTGTAGAATCTCAGGGTGGATGGTACCACTGAAAAAGCTAGCATCCAGGAGAGCCCCTAGACCCTTTACCACCTGCCCCTTGCCTGGCCGCACTTGCTGGAGCCCCAGTGATGTCTAGGCACACATTACCATGGCTGGCCATGCAGATGTTTGTGATCTGTGCTGCATCCTGAAGACACATCGATGTCCAGAGGCCATGTTTCCACTAGGGGCCATTTTGATGAGGGGGTCAGGGGCAGGTGGCTGCGCTGTCACCTGAGGCCGTGATGCTATCTGGGTTCTTGTTACCCCTGAGGACCATGTCTGCATCTGTGGTCCTACTGAAGCCAGAGTCTGTGTTGATGTCTGTAACCCTTGCTACCACCGAAGGTCTTGCTGGAGACCAGGATGATGTCTGAGGCACACCTTACCACTGAGGGCCACGCAGATGTCCCCAGACTGCACTGCAATCTAAACCCACTTGACGTCTGTGTGTCCTGCTGCTCCTGGGTGCCATGTTAATAGGTGTGGCCTCTTCTGCCACCGAGTATGCAGTATGCGGTTGTTTCTGTGATGGGTGCTATTACCAGAAACCATGTAGAGGCCGCGATCCATGTTGGCATTGACTGTGAAAGCAAAGAAGCTACTTTTGCTCTTTACTTGGCTACTTTTGGTACCAAACAGTGATATCGACGACTGCAGACACACGGTTGAGAGAGACATAGAAAGCTTTTGTGACAATGCCTACCCTTCAGCCCCAAAAGTAGCAGCCTGGAAAGGAAGCCAGGGAAGATATCTCTTTAAAAAAAGTGTGGTGAAGATGCTGGAGTGTAGCCCTCCACAATTAATAGCTTCTGGCTGCGGGCTGAAGGGGGAGAACTCAGTTATGTTTAAGAAGTTTAATCATGATCCAGTAGCCTGGTAGCAAAAGGTGGAGATCTCTCTCTCTCTCTCTCTCTCTCTCTCTCTCTCTCTCTCTCTCTCTCTCTCTCTCTCTCTCTCTTATATTTATTTTGTACTTCTTCAGTGGGGATAGTCACAAGAGGAGTGCAGACATGGAAGGACTAAGAAAGGAAGTGAAAGTCCCAGAGAATCAATGTGGGGTGTGTGTGTGTGTGTGTGTGTGTGTGTGTGTGTGTGTGTGTGTGTGTAGGCTTCTTAGAACTTATCCTTTTTCTCTACTGATAAGGAAGTAAAATTTAATGCAAAACAATGTGTGTAGGAGTTTTTAAAAATGAAAAGAAACCACAAGCCATAGCTCAAACACCACACACTCACCTCACTCTTACTGAGAACTAAATATTTTCTTGAATGACACTTTCCCCCTCTGTTATATGTCCATAGAAAAATTTTCATAGTTTCCAGAACACTTTTAGAATAATTACAGGCTCAGTTATGTTGCTGGAGATATGATCTCCTGAGCTCCTTTTATGGCGTTCATGTAGTCATGTCCAGATCAAGATTTTTTTAAGCCACATCATTTGAAGGTAGATGACCAGTTGGCAGTACATACTCTCTATTCCAGGTAGGTTAACTAGACTCCAGCTCTACTACTAAGTGAGTGACTCAGGGAAGGAAGGTTTTATAAAGTAACTGAACTTCTGTGTCTCTTCACAAAATAAATTCTCACTGTCCATGCTGTGAGAAATAATTGATGTGATATTTTCAAGGCACCCATTCAAAACTATGACACCAGCACATAGCATAAGACTGAGCAAAACTTAAGATCACTTTGGAAATGCTAAGCTAAAGTGCACATTGGCGATTTTACAGGTTAAAACTGAGTTGAGGATAGTAAAAACAAAATATGTTTGAGTGCATGGTGGGCGGGAAGGTCTCCCAGGAGGAATGTGTGGGTGGGGCCTGAGAAGCCTGACAGGTCCCTCCAGCTTGGGGTTGCAGGAATGACCTGCGGGAGCACTGTGATTGTGGTGTGATGGGCATCACACCCTGGTTTCCATGCCTTAGTTGGCCCTCTGTACCCTCAGAGGTGGTCAGGGGCAAGTATGCCATGCTGGTCTTCACCGCAATGGCCATCCTTCTAGGACTGAGCCTCTGGTGGAAGACCACAGAGAGATCTACTGTGCCCCTTTGCCTTACTCAAAGATCAGTGGGCTGAATGCCCTGTTGACAAAATGAAAATCCAATTCCAGAAGACGTACCCAGAATAGCTAAAACGATCCTGTACAATAAAAGATCTTCTGGAGGAATCTCCATACAGGATCTCAAGCTGTACTATAGAGCAGAAGTAATAAAAACAACATGGCAGATATAGACAGGTTGATCAATGGAATCAAATCAAAGACTCAGAAATAAACCCACATACCTATGGACACTTGATTTCTTGACAAAGAAGCCAAATCCATACAATGGAAAAAAAAGTAGCATCTTCAACAAATGGTGATGGTCTAAGTGGATAGCTACAGGTAGAAAAATGAAAATAGATCCATATCTATCACCCTGCACAAAACTAAAGTCCAAGTGGATTAAAGACTGCAATATAAAACCGGACACACTAAATCTGTTAGAAGAAAAAGTGGTTTGAGCCTTGAACTCATTGATACAAGAGACAACTTCCTTAACAGAACACCAATAGCTCAGGCTCAAAGATCAGCAATTAATAACTGGGACCTCATGAAACTGAAAAGCTTCTGTATGGCAAAGGACACTGTCAACAGGACAAGATCTTCACCAACCCTACCGCTGACTGAGGCCTAATATAAAAATATATAAAGAACTTAAGAAATTAAACCAAACCAAATAATCCAATTTAAAAATGGTGTTCAGAACTAGACAGAGTCTTGGAAATCAGTCTGGGACTTTCTCAGAAAATTTTGAATAGTTCTACATCAAGATCCAGCTATACCACTCTTGGACATATACCCAAAGATGCTCCACCGTACAAGAATGACATTTGTTCAACTATGTTCATAGCAGCTTATTTCATAATAGCCAGAATCTGTAGAAAAAAACAAAAAAAAAAAAACCAAAAAACAAAAAACCAAAAAACTAGATGAATCTCAATAGAGGAATGGATAAAGAAACTGTGGTACATTTACACAATGGAATACTACCCAACTGTTAAAAACAAGGAAGTCTTGAAACTTGCAGGCAAATGGATGGAACTAGAAAAGATCATCCTGAGTGAGGTAACCCAGACCCAGAAAGACAACCATGGTATATACTCACTTATAATAGATATTAGCCACAGAATACAGGATCGCAGCACTACAATACACCTAAAGAAACTAAATAACAAGAAGGGCCCTTGGGAGAATACTTAATTCTCATTCTGTAGGGCAAACAGAATAGACCCCAGAAGGAGCTGAAGAGAAGGAACAACACAGGAGCCTCCCGTAGAGGCCCTCTGAAAGACTCCATCCTGCAGGAGATCCAAGCAGATGCTGAGACCCATGGGGTGGAGCACAGGCAGTCTAATAGAAGAGTTGGGGAACAGAAGTACCTGGAGGGGTCAGGAGCTCCACAAGGAGACCAATGGCACCAACAAATCCTGGCAGAGGTGGAGGGTGCTGCAGAGACTGATGCACTAACCATGGACCATGTATGATGTGGACCTAAACCCTCTGCTCAGATGTAGTAGATAGGCATCACAGTCTCCCTATAATATGGGGACAGCTTTCGTCATGGAGTTTGTCTCCCATACATTGATCACTTTCCCCTGGGGTGGGGGTGGCCTTGCTAGACCGCAGAGGAAGAAGATACAGGAAGTCCAGATGAGACTTGATAGGCTGAGGTCAAATGTTAAAGGAGGAAGGCTCCTGTTTCTGAGGACTAGCAGAGGAAGTGAGAGATTATGAGGGAAGGAGGGTGGGATCAGGAGGTGATGAGGGAGGGAGCTATAATTGTGATGTAAAGTGAATGAATTAAAAATGAATAATAAAAATTGATACAAATAAATAGTATAGAGATTCACAAACCCAATCTAATCCCTATAGATAGGTTTGCAGGCTAGATGGATTTTGAGGGTGGCCAGATCTTTTCACAAAGCAACTTAGTGTTAAGGTTGTTTAGTTGCTTTTTTCTATTTCCTCTTTAACCTGTTCCAGGTGAGACAAGACAGGAAGAGTGTGGTAGAGGTAAAATAACACACTCTGAAGAGTCTAATCAAAGGGTCAGGTAAGGAAGTAGCTCTGTGCTGGAAACTGGCTCGATGTTCCACAGCCTCTTCAGGAACACTGAGTGACTCTGATCTCTTGGTGAAAAGGATGGTTTCAGGGGTGACTAAGGGGGCCTCGGTGGCTTTCTGGATCACTTGGTGTGCTGGTTCATGTTTGGTTGGTTGGTTTTGGTCAACTTGCCACAGATTAGATTCATTTGGGAAGAGGGAGCCTCAACTGAGAAAGACGCCACCATCAAATTGGCCTGTAAGCAAGTGAGTGGAGAATTTTTCTGATTAACGGCAGGGATGGGAGCGTCCAGCCCACTATGCAGTGCAACCCTAAGCAGGGGGTCCTATGTTGTAAAGGCTGAGCAAGCCATGATCAGCAAACCAGTAAACAGTACTCCTCCATGGCCTCGGTTGCTGCTTCCAGGTTTACGCCCTGTTTGAGTTCTTGCCCCAGCTTCCTTTGACGATGGACTGTGACCTGGATGAATAAGCCAAATAATCCCAAATGTTCCCTGAATTTCTTTTGGTCATGGTCTTGATCATAGCAATCAAGGCCTAAGACACTTGGTTTAGTTATGGGATGAACTCATCTGGCTGCAAATTAAAGTGTGATGCCTGAGAGAAGTCAACAGATCTCTGGGAGAATCCTAGTTCCAAATTCAACCACACGAGTAGGTCAAAAGAGAAGAGCTGTGGAGGAATGTGCACAGTAGTGACACCAGCTGTGTGTACTTGTTAACATTGCACATACCAATTTGGAGTGGCTTTTGATGGAGAATGTTTTTTCAGACCTATTGATTTCTGGCAGGTACTTATTTATCGGGGGCAAGGTGGTGTAGAGTAACAGATTAGATCATGAGGATTCATTGTAAAAAAGAGTGGTGATTTTTAAATCTAAAAAAAAAAATCCACAACCTTTATGAGATGGGGAGAGAAAGTATTGACTGAGCAGCCTCTGAGAACCAGGAACATTTGGGTCCAAAAGGCATGCCGGAATGTAACGCGCTTATATTCACTTTTCCAGATGAGAAAACTAAGACTTCATGAAAGACATGTCATTGTGACGTAATGTTGGAATCTTTACCTTGGAACACCAGACTCCACACTTCAGCCCTTTTCCACTAAACCTTCCCTGCACATCTGCTTACAGCAAGCACACACGTTGCTTCGATATGCAGCAATTGTGCACGTCTGAAGGTGAAAAAAAGTCATCTGTGCCATTCACATCTATCTGGTAGAAGGAAAATTGTGTAACGACTTTTTCTACAGAATCCAAAGTACCTGGCAGAAAGGTCGCAACCAAGTCACAGAGCAAAATTCTCCTTTCCTCCCCCTAGTGGAAGGTCAGCACAGAGCACGGTGTAAACCACTGCTCCAGATGTTCAGACATCTGCTGCAGTGAGACTCAAATAGCTACCATTTAAATCTTCCCCTCTCTTACCTGTTATCAGACTTAGGTTTATAGCAGGATCCCTCCCCATAAGATGCTCCAGGGGAGTCTATGTTAAAGTATACAGATCATGAGGCTTGCCACATTGAACTCTGCAGTTGTCTGGAGGACGAACAATTACTGAAAATGTGATAAAAGCTGTGTCAGCTTCTGAGTGTGTGACAGTGTAAAGCCTAAGTTATTAGCTCTTAAATTCATACAACACTAATAATTTTCAAAGAATAAAGTATATATACATATATGTGTGTGTGTGTGTGTGTGTGTGTGTGTGTACACACACACACACATCAATGGCTGAAGAAGTTATGGACAACATAAACTTCTCTTGCACATAATAAAGATTGGGACACCTCTATCATCTAACCTGGAAGTTACCTATAATATGGATAAAGAAACGTAAGCTTGTCAATCCTATGCATATTTCTCTGTAATGAAACCTCATAGGTCCAAACATATGGGAACCATAAAACACCATCAAAGTGGAAACATGTCAATTAGAACAGTATCAATTAGCACAGCACAGCACTAACAAATCCATCATGAAACCATAGTGACAAGATAAGCAATGACCGTTGGAGCCCTTCTCCTCCCGCTCGGCGTTCAGTTACACTGTTGGGATCTCTGCTCTCCGTAGGCTCTCAGATGTAACCATGATGAAGTGTGGCTTCGAAAGATTAGTCAAGATAAAGTAATTTCATCTTGTACAAATTGATTCCTCGTTCAAATCTCTCCAAATCTTCATTCTAACTTCTCTCTTTTGTCTGTTCCCTTAGGCATTGTGTATATAGCTAAATGAGATCTCCTCTGAGGTCTACCCTGGGACAATGGGCTGTATGCAGAAAGGGCACACATGTTATTTCTCCACCGGTTTGCTAGTATGCTGCATCATTTTTTTTATGATGCTAACATTTTCTCTCTTTTTTTTAAAAGTATATTTCAAAGTGATAATTAGATGATCCCACTGGTTGCTGGGATGAAGTTTTATGGCTCCAAACACTGAGGTTTTGCACGAGCACAATGATATTTAGTAATTGGTAATACATCTTGACATTTCAACAGGCTACAGTGGGTTAGCCTCTGTTCTTCTTCCTCCTCCCCCAGCCAAGTGGCTCTGGAATTGATTTATGGCACTAGCTTGCTTTTTACTTCTTTTATTCCTCATTACTCATATTTAATGTTACCCACACTTGACCCCGTGACTCTAATTCCTTAAGCTGAATGATGTACACACACTGACTTTGTTCTTCTTGACATGCCTTATCACTTTTTATCTTTGCCATCCCTCTTCCAACCTTTTAAAGGTCCAGGGCTCCCTGAAATCCCTTATCTGTTTACATTCTTATTCATTATTTGGTATTAATGTTCGTCTTTCAACCATTATTCTCTAGGTTGTTATTTTTCCCCAGTTTCCTGATTTCAGTCCTTTTGTCACTGAGCCAGATCTCTCACTACCATATTTTAAAGGTCAACTATGGTTTCACACAAGAAACTAATTCAAATCTTATGAAGCATACCCCTGCAACAAGAAATTGAACCACGATTCCGCTGGTTTTTGCTGGAACCAATCCCACTTAGGAGCATCTCCTGTGAGTTGCTGCTGAGTGTATGTAGTTAGGCAAAGCAAGAAGGTCATTTGGAAGTTAACACTAAGACATAGATTCTGCTCTCTGGTAATTCTTAGGACAGAGATAAAGCACAGAACGACTTAAATGGCTATGATTTGCTCAAGGATGCTCCATGCCAGGGATGCTCCATGCCAGGGATGCTCCATCCTCAGGGATGCTCCATGCCAGGGATGCTCCATCTTCAGGGATGCTCCATCCTCAAGGATGCTCCATGGGAAGTGTGTGCGTTGTTCTTTGTGTCTATTTTTCACAAAATCTTAAATCAGTGAGGACCTACCCACTCCCATCCAATGAGCTAGTTTCAGATGAAATCCCTGTGAGATGTCACAGTGATAGTGTGCAGAGATAAAAAGTATAACATTGGAAATGCTACATACGCTCCTTTTGAAGTCTGTGCGATTAGATCACCTATTTCATGATCTTCCTCCTAGAGCGAGGTGGGGCCAATTAGTTTCATGTGATTCTGTGAGCTGGAGGAAGGCTGTCTCTGAACTGCATAGCATAGAAGAAATTGAATTTAAATAAACTGTTGTATTGGTGCTAGGCTCTAAATTGTAACATTACTTTTTTTAAAAAAAATTTAAACTTTCAGATTAAAGGATCAGACACTAGGTTGGGCCCATGTTCTTTTTGTGAAAGAATACATTATTATTCTCATATACTATTTTTATATCTTATATTACCTTTATTATTATCATGGCAGGTTTTGTATAAAAAGCTCAGATATTTTTCTCTCTTCCTAGCTTACAGTTACTTAAAAATATACTTTGTGGACTAACTTTGCAGTGTTCCTACTGGCTGAGAAAACTTCTCTCCCTCCCTCCCTCTCTCTCTCTCTCTCTGTGTGTAGAAATATATATTAATATATAAATATATATTTGTTGTACATAAGTTTTTAATTTATATAAATCCACTTGGCAATTCTCAAAAAACTCAAGTCTTATTTCAAAAGTTTTCAAAAAGGTTTTATTTTGAAAAAAAAAACCTTTTTATTGAAAATAGATGCTTTTCTCCTATAATGCATACTGAGCACAGTTTCTTTTTCCTCCATCCATCCAAACTTCCCTGCCTTACTTCTCCTCTCCCCCAGACCCACTTCCCCTACATCTCCCTTCAGAAAAGAGCAGGCCTCTGAGAGACAATAAACAAACACAACAAAACATGATGTAGTAGGACAAGGCGAAATCCCTCATACTGAGCCTGGACGAGGCAACCTAATAGGAGGAAAGGAGTCCCAGGAGCAGGCAAAGGAGTTAGAGACACACCTGCTCCCACTTTTAGGAATCCCATAAAAACCACCAAACAAACAGGCATAACATGTACACGAAGGACTCGGTACAGACATGCAGGCCCCGTGCTTGCTGCTTCAGTCTCTGTGGGTCCATATGAGCCCTGCTTAGTTGACACAGGGTGCTGTGTTCTCCATCCCCTCTGACCCTTACATTCTTTCCTCCCCTTCTTCCATGAGGTTCTTAAAGCTCCAAGAGAGGATCTATAAGGAAACCTCCAATATTGACTCTCCCCACAGTGTCTGGCTGTGAGTCTGCATCTTTTCCTATCTGCTACCAGAGGAAGCCTCTCTGATGATGATGTGTCAAAGCATCAACCTATAAGTATTGTGGAAAATTATTAGGAATCAGTTCATTGGTTCTTTTTTTTTTTTCAGTCATGTTCAACAGTATGTGCTTTCCAGTTTTTGTTAACTTGACACAAACTAGAATCTTCTGGGAAGAGGAAAATTCAAGTGAGAAAATGCATCCATTAAATTTCTGGGCAATTTCTTCATTAACGATTAGTGTAGGAGATTCAGCCCACTGTGGGTGTGGCCACTGTGAGTAGGTAGTCCTCAGATTCATTTAAAAAGAAATAAATCTGAGCAAGCCATGGATAGTAATCCAGTAAGGGGGATTATTCATGGTCTTTCCTTCATTTCTTGAGTCCAGGTTCCTGTCTTGAGCTCCTGTGCTAGTTTCCCTCAATAATGGGCTATGAGCTGTAAGATGAAATTTCCTCTCCAAGGGAAACCCTTTCCTCTCCAAGACTCTTTTGCTCATGGTCTTTACCACAGCAATAGATAGCAAAATAGGTACCTCATTTGTAATCTTTTGCTGTGATGTTATCAGAACTGACCAGAGCAAGCTAAGTCTTTGAAACTGTAAATATCTTCTTGTTATTCATGGCTGGAACTCTCCCTATAGAGATCAGTGAATGAGGGATAAGGTAGGTTGCTGTGAGGAATAAAACTCAGCTTGAATACCTAAAATACTACAGGAGTTCATGTCTTCTCTATGGTGCCTTCTACGGTACATTTTTTCTTCAAGATATTTCAGGAACTCTTTTATGTCATTTCTATGTTATCCAAATGTTTTTTTCCTGTGTTGAGGGGGGTGGGTATTGGAAACAGGGTCTTGGTGTGTAGTCTTGGCTGATCTGGAACTTACTTTGTAGACAAGCTGGCCTTGAACTAATAGAGGTCTCCTTTCCTCCTTTCCTCCTTTCCTCTCAAGTGCTGGGAATAAAGGCTTGTACTACTATGTCCAGCATCTTTGCAATGTAAGAAGGGTCATTGACCATCTTGTCAAAAAGGGAAAAGAAACTTAATGGCCACATGACTCTTTTTTTGTCTAAGCATGTGACACAGACATTCCACAGACCACTTGTGCTCGCATTTATGTAGTGACAGCCAAGCTCATCCAGTAATAACTGGCTGTAAGGAGACTAAGTGGCCACGAGATCTAGATCCCATGAGGAATTTGAAAATGGCACTCCTGGACTAGAGAGATGAAGGGAGGAATGGATGCTGGGACAGCTGGTGGGTTTTGGCATTGACTGTAACTGGGATGATATAACAATTATAGACTTGGATGCTCAGAGAGGCACATGTGTGTATGTGCATTCTTGTGTGCTCTGAGACTATTCTTACATTCCTTGATAGTGATTAATGGGAGGAGTGAACAGGCAGAAGTCTTCCCTCCAGACCAATCAAACAAAAGAGAACACTTGAAGTAGTTTGCTTAAAATAATCAAGTAATCATAAGAAAGTTTCTTGGTATTTTTAATCTTATTAAAAAATAAATCAGACTTTAAAATATTCTAATACATAGAAATTTTATTTTGAGAATTTAACATATATTTTCCTTCCCATCCTCCCCTGACTCCCAGCTTATTAAATTTAAGCTGAGGAAATGACCTTTCAATCATCTCTTATGGTAGTTTTATTTCCTGTTGAAATTAAGGTTATACATTTTACTGGTTTTAATAAACAAAACAAAGATATCCAAATGTCAAGCCTTATCGTTCTTGGTTAGATCCTGCTGCAAAAGCTGTGCATCACAGCCTGTGACACTTGCTTCCTCAGGCACACTGTAGATGAGGGGACTGAGTAAGGTCCATGCTATAAGGTTGCTTGTCCAGTGTTTTCCACTGCCAGCTCCGAGTCACATCACTGTCTCACTGTAAGATTAAGCTACTTCTTCAGGCATTTGAGACATGCAATTATAACAGAGTCATGGCAGTAGCAGCACAATCTGTGCCATGCATAGTCTCCAGGGTAGCTAGTAATCACAGTGACCCTCATTCAATGTCTTTGAGATCAAGGAATTTTTAAAAAGATGTCAAAGAGAGGCATGAGCTTTTCTCTGTGTTTGTTTACTCACTAAACTTGCACAAACCCTCTATGAGATGCTAAAACCTACAAGACAATGCTTTCTGTTTGAGCGCTTGCCTGAAGCAGACATACCTTTTATCCTTTCTTTATGCCCAGTACAGAGGCATCATGCCGTTTGTTTTCCTACTGGAAAATGACTATAAAAATACAGCCCTCCATCTCTCCGCAGTGACAGATAAGAAGTCCTGAAACACCATTAATAATTAATGGGCAGACAAGATGAAACTCCAGTTGCTCAGACTGCTGTCTCCACATAATCTGTATTTCATACAAAAACAGAAAGAACTCAATGGAATTTTAACTGTGACCGGATAAAAACTGCCAACAAAGTGTGATAAGGAAAGTCTAATGTGCATATTAATCATGTTTATAGCTCCTCATTTGTTGATATATTAGCCTAAACTCCCCCCTTAAGATACATTTTTGATCACCAGTAGACCCATTTAATGCAACCAAACCCCAAATAGGGCCAATTAAGGTTCCTAATTTTCATTAATCAAGAACAATTAATCTATTTCATTAGTCAAGGAACAAATGGGTTAAGAATTTTAGCGCAAGGCAAGAAACACTACCAAAAGAAATCTAGAAAAGTTTGATGCCTGATGTAAACATGCCATCATGTGTTTATAGCTTGAGCTAACACTTGGCACTTTTATTATCCAGATTGTTTTTCTAGATGTAATGAACATATAATATGACTCAAAGTGAGACACAATTTACTCTTGAGCAGTGTAGACTTCAAACATGATGCATTTTTATTTTCTCTGGATCAGTTAGAACAAAAAAAGATTACAAATCTGGGGTGGGGAATGGAGAGTTTCTAGAGATATCTGTATTTTTGTGGTCGAAAGCCTAAGAAAATAAGACTCAGTTTATTCTAGAAGAAAAAGAGCTGTTAAGTGCCAGAATCAGGGTCGTTAAACAAAGCCAAAATAGAACATCTAAAACTTAAAAGGGTTTTTTTAGTTGTACATGTTCAATGATTCTTGTATGTTACACTCATGTATAAGCTAAATTTGTCACAAACATCAAAACTGAGAGAGATATGATGGGTGAGAATGTAGAAGAAACAGAACATATACATGAGTCTAACTACATGGTCACTATTTAGAATAGTTTGTTACAGGTCCACATAATTGTGGAACCTCACAGCCTTCATATGAATTAACTTTCCGTGGCTGTATACTAAAATAAGTTAGAATACACCTTAAGAAGTCAGAGTGTAAAGAAGTCCACAAAAAGGTCACAAAAATGTTGAAATGGAAGGCCAAAGTTACAAAAATAACAAGCTGAAGAAGCGTAACTTTCATTATTAGTAGATCTATGACTATTTTTCAGGCACTTTGTAACTCAAAGAGCCATGGTACGTGTAGGCTGGAGGAAAGATGAACAGGTCTGCCTGAGTTCAAGCCACTTCATCACCACTATTGAGAAAGGAAGTCACAAAGTATTTTTAGCCAGCAGCGAACTTGTATTGCCATGAGTCTCATTTCTTAAAAGGATGATGCATTACTAGTAAATTTAGCAGAATGGCATAATCTGGAGCCTTAACTGCCAAGTCACCTAAAGCTTTCATGTGTTATGTCATTAATAAGACCCCAGGTACAGAGACTCATGACCTAGGTAGGCAAACTCTTCACCTTCCATGAGTTTGTTTATTTACTTGCAAAGTGGGGACTATAATGCCTGGCCTGCTGGCACACAGGAATCTAGTAGGGTTTTATTTTTAATGAGAAAAGGTGTGAAAGGGGGTCTGTGGAACTATAAAATCCACACAGCTGTGAGGTGTAATTATTAAGCTGTAGGGTTTCTCACCTTTCTATAAGGATCCCTAACAACCTGGGATTAAAGCTGGAACCGTGGTCTCCAAGCTCAGATCCGTCTCCTCTACAATCCCTCCATTAGCCTGTGACCAGCATTTCCTAAAACAAGATCCAAAGACTACTTGCTCCATGGGAAGTCAGCGAGGGTTGTTACAATGAAGACCTCAGCTGGGAGATGGGTTTGGGATACAGAATTCCTGCTCCCATGGGACTTACTTTCCAGAAAGTGAGTCTTAAAGAAACTTTAGAATGTAAAGAATTAGAGAGAGAGAGAGAGAGAGAGAGAGAGTTAGAGGACATTAGGACATTGACATAAATCAATTTCTTTAAACTTATTTCTGCTATTGATTGTTCAAAGGGCATTTGAACATAAATATGTCTGCATTATATACTTACATATGCATTTACTTAAATTATTTAATTTGTTTACCATTTGGCAGTTCTGAGCTCTATGATGGTTATGAGAGGCAGAGAGTATCTTAGGTGTGGTTCACTTTCCCTTTCTGGTCACAATGTTCATGAATGGAGTGACAACAGATGAGAATATAATATTATAAATAATTTCCACACTAAAAAAAAAAAAAAGAATGTAAAGTAGGGACTTCAAAAAGGAAGGGCAGAGGATGGAGTTTACCCAGACTTCCTCGGTGCTGGGAACTAAAGATGCTCGTCTGGAGGAATTAGGGAGCTGGTTCAATTAGTTATGTAGTTGCCACCTAAGCACCAGGACCTGAGTTTGGTTCCTCAACAACCACATAGCAGTCACGCACAGTGGCACGTGTCTGTAACCCTAGCACTCATGCAAGGGACAGAGACAGAAGGGTTTAGGGGACTAACTGGCCAACAAGCTAGTCAAATCGGTGAGCTTCGGACTCAGTGAGAAATACTGTCTCGAAAACAAACAAACAAGGTGGGAAGAGAATGAGCAAGATGCGGGAGAGAGAGAGAGGGAGGGAGGAAGAGAGACAGAGAGAAACAAGAGACGAGACAGACAGGCATTTAGAAAACAAATAGCACTTGTACTTTTTGGACACATTGAAGCCATGTGGCTCACTGGTTCCTAATCCCCTAGGACTCACAACTTTGAGGCCAGGGATCCGCTGAGCTTCTTGAGCTTCTGTTTGAAGTAACAGTTCCAGAGCCTGCTCTGTACCCAAAGCAGTCACAGCCCTAATGCACTTGGATAGGTGGCATAGAGCTCTGAATCGTGTGATCCCAGATCACGGTCTTTAAAAAAGATGCTTCTACTACAAAAGAGAACAGCACTGGTCTTGAGCCTTTAATGACTCCTATACAACAGCTCTGTGCTTTTAGACTTGGGAAAGGCAAACTCACTCTTGCAAAGGCCTGGGTAGATCAAGTCTTTCAGCATGGCCTCTGTCCACTTCAGTTGATGTCCACTTCACTTCGGCAATCCGTAGAGAGTGTTGTGCTATGCACACACCCGTCTTCTGCTGTAATGCTCAGGGTTTCATAAAAGAGAAAAGCAAAAAGACCGCAGAGGTATCCTCCAATGAGTTCAAGCACAAGCCCGTCTCTATATGAGTTCTTTCAAAATCAGAATTGATTCACCTGGGAAGGAGATGTTTAGCATCCACCTTGCTAATTACAAATGGAAACGAGGAGAAAATAAATACAACTGCTGGAGTTTAAGGGTATTATACTGTCTAAACTAGCTTTGGTACCCACATGGCATTGCAAACAGAGCAAGCTGTGGATAAGAATGGTTTCAGTGTAACCTGGGAAGTGAGTCTTAGGCTATTTCCCACTGATGCTGTCACTTAGATATGAGTGAGCAGAATGCAGACATATATTTTTCTTTTCCTGTTGCTTTGATAAAAATCCCCAGACAAAAGCCATTGAAGAGAAAAGGGGCTTGTTTCAGCTCACAGTTCAAAGTACAGTCCAAAGCGGAGGGGAGGGGAGTGCAACAGGAGTCTGCAGAAACTAGTGTATCATAGTCAGCCAGGAGTAGAAAACCTTTTCTTGGGTTAGGAGTCCAGTCAGGGAATGGACAGGTTTTCCCTTTGCAGCTAACGTGACCAATGGAGCCTCTCACAGGTTCACAGGCAAGGCTAGAGGCCCATCTCCAGCTGGTTCTGATTCTGTCGATTTGGCATGTAACAGGAACAGTCCCACGGCATATTTATCACACCCCATAGCACTAAAGGGTTCTCCTCCACTTTATACACTTGGGGATATCAAAATAATATATATCAAAAAATATGAAGACCATTGTGTATGTGTAAGACTCAAATGAGGAAAAAAATAAAGTGTCTTTAATTCAGTTGACTCTAAGTAGTTTGTTGCCCACAATTGGTTCCAGTAAAATCGACCTGAAAGGTGAGTGCTTCATAGTGTGTCTGCACCAGATGGGAAAGTGTGGGCTCTGGGGTCAGTTGAGTGGTGTGGATCTCATCTCTCCTTGTACTTAACAACTCTTTGAGCTTCAGGGATTCCCCGCTCCCCAAGAAAGTGGAATAGTAAATATCCCTTTGCTGCATGAATCAGACGAAGGAGCTGAAGACTTTAAACTTCTGTATTTGAGATAATTTGAGCAGAATGGAATTCTGGGTGATATAGTTTTACCTCATAGTTCAGATCCACTGAGCATCACAAGTGGGGTTCTTAGACCAGTGAATTCTGCCTCTCCCTCCACATCATCTCATCTGGGTGTTCCTTTACATACCTATTTCAAATATTCTTTTGGAAAGGTTAATGCTGATCTTCATCAAGAACTTTGGTGCATACCACATAACAACAAAAAAACCAATTTATTTGTGGAGTTGCTATTCTGTTGCCTTACTTTATGAGCCATATATTTTGTCCTACCCAAACAGAAAAACGGTGATGTATGTACTTCACCAGGTGAAGATAAAATTGCAACTATGAAAAATGTGGTGTGCACTGACGGATATGACTTCCCTGCTGGTGTGTGGTGCAGATGTTGCTGGACAGTGTGCCAGGTGGAGCTACACTTGCTGGCTGCACTTTTAACCCAGTGATAAGTGGAAAGTTGAAAACTCAGTGGAAGAATGAGAGCTGCAAACATTTAACCTATCGCTCCTCCCTTACATCTGATGACGGAAGGGTTTATCTTAAGGTCTATGTGAAAGCAAGGTGAGTTGCCTGGGTCTACACATTAGGGTTCGAAAAAGTGTTTTTGTACTTTCTGCTTGATTGATGTGGTTGTGATGGGGTTTAGAGATTCAGGACAGGAGGATGAGATAGGGGGGACCTAAAACTGTCTGCTTCAGAGGTGGAGGGAGTCAGGTAGGAGTAGCCTCCTGGGGCTATACACTCTCTTATGAACCTGCTCTTCACCTTGTAGGACCAGAATATGTTTTTGTTCCTTTTTGTCCAAAGCTAAATATAGCTTGGTCTTATGAACTTCTAAATAATGACTCACTAAG
Source organism: Acomys minous (assembly GCF_964271855.1). NCBI lineage: Eukaryota > Metazoa > Chordata > Mammalia > Rodentia > Muridae > Acomys > Acomys minous. Next base: position 33,891,222 of record NC_140495.1, read on the forward strand.
ATTCATTCATGGGTCATAAAAATCTATTTAGTGCCTAGAAAATGGATAAAAATAAAACAAGACTATCATAAGGTGCAAAACATATTTGGGAAATTTTATGTCAGTTACATGTGTGTTTCTGACTTTGTGTCTCAGTTTTTTAGAAATATTGAAAGCTACGGGCTAATAAAGAGTATGCATCTGTCTAGTTCTAACTCATTTATAGCTTGCCAAGTAGCAAGGGCAGATACGCCCTCAGGTTGCTGGTTGTTTCTGCATCCTTTCTGTGCACTTTATAGAGCTTCTCATGCAGTAGCTAAAGCAGGGAATAGATAACGTCTAGGGAGCCTTTGTCTGTTGTTCCATGGTGCGCTGAGGGTTTCATATTTATCTGAACCCTTCAAGCAGCCTTATCATGGGTTTCACTTTCTGGATGATTACCCATGGTCAACCAGAGTCTGAAAACGTTAACTGGAAACCATTCACAAGTGAACACTGTAAAAGGTTTAATTTACATTACACTAAATTAAATTCTCAGTAATACCCTGTCCTAACTGCCCTAGGGCAAGAGATGCCTCCTTGTCCAGTGTACTTACACTCCACTTGCCATCCACATGTTGGCCAGCTTAGTTATCCTCATGGCAATCAGGTCAACTATCTCGGTTTTTACACGGCTGCCCTTTGAGTCACTCATACAAAGTAGTTCAGTGCTACACCACAGTACTTACTTCAGTCACTTTGCTGCTTCTGTGGTTCTCTTCCTCTCAGCTCACCATGAAGCCCATTGGATAGCATTAAGAAGATGTATACAATAAGTTAAAAAAAAAGAGAGCCCACACCCACATAACATTCATTACAGAATGTATGATAATTGTTCTAGTTTATTGTTATTTACTGTTGTTAATCTCATGCCACGCCTGATTTGTAAATTAAGTGTTGCCATGTGTGAAGTGGAAGTTTCTGGTTTCTTTAAAAACTCAGTAGTGTCATGTGATGTTCTCCTGGAAGCCGTCTTGTGAGAAGACACATGATCTTTTGCTGAAAACAGACACGTTAGAGGGCATGTGCCATTTAGAAAGAACATACATAGAATCCCACCGACAGTAAGACACTTTTGCCTTTCTGTGCTATGCAACACTTTGCTAGTCTTTCTGGTCTCACTGGTTTGGGCTGGTCTTCATTGGTCTTCACTTCATAGAGAAACACTTGCCAGAGAACTTCTCGTGGCATTCCAGATGATTCTGGCTGCTTTGTTGATTAGTGCCAATTCAGCAGAGCCTTGCTGTTTCTGCTGGATCATGCTAATGGTACTGATTTGTGTTTTCTGTTTGGTGTTTGCTATTAGACTGGACTGCTGGCATCTTGACAATGAAAAGTAGAATAATCCTAAGGAAATACTTCTAAATAGGTCCAAACCCCCTTTTTCTATTAAGCTTCTTTCTCCCCTACCTCTGGTCAATGGGTTAGAAGGAATGTTGAAGCATTTAAGAACCCTAAATAAAGTATGTTTTGAAAAATCTAAGCCTATACATATGTGTATCTCCAGGAAAAATAATATATTTTATTTTAGTCACAGCTTTAAGCATCCATTAGGAGATCTTGAAGTGCATGCCCAACATATAAGGGGCAACTACATATAATTATTTGACCTTTGTTTTATTTTCAAGACAGGGTTCCCCTGTGTAGCCTTGGATATCCTGGACTCATTTTGTAAGCCAGACTGGCCTGGAACGATATTGTTAGGATTTTCATACAGCTCTGCCTAGTAGGCCTTTCTATGCATAGGTGTGTCATAAAGGATGAGTAAAGCACTTTCTCCAAGCATAAAGAATGTATAATCCAGCAACTGGGGGAAATGAACCTTTATAATCATATTTCAGTTCCTCTTGATTGGGTTTTCATAGCATCAAGTTTTGCCAGAAACTTGAATGGTAAGATGATAGAGTACTAGAACTGGCAATAATTTTATCAGCTCTTTAATTTAACTTATAGTGCTTATGAGAAAGATGATGTAATTCACATCAAGAATGAATTCCTTACAGATTTGAGACTAGAATTCAAGTCTGTGTATTTGTTTTTGTTTTTGTTTCCAGTCTTAAAGAAGTTTGATTTCATCAAAGTAATTGCCTGGAGATATATTTAAAATCCTAGAGTGTGTGACTCTTTTATACTCTGCCCCAAATGACTGCTAAAAAGTTCAGAATCAAAATTAAATCCCACAGTCAGTCAGTGATGACAAGTCATCCTTATAAACTGCATGTTCTTGCTCATGTATGAAATCTAGCCACTGACATGTGTATACATGTAAACAAGTGAACATTTCACTACAGGATAGCATGAAGAAAAGAGAACAAACAAGCTGAATAGGAGCTAGAGAAATGGCTCAGTGGTTAAGAGCACTGATTGATTGTTCTTCCAGAGGTCCTGAGTTCAGTTTCCAGCAACCACATGGTGTCTCACAAAGATCTATAATGGGATCTGATTGCCTCTTCTGGCATGTAAACATACATGAAGACAGAGCACTCATACGTAAAACACATACATGAATAAATCTTAAGAAAACCGCTGGGTTGGAGAGATGGCTGAGCAATTAAAGGCTGGGCTTACAACCGAAATACAAGAAAACAGCTAAATAGAAGGAGATGAGGAAGGCAAAATGCAGGTGATGGACATGAGCTGTGAATGAGGCTATAAAGCCATGGACTTTCAGTAATCATTCTGATATTGTTTATGGTGGTGGATAAAATAATTCTGTCACCGATTTTGCGGGGAGGAGTGGTAGATAAAATATTTTCAATGCCAAATGTGTAAAATATAATGTGAAGCTTCATAGCTTCCGTCCCAAATGCCAATTCTAGGTGTATATAAGTCAAAAGTGTTTCAAGAGATTGGAATGTCTGTGTTCCTTCTATTTTTGTTCTTTCTAGTCTGTCACTGAAATGGAAAGGGCAGTGACATTTCAAGGAGCATGCTTCCAATCTTACTGCCTATTCTGTCATCAGGAGATTGCAGGACCAAGGCAAGATGGTTCCTAGAAATTTTCTTGGACAGCTGTTTTTCCAAGAGCCAAAAGCTGTGATAACTCCCTAATTAGTTGGAGGCATGGCGTTCTTTCCCTACATGTTGTTCTCAGCTCAAATGTGCACTTATCTGAACCAAAGTGCTGCATGACATCTCTCGCTTTAAGAAAACACAGTTACCATGCCCAGGCTGCTCCATGCTGCCTCAGATAAGAGTTGATGGACACATCCTTAAATTCATAAGAGACATAGAGAAGAAATGTCTTGCTGTTTCGAATTTTGTTGCTAGAAATTTACTGAGTCTTGAAATGGATTTTTATCATGTATGCTTTGAGTTCATGTATTTCACCCTGTGCTTTGGTTATGAGCCTAGCACTTAATGGTTAATACATCTTCCTAGCCCCGTTTTTCTCAACACATGTAAATGTTGTGCACAAACAGTGCCAATAAGAAATGGAAAGGATTTAAATTGGTCTTTTAACCACAACAGTATGAGTTACAATTTGTGAAAGAAAATATACTTTGTTTCTTATCTTAGATTTAAAAGAGAGAAAACCCAGAATTTTAGAAATGGTAATGAGAAAAATATATATAATGAAGTCTGTTATCTAAAAGGCATAATACTGATTTCTGATTTTAAAAAATTGACAATAATAACAACAAATTATCCTAGAAAGTAAAAGGAATGTAAGGCATCCTGATGCCAGAAATGAACAAATAAAGACAGTGTTGCAAGCATTAAATATAGGCTGGGATGGTCAGCACAGGACATTCAGATTGAGAAACAAAGCCAAAGCATAGTCTTCTGTCTTTAAGCTGCTGTGTTAGACATTCTCCCACAGCAATGAGAAAAGTACCCATATTTTTCCACAAAAGTTAGTATATAATATATATATATCCTAATTTAATCAATAGACACGTTAGAAATATATCAAAAAGTCACATACCCTATAATTAAACACAACCTCTTTGTGCCAATTAGAAATAAAAATATATTTAAAACAATGAAAATGAATAGCTGACTAAAATCCATGTAGTTTAGGGAGCATTGGATAAAATATTCAAAGTTCTACTAAGTAAGAATTTTCTAGCCAGTAAATGTATTTTTCAAAAAAAATGAATAAATGAATGCAAACCCCGTAAAGCAACCACTGAGAGAATCTATCAGACTGAAATGAAAGGACTCCAGATGGTAAGCTAAATTTGTGTGGAGACTTTGGAAAGCTATCTGGTGCTTTCTCAGAAAAATGGGAATAGGGCTTCCTCAAGACCCAGCTATTCCACTCCTTGGAATATACCCAGAGGATGCACTACCACACAACAGGGATATATGCTCAACCATGTTCATAGCTGCCTTATTCATAATAGCCAGAAATTGGAAACAACCTACGTGTCCCTCAATAGAAGAATGGATAAAGAAACTGTGGTACCTTTACACTATGGAATACTACTCAGCTATTAAAAACAAGGAATTTCCAAAATTTGTGGACAAATGGATTAAACTAGAAATTGTCATAATGAGTGAGTTCACACAGAAGCAAAAAGAGCTAAATGGTATATACTCACTTATATCGAGACACTAGTCCAAGGTGTACGTTCCCATGAAAAACTGTACCTACCAGGATAGTGGGTAAGAGGGGAGGTCATCCTATTGAGACTTTAGGTGTGAGAAGCCTAGGAGAAAGAGGAAATAGAAGGATCCAGCAGGTCCTGGAAAACTACAGGCGAGTCTGGGCCCTGGGGTCCTCCGCAAACTATGGCAACAGCCAAGGAAAAAATAGGCAGTAAACCTCGAACCCCTACCCAGACTAGCCGATGGACAGGACATTCTCCACTGGTGAGTGGAGAAGGAGATCTAACTTTTACACAAACTCTGGTGCCCCATATTTGACCATGTCCCTTGGATGGAGATGCCTGGTGGCACTCAGAGGAAAGATAATAGGTCACCAAGGAGAGACTTGATACCCTATGAGCATATACAGGGGGAGGAGGTCCCCCTCAGACACAGACATAGGGGAGGGGAGGGGAGTAGGGGGGAAGTGGGAGGAAGGGAGGAATGGGAGGATACATGGGATGGGCTAACAACTGAGATGTAATATGAATAAATTAATTAAAAAAATAAAAATTAATTTAAAAAAAGAATTTGTGTGGAGACGTAAGAATAAATAGAACAGCTGCTACATACATGAATACAAAAGACAACAATACTCTTGTTTCTGTTTGGCAATCTTAAAGATCTTATCTGCTTTTAAAGATAAATATATATATATATATATATATATATCAGAATTGATGGCCACATAATGTGTTAAGAGTTGGGAGTGGCGAAGAGATGACTTGGTGGTTAAAGTGCTTACTGCTTTTACAATTCTACTCCAGGAGAATATACGCCCTCTTCTGACTTATCTGGGTATCTGCACTCACATGCAAATAGACACACATTCATACACATAATTAAAAATAAATATTTACAAATACAAAGAGCTTGAGAAGTGATTTTGCTCCAAATGTTTAAGTGTGAAAGACATTGTCCCTACAGTGGCACTTCCAGGAAAAGCTGTGTTTAGGGGGTGGGAGCTTATAAGAGACCCCAGGGTTGCTGTAGGTGGGACTAAAGTATCACAGCCCTTTCCCTTTCTCCTTGCCTTCCCTGCTTGAGATGTAAGCAGTCATGCTTTGCTATAGGATCCTGCTACAATGTGCAAACTCACCACAGACCCAGAATATCAATGACCGTTGAGAATTTCCTAAGACTGTAACTGTGAGGCAGATCAAAACTTTTATTATACCTTATTTATCACACTACAATAACAGAAAACAGAACAATTCAAATACACATGAGTAGGGCAGGAATATAGTGTCAGTATTAATATGAATCAGAGTATTTAAATTTAGACATTAAAAAGAAGTACAGCCCATTTCCCTATCTATCGACAAGAAAGTAGATGAACAAAATGCTTCATATTCGTTCAATACTGAGAACGATGAAAGTGGACGACAGCTGTTTCTTTTTAAAAGTATAATTAAATTCACAAAAGCTTTGTTGACTTCTTTAAAAAGTTGACAAACCCTTTTTACTTATATGATTCAATTTATATACAATTTAACAACAGACAAAAGTAAATGAGGTTGAACAAACTCAGAACAATAGTTGCCTTTGGAGGAAGAAATCAGAGGACAAGGACGTCTGGGAGGAGTCAGAGGAAAACTTCCAGGATGATAGACAGCCTCTGCCTTGGCCTAATACACAGACGTGTCACGTATCAGAACTCATCAGGTGACATATATAGGTGTTCACTAGGATACAAGTTTTATCGTAGAAAAAGAGCCTGCAAATGTCTATATTTTTTTAATTATATTCATGTCACAGTGTCAGTTGCTGGGTGCAGCTCACTTTTAAATGCACCCTAAGACAGGATGGCTTGGTGGCTAGTTCTGTAATAAAGCAAACACATTCACTATAGAGGCCAAGCCATGAGATGGGGGTGTTCACCCTCAAAATCCTTTCAAATGTATGCGTATTTGAAGTACTTTATGATAAAATGTTGAGGTTTCACTTAGGTACACTTTTCTGTACTTAAATGAAAGGAGCTCAAGGTCACTGTTAAAGCCAATACACACTTTAGAAGAGGAGCCCCCGATGAAGGGGAACACGCGAGAAGGAGAGATGCCTAAGGAGAGCCTTGCAGTCCTAGGCACATTGTATAAGCTCCCTGCACTTCGCTTAGCTACTCTACAAGATGAGTACAATTAATCCTTATCTTGAAAGTTTGTGATAAGGACCCGAGACACTTGGGCTTCACTGGGTTATGAAAATACAGCATCTAATTTACTGTTATTTGCCCTAAGTCATAGTTAAATTAACCTCTTAGCCTCTTCACCCTTACCAGAGGCCAACAACATTTAACCTCCAACAATTGTTCTTTGTTTTGCTTTTTGGTGTTTTGTTTTGTTTTTCTTTTATTGTCAAAACAGTTGGACATTGGCAGTGTTGTTGGCTTAATAGCAGTGTGTTGATGGTGACATAAAATACATGAAAATGTCACATAGACATAAAATATATCTAAGGGGATCCATATGGAGCTGGCACGGCATTCGACCAAACACTATGGCACCATTTTGATGCCTGAACATTAGTTTGGCTGTCAAGTTACTACCAGCTACCATTAGAGTGACTAACTCCTTCTGAGGTGGCCTATCCTACAAGCTCTGACTATTTTGCACCCCAGAAACTTCAACCTCAGGGAAACCAAGATGGCTGGTGTCCTCGCATAATCTCTTGCATTGTGGAGCACAGATGTGATTCCCTACCCAGCACCCAAGAGGGTTCTTCTTTTGCTTTAAGTGCTGCCTTGAAATAATTCAGTCTTAAAAATATAGGGTAGATAATTATAAAGTTCTTTCCCAGATAAACAGCTTTTCCACCCTACCCTGGCCAAATTTCCAAGATGAGCTGGGAAGCTTAGTGCCTGGCAGATGTTAGGAAGCTTTCGTTCAGCCTTTGGTTACTGCTTTCAACTGTAGCCTGGCCAGCTCTGCTTACTTTGAGAATGAGAAACACGGATGTACAAGCTGCAGAAATTTGCACCCTGGTAGAGCTGTCCCTGCTTACCCAGGAGTGAGGCAAGGAAGGACTCTACAGACCACGTTCACAGTTCCGTTCTGGAGTCTGTGAAGTGATCCTTACTAAGAGGCAAGCTATGAAACGAGGCACGCGAGGATCCTGGATCATTTCTGCAACCTGATCTAGAAGTGCACTGAGCATTAAGACAACAAGGCTCCCCCTGCCCTCTGCAGGGGGATTCCCCCAGCACACTGAATGCTAAACCCTGGAGGAGTTCCTTATAAGCTACAGCTGGGAAACACATATGGGCAGTGAGCAGGTTTATCTTTGCAAACTCTATTTACAAACAAGGTGCATTTGTTCTACACACAGTTTGTCTTTGCCACTGGCACTTGAGGCATCCAATTACAACCTTGGAACCACAACTTGGAGTCACTCCTCAGCTGTTCTGTGCCTATGCGTGGCCTTCAGGGATAGACCTGACTTCGGTGGTGAAAGAATGAAGGAAAAAGACAGACAGACAGACACACATACACATACACACAGCACTCTGGAAGCTCGGTGTGGTTATTATATGATGGGGGAGAAAGCTATGGTGGACGTGTGTGTGTGTGTGTGTGTGTGTGTGTGTGTGTGTGTGTGTGTGTGTGTGTGGTGTGCATGCGCACTATTAACATCCACACATAGACCACAGAAAAGTTGCTATTTCTGTGAGCCTCACCCTGGGGGCAGGGAGCAATGCCATTCTTCCCTAGGTCTTAGGCTCTGGGGTCCTTCACATGGCCATTGTCAACAGGACACATTCGTCCAGGACTTCACTCATTCAAGGCTCCCTCTGGTCCCCACAACATTCTCTATTCATTTGTCTCTGGTGCAGTGTTGAGAAACAAGCTGTACCTACACATTCAGAAACATATTCCAAAATCTACTACACAAGCTTGACAACCAAGGATACATCAAGAACACACAAAATGTAAGTAGCCTCTCTGTTCCCCAAAGTTATGTAACACATAGGAAAAATGTTTCATAAGAAATGTAATACAATGAAAGGTGGGTTATTAGTAATGAAAGAAGAAAGAAATAGTTAACTTCTGCTCTAGAAATAAAGAATATGACCTCACAGGGTCTGTAGCCAGGCAGCATAGCCTCATGTGTGTGGAAGGGGCTTGAGTTATGCAGGCTTTCCAGATAAGTTTCATGAAAAGGCTGAACAAGGACAGAAAATCCAATGAGACAAGATCTTCTTCTGGGTGCCCATTGTTAGCCAATGACCTCAGTTGTTTCCTGTGCACCCAAGTTGTCTTGTTCCACATCTTTATCAATTTTCTCCCCTTATTATTCAGAGCAAAAGTCAAGCTGCTGTCTCAGCTTCATGCCTCCTCTTTCTATGTGTCTGTCACCTACCCTGGAAACAAAACAAACTGGCCTTTGTTTCAGATACTGGGTACTCCATAGCAATGGATGTATGGAAGAAGACTTTTAAAACAAGATTCAATGGCTTAAAGAAACAAGGATCATTGTATGGATCCTTTTCGCGGTGCCAGGGGCTGAGTGGGCTCACTAGCCTTGCTTAGAGCCTTAACCTGTGATGCAGACCAATGGCTGGGTCTGAGTTCTCTTGAAGACTTTTTCATGCATGTCTGGGTTGGGAGATGGGGCGGGGGTAAGGGGTTGATGATGCTGATCTCAGCTGTGTCAACAGCTAGGCTGTGGACTGAAACCCCCAGCTACCAAAAAAAAAAAAAACCCTCTCCACATCCTCTCTTTGGGTCACAGTGTGACTAGATCTCATAGATTAGTTTCCCAGAGACTCAGGAAGAAGCTGAAATGAACTTTCATGAGTCTCCTCTGTGAACCATTTCTGCTGTAACTGTACAGCCACTTGGGTTCAAGGTAGAGGAGGCCATAGGCTTGGTGCCTGGGGTTGGGGGCAGCAAGATGTCATTGACATCATATTTTCAGAAATGTTCATGGCTCCAACATAGGTGGGGGCCAGCTTTGAAAAAGTGAAATCAGCTACAAGCATAAAAGTGGGCTGCTTTCATATCTCAAAGGAGGGTTACTTGGGGACCAGAGTCTGGAGAGTGGGTGTGTCACACCAGGGTTTTTATCCTGTGGCAGACAAATTTATCTTTGGAAATAAATGGTAGTACTCAATATATTAAAGCGACTATAAGCACAGACCCTGGAGACAGAAGGCTTGGATTTCAATTCCACTTTTTGGATTGTGTGCTGTTGGGAAGTTACTTAAGCTCTATGTGTTGACTTTTTTCATCTGTAAATAAGGGAACTTGCCATTCCTTAAAGTACTTATGTCACAAGCTATTAGGAATACTGAATGAGTCACTACAAGTGAGAACTTAGCATAGCACCTGGCCCTTTGCACACAGTACGAAGTGGTTCCCTGTGATTATTACCCATTGATTGTTAGGGGCCCGTCTCTTTGTCTTAAAGTAGAAGCCTCACTTTCACAGTTAGTGCATTTGGCCATTGCATCCTCCACTCAGGAGTCCCAGGTATCTGGGCCCACTGCTTTTCCCCCCTCCGACTTAATGCTGATGCCCTAGACCAGATCAGTTGCCTTGTGTCACCATAACAACTTCTGCTTTGGAATCCATGTAGCTCCTGCAGGAGGTGACATGCTTTGAGGGTCTGCTTTGGCATTCAGCATTACCAGTAAACTACGCAGACAAGTTTTATTTCCCCCTGGCCCATCACAGCCTCCAAAGTCCTTTATCCTGTCAAGCATGGAGCGTACGCAGGGCTCTCACTCTCTAGGCTGGGCTCTTTATCTTGCTGTTTGGTGAACCTCATCTTGCCTTCTAGTCCTCGCTAAATTCTTCTGTGTCAAGGCCAAGTTCATACAGAACTTCTTCTAATATCCTTCCTCTAACCTCTAATACGTCTGTCATACATGCCTTAAAATTGTGCCAGAGCCATGACCTGCTGTGCTATCTCGAAAAAAAATGAGATGGTGGGCTTCGTGTTCAAAATGCTTAAAAATTCAAAATATCGATAACAGAATATTAAGCCAAGTATGGGGTCTTTCCAAGGGCCTGGCCCAGCTTGGGTGTGTGGGTTGCTGGTCCAAACATTTACAGAGTAACACGCATTTTGGATTGCTTTTACCACATAATCCAAAGCCACTGAGAATCCGAAGCATCGCTGCTGCGAAGCACAATAAACACTGAAGAAAAATAAACCAACAATAAAGGATAAAAGAGGAACATCTCAGATCTGCCGCAAACCCTGAAAGCCCGTGGACAAAAGCCAGAACTTGTAAATCAGATATCATGGCACTGACCGCCAAAACCACTGGAGACTTTGGGCAAGTTCCTGCACTTGGCAGGGCTCTGTTGCCACATTCATTAAGTGGACAACACAAAGAATATATGTAGAATTTCTACACAACTAAAGGGGACTGGTGTGGTTCCAAGTAGGATACACAACCAACTCTGCAGTGACAATTAGAGTTAATGAGGTGTCAAATTGAAAATGGTGCGGATACTGTTCAAAGTTAAGCCAGGATTGGGTCTCTTTACCTTAACCCATTATGATGGTCTTCGCAAAGACATCAACCTGTGAAAATATTCAGGCGTGAGACCCCATTTAATAATAGTATAGCTAAAACTTCATTCTGTTTGACCATGGTGCATCACAAATTGTTACCATGCCAAATGGGCTTACACCCTCCAAACTGGAGAAGTAATGAGGCCATTTTGATTTTTGCCAATTGCCACTAGTTGTTTAAATGAGGAAAAAAAGATATTTGTTCTTTATGTGGTACCTTTCTAAGGCTCCTGCAACTGCCAAAGATGAGAACAAAATGTCTGGCTAGAAGTGCCTGTCACAGAAAAGAGTAAACTTCAGCTTAAAGACAACAGCTTCACTGGGCCTTTCTCCCAAGGTCTGTGTGGTGGCTTCTAAATCTTATTGTCATCTGCTGGCTGATAGGTGGTTTATCCAGTCTTCCAGGGAAGCTAAAATAGTAATAGTTCATGTCTGAGTGACAATATATTAAAAGAAAACTGAAAACGATAGGTGCAGAAATGAGACTGTTTAGTTTAGTGCAAGGCTCAGTTTAGTTGAAAGCCATGTGGCAGAATGAGATGTTGTAGTGAAAACGAGACTATCTGGGAGTCTGGCACAATATCCTGATTACCAGTGGGCATTGCACAACAGAAACAGAATCACAAACCATCAGTAAGGCTGGCAGGAATACCGGCAGCACTGAGAAATGCCCCCGGGGCCAGATTCCTGCCTGGCTAAGTCTTCGTAGGCAGGATGGCAGGGAGAAAATTAGATTCTTTTATTCCTTGAAAGAGTTGAGTTCTTGAAAAAGAGATTTTAAAAAATTGATGTCAAACATTATTATCTCTCCATTTTGGCAGTTATGCACTGGAAATCCTGTTCAAATACTGGGCTTCTTGTATTATTCTTCCACATCAGTGTTTTCTCTCATTTTTTAACCTTATTCAAGTGAAGTCTTCTCCAACTACCTAGCAATTCCACATTCTCAGAATAAACCCATGTACCTATTTCTGACTTCCCTATCAGTAGCCATATATATGTACATAGCTGAGGTAGTATGTTTACACGTCTGTTCTCATGCCCTTCATATTATATACCCATTCTATTCCTCCCCTCTCCTAGAGTATGCTGTCAGGTCCTCTCTGTTACATTCAGATTTGACCCCCCTGTAAAACAGAAATATGTGGTGTCTTCCACACCTACCCATCTACTAGTTTAGAATAAGCCAAAGACAGTTGAACTGTAGTAAAAAAAAAAAAAAACCCAGATTAGCAAAGTAGCAAGTGTGAAATCTATGCACCAGTCACTAGCACACAACTATGATAAATCCTCTGGTAAGAGGTGATGAAGGGCTTACATGATGAAAGCAGTAATGACTCAGAGAGTAAAGTAGCATCGAAATAAGATGCCTAGACAAGAGCAGGTCAAAAACCTGAGAGTCCCCGGTGCTAGAAGGATCAACATAAAGAAAGCTATTCCATTTGTTGACCAGCATTTAGACAGCATAAGCCCAGAATTAATAATAATAATAATAATAATAATAATAATAATAATAATAATAATAATGTTATTCTTTGAGGACAGAATGATAACGCATATATTCCCTATTTCTACCTTTGCTTCTGTTCCATAAAAACATCTAACCATCTTTTTGTTTGTATTCCAAGGCCTAAGATAAAGTCTGCCTTACTCAACATATGATAGAATGAATGAAAATCCCAGTGAAGGTGTATTTCCACTAACCTTCACATTATTCCTTTAAAAAATAAGGGCAAGGTGAGAAAGTATGAGATTTTGAAATGGAGGAACATGGGTTCTGAGTGCATCTTGGGATGAAGAGCACCATTCATTTGCATCAGTACTTTTTACCAAGGCTCAGAAGTGCTCTGAGTACAAAAAGGTCTGTTCAAAGCAGACTGATGCAAATGACTAGTACTCTTAATCCCATGATCTACTCAGTACTAGAGGAATATATTACCCATGATCCTTTGTTGGACGGGGGCGGGGGGGCTGCACAAACTGATACACCAACCAAGGGCATTGAAAGCAGAGAACCTAGACCCCCCACCCCCACCCACTGTTCAGCCAGAACCTGTGGACAGCTCATTCTCCCCATCTGCATCGGAGAGGAAAGCCAGGACTGCATCTGACAGGAATTCTGGTGCCTGTGACTTGACCACTGCCCCTTGCCGAGGCAGCACTGCAAGAACACAGAGAAAGGGGATGCAGGCTGTGGTCAGATGGTGGGGGAGGAGAGCCCCCCTGTCAGGGGTCTAGGGGAGGGGAATAGGGCAGAAGAGGGAGGGAGGGTGGGAATGGGAAGATAAGAGCAAGGGGATAACAATTGACATGTACTGTGAATAAATTTTATTAAATAAAAATTTTTTTTAAAAAGATATGAACCAGGTTGTCAAGGAAGCCAGTGACCATGTTTTAAAATACCATGTAATTCCAACAGGTTATATTCTTGCTTCAGAATAAAAAACTGTTTGATGATTTGATTGCAAATGGGCCAGGTTTTGATGTCTACGTTGCAAGTTTTCTTAGGGACACACTCTGCAGTATTAGAATTTTCCTGATTCGTCTGATGAATGCAACTGAAGACAGGCACGCCCCATGATGTGTGTACAGAACCGGAGCTGTCACACTCAGGGCTTCTCTGCTTTCCTTTCTCGGTCTGCCCTCTCAGATGTTCCTCTCCTTTTCTGACTTGACTCTGCCACATTCATTTCACGACAGGATGGCTTCTCCCAAGAGGCTCTCCGAGGCAGAAAGGAAGGCATAAAAATACGGACTGAAACACCATGCTAGCTAATGTAGACATTTCCATCAGATTAGCTGTTCTTTGAGATATCTGAAGGAGGCCACAGTCCCTCTTTCCTAATCTGCAGTCAAAGAGGTGCCTGTTGGACAGGGTGCGCAGAAAGCGCTGTAATCAGCCTATCGGGGTTTTTTTGAACCTTGGTGGTTGGATCTCCTGCCTTCATTTAGCTAATGAGGGAATCGAGGCCCAGGAAAGGTTCCATCATCCAGCCATTTACTGTTCGGAACTTAATGCAAAGGCATCATTGTTCCAATGCTAAAGTAAGCCCCCCAGGAAACGGGACCCTTTCTGGTTAAAGGGCTTCGTTACACTTTCTAGCTTTCTCACCAGCAGTCAACGAGAGCCCCGGTCTTAAAACTTATCGATGGCAATCTAACCTGCTGCTTGCTTTCCAGGCCCTTCTCTGAGAAGTTCGGGGGAAGCTGGCAGGGCACTGCACAAATAAACACAACAACGTGGTCAGGCTTTAGAGAGCCCTGCCTGGAGCTGCACACTGCCAGGAGTGAAAGTCATTAAAGACCCTTTGCAAAGGTTGTTAAGACATGTGTAAACAGCCGTATAAACAACAGCAGGTCAGGTCAGGAAAGGAGACTGGCAACTGGGGAGGCCAGGCAGAGCCTGCCAAAGTGTGAAATTCCCAGCAGGGAGAAGACATTTGGAAAAACAACTCCATCAAGTTTTATCAACACAAATCATTTCCTAAGTGGTATATTTTATTTAGACTATGTGTGGCCCAAACTTAACAAGGGAGGCTTTTTATCAATTGCTAGTTTTGTTTTGTTTTGTTTTGTTTTTGTTTTATCACTTCCAGATATCTCTGTTTCTGAATTGCTGGCAGAGTCGATGGTGTGCTCATTTTTCTGGGCTCTCCTGTCTAAACACACCAGGGTGATTCTCCACCAGGAGGAGCGAGGCATGACCTACACACACTTCCGGTTGGGCGTGCTGGGTGGTGCAGACCCTACACATGGTGAACTGTAAACAAACTTGGGCCTGCTGTTCTAATTTTAAGCCTCAGGGAAGACTGGCGTAGAGATGGGTGCTCCTGGGGTAAAGAAGCCCCATTAAAAGGCTAAGTTATGAAACGCCACTTTCACTGTCGCAGCAAAGGCTCTGGCGCTTTCCTCTAACGGCATTTCCCAATGTAGGACAAAAGTGGTTTCTCCCATAACTTCCCGAACCATCTAAGTAGCACAGTTAGACACAGACATTATGGGGAGCTGTGCTTACTACTGAAAATGGCTTCTCTGTGGCTGTGACTGTAACCCCCATCTCCGGGTGGAGAACAATCAATTACTTGACCATGAGGAAAGAAGTCTTCGGAAATGGCTGCCAGGAGCCTAATTCTTCCGTCACCAAGAGTCCCCTCCTCCACGGAGTTCTTTCTGGCCTACCTTCTAGTCTGTCACCGTTTCGTTGTCATCCTCCTTTGAATCCCTGGCCTTTCTCTGCCTTGTTGTTGGGGCTCTAGTGAGAATGACAGAGCCCAGGTACCTATCCAGAGTGAGAGCCAGAGGCATTCAATGGCATTTGCTCTCACCGCAGTCTAACATCCCAACTAACCTTCACACTGAATAAGTAAGAAGGGGAGGTCTTTAATAACACACATAAGTTAGAGTAAACATCCATGTCTCCCGAAAATAAGTGGAGAACTGTGTCCAGTTTTTAGAAGGTCTGTTTGAACTGGGTGATTTAAGACATAGAATGTGCACCCCCGTGAGGAGTTGCCCTGGACTATACCTCAGGGAGACATGGCGTCACCCACCAGGACAGCTGACAAGCAGAGTTCACCGAAGGGCCAGGCTGCTGTGGATGTCCTTGAACGAATAAATCAGTGGTCTTCACCACGGGTCTCTGACTGAAAGTCACAATGGTGAATTTCCCGGGAAGAGGGCGATCCTCTGTGGCTGAGCTGTGCTTCACCGGCAGCTCAATGGAGCAGTGACCAAGAGAGGGGCATCTGGGATCTCATAGTTTATGTAGCTTTATCTTAACTGGGACAATGCAAAGGCAGCTTCTGATACAAAGAATCCAGAGGTTGCATCATGTACCCTTTCCAATCCCTTCCCCCACCCCCAACAGGGACAGCTCACCCTTCCAGAGACCTGTATTCAATGACACTCTTCATTATTTCCTGAGTAAACTTAGTGATTGCTCCCTTTCTGTTTCCACAAGCTTTTATGTACAACATTGTGTGTGGACAAATAGTTCCTTTTTTTTTTCTTGGCCATGTATCTATGAGTAGAACTAGAGGTAGAGCACACTTGCTGAAAAAAACCTGCTTAACTTTTTAAATGGACTTTATTTATTTATTTTTTTGCAACAGTTCACAGCAAAACTAAGCCATCGGTGCAGAGTTATATCATGTGCCCACAGATGCACAAACACTCCTTATCAAAATCCCCTACCAGGGATTTATCCTTCGGTGCAAGTGGGGCGTTGAAGTCTCCTACTATTAATGTGTGGGGATCGGTGTGTGGTTTCAGCTTTGTTAATAGTTCTTTTACAAATGTGGGTGCCCTTGTATTGGGAGCATAGGTGATCAGAATTGTGATGAAGGGAGATGACAGAAATAATGTGAATTGATGTGAGTTAAGGCACCAAGAGCCAAAAAAAAAAAAAAAAAAAAAAAAAAAAAAAAAAAAGAAAGAAAGAAAGAAAAGAAAAGAAAAAAATAGATACAAACTCTAAAAGCTAGTAAAGCAATAATACAGAAGTCTTATAAAGAGTACAGAAATGCAAATGACTTCATTTATACTGTGGATGGGATACAATTTTTGTGAGAATGTGTCTAAATTTGAAAGCTATATATGCCATGTTATTTGTTCCACTCATGTACGATGAAAATATAAACAAGTTAAATGAAAAAAAAAAATCCCCTACCAGAATTGTACTTTGGTTGCAACGGCTAAACCTGTATTAATACATTCATGTCACCCATAACATAACATCTGGGGTGTTTTGAGACAGGGTCTCACCATGTAAGTCTGATTGGCAGGAACCTAGAGTGTAGACGAGCCTAGTGGGATTAAAGGTGAGCACTGCCCCTTCCAGCCTTAGACTCCACGGTTGACAGCAGGGTCCACCTCATATTGTACATTCTACAGATACAGACAGATGATGCCCTACATGCACTACTACATATGTGTTGTCCTGCTACACAGAACAGTCCTCCACCTTACGTACACAGAGGTGCTCTGCTATTTATTTACCTCCTCCCCAGGCCTAGTAACACTGCCCTTTATATTGGCTTTTTTTTTTTTTTTTTTTTTTTTTTGTCCAGAATGTCATGTATTTAAAATCATCACATGGCTAGATCTGGGTAGGGGTTCGAAGTTTACTGCACGTATTGTCCTTGGCTGGTGTCATAGTTTGAGCAGGACTGCTGGACCCAGATCCACCCATCATAATGTTCTTCTTGTGGGTTTCTAGGACCCTCTGGATCCTTCTATTTCCCCATTCTCCCTTGCTTCTCTAACCTAGAGTCCCAATAGGAAGTCTTCTCCTCTATCCGACTTTCCTGGAAGTGAAGACTTTCATGGGACATGCCCCTTGGGCTAGTGTCCTGATATAAGTGAATATATACCATTTGACTCTTTCTGCTTCTGGGTTAACTCACTCATTATAATTATTTCTTGTTCAATCCATTTGTCCACAAATTTTGGGAATTCCTTGTTTTTAATAGCTGAGTAATATTCCATAGTGTAAATGTACCATAGTTTGTTTATCCATTCTTCTACTGAGGGACACTTATGCTGTTTCCATGTTCTGGCTATTATGAATGGACAGGACATTCTCACACGAACTCTGGTGTCCCATATTTGACCACATCCCCTGGATGGGGGGGGCCTGGTGGAACTCAGAGGAAGAATATCAGGCTACCAAGAAGAGACTTGATACCCTATAAGCATATAGAGGGGGAGGAGGTCCCCCTCAGCCATAGTCATAGGGCAGGGGAGTAAGGGGAAAATGGGAGGGAGGGAGGAATGGGAGGATACAAGGGATGGGATAACAATTGAGATGTAATATGAATAAATTAATAAAATATATTTTAAAAAGAATCAAATACCACCACATATCAAAAAACAATAAATAAAATAAAATCATCATGTGTGTAGACTTTATGGACCAGCTGCTTTGATAGAAGAATATGTATTTGGGGCTAATGTGATGACAAAATAAGTAAAGCAATGTGCTCCAAAGCCCAACCTGAGTTTGATCCATTGGGAGAACTGACTCCAGCCAAGTTGCCTTCTGACCTCCACTCCTGCTGTGGCACTGAGCATGCTTGTGCATGTGCACACAGGTGAGCGCGCGCGCGTGTGCACACACACACACACACACACACACACACACACACACACACACACACTAATATTTTCAAGTTAAAGAAATCTGCACTTAAATTTCTTCATTATCTTGCCATAGCACAATTGCTCATTGCCACTTCATGTTAATGAATAGTGTATTTATTATCTGGTTCCACTACAGTTTCTTGGTCCACTCATCAAGATACAGTCATTTGCAAGTTTTGGTATTTGTGATCAAAGCTGATATTAACATTCTTGTGTAGGTTCTCTGTGGACACATCTTCAATCAAGGAACACAATTACTGAGTGATAGGCTAATAACGTGTATAGCTTTGTACAAAAGTGTCAAAATGTCCTCCAATGAGGCTGTGACACTTTTGCCTTTCCACAGTGAAACAGACTCCAATTTCTTGCCAGTGTCTGGGGTTTCTAGCACTCTGGACTTGGGCATCCTAATAGGTGGGATGCAGCGTCATCCCCTTGTCATTTGAGTTAGCATTTCTCTGAAGACAAATGGAGGAGTTCTTTCATAGACCTGTTTCTCATTTGTATTCCTCCTCTACAGGTGTCCATTAGGTCTTTGGTTTATTTTTAAGAGTATATATGTATGCTCATGTGTCAGCAGGTACACCATGTGTGCAAGTATGTGTGTACACATGTGCACAGAGATAATGCTGCTCTGGAGCCACCCACCTTCTGTTTTCATGTACATTCTGGGATCTAAACTTGGCTGCTCATTCATGCACATTAATGTACCCCGATTAAAGATAAGTCATAATTGGGCACAGTGCTACACTTCTGTAATCCCAGCACTCAGAGAGGCAGAGGAAGGTATACCTCTGTGAGTTCAAGGCCAGCCTGGTCAACAAAGCTAGTCCAGGATAGCCAAGGCTACACAGAGGAACACTGTCTCAAAACAAACTAGGACATTTAAATATCTTTCAACATATGCAACTGCATTCTTGTTTTATTGTGCCAAGTTGTTCCCTTCCCCTCTAGGATGCAGATTTGCTTTTTCCCTCTATAGCCCTCCATCACACCCAGAGACAAGAAAACTCAAAAAAACCCATGCCTTTGCTTTGTGCTCTGCCTAAAACACTGCACAAATACTGACTCATAAGAACCTATGAGTAAGTCTTTTTATCACTACTGTTGCAAAAGTGATAAAGAAATCTAGACACAAAAAGGCTAAGTAAAACACCCCAAACACCACAGGCTTGTAATGCAGAGAGCCAGGACCTGAACCAAGCCCACCTCAGCTCTTCACCAGAGCACTATACCAAGAACAAAATAAGCAGCCTAGGGACTAATGTGGAAACCTGTTTAATCCTGTGTCATTAGCTTTCCAAATTTTCAGAGCTACTACAACCTTTCCTAAATAAAAAGGAGGAATATCTCTACTTGCTGCCTTTTACAACACACACTTATAAAAATGTCCACAATTCAAAAGGTCAAGAGGAAGCAATATAGACCAACTGATAGTAATGTGTATGTCATTACAGTATAGGACACAGAGATCAGTGTATGCTCACGCATTTAAAAAAAAGAAGAAGCCAAGTGTGTAGATATAGACCTGGGCATTGGCATTCTGAATCAATCCCAAGTCCTCTCACTTTATAAAGATGTGTAACGCCAGGACCTATTCTGAAGTTGTGTGTAAAATTCTGCATGCCAAAGTGAGATTAATATTTTTTTAAAAGAGTGATTTTATAGAAAGTTGGCACCAGAAAAGTAGAGTTTGGTTTCATTATTTTGATATATAAAAATTTATTGAGGCTGCAGTGTATTCTTTTTTGGAAGAAAAAAAAATCATTAGCCCATGGCGAAATACACAATTTATTGGCAAAGCCACAATAGCACCTTTACTGTGTAAATTTCTCCCAGCCCATCCAAAGTGTATGTGTGCCGACTCTAAGCGCAGCTCAGTAATGAATACGTGGCATGAGTAAAGTTTCTCATGCCGGTTTTTTAACTTTCTAGTCTCAAATAACATCACTCATCGTTTAGCCCCAGAGGCCCCGCTTTATTTTTGTTTAATTCCTTTACACATGCTTCGTAGTTGACACTTCTCTTTCAAAGACCCTGTTCCATATGCTTTCTCAAGACAACCTCCGTGTAGCAGCTCGCTGGGCACTTTCCCACCTTCCAGGGCCAGGTCACTCTAGCAGACCTGGCCCACTGTGCTTTCTCTCTGTCAATACTAACAGCATGATAGAGGTGTTGATGGTTTTCCAACACTAAGTATGAACAAGTCTTGAAATACCTGACCTGAGGTTGATTTGGGCCGAGTAAATCATTGACAGCTTACTCCTCCGGTGTGGTGTTAACTCATGGAAAACCTCAAGGATCTTTTGGCTTGAGAGGCAAGCATGAGAAAAGATTTTAGCCTGCATGTTAAATCATAAGAGGAGACATTAAGGATGTCTCCCTTTGAGGAAGCACAGGGGTTTCCACATACTTTTTTTTAGGTGTCCAAATTATAGTAAATTACATACACACACACACACACACACACACACACACACACACACACACAACCAAACAAACAACAAGCAAGAACAAAAAACCAGCCAAACAAACCTCTATCCCTAGTTTTCTTTAGGATCTACCCCAATGAGTCTTGCTGATTTCACATATCTTCACAGAATACACCAGACCTAGCCTTTATGCCACACCCAATGGCTTGCTCTAGTATGGCTGCCACAGCAGCCAACCTCTAGACTTCCCATAGGACCCTCTCTGACTGCCCACCCACAAGCCCCTTCATCAACACATCCAGTCTCTCCATCCAGCCAGATCTCTGGCCACTCTCCAGGCTTGGACCAGGATGCACTCTCTGTTCTCCAGCTCAGTCCCCTCTGTCTACCTGACTTCACTCTACCTAAACCATTTCCAGCCATTAGGCCAGGCTATGGCCCTGCCCATGGATGAGGGGGAGTGGGGAAGGGAGGAGCAAGATAACATGGCCTTACTGCCTCTAGCACAAGTTCACTCCTAGAATAGAGGCGTTGTCATTCCTTTCTCTTCCATAATGGTATCCCGAGTGTAGATAAAAAAAAAAAAAAAAAGCCTAGGACCTTCCCTCCCAATAGATGTGGAAAGGGCTGGACATCAAGGGGAAATGTACTAGATTTTCACCATAGGAAACTATGACATAGTAGCAGTGTAAGTAGTAGACTTCAGTACCCGCCTGTGTCTCGGGAAGACACGGAGTTCCTTCTCCATCCATCAGTGAACTACAATGCTTCATTTGGCACATTTGTAGCAAACATGCGAGGCATCATGATGTGCGTGAGTGTTTATAGGTGCACCCCAATGTGACAGAAGAGCAAAAGGATCCTAAAGAATCCACAGCTCTTACTTGAATTCTGGGAGGGAAAATAAAATCTTAAAAACATTTTATTATGAAACTCACAAGGTATTGAGATTTTCTATGAGTTTTTGTCTTTACTTTTAATCTCATGGGACAGCAAAGGGAGAGAAGTTATTTCACTGTAAAAAAAAAATCACTTCAGAGTATTCCTTTGTGGAACTCTCTACCATTGCCTAGTCATGGGTTCATCTTAAACCAGCAATCCCTTTCACCTGTAAACTTGATTCTTAGGAGTTCTCATCTCAAATTTTCTTCCAGTCTGAGATTTCTTCGTGGAGGCTACTCTCTCATCCAGAGTTGTTTTTACCGTTAGTCGCTAAGACTGGCAATTATCTCTAGTACACCATGGCCTCATTCTGACCAGGAGCTGCTGCCAGGTCGGCAGGCCTGGGAGCAGGCAGGAGAGCAGCCCCACAGCTGCCAGGGCACTGTGGTGTGTACAGAGAGCATGGTTAGCCTGCCCTAGCCTGACCTTGGCGTGTGCTCACAGGCATGTTGGGAAATGGCCACTGTGTGCACACTGAGCAGGATGAAGGATCACAACTGATGACTAAGTCCAGCAGGACCAGGTGTAGATAGACAGCCACTCCGGGGCAGGATAAACACCACAGCCAGCATCACGGACATGCACTTCCCTCTGGGCCAAAGCATTCATAGCTTCTGTAGGACAATGAGCCAGACAGGGTGTGGCCGGCACTCTGAACCACAGAGGCCTTGGTTTAGAGGGTTTTATGGGCATGTGGTCATGGCACAGCAACTTTTCAAAGCTCTGTGACCTTAACACGATAGCAACCTGTTGTTGAATCCTGTAAAAGACACATCTTATTTTTGTTTTATGTATTTTTATTAACAGTTTTATTGATATATACTTCATAGGCCATGCGATTCGACCTTTAACACATTCAGTTCAGTGATGTCATAAACTTTTCTGGATCCTTACAATGTTAGTGACTTATTTCATCTTTTACAATCCTGTTGTGAACCAAGCCAAATCACCAAAACACCATGAAAAGCTCATGGCATACACTGAACTGTGATAGTTTTAATTGTCAACTTGACACAATGTAAAATTACCTAGGAAAAGAGTCTCAAAGAGGGATTGACTCCACCAGGTTGGCCCAGTGTCGCTTGTGTAGGGAATTGCCAGGAGTGACCCAAAAGATGTGGCAAGACCTGGGCTGAACATGGGCAGCACAGTTGCCTGGTTTGTGACAATATGCTGTGTCATAAAGAAATTCGGCTCAACACTGAGCATGTGTTCATCCTCCTTCCTGCTCCTGCCTGTGTGGTGTGACTGGCTGCTTCAAGGGCAGCTCATCAGGGCCTGTCTTGACTTCCACACAATAATCGACTATAAACTGGAATTGTGAGATAAAATAACCCTTTCTCCCCAAAGCTTTTGGCAGGGTGGGTATTGTTTTCTAAGTCATAGCTCAGAAATGAAAGTAAGAAATGAAGAGTATTTAATTTTTAATAGCGAAACAAAAACAACAAACAAACAAGCAAACAATAACAAAAAAGCAATGTGCTCTTACAATCAGACCCCACTGCACAATTCACTTCAGTGCAAAATTATATAAACAAATTTAAGTTACATGTATTTTAGCTGTTTTTAATCTAAGGTCTCATTTGGTCTGTTGTTTAATGCTTACTCACGTTTCTTAAACTTTTCTCATAAACAACCAGTTTAATAGCCAAGAAAAACATAAACATTTACTATTAATGTTTCCAGATGCTAGGAAAATACTTTCAGAGCTAGCTATGGAAGGAAGGGTGTCCCTACAACAGCTAACGTCAGCTAGACACTAGCTACGTGTAAAGCTCCTCTGTGTTTCCTGGGAAGTGAAGCATAATGTGATGGGTTCCCTGGCACAATGTAATTACTCACCGGTGGTGAAAATGAGCCAAGTAAAGTCCGCTGACTTAAATCCCAGATAGGGACGAAGCCGTGCTACTGTATGTAGAAAATGTTGTGGAACTGAAGACCAGACAGCTCTGACTTCAGTACCATGAACTCCTCAAGATGTCATAAAATATTTGGAATGGGCCCAAGGGTTTTGGAGAATGTGCTTATTTGCTCTAAATATCTCTGAAACCTCCAAGAGCCCATGTGATACTAAATATTTAGACCATGCATGTTTTCTTATCAATTTTTTTTTAACTTATGATAGACTGGTGAAAGTAAATAGGAAAATGTATACAGGACAGGGTGCTTTGAAAACCCCAGCATAATTATCTGAAGATGCTAAGGCAGTGGTGGGAAATGCACAAAAATTAATGGAAAACCAATGACTTGTGTGAATCAGGCAAATGTAAGAATGGTGCTTGAGATTCCAGAATGAACTAGAGACATCTAAATGAAGCAGTGAGGTGAAAGTGAGGTTTAAGGAAGCCTGTGGTTAATTCACACTTATGTAACGGCCATGGAGGATCATGCAATAGTATTGTGTTTTTATCTTTTTACCCCAATGCAACATACACCCTTAAGTTCTGCTATACGATAAGCCAAAAGGGAGATTAAAAGTGTAGCATTTACTCACTTCTTTGATATAAATTGTTCTCACACATTCAAGATATAAACGTAAAATTATTGAGAATTAGGATGAGACACACCCAACACAAAATCACATGCTGCTTCTGTGAGAAGGTACAATAAACATAAAGTCAAGGCCATAAACCATAAAGCATGGCAAAACAAAAAGGAAATGACAGTCTTTCGGTACTTGTTGAATTTGTCTTAAAATATAGCTCATTTAATTGTACCCATGTATAATTTGTGTATCAAGTATGTACGTGTTTTTTGTGGGTGTTGTGCATGCTGATGTGAATGAAGTGTGTATGCTAGTGGGAATGGACAACAGAGGTAGACACCAAGTGTCTTCCTCAATTTTTACCTATTACCTGAGACAAAGTCTCTAACTAAACATGACACTCATTGAGTCGACTAGGTTGGCTTGCCAGTGATCATCAGGACTCTACTGCCTCTGGCCCACCAGCACTGGGGTTAGAGACACACAAGGCTGAGCCTAACATTTACATGGATGCTGGAGATTCAAACTCAGGTCATTATGCTGTATGTCAGACACTTTCCTGCCTAAGCCATCCTCCCAGCCTTTAATTTACTTTTTTTTTTCATATTAATCATTTGATCACAGGCCTAAAAGAATGCTGAGAACTTAACGGGGATCTGTCCCGAGCCAATGGGTCAGGTTCCAGTACCACGCCACTGTTAGTTGCAGGACACTGGAGATGTTGGTGTGTCATACATCTTATCCTTATAGAGAGTGCGGTTCAGTGAGGAAGACAGATCAAGAACAAGTATGGTTTAATGTGTGTAGAACACAAAAAGTAACAGTCAGAATCTTACTGGAAGGTGAAGATGAGGTAAATGAAGAAAGCATCCCTAGGGGAATGATTCTTGAACTGAGGCTTGAAAGATGCAATACTCAGGCCATAGGAAGAGAAATGAAAGAGAAAGAAAACATCCCAGAGAAAGAATGTATGACTTTGTGGCCACGTGTAGAAGCAGCCTTGATAAAGGAAAGCAGCAGGAAGTAGTGAGGAACTGAGGTAGGGCAGGGAAGGACCAGAGATGATTTCTTGGACACTCTTCATAGAAAGAGTCAAAGTTGAACTGTGGAAACAGAAGCAAGTGATGCACAAGTTCATGCATGACATAGGATTAGTTGGTCTTCCGAGAAAGAAAACTGGATGTCAGAGGCCAATAGAAAAAGAACTGCATTAGGAAGTTTTTGCTGTGTGTTTAATGTGTCAAGGTAGTAGTTTAAGTGGCTGGTAATGAAGGAAGAGGAATGAAGTGATGACATCTCTTTGGATACAATACTGACAAGACCTGCTATGAAAGTAAGCTTGCCCATCAGAAACATCCATGGGTATGCTTTTCTTGCACACACAAATTAACTGTATTTTCTAGCATCATTTGAAGTTGTGTGAGGCTTTATGACTAAAGAAAACATATGCATATATGCTATCATAGTGATTGCAGATTAGTCCTAGAAATTTCTTGTATTTAGACTGGGAAGATGTCTCCAGGGTTAAAATACTTGCCACATATGTGCAAGGACTATCTCCAGGACCCACATAAAATCCAGGTGGGCATGCTAGCCTACCTATAATTCTAAGGATACCTGGTGTAAGCTGGCAATAGACTAACTAACTGTGTAGCCAAGCTCTGGGTCCACGTGAAAGACCTGACCTCATTGAATAAGGTGGAGAGAGATCACATAAGACACCTGATATCAACCTCAGGCTACCCTGTGCATATGTACACATATGCATGCTTAAATGTGCACACACACACACACATACACACACACATACATATGAACAGTATGTGCAATAACATCCACACACATCTAAAAATAAAATAAAATAAATCTTCTGGTCTCTGTACCTTACTATACCAAAACACCCAGAGCAGCTAATTTTGAAAGGGAAAAGGACTGTTGACTTCGCAGTTCTGGAATCTAAAAGCCCAATATCTAGTGGGGGAAGCTGGGTTGACCTCTGAGAAAGGTAGGGAGTGGTACCATACCACAATGTGATTGTGTGTACCAGCAGACAGTGAATCTGAAGCCCAAGTGGAAAGAAAGAGCAGACAGGGTCTGGCTTGCTCCTTCTAACAGTCCTCCTGTGAATTCAAGAGATCACACAAAAAGGTCACTTACAAACTACACCTGGAGAGCACTCCCAGTAAACTAAAGACCTATCAGAGGGTCCTTCCTCCTAAATAGCCCCCCATCTCCTAGCAGCACAAACCTAGTGACCAGGCCTTCAGCATACAGGTCTTTAGGAAGCCTTCCATCCCCAAACTCTTCTAGGCAGTCCTTTCTTCTTCTTCTTCTTCTTTTGTTTTTGTTTTTAGAGACAGGGCTTCTCTGTGTAGCCTTGGCTGTCCTGGACTCATTTTGTAGACCAAGCTGTCCTCTAACTCACAGAGATCCACCTGCCTCTGCCTCCTGAGTGCTGAGAATAAAGGTGTGTGTCACCACACCTAGTTCCCAGTCCTTTGTTCTTACCTCTCTTCCACAGTGACCTTGAAAGCCACACGCTGTAGGCAGCAGCATATCCATAGTATGGAAAGTACCTTGGATCCTGAGCCACTGTTCTGAGAATCATTGGGCTCCTAGTGGGGAATGACTAAAGAAACAAGCACCGTGTGAGCACAGATTTGTGTGAGGAAGTTAGACACGGTGAGTGATTGGAAGGGCAGATATCAAACAAAGATTTCTTCTATAAACAGCTGTGTGAAAGGAAATTCCATTTAGCAACACTTGGGGAATATTGGGGATTCAGGGGAAGTATGAGTTTTATCCTCAGTGTTCGTCATTGACGCAAATACTGATGTGGTATCTGGAATTGCTGTCCCATGAAGATCGTCCATTTTACTTTTAGTTGTTTGAATTTATTTTTCTCTCATACAATGCACCTGTATCACAGCTTTCCGTCTCTCCACTCCATCTCATTTTTAGAATATGGCATAAAATATTCAAGTGATCTATTGGTAAGTAGGAGACAAGAAATAAGGGATTTGCTCTAAGAGAGTGCCTAAAATCTGAAGATGTATATATTTTCTTTGAATCAAGAAGAATGTGTTACCATAGGCAAAGGCCAAGAATGAGAAGAAAAAAAAACAGTTAGGAAGCTGGAGCAGTGACTCAGAAGTTAATAGCACTTATTGATTTTACTGAGGACCCTGAGTTTGGTTGCCATCACCCAGCCAAGTGGCTCACAGTCACCTAAGACTCCAGCTCTAAAGGATCCAACGCCCTCTGCTGGCCTCTTCAGGTGTCTAGAGTCACCTGCACATACTCACAAGGAGAAACAAATACATACATATAAGTACACATAATTTCTTGAATGAAAGAAAGAGAGAGAGAGGAGGGGCTGGAGAGATGCGTCAGTAGGTATGAGAGCTTACTGTTGTTGAGAAGACTCAGATTTGGTTCCCAGCACCCAAATGATGGCTCATAACCACTTATAACTACAGTCCCTCTTCGGATGTTCATGGGCTAAGAATGAACACAGCGCATGTGCATACACATAAAATAAGAGAAACATATTTTGAAAGAAAAAAGAAATAAATCTCTTAAGCATTTTAAATGGCTGGAATACCAGGCTATCTTCTTATAACAATGAAATGCAAATGGACCTCAGATTTGGCCTACCCAGTATTCCCAATAATTTCTCTACTTGGCCCTTACCCTATGCACCAAATGACTATCTGTTTGACTGTTGTACATTTCAATTGTTCAGAAAGTCACAAATGGCAAAGGCTTCTAATAATATTGCCATGGTTGAGCCTCAATAAGTGACCTTCTACCTCTGAGCATAACTTCTGAAAAACATTTTGAGAATGATGTCCAGCAAATCACCATGGTGATGTAATGATTACTCACATGTAGATCACTTCGTGAGGCCAAGAAGATCAAGACACCAGCTGAGTGGCACTGAGTTGGACGAATGCCAGGTTCCCATCTTTTGGGAGGGGCAAGTATGAAACATAACTGTGGATTTCATGCGTAAACAACAGAGAACCATTTAGCAACATGGGGGATACTGGAGATACAGGAGAAATATGAGGTTTTCCCTAAAAACTACAGCATTCTCCCCATGTGACTCTCTATCCCATATCAGAAGAGTTATGGAGAGAGATGTGGGGAAGAAAAAAAATAAAAAATAAAATACTGAGTGCTGTGGTGCCTTCAAGTATAGATATTATTGAAAAAAAGAAGGAAAAAAGAAACCCACATTTGAAATGATATGAAACTGTTGAAGGATAAAGTGAAAGCTCCCTTCCAATCATCCCATTTGCAATCACAAATGGTTTATATTTAAATCTTAACTCATGCTCCATGGAACTTAAGTTTGACTTCATATCAAAATTCAACGTGTGTTTGCTCATGGATATGTACTAAGCATCGTTTTTCACTCCCTACCAGGAAACCAGCTAACTACTGTAAGCCTAAAGGATCTTCCCTATGAAAAGTCTACAGAAAACTAGGAACGGGACTTTCTTGCCTTTCAAATGCAACATTGTATTGCTATAAATTAAAGATTGTGCCTTAAATGATAACTGAAGGGTAACAGCTACAAGTAAAAGAGAGCTATAATTGGATAGTGTGTGTGTGTGTGTGTGTGTGTGTGTGTGTGTGTGTGTGTGTGTGTGTGTGTGTGTGTGTAGACCAATAGAAATATTGATCCCTATCTGAAATCTATCCAGTTCTATGTGCTGTTTATAGCTTGGTCCTACAAGAAGTCCACTTTTCTCTTGATTGTCACATCCCTGTCCAAGACAACTTTTCTTCCCCATTGGCCCAAAATTCTGCAATTTTCCTGATAATTACCCCCCTCCCAGTTATTTTGGCTCTAAGGGTCCAAGCGTGCCCTAGTGTCATTATATCCAGTAGACAGCAGATCTGACCTGGGAAGCCAAAATCTTTCATGAATACTCCAGAAAACAGAAGTTAACTTCCTCCATGGCTTCACATCACACACACACACACACACACACGCGCGCGCGCGCGCGCGCGCGCGCCTCTCTATTAATTATGATGCTTATTTTTTATGATGTAAATTCTAGTTTTCATTCTATTTTGTCTGGGTTTCAATTTTTCAGGATGCCATATTCTTATTACCCAGATGGGAAGATACAAACTTAGAGTGAATGAGGCATGCCTTAAGATCATACAGCCTTTAAGTTTCAGGCCAGAGCTGAAGCCGGGTATTTGACAGTAACTCAGGGTTTGTGTTTTCAGACTAAAGCAGTATAATGCTGGGCTCTTTTGTTATTGCTGTCATTGTGAGCTGTCTGAGATAGCAATTAAGGAATTACTCCATTTTCACCAATGACCATTGCACCAACAACTGTACAAAGCAGTTGAACACTAACTACAAACTTCCTGTACTGTTCTTCCTAATTATTTTTACTGACAATGGAAATAAATCTATGAGCGAGCATAGATACCAATTTCCATATTGGCTCATAAACTGAAACACTCACTTGTGCTTTGGTTTGGTTGGTGTTTAAAGCAAATCCTGTTGAATGGCCCTGATTTTTAAAACTTTCTGAGCTGTTATATAAGTGTCTTGGCTCTGTATTATTATAATATATCAAGGTTGGTCACCCAATGCATAAATACTGAGCACAGCTGTAGAATTTAATAAAACCAAAAGTTTGAGCTAGCAAATGAAAAATTATATATTATTGGAAACTTGTGCTCAAAGTTGAGACCTGAAGGAAATATTTTAGCACGATCACAATATTACATTGCAATCGTTATTTAATTTATCTTCTCTGAAATGACTTAAGGGAAGTGCTTGCAAAGCCCTATTTACCTCAGCCAGGAAGTCAGGCAGTGGTCAGCAAGGGAATGAAGTCATGCAGAGCTGACAATGCCATCATTGTGAGAGTACCTTGGAGTATTGTCTCAAGGTGACCAAGTGAGGAGGAAGTGTTGGAAACTTTTCATTTCATCTGAACAAACGTGTAGGACGAGAAGAATAATATAAAACTAACTTCTCTTGTCGGTTGTTTTCCTCTTAGTTGAAAAACATCACTATAAATATACATGTACCTGGAAGAAAGGAATGTCTTTCAGTTACCTCCAAGATTTGGGGAAATGTTTTTACATTTGAAAAATATATCTTAAGTAAAGAGAATTACTTTCTTCCTATCTCTAAGTATATATTTCACAATTTTTATATAAGAGTTGTATTTCATATGTATGTGTATAATTTATAGATTGAGCATCCACTCCTTTTGGAGGAGAAACCTCTAGAAACTCAAAGCAACCTGTGCCTTTCAATTGTCACTTTGAACTTTGGAACAAAGGGGAGACTGTAAAACCAGTTTATAAAAAGTATTATGAGATACCACAACTGGCATTTTTACGACCTTATTAAACTACATTCAAGTGGCATAAATTATATATAATGAAAGTGGAAAGGATCTCTGACCCGATTTTAATATTGAGTGCATGCTTATTAGTTTGAGTTTTTTTTCCTGAACAGAAACCTTTTTTCAAACTTTAGCAGTTGATATTATGTGGAAGTCATAAATGTCAGATTACATTAACTATTTTGCTTCATAGAATAGCAGAGCCATTAAGTTAGCAGAGAGTAATGAGGAGGTCTTCTCGCAGAGTAAAGCCAAAGGTGTTAATTTAGGTTTGAAACATTCCACCTCATTATAAAAGGCAAATTAATTCACCATGTGTAGCAGCAGCACAAAAACAATTTTTGAAATGTGAAAGACCTCCTTTTTGTTGAAGAGATGTAGAAAAGGGTTTGTGAAAGCTTTATTCCAAAAAACAAGAGCACTGGTCCCTGTGAGGTTAATTATTATTATGTCTTGTAGAGTCTCTTGTTGGGAATTTCTATTCAAAAAGTTAAATTTATAGAATTATTTAAGTGAAGGATGAAAATAATATTGGGCAGTTAGACAGTCCCAAGGTTAAAAAGATATAGATGAAAACAGAAATGTAAAACTGATTTATTTCCTTTAATTCTATAACTTATTATAAAGAATAAATTTGCATAGGACTGTGGTAATTTTGTTTCAGCATCATTCACAAATCTTGTAATTTGTGACAAAGCCAGTAATTTGGAGGGATGTGGAACAAAGCATAGAGTATCCTAAATTTCAAGTGTTCATTTATTAAAATAAAGACTATCTGAAAACATAGAGACATGACGACATTACATAAGAATGTCTAAAAGAGTAACTGTGAAACCTACACAACACACTGAGCACTATAAAGCAGGTCTGA
This sequence comes from Acomys minous, assembly GCF_964271855.1. Taxonomy (NCBI): domain Eukaryota; kingdom Metazoa; phylum Chordata; class Mammalia; order Rodentia; family Muridae; genus Acomys; species Acomys minous. The sequence continues at coordinate 33,922,614 of NC_140495.1, forward strand.
GAGAAATTATGTTGAATTATCTTAGCCAAAAGTCAATTAAAAAACAAAAAGTGTCTCTCATTTATCCTATCTCTACCTAGTTACAAAGGGAGTGGTGGCCACAGAAAAGTCAAATAAGAGACCATCAGATCAAGTGGCTCTGCGCAGATAGCATGCAACTTAGTCATCAATCATTAATAAAGACCCTACAATGGCTCTTGGAATGCCCTGAGTTCTCTTACCAGAAAGGCTTAGTTATATAGGTCCTAATAGGGTATCCAGAATCAGTTACAGCCATAATCAATTCTTCTGTGTGACTTACTGCTTAAAAATTGTTTCATCACATACTAGCCAAATGATAATGTATGGCTATGATTTCTACTTTTCAACCACAATAATTTTGCAAAAACGTACAAATTTCATAAAACTAAAAACCTTATGTACTACTAATGTAACAATCAATTGAGAGAAGAGGAAGAGAATGGGAGAGAATCTTCCCTACATATCTGGCAGAGGACTGATATACAGAATATTAAAAACTATCAAATACAAAGAGTCATAAAACCAAACAACTCGTTAAAAATGGAGATGAGATCTAGTAGGAAACATTTCAAAGAAACGATAATCATTCCCTAGAAATTAGGAAAATGCAAATCTGAACAACTTTCAAATTTCTTCTTATACCAGCCAAAATGGTGAAGATCAACAAAACAACTGACAATATGTGCTTCAAAAGATGTGGAGAAAAGAGAACCCTCTTCCATTGTTGGGGGGATTGCAAACTGGTCCAGCTACCTTGAAAATCAAAGTGAAGAGTTCTCAATAAACTGCAAGTAAATCTACCATGTGACTTAGCTATCCCATTTCTTGGCATGTCACAAAGGACTTGACATCCCACTCCACAAATCCTTGGTCAGGCATATGCATTGCTTCTCTATTCACAACAGCTAGGGACTGAGAGCAACCTAAACGGCCTTCTACCAACAAATGTATATGATGAATATATGGTACAGATAGAAAACAGATACTGCTCAGATGTAAATAAAATGAAATCATAAATTTTTAAGTAAATGGATGGAACTAGAAAAGGTCATATTGAGTGAGGTAACCCAGACCTTCCAGAAAGAAAGATAAATGTCACTTGTTCTCTTTCATCTGATGATTCTCGCTCCAAATCTTCAGACGCGAGTTTATATACTGGAGTAACTGCAGAAAGAAGGAACAATAAAAGGAGCTCAGAGAGAGGGAGGGGGAGAAAAGGAGAGAGGATATGATATGTGGGAAAATGTGGGAGAGTTTAACTTCAACTTGGGATAGGCAGGGGAGATTAATATAGAAGTAGAAAGGATGGTAAAATAATGGTAAAGATGTCAAAAAAATATCATAAGGAACCATATTCTCTCTAAAATGACATATTATATATAATTCTCTGTATACTTACGCATATACAATTTAAATAAAACTCTTTCTATCTGGGCTCACAGTGCCCTTCCTCCAGAGCAATAGACTAACCAAAACCCCAACATTTGGCATTAACAAGTTCTCCTTTGAATTGTTAGTTATGATCGTCCAGGAGAGTCCTCAAACATTATATGTTATTGCTATTACCCTTGATCGAAGGTGAGTCCTTGTTGCTGAAGACATCGTGTGCTTCAGACACAGGACCCAGAAAATCAGATCTAGCTCTGCTTGAATGCCTCCTTCCTGAGAACTAGCTTTCATGGCGTCAGAAGGTACCACACCAGCTTCCAAAGGAGGAAAGCAGCAAACAGTCCTACCCAGCTATGAAGGCTGTCAACCACAACAGTGACAACATGGGACAATAAACCCCTAAGGATGCAATAGTGGCAAGCACGCTTTTGGAGTAACTAATGGCTACACTCTCTATTTGTAGTTAAGGCTGGTTCAAAAAGATGGGATTGATGCTTGGTACTGGAAAGCTAGTTAACTACCCAAGGCTAGTAAAGGCATGATTTAAAATAATCCTGAACTAAATTCTAAACATTTACCCTTATATTCACAGATGAATATAGGTGTTAACCCTTATCCAAGAAACACACTCTTGCAACAGATGGGGACCGTTACAGAACATCAAAATTTAAATTAACAAGTGACTGTGTAGTACCCAAACCCAGCTGATAAATCTACAACAGAATTCTTGTACCTAAGGCTCATGGCTCATAGAAGAAGACGGTCAGGAGGAAAGATTATGAAAGCCAGAGCAACAAGTTTTCTATGAGATTGCATCTCTCAGAAATGTCAGAGAAACTTACATTGCAGTCTCATCAACATGTCTACCGAAGCAAAACCAAACAAAGATCACACAAACAGACGAGCTAACATGGAAGGAGGGAATCTTAGACAAAGAGCCACAGACGGCCAAGTACTGCCGAGAAGGGGAAGTAGTCTTCTCAAGTGAGGAAGCTCCAAATTGGACATTCAATGGCAAGTGGTCGTCCCTGAAATCAGATACATATGAATAACATTCTACAGATGATGGCTGTGCTTATTTATATATTAAGAGTATATGTGTAAAACAGCCATTAAAGAAACAAGGGACTTTCTAAGTAAATATAGGTTTTTAAATTCATTTTTTAATTGACTACAAAGACAAATATGTGTAATACATATGAAGATTTTTCAGGTAGATTTTTATGTGCAATTTATTTTTATTTTTGGTGGAAATGAGCAAAGTAAATTCAATTGTTTTTTTTTCTTATCATGAAAAAAAATAAAATAAAAGTAGAAAACCCAGAGATACCATGATTGAACTCAGTAGACTGCTTTTTATGAGCAGTGATGGAACGATATTAAATCAAGATGGGCAACCAACATGGATGTTTTTAGTGATGTCCCCAGTATCCCATTTAAAGTGTTGTGAACACATTGATTCAGAAACAGATGGAAATAGTTTTGTCTTTCCACAGCATCACAACCTACTAACAAGAAGTTCAAAAGGTTTCAGTGATAGGAATTTGCTAGATACCACCATTTCCTTAATAACCCCGACCAAGGCAAATGCTTGTACTTTTATTCCAATCTTAATTATTGATATTGATTCGCAGATCGCATTACACACCACACAACAAAATCTATCTGTCTGTCTGTCTGTCTGTCTGTCTATTATCTAAAAAGAACGACTGCAAAAGCTTCAGGAGAAAGATGAGTATTAAAGGGGCCTAGGAATCTGGAGCTGAGCAACTGAGAGAAATGAAAAGGAGTCTGTGAGGGTGAGTCACCTAAGCAGCTGGGGAGCCTCTGGGAAGCTGCTGCTGCTGCTGCTGCTGCTGCTGCTGCTGCGGCTGCTGCTGCGGCTGTGGCTGCTGCTCTGTTATAGCTGTTATAGAGCTGCATTACAGATAGGGTAGAACCACAGAGCTTAGTCCAGCTGAAGAGGTAAAAAGGACATAGGCCCAGGCCTATTTGAACGAACAGACAGAAGGATGAACAGTGGGTACAGATAAACGAACAAACGAAAAAAAAAAAAAACTAATAGACTATGCATGGGTCAGGACTCGAACCTAGGCCTCCTATGTGGCAGACAAGAACGCTTGAACTGAACCACCCTGTGGGAGGATATGAAGGGGGACTCTAGCTGAGACCCCCCCTAGTAGCAGGGGCCATGGGAATTGAAAAGAGACACCTTCTAACTAGACAAGACGCCGAGTGGAGGGAGGGGAACACCAATGCACCCACAAAAACTTCAACCTAAAATTTACTCTGCCTACAAGATGTACAGGGAAGGAGCCGATAGAGCAGAGACCTGAGACCCACACCATGGGAGACAGCCAACCCCTGACAGTATTAAGGACACGCTGCTATGCTTGCAGACAGGAGCCTATCACTGTTGTCCTCTGAGAGGCTCCACCCAACAGTGGTTGGAAACGGATGCTGAGACTCACAGCCAAACATTGGAGGAAGAGTAGGGAGTCCCGTGGAAAAGATGGGAGAGAGGACATGAAGGTGACAGGAGCTCCAGAAGAAGACCAACAGAGCTAAGTAACCAGGGCCCAGATAGGCTTGTATAGACTGAAGCACCAACCAAGGACCACGCACGGACTGGACCTAGGCCCCCTACACAGATGTAGCCAATGGGCAACTCAGGCTTCATGTGGGTCCTCTAGTAAGGAGAAGGGGGCGATGAGGCAGGAGCTGTCCCTGACATGAACTCTGTTGTCTGCTTTTTGATCACTTCCCCCTGGTGGGACTGCCTTTTCGGGCCACAGGGGAAGAAGACATGCTCAGTCCTGATGCGACTTGATGAACTGGGGTGGGTTGGTGGGCGGGTGAGTAGGGCTCCGATTTTTTCTGAAGAACAGCAGAGTGGGGAGGAGGGAAGAGGGAAGAGGGAGGGAGAATGGGACTGGGAGGAGAAGAGGGGGTCTATGATCGGGATGTAAAATACATAAATAAATGATTCTTTTCACAAATGCAAATATATATATAAATACACCTCACTCAGTACATGTAGTGGTACAGGTTTTTGTTCTTATATGATTTCAAGGCTGACCAATTACAGGGTTGGTCCTGGAAAAGCCTATTCCTCCTGCTCTTATAAATGCTTAGGTGCTTATAGTTCTTTGCTTAGGGATGGCCCCTGCAAGATTTCTCCCTTCCATGTTTGCATGTTAGCACGTCTGTTGGTGTTGTACTTGTTCAGGTCTTTGTTTATGCAGCCATTGTTGAGGTCTCATGGGTGTAGCCTCCTTGCCATTTCATATATATATATATATTGTATATATTATTACACATATATACAATAGATTACCTCTGTATGAAAAGACTAATAGCGAGCACTCCTAGTAAGCCATGTTAACACTGGAGATCAAGCCATGCTGACCATCCAGGACCCACTGGGAGTTTTCTGCCTCTTCATCTCTTTACACACACACACTTAGTAGTGAAGGTGAAGGAAGGATTTACACCCCTTCCTGGGCCTAGTGTATCTGTTCAATTCTTGGGATTTTTGTTGGGTTTTTTTAAAACATGAATTTATTATGTCCAATTGCCCCTAAAGTCCCCAGCTCAGCAAGATAAATGTATATGACGGCTCCCTTTATGCCCCCAGGAATGAGTCACTCATCAGTCTGTGCCACATCAGTAGTGACAGATAGCTGGTGCCAATCGTATGCCCATTCATGGACAGAGTCGTGTACAAAATAGAAATGAAGCCTAAAGCTGATTATAAAATGGAATCTGTCAGGAAAAAAATGTAATCTGGGGGTGGGTGGGGTATAAAGTCACCATTTTTAACAATACTGGGCAACTTAGGTCAAGGAACAGCCTGGTTTCAACATAAGGCCACTGGATAGTCACTTACAGAGCAACTGAAAAGAGTCAAAAAGAAGTGGAGGGAAATACAACAATCGAGAATGTGGAAGCAATGGTGCGATCGCATTAAGAAGTGACAGATAAAGGCCAGGGGCATCGCAAACCCATCACTGTGTTTTCAGTGACATATAAAGAGCAGAGACCCTCAAATTCTGGTCATATGTCAGTGATATCTCCCACATTGTCTACATTCCCTGAAGAGCTAACTGCACGTTGTCAATGGCAACTGAATGTGCGATGCCAGAAAATTCAAGGGGCCTAGGGAAAAGAAAGGTTATTGGTGCTCAAGACTCTAATTGAGAAAGGTGAGGGGTGCTTTTAACAGTCGAAAAGTTCTGGGCAGATCTTGTCACGGGCTGGCTGTAAAGTAAGGAGCTGTGGGAGAGAGGCTAGGCAGCACGTAAAGGCTGAGTTTGGCCGGACTTACCTTGTCAGTGGAGAAAGGAAGGCCTTGAGCAGATGCGTATATCTCATAGGACGTAGGTGTTGGAGGGAGAAAATGCTAGTAGTTACACAGAAGTGCAAGGAGTCGTGGTCTAATGGGGGAGGTGACTTTTATTGGCCTCTGTACTTCCTCACAACTGAGCTGGCTAAACTCAAGTTTGACCTGCGCGCGTCCCCGAGAAAGGTGGCATTGCAATAAAATGCAAAGCACTCAGGCTTGGAGTCCTGGTGGATGTGGCCCAGACATCAAAGTGATCGTGTATTTCCTTTTGAATTTTATTTCAAATTGATGTGACACAATTGAATTTCAAGGAGAATAAAAGCATGATAAATTGGGAAGGACTTAAAAGCAACAACAGGTTGCCTGGTTTGTCTTAAAATTTGTGACCTGTGGTACATTTGTATTCTGTACATATACAAAAAGAAAGTATTAAAAACCCTCCCTATACGCAAATTATAACCTTCCAGAGTCCCTTCACCAGTCAGTAGCTCCTCTTTTGACAACCATTGTTCATGGTGTGCCTGTGACTTGTTTACCAAGAGCCCAAGAGTAAAATATAAAAATACCCACAAAGCCAAAGGATGCTTCAAGATCACTCCAGGAAAAAAAGCTTTTTTCTCCCCAAAGGAAACCAGTCACAAAACCTGACTATTTCCAGAAACGTGTTCGCTCAGTTTTTGTGTACACTGAACTCAACCAAGATATATAATATACTTCTTATAAACATATGGAAATATGTTCTGTCTGCTTAATAAGTCATGCTAAAGTGCCCCTTTTCAAGTATGGCCCAAGACAAACAGCCTCAGTATGCATGGTCTTTGTCACAGTGTAGACACATGTTGAAAATGCAATTAATTGCCCTGAATGTTTACAAAATAAGAGAGAAAGAAGTCTGTGAGCTACAAACAAAGTTAGCAGTTGGGTTAAAATAATGAGTAAGTCAACCACATAGATGTGTGTTTTAATCTAGCGATGCAGTTGTCTACATGTAGAAAGGTTTTCTCTTGTATTGTATTTCTTGAAGTTGTTACTCAGTTACAGTCATAGCAATGCTGACTTGTTTTCCTAGAACGTTCTACATCTCTAGCCTGTGAAAGCAGAATGACTCAGATTCACTCACTCACTTGTCATTCCTTGTAAACAGTGAGCCTCTCCCATATTTTGAGACGTGTGTGTGTGTGTGTGTGTGTGTGTGTGTGTGTGTGTGTGTGTGTAGCAAGCAAAAACCAATCCTGGTACACAGTCTTATAGAGCTTCTTCATCCATGCAATCTTTGACGTCACTGTAGCTGCTCGAGGTCAGCCATCAAGCAAAGCAATGATCTCTGCAATCCTGGAGCCACTTTCCTTTGGAGGAGAAGAGACAGTGACTATATAATCAATATGTAAATCGTATAGCCTGCCTGGATATAAGAAGTGCTATGAAGAAGAAAAAGTGCATCAGGGAAGAGGAAGGCAAGGAAGAGTTAGGACGAGGTGAGGGTGTGGGAGGCTGTGATTTGTGATTTCAAGGCAGGATGCTCAGGAGGACTTCATCGCAAAGGCAGGATGCTCAGGAGGACTTCATCGCAAAGGCAGGATGCTCAGGAGGGAGGACTTCATCACAAAGGCAGGATGCTCAGGAGGGAGGACTTCATCACAAAGGCAGGATGCTCAGGAGGACTTCATCACAAAGGCAGGATGCTCAGGAGGACTTCATCGCAAAGGCAGGATGCTCAGGAGGACTTCATCACAAAGGCAGGATGCTCAGGAGGACTTCATCGCAAAGGCAGGATGCTCAGGAGGACTTCATCACAAAGGCAGGATGCTCAGGAGGACTTCATCGCAAAGGCAGGATGCTCAGGAGGACTTCATCGCAAAGGCAGGATGCTCAGGAGGACTTCATCGCAAAGGCAGGATGCTCAGGAGGGAGGACTTCATCACAAAGGCAGGATGCTCAGGAGGGAGGACTTCATCACAAAGGCAGGATGCTCAGGAGGACTTCATCACAAAGGCAGGATGCTCAGGAGGACTTCATCGCAAAGGCAGGATGCTCAGGAGGGAGGACTTCATCACAAAGGCAGGATGCTCAGGAGGACTTCATTGCAAAAGTGGGATCAAGCAGACACTTGGGGAAAAGCAAGCTTGTGTTGGAGCTGTTCGGAGAATGAACATTTCAGGCAGAGGTGGGACCCAGGCCAAAAACTGGAAGGAAGGGTGTGTCTGTTGTACCACGGGAAGGGTAGACTCTAGAGTCCCACTTTAAAAACAAAGATGTATTAGTCAGGGTTCTTGAAAGGAACAGAACTTACAGAACTAATCTAGATATGTAGAGAAAGGAACTTGCAACAATGGCTTTACAGGCTGTGGTCCACCTAGTCCAACAATGGCTGTCTACAAATAGAAGATTCCAGACTCTAGTAGTTTCTCAGTGTATGATGCTGGATGTCTCATCTGATCATCAGCATATGCCGGAATGCCGAAGACATAGGCTCTCAGGCCAATAAAGGAACGAACCTGCTGGTGAGTTCAAGGGCAGGCAGGCAGAGAGAGCAAGTTTCAGCCTTCTATGTCCTGTATATAGGCTGCCAGCAGGAGGTGGGTCCACAGTTAAAGTGGCTCTTCCCCCCCCCCAAAAGTTCCAGATCTGGATTAAAAGTGAATCTTCCTATTCAAACAATTTAATAAGAAAAAACTCCCCACGAGTGAATCCAGTCCCCTGGGTTTCAGGTAATTCCAGATGTGGTCAAGTTGCCAACAAGAAAAACCACCACAGGACACTTGTCAACTGCGTGCTCTTTTCTTCCATTATTTCAGATATGCATAAAATTCATTTATTTTAGGAGGAACTCCTCCTTAAAATAGGGAAGTATAATGCTACTAAAATCTAAAACCTTTCTTCTGAACTTTTTTTTTTAACATGGGTTTTAAATTTTGTTAGAAGGCAAAACACTATAACTGGTGCTGCACTTTCTGTGGTTCCCTGCAGTAAGTTACTGGCTACCTGCATAAATATCTGGGCTCTTCCTTCACATGCCAGGTTCAAAGTCTTCGGGTTTTGCTTTCAAGGCAACTCCCCAGCCTCATGTCAACCTAGGCAGGAACTGTCAAACAGAGAGCCCAGTGAGGCTTTGTTGGTTAGCACACGTGGCTCTGGCCAGGCATTTTGTCACCCACCATATGATGAGTGCTTGCTATACGTGGTGCTATAACACAAGGTGACCAGTGTTAGAACACGCAGTTTGAGTCAGGTTCTCTGCTGGATTAAAGAAAGCAAACAAACAAAGAGAGAATTACTCAAGACATCCACTGTTGTTTACTGAGCATGCTTCACCACTTATAAATGCTCAGTGTTCACACTAAAACATTTCCTGTATTTGTGTAGAAAGTGCACTTGGCACAGTGTGTATGGGTCAGGAGACAACTTTCAGGACAAATTCTTGCCACCATATAAGTCCCAAGGATCAAACTCGAGTCACTGGACTTGGCTGGCCATCCCACCAGTTTCCAAATCATATGTAAGCCTTAAGATTATGACAAAGGCAGAGAGCTATCAAGAGATATCAATTTCAAAGTGTTGTTGATGTTGCTGTTTTTGGTTTTCTTTTTCTTTCTTTCTTCCTTTGTGTAGCCTTGGTTGTCCTGGATTCACTTTGTAGATCAGGCTGGCCTCGAACTCACAGAGATCTACCTGCCTCTGCCTCCCAGAATGCTGGGATTACAGGCATGCACCACCACATCCCCTGCACACATTTCTCTACTGTTAACATCCAGAAGACCTAGATGTTGGAATGAAGAAACTTCACAAGACTAAGATTTGAAGTAACTGAAAAACTCAAGGGCAACTAGAGATTTCCACTGTTGTCTTCGTGAGTTAAAGGCTTGGGAACTTTGGCCTTTGCTTTGTGATCATAGCTGGGCAGATGCCTAGATCTTCTGGGGAAAATGGAACCCCAGTATCTGCCAGTCAGGTGTTCATTTGTTTTTGTTTTTTACTGTAGGATGGAAGGTAGAAAAGCAAGGTTTGAAGCAAGACTTGATGGTTTCCTTTGCACACCTGTATGAAAAGCAGCCCCCCACGCTGGTGGCACACTCCCAGCATCTGCTCCTTTCATTGGACTGAGCTGTAAATTGAAATTCCATTGCAATGTTTTGAGAACCAGTTGAAGTCAGGAGACCGTCAGAAACCCTCTTTAAACTCACCCTTATCCAAACAGGAAACTGACCCTTGGCCCCTGGACGTAACAGTACACCAGTGGAAATTTCATTATCCCCGTTTCAGCTGAGCTAAGTGAAAATTAATTGTGTAATTATCTGGATGAGCGCATGTGTAAAATTTTACAATGTGCCGGTTAGATTAAGTAACGTGTTAGTGGCATGGGTTAGTGCAGAGTCAAAAGCCGTCCTGTAAAAAATGGAATAAAAAAAAAAAATCCAAGGAAGCTGGGAGGGGGAAAACATGTGTCAGAGAACATGCTTAACATGAGAAGTTAAGGTTAAGCTGCATTCCAGCACCTCGTGAGAATCTTACCCTCCCAGATCATAGGTGAGTCTTGCAAGGGTGAGAGGAGATATGCACATATATGTACAAATATGTGTGTGGTATGGTATTCGTGTGCACAAACGCATGGGGATCTTCGTCTAAAGGACCTCCTGTATTGCAATTAAATAATGAAGGTGCTAGTGAAACATTTGACTTGCCCCACCATGATGAATCTAAGCCCATAACTCCATTAGCAAGTCCAATTAGTACCCTTACCTTCTCAGGCACACCAAGCTGGCCTGCTCGGTAGCCAGCTCTCACTTTTCTTCTAGACCCAATTCTTCGCACAAGCTATGAGATGGAGAAAATTGATCCTGATACCGTAGGGAGGGTGTGTCTTCACTGTGAAGACCAGCTCTCTCTCATAGAGATTTTATGGGGCTTTCCTCCCTGAGATTACTCCAACACACACACACACACACACACACACACACACACACACACACACACACACACACCTCACCCAAACACAGGAAGATGTTTTATGGAAGTAATTTTCATTTCAAAGTCTTTGGAAAGTTTGCTTAACAGAATTTCTGGAGGAAACGTACTATTTGAAAGGGAGTATCGTTTTTAAACAGCAGCCGAGCAGCGTGTGGACCCTTCTCAATTCCTAATGTGGGTTTTCACGACGTCCATGACACCTCGGCAGATCTAGAGACTTATTCATGTGTCTTGCCAATAAAGCAGGGCTCCTGCTTTCTTTCCTACCCGCCTTTCTTTCTCACTCCCTTCCTTCCTTTCTTCCTTCCACCCTTCCTTCCTGCTTCTTTTGTACAGCTGTGTTTATGCTAAAGAGCCCACTGAGAGGTCGGGTGGTTTTTTTTTAACCACAAACTACAAAAATGAAGCTTCCACTAGAATAACACAACCCTCAAAGCCAAACACACACACACACACACACACACACACACAAACACATGCAAACACACAATGTGCATGCACACACCATGATTAAGTGTTTTTTCAAACTTGATTTAATGCCTTTCTGGCCCTGGCAGACATCATAAGGAGTTTAAGAAAGCTGCAGAGAATAATACACGCTTACTGTCTAGAGCCTGGAAACATGACTGAAAGCAAGCGTGTATCAACACAATTTCTGAACAGGGGAGTCAAAAGGCATCAAAATGAAGTGAGAGCATTCACAGGGGAAAGGGCACCCTCAGGTCAGGGGACATTAGCTTCCATGGGGAAGTGAAACTGGTACCAAACCTGTATTTTACCAGAGTGTCAGGAAGGTTTGAGAACTTTCTCTATAACATATGTTATTTGTAAAAATTAATATCATTCCTCAGGTATGTTCACACACACACACACACACACACACACACACACACACACACACACACGCAGTGCCCACTGCCCTTCCCTACCACTTCCCCTTCCTCCTGCCCCTTGGTTCCTCTCCTCTCCAAAGGTCCTCTTCCATCACTGTTTCTTAGCTCTGCATCTAGGTTTCACATGTGAAAGAAAATATGCATTATTTGTTTTCCAGATGGTTCGATGCCGCTCACTTCATTCCCCACCCCCACAGATGGCATAATTTCATTTTTCGTGAGTGAATAATACTCCATTGTTTGTATACGCTACGCTGCCCTTATCCATCACCAGCTTGGCTATTTGGAATTACAGTTCACAAATGACTCTGAGTTATGCTTAGATGCCTTTGGCTATACCCAGGGTAGTTTAACTGCAACACAGAGTAGAGCTGCTTTTAGGTTTTTTAGGAATTACCATACTAATTTACACAGAGGCTGAACTAACTCATATCCCCAGCAACAGTGACAAGTTGATTTTCCCTCTCCACATCCTTGGCAGCATTTGTTGTTTGTTTTCTTGGAGACAGCATTCCATCTGGGGTAAGGCAGAATCTCAATGTAGCTCTGATATGCATTTCCCTGATGAGCAAGGATGTTGTAAATAAGACTGCATTGTCCCCTTCAGTACCCACAGAACAAAAGACACACTGGGCAGTGAGCTCATGGCTACTCTGTCTGATGCAGCTCTGGTCACATGCTGCCCCCAGGATGACACTCCTCCACAGACACGCTCAGGCCTGCATCCCTTTCTATAGCCATGTCTCCTAACTACGCCATCCAGGAACCAGAAGACAGCACAGGCTGGTAACTAACATCCTCCTATGTTGGCTGTTAATTTAATGGTATGGTCTGATAAATGTTTATAATTAAGCTTATAATTACTACAGCGGTATTATTTAGCTGACTTTCACAATCAATAAAGACACCAGACACTGGAGAGATGGCTCAGTGGTTAAGAGCACTGACTGCTCTTACAGAGGACCTGAGTTCAATTCCCAGGACCCACATGGCAGCTCACAACTGCCTGTAACTTGAAGATCTGACACCCTCACAAAGCAAACATGCAGGCAAAACACCAATGCACATAAAAGAAAGATAAAAATAAACTATTTTTTAAAAATCATGATATATTTTAGAATAGCCTTATCACCTGGAGCATGGCGGATATTAACTCTAAGCTACCTTCCATTATACCCAGCCTCCATCCCATGCCACCTGCTTCTAATAATTTCTATTTGGGCTTCCTCCCATCCACAATCCCAAAATACTCGCTAAGGTTGTTGATCTAGGCCATTTCTTTCATGTGGAACTTTAGAGTTCCTCCTCTTGGTCCATGTGGCTCCTTTCTATCCCATGAGCATCCTCTTCCTTCTCTTCCTCTGGTCCCTGTCTGGTTCTCCTTCCCAAGATCCAACACATCTACATGCATTTTAATCTGATTAATTATTTCTATATTGCGTATATATTTGTGATGTGTGCATGTGTGTATATATACATGTGTGTGAGTGTAGGCATATACGTTCAATGTTGTGTGTATGTCAAGGTACACATATGGATGTCAGAGAGCAAACTCCAGGTGTCTTCGTCTTCCACCTCGTCTGAGATAGGCCTCCTGCTTGCTCTTCCACAGGCCAGGTTAGCCCATGGACAAACACAGATCCTCCTGCCTCCACCTTTTACTCCGTGTGAGTGTTCTGGGGTCACAGATGTGCTCCCAGCTTGATGTGCACTTCAGGAATTAGAATTCAGGTCCTTGTGATTTTGTGGCAAGCTCTTTGGCCACTGAGCCATTTCCCTAGCCTTCGTTTTCTTTTGAGGCATTTACAATTGTAACTGTCCTAACTTTATTCCCTGAAAAATTTTAAGCAGCACAGAATTAAGTTGACTTTTGTCTTCTTTTATGAATACATTCAAAACATACTAATTTTACATATTCTTTTTAGTGATGTGAGAGTTTGGAATATAATTATCAGCATTTGATCAGTTATGCTTACAAATTATATTTTCATTGATTGTAACTAAGACCTCTTTATTGTGGAAGAGCAGGGCCAAGGCAGACCTTACAACTACTCTTCTTAGGCTGCTCTTCACATTAGAAAATGAACTCTTCCCCCAGACTTCCTCCTTTTCCAGGTCTGTGCAGTTTAAACTAAGCTGAGGGCTCCTGCCCCTAGTGGGTGAGAAACAACTATGTGGTCTGTTGGTTTGCTTGGTTTTAGGAAGTCAGATGGTAAATGTAACAAAAAGGAGATGCGTGGGACTGTATGTCATGGTCTGGCTGTGGATCTGAGGTCTGGGTCTGGCTGGCTGTGTGACCTCACGTATATACGTTTTAAGCTCTCTGAACCCCAGAGTTCCTTGTCTGATTCATAGTAGCCATGTTGAGTTAAGGTAACCAGGAAGTAACATCCAGTCAGATAACACAGGAAGCTGCTCACTGTACAGTTGGAATAAAAAACATTCCAAATGCAAACCAGTATAGTACAAGCTCAGTGAGCAAATTTTCCGAGTTAAGAAAGCAACCTATTAGACCTATAGTCGAAGGAACATGAGCAAAAGCTTGGGGAGACATTGGAAGAAATCTAATAGGATTTGGTGAACACACCTGTACGTGGTGCACATTTATTCTGCGTGCAAGTGCTGTTTTCATTTGAATGTTCTCAGAGTATTAGAGGAAGATGCCCTAGTGTGTGGATGGGTAAGTGAGCTCCCAGTGCACGCACAGGATGGGAGCTAATAGCTGTTTCCTGCATCGTTCTTCACTTCATTTTGATTTCTTTTTTTCTTTCTTTCTTTTTTTTTTCCATTTTGATTTCTTCCCTGTGCCCTTATCTTCTTTCCAAGCAGATTCAGTGTTTGACGCCATTATTGAGATTTTTCTTTTCTATCTTGGAAATCTTGCCATATTTTGAACTTTGCATTGTATGAAGCTTTGCATTTTAATTTTGCCAAATGCTGGTATAGTTTGAAAATCTTTGAACAAACACAGTTCCCAAACTTGATGCCCTTGAAGAATTATGGGAGAACATGGGAAGCAATGCAAAATGTACCACTGAGAACTAAATCCATGTGGTAAGCCTGACATTAGAGTTCCTTATGGAAGGAGGGTGGGTGAGTAATGGGGGGGGCAGGAGGAGGAAAAGGAGGAAGAGGAGGAGAAAAGACTAGTTTGTCTCTATCTCACTAGAATATTGTTCTCTCTGCTTATTGAATTGGCGAAACATTTTATATAGAGGTGAACCAGATTAATCCAAGATGAGAGCTTCCAAAATGGCATAATAGTTTTTAGAGCTAGTTTAAGGCTTAAAACCATCATTCCAAAAATACAAACTCTCCATCCACACCTACCACTACAGAACTAAAATCCAACAGGCAATTTTAAGACAATTCTAAAGTGCTTAGGAGAGAAAGAGAGGTCAGGGAGTGCTAGGAGTTGAGCATTGTGAATAAAAAAAATTAAACAAAGCAGCAGCGATGCAGGGGAGGAGGAACAGTGAGCAATGGTTAGCGGGTCAGAGAAGCTCCTGTTTGTACTGTGAGATGAGTAAGGTTGGACGCGCACTTCCAGCCCACACCCCCGCAACATCTAGGCTATTCTAGAAAGGGTACATGCTTTGTTTCCTTCTGGCTGTGATTACCATTTCTAAGTAGGAAATACTTGGCCCCGTTGTTTCTACACACATGAGGAACGTGTAGTCAACCTGAGACACTACCTGTATTTTAGACTAAAGTGGAATCTCATTAAAAGATCTCAAACAGGAAGCAGCAGAGGTAAGAGATTCCTTTGGAAAAAAAATGAGGACTGAGGGATGTAAAATAATACAGTCACCAAAGCTAAAAATAAACGGTTGAGTATCTGATCTTAGAAAACATAACATGTTTTCCTAGCGAACAGAAACCTAAGACAGCAGAGGGAATTCTTCTCCTTGCCATCCCACTTTCATCCTACAGATCTGAGGGGACCAAAGGAAAGTGTCCAGGCACCCTGGGGCAGTAAAATAACCTTGGTCTTCTCGTGAAACACATTAGTGTGGAGAGGGAACAGAGGCCCTTTGAGCACTCCTAAGAGCTGCATAAGCTGCATTTCCCCCATGAACCCAAAGCTTTGTTTATTTGCAAAGAGTTGTGCTACTAAGATATGGGGGCCTCGGCGGCCCAGCTGACATACTCTAATCTGCACACTTAACACTTCAGACGCTCTCAACTATATATTTGTTCAAGAGCCCAGGGTCCATTGCTTACTTGTGGTTTCTTCAGGTGTGCTGGGGGAAAGGGGGGAGTACGTTGGGGGGAAAGGAGTGTGCTGGGGAAAATAGGGGCTACTGGTTCTTCTTTGGGGGAAGATAGACTCAAGACAGAATGTCTTCAGCACCACACCATATCACTGGGTGGTCTGCACCAGCCCTCACATCTCCCTTCAACCAGATTCAAGCAGCTTAAGAATGTTTTGAAAACGTTAACGACTCAGGTTAACTTTTTCCCCCTTTGAGAGGTATGTGTGTGGAGCGGGCGGGGGGGGGGGAGGATGGGTGTCATGTACATACTTTTTGGTGTGTGATACCAGGTGCCATTTCTTGATCACACTCCATTTTTACTTTCTGAGACAGGATCTTTCACTGAACTGATCCAACCAAGGAGCTTCAGGGATCCATTTTTCTCTGCTTTCCTTCCACCAGCACCTGGTTACCAGCATGCTTTGTCTGCTGTGCCCTACTCTCCCCATGGGTCTTGGGACCAGAACTCCTGTTGCAAGCACTTTACTGACTGAGCCATATCTCCAGCTCTAGTTAACTTTTCAGTGACTACAATTGGAGGAGGAAAAGAAGGAGGAGGAGGAGGAGGAAGAGGAGAAGAAGGAGAAGGAAGAGGGGGAGAAGGAGGGGGAAGAGGAGGAAGAGAAGAACAATGAGGAGGAGGGAAAGGAGGAGGGGGAGGAAGAGGAGGAAGAGAAGGAGGAGGAGAGGGAGGAGGGGGAGGAGGAGGGGGAAGAGGGGAGGAGGAAGAAGAGGAAGAGAAAGAGGAGGGGGAGGAGGGGGAGGAGGAGGAGGAAGAGGAGAAGGAGGAGGAGGAGGAGGAGGGGGAGGAGGGGGAGGAGGAGGAAGAGGAGACCTAAAGGATCTTCAGCCAATAACAAAACACAGAAGGAAGGAGCTATGTGTATATATGTGTATATGGGGTGTGGTCTCCCCAGAGTCACTGTTCTCATCCTAAATATTACATAAAGCCTGTCAGATGTGTATGGACTACTTACCTCCAAAACAGATTTAAATACCTACAGAATCATTGTTGTCACTTAAAATCTGACCTTCTCTTTGGGGAACATGTTTTAATCATTCTGTTTGGAACTCCGTGATGCCCGAATGGTAGATTTCACATATATTTTCCTAATGAAGTTGTGCTCACTACCTGCTCAAGTCGTTCAGGAAGATGCCAGGCTACCAGGCTGTCCCATAAGGTCACTGGAGGAGGGGGCATGAGGACTGGCTGAAGCATGGTCCCAAGTCAACTGCTTATTTATTGTCAAATCCAACTTAAATGTGACCTTCTTCTGCCTATTGCTTATTTTTTACCATGCTGGTGGGGTATCCTAGACTCCAACTAGTAGTTCAGCTTATCAGGGTGCTACTCTGAGGTACAGCCAAGAGCATAGCCCTTGTTGGGGTCACGTGTCTGTGTGTGTGTGTGTGTGTGTGTATGTGTGTATGCGCGCAGTCATTATTAAGTCACCATTTAAACATCAGGCACTACACCACACTCTGAAGATAAAGACAAGTATGAAATATGGTTTGTCCTCAAGAGGACCAGAGCTTAGTGAGCAAAACTGACAGAAAAAGACTTGGTTACAATAAATCATGATAAAGGGTGGATCGCAGTAAGAGCAAGAGCAAGGAGCACCTTACCATGTAGGAGACGGGATGGGGGAAGCAAGGACCCCTCCCAGAGGCGCTATACGACTTCTAAAGGACTGACTAGTCTGAGGACTGGAAACTCACTTTCCTACCAGTTTTGCTAAGGCACTGGGTGAGCCTGTGTGTGACTGTAGCTTGTGAACCATGAGGCATGGATGCAGGGAGCACACTGTGAACTCTGACCCTCTGGGGAAAAAAACCCACAGAATTGGCAAGATCTCAGCTGCAAAGGAGCTGCCTCCTAGAGGACAGAGGAGCCTGGTCTTCTGTCTTTATGACAGTGAAAAAAATAGCTTTGGCCAAAGCTCTCTCCTAGAGGTCAAGATGATTTCAAAGAAGAGGGGTTCACTGTGGCTAATGGTTGTGGAGGCTCAAGGTTGAGAGGCCACATCTGTTGACGCCCTCCACAATGTAGTGTTCCAAAGTAGTGCAGGGCATTTTTGCAGCGAGAGACAAAGGGCTTGTGTGTATGTGTCTCCCTAGACTACCCCCTCTTTCCATAGAGCTGCCAAGATCACAAGTATGGCCATGCCACCCTGATGACCACACGCCACCATAGTCCCTGAGAGAAGCCCTATGTCCAAACACTGTAAATGGATTAAATTTCCCCTCCCTTCCTTCCTCACAGTAGGAATTAAATTTCAACATGAGACATCTTGAAAACACTCAAGCAAAAAAAAAAAAACCCTAGTAGGCAGTACAGTTATATTGGTGGGATACTCTATCAACCAACTGAAAGGCAAATTCTTTATTTAGCCACACCCACTTCTAGGTCAGAGGGTTTGCAAAGCCCGTGCTTTTTGTACAATAACTGTGTGGCAGCCAGGTCTACACCTGATTCCTGACAGGCCTGGCAACCTGGGTACGGAGGCATGGGGATGGGCCTCACCATCGGAGAAGATGGATGGGTTTCTAGAACACTCTCGGGGTTTCTAGAACACTCTCGTTTGGAAAGCATCAAGGCTCGGTTTGGACAAAGTCCACTTGCTCCAGGGTAAGAGTTTCCCTGTCAGAAGTTTGGGTGGGGGTCATGCCGGGAACTTTAACTTTAGGAAATTGTACACAGGTAAGTGAGGGTGGAGGCCTGCTTAGGAACTAAGTCACCCTCGGGGTCTCAGGTACTAGAGAGTGAGGAAGCCAAGAAAACAAGGACTGAACCTCAAACAACTGCGAAAATGATAAAGTAGATGTTAAAAAGATATCGGTGAGGGGGGGACTACAGCAACTGTCCCATTAGAATCTCACAGGAAGCCAGTTTAGCAAATCGACTCTCTCAACTACCTCTGCTATGATCTTTATCCAGTCCTAATCTCATCTTAATTCTGACTTCAAACTAACTTCTTTGTGTCATCGTTCTGAAAGCCTCTGAGTTCGGTTTCTGCCTAAGCTGCCTCTCTGCCTCACAGTGGTGAACACACAGCTGGTGTTCCCTCAAGTGCTCTCTGAATCAGAGCAGGACTTGTGCTTGTCTGGGTCAACACGTGCGCCCACTGACCACTGACCCATGTGACCCTCCGACCCAGGTGGACAGATACTGTAGCTACAGCTAACAACCACAGAAAAATGAAGGCACTGCATATGGTTCCAAGAGCCAAGCCTGAGTTAATAGCCTCAGTCCTCGAAACATTTCTACATAAGAGGTACTGTGATCAGTTTCATTTTCAGGACAGGTACACAATTCCTCAAAGGTAAAATAAGTTATCCCAAATCAACGGACTAAAAGATAATGCTTGGATCTGAACCCAGGACAGTTGTCTTCAGTCTCAACTGCTGCACTACACTAAGAATGACTATAGTTGTTTATAATTTATAAATGTTAAAAATACACAAAATGCATGATTAAAATAAGAGGTTTTTAAAATTTTAGAATAGTTCTATTCACACAACCCTTTGCAAACCAGTGACTGTTTTCTGTGAAAAATCTTTCCCATCCAACTCTCTTTTTTTTTCCAGCTTTCTTTGCAATAAGGAATAAAGCTATCATATCAAGCTCGAACAAACACTTAAGGAAACATTGATTCTGGAAATTTCTAAATTAACAAATATTTTAAATGTCTTTAAAATATTTTTGCAAGCCTCTTAGTTGCATATATAAATTTAATTTTTTTCCTCAGCTATAATTAAACTTGAGTTTCAGAGTAGAAAGAAATAATTTGATTTATTCTCCTAATTGAGCAGATTTGAAACAAAATAGAATTGCAAATATCATCAGCAGTGGCTGAAACTGCTAATAGAGTATTGAAGTCATTACACCAGTCCAGAGTATCCTGGGCTCCTTTCTTCCTCAGAATGAAGAATATTTCCTCTATCCCAGTCCCCTTCCACCTGGGAAGGCAAAGAAAGCTTGGCAAGTGACTGCAAAGTCCTATTTTGTTCTTCTGGAAGTCAGATGTGTCTTCTTTGTTCTGGAAGGCACGGCTCTGTGCTGTAATTCTTAACAACCCTCCCCTTACAGAATACTTAGTGGCATGCTAAGTGGTTGCCAAGAATTCAAAACCATCACAGGTCGTAATGGATTATAGCTGAACGAGAAGCTGTTAAAATTCTACCAAGCCACCCAATTCCACACAGCTGAAATGTGAACAAGGGAACAGAGGTGAAATGTAAGCTTTTAAAGGAATGTTAACTGCTATCATCAAGGAGAGATTTTTTTTAAATCTACTGTCAGTAAAAATATGGATGTGTTCACTAAGATATGGGGTAAAAAGCCAGATGGAAAAACAAGGGGACAGAAAACAAAAAGGCAGACAATTTGAAGTCTCTATTTAATAAACACAGCTGGGATGCAGCTGAAGTCAAGGAGATGGAAAAGCTACCTTTTCAAACTTGTAGAGAAAATCTGCTAACGGTAAAAGTGAAACTGAATAATTGGTGAATGGACCTTCTCAAGCCAAGAAGTAGGCATGGCTATTTATTCCCTTCCCATAGCTTGTAGGATTTAGCATTCAAGAGCAGTTAAGAAAGTTGACAGCTGCCTGGGGAAGACATGCATTGATGTTCTCTGGAGCACACTGGATAGAGAAAGAAGAAAGATGCAAACCTGCAGCCAGGATGCCCTGGGAGAGGCAGTCATCAGAAATGTTGGTGTTGGAGCCTCCCCATGCACGCATGATGCTCTTTACCAAGAAAGCCTTGTGGTTCTATCAAAGGTGGTGCATCTTTTACTTATTCTTTTTATGTCTAGATGCATTTGTGAGACAGGTAAACCAGCCAAAGCCATTCTTTGCTGGAAAATACAGCTACTTCTATATAATTTCGGAGATTGAAGGACAACAGTGTGTGTAGATTTTTCAGATCTTTGTGTGAACCATCTTAAATATTAAAATGTTAACTGAAAGGCACAATGTAAGGATTTGTTCTAGGGCCCAGAGAGGCAGCTCAGCTAATAGAAGGGCTGCCTTGCAAACGTGAAAAGCTGAGTTCAATTCCCGGAACCTGTGATACACAAGCCAAGTGTAGTGTGCGCTCACAACCCCAGAGCCAGGAGGCAGAGACAGCTCAATAACTAATGCTCTCTGGTCACTTAGATGACTTAGACTCCCTGGTGGGTTCTAGGCTAAAGAGAGACCTTGTCTCAAAAGAAAAAGGGTGGGTGGCACTAAGGAGCAGCATCTGATGTTCTTTTCTAGCCTCTACATGGGCACCGGGTTTCCCTCCCTTCAATTTGTGCAATAATTTAAATCACTCCAATGTTCTGCCCTAGAGATAACTACTGGATTTTCCACTGGGCTCAATGCTGGAGCCTTAACTAAAGAGGTTGGATCATCTAAAGGTGCCGATAGTGCATAGACTATCTGAATAAAAAGATCGCTCTACGCTCTAGCCCTTTAAAAAACAATTTCACACTCAACTTCATACCGTAACTTTACACAACAACTCTATGAGCTAACCAGCTCTGTCCTTACAAACCAAGAACAAGGACTATTGGTACATTCTTACATGGCAAGCCACTTCTATTTTACATAGCAAGCACTTATGGAGCATCTACTATCTACAAAATCCTGTTATAAGCACCAGGATGGAATTTAGAGAGGAACAAAAATGCAGTCCTCCTCACAGGTTGAGAACTAGCAATGATTAAAACACTCAGGGTTTTGAACAAATCTGTGGGAGGGAGGTGAGAAAGGGTCTGTGGGAGGTCAGTTAATTTAATGAGTACCACTTTGCTAAGTTTAAATGGCCTAAAGTGTTCCGCATGCCTCATGCCGTGATGCTAGAATCCTGTGAAACTATGCACACTAGCTAACTGACAGAAATGCCTTCCCTGAGATGTTAAGCTGGGAGTTGGACCCAGCAATACAAACCAAAAGATGGCGGACTTAAACACTAAGCAACACATCTCTATGGGGATGGAGAGAGAATGGCTCAAACAAAAGCACTGGATACGCTAAAGGTACTGACAGTGCTCAGATTTCAGTGAGCATCTCAGCCTGTGCTTCCTTGGTGTTGGGTGGCAATGAAAGGTCATCTCTCATGCAAAAAAAAAAAAAAAACCTCTTCCAAATACTAATTGTTTTACAAGAATTTACTCTCCCCAATCTTAGAAGTGCCTAGAGAAATCTCCCCTATTATAAAAGCACCAAAATGTCTCAATTGAATGACACTGAATCCACAACACAGGGATATTATGTCCTGGGTGGGATGACATAATGAAGTCCCATACAGGTGACTGCATTGTAAATGTACTAGGTTTTTGTCTGTTTGTTTTGTTTTGTTTTAGGACATCTCTTTGCTCTGTAATGTGACATACTAAGTATGGAAAGTCAGATCATAGCTATTCTTGTTTTTAGTTTTAATGGTCTCAAAATTCAGGTAGAACTTTGGAGAACCCTGGTCATTCACCCAGCTATCCACCTGCCAATCACTAAAAACAAAAATTAAAATTAAGATACAACAACTAATAAATAAAAGAGTAACATTTCGTGTAGACCAGGCTTGTTGCAAGCTGTGGAGTGAGAGAGGACTGAAAACATGTCTTCCAATAGCTATAGTGAAAGGTTGAGCTCAGAGACAAACAAAAAATGACAGTTAAAAATAAAAGAAGGAATCCCAGTGAGCCCGGGGATTTGGTAGGGACAGTGACCTCCAACAGGGGCCTGAAACGGGGTGTGCTGTCTCCTCTTCATGGTGATAGGGGTCTTCTAACTCAGCTTTGGCAAACTCCTTCTACAACTCCTTCTAAGAGATGAAAAGCAGCCACATATGGTGGACCATGCCTTTAATGCAAGCACTCCAGGGCTGAGACGGAGGATCTCTATGAGTTCAAAGCCAGCTTGGGATGTGCTATGATACACTGTCTCAAAGAGAGAGGGATAGAGGGAGCACACCAGGTGTTGGTAGAACACTGATAGCTCCCTTGACCAAGGCCTAGAGCCCCACAACACGAATAACGACAGAGTTAGGAAAGAAGTCCACTTATTTTCTGAGAGCTTGAATGAATAGCTTACTTTATAATTAGTTAATAGTACCTTTAGACAAGTTGGAGAGACTATGACTCTCACAGAGCCTAAAGACAAAGTAGGGCAACATCATGAGACCCTACTAAAAACCCAATTTGCACTAGTGTATAATATAGTGATGGTGAGAAAAGAAAACTTTAAAAAGTGCCACTTTGAGAGCAAAAGGGTGGCTGTCAGTAAGGTGTCTGCTAGGCCGCCATGAGGACACACATTTAAATAAATCCCCAATACCCTCATAAACCCTCATAAAAAACTTATAATCCTAGCCCCCAGGGACTCAGAGACAGGCAAGTCCCTGAAGCTCAATCAGCCAACCAGTCTGAACAAATCAAAGAGCTTCAAGTTCAATGTCTCAAAGACTAAAGGCGGAGAGT
The DNA here is from genome assembly GCF_964271855.1 of Acomys minous. Classification (NCBI taxonomy): domain Eukaryota; kingdom Metazoa; phylum Chordata; class Mammalia; order Rodentia; family Muridae; genus Acomys; species Acomys minous. Next base: position 33,945,951 of record NC_140495.1, read on the forward strand.
GATTAAGGTAAAACATTCAGTGTTGAACTTCGGCTTCTACATGCTATCCATATGTACAGGAACATGTATGCACATACCCACACTAACAAGTACATATAACACACACACACACACACACACACACACACATACACACACACACACACACACACACACACACACACACACACACACTAGGAATGGAAGAGAAGGGTGGAAGAAGAAGGAGAAATAAGAGAAGGAAGAAAGTAAAGAAGAAAAAGTGTGATGTTTGAATTGGAGACCTAGACTCTATTGAAAATGACACGTGGCAAAACTGTCCTTACTTTTAAAATAAAGGGAGGGAATGAAGAAGGAAATGATGGAGGGAGAAAAGAAGAGAGAGAAAATGATGGCTTTTGTCTGTGTGTGTTTCCACTCCCAAGTGTTTGATAGTGGCATCTGGCTCCCCAGTGCACAGTGTTAAAAGGTATAGAATCTGTGAGCCATGAGGCCAAAGTGACCTAGTCCTTAAGTCATTGTGGGGCTTTTAGAAGTGACTGAGATAGTTCCTGCAGAACTTGAGTTAATAATTATGAGAAAGTTGGTTCAAAAAGAACAAACCTGGCCACCTCTCCATGGGGTCTCCTTGACTGCTTCCATCTTACAATGCTCCTGTCACTGTGAAGCCATCTGCTGTTGCCATCATTGGAGCTGATACCCTACTATGTTCTTTAGAATCCAGAACTATATGCTTAAATAACCTTTTTTTCTTCATAAAGATACCCAACCTCAAGTATTTCAATTGTTGTAACAAGAAATGGAGTAACATAGAAACCACGGCCCATACTTCTTGCTGATGCTTTTATCATTAAAAATATCTTTGAAAGTCGCTCCTGGAGATCAGAATCCTAGAGATTTGGCAGAGGACTCAGGATAGAAATGCTGCCTGTGGAAGGGGATTTGTGTGGAAAGAAGCACTAAAGGCTACAGTAAGATAACAAGAGAGATGTGTTCAACTTTCTTTCCTCGGCTGTTGTCTGTGCTGTGTCCTGCTATCACAATTTGGGGAAAATGGAGAGGAGTGTGTCTAGTGTGAGTCAAAGCTGCCAACCCTTGAGAGCAAGAGCCGCGTCTACTGTGAGCACCATCTCCCACATTCGAGTGTCTAGACTATGGCTGGAAACAGGGAGCTCTTCCACGAAGAAAACAGAAAGGGGGGGGCGGCTTATGGGAAATTATTATCTGTTGGGTTTTCCTTAATACACCCAATGTGAACAACAATCTGGGAGTGATACAACAAAGTCACACATGCACCTGCATCCAGCGGCATCACTTCTGAGAGACTGTTCACCAGAAATAAAGTTACTAGCATAAAAAAATTGTGTACAAGAATTCTAGTTGAAGCATTGCTGTGTATTGACCCCCTCAAAAAAATCACAGGAATCTTAATGTCTATCAAACACAAAATAATTAAAGTAGGTGACACCATAGTGCAAAATACTCTGTAGCTCTCTGAGATGCCGTATCAACATAGAAAACATGGATGTGCTTTCAGTGTTGGGAGATAGGCAAAGTATAAGACCGTTTTTTTAATAGTGGAAAGGGCAGACGACGGGAGGAAGCAAAGAAGAAGCTGAAGAATAAGGTATAACAGGGCTCGAGAGCTTAAGTTCTGTGTGGACTTGAGTCCAGGGCACGCCACTTACTGTGTGACTTGGAGAAATCAATTTCTTAATGATCATTGACCTAATTTACTAATCTGTGTGTTGTTCATAATGCCAGCTAGCTCATAAGTTTGTTGTTAAAAAAACAAAGTCATTCAAGGGCCTGCAGGTGGGGAAAAAAAAAAAGGACCTTGTTGTTCTTACAGAGGACCTGGGTTTGGTCCTCGTTGTAGGAGATCTAGGGCTGGCCTTGAGGGTATGACCTAGCCCTAACCTCCTTCCCCCCCTTGCCTCTTTGACACCTGTGGCAGACAGGACACCTGGGCCTGGGGTCATGAGAACAGGAGAGCAGGCCCTGGACTCACCTGGGCAGTAGAGTAGAGCTAACCCTGGTGGCTGGGGCACAGGCAAGCTGACCCTAAGGGCATGAGCATGGGAGATCTGGGCCTGACTCTTGTCTGCTGTGAGGTGGAGCAGAGGAGGAAGACATGCTCTCTCCTCCCTTTTGCCCTTGACACCTGCAACAGGCAGGAGAACTGGCCCCACTAGGTCACAGGAGCAGAACTGCTGGTCCTGCCCCTCACCTGCTGCAGCCCCCTGAAGAGCAGGCAGCACAGTAGATCTGGCCCTGGCATTATGGGTAAGCCAGCCCCGAGGGCATGAGAGTGGGAGAGTGGGCCCTGCCTCTTGTCTGCTGTGTGGTAGCACAGAGAAGGGAGAGCTGCCCTCCTCCCCTCCCTCAGCCCTTGCTACTGGCTGGCAGCAGGAAGGAGAATTATCCCTGGGGTCATAAAAGTGGGAGAACTGGCCATGTCTCTCACCAGCTGCAACACTCGGGAAAGTGGGTCTTGCATCTCACCTGGGAAGCAGGGTTGAGCTTGACCTGGTTGTGGGAGTTGTGGGTGAGCTGGTTCTGCCCCCTTGCTGGTGGCACTATTGCATGGGCCACCCAAAGCAGGTCAGGAGAACTCACCCCTGTGGTGTAGGTCACGGGAGAGTTGGTGACTTGATCAGCTAAGATAACTCTCAGGCCCAGAAGTAGGGCTTTGAATTGGCTCATCCCAACATGTGTCCCAGCTAATGACCTGCTGGAGTGAGTGAAGAGTCTGGTCCCACAGATCCAAAGCTACAGGATCTCCATGCCTAGGACAACAATAGGCTATCTGAGAGGAGTCCCGGTGAGCTTCCAGTATTAATAGTGTAGCAGAAACCAGAGGCTTTACACCAGACCAACACCTCATTGCCATGAACATTGGCAAGCAGGGCATGGACAAAAGGGTATATTATGGGACACACTGTGACACACTGCAGCTTCCACAACAAGATCTTTTTGTTCCTTTGGGGTAGTGGTTGCAAGGAGGGGGACCAGGATGAGGCGGGGGGGGGGGGGGGGGGGAGAGGGATGAATGAGATTGGAATTCAGCACATGAAATTCACAAAGAATTTTAAAACTTTTTTTGAAGGTATAATTTGGAAATCATAGGGAAAAAAAAAGATCAACACTCAATTTTAAAAATAAGTGAGAAAAACGAAACAATAAAAAAAACCATAATTTTCAAAAGTAGACAGATGAAAACATAAAGAACTTCAAACTTTTCTTAGGAAACAAAGAATTATCAATTAGAATGATTAATACTGTTCTACTTATCAAAGGGCTCACAGTTTTTAGAGGCAATCTTCTAAAATCTGCTTTAGCAATCTTCTAAAATCTGCTTTAAATTTAATTCTTGAAGGCAATTGGCATCTATCGCCACCTATTGGTGGTCAGTGGAAATGACTTGCCCTTGTTCTGAACTTTGCCTCTTGGCTTCTCCCTGAGACCTGGTAAATCAAGATTGGAAGGACAAGAACAGTTGAGTGTGTGTGTGTGTGTGTGTGTGTGTGTGTGTGTGTGTGTGTGTGTGTGTGTGTGTGTGTGTGTGTGTCTGTGTGTGTGTCTGTGTGTCTGTGTGTCTGTGTGTGTGTGTCTGTGTGTGTGTGTCTGTGTGTGTGTGTCTGTGTGTGTCTGGTGTGTCTGTGTGTATCTGTGTATGTGTCTGTGTGTGTGTCTGTCTGTGTGTGTGTGTCTGTGTGTCTGTCTGTGTATGTGTCTGTCTGTGTGTGTGTCTGTGTGTGTGTGTCTGTGTGTCTGTGTGTGTGTGTGTCTGTGTGTCTGTGTGTCTGTGTGTCTGTGTGTCTGTGTGTGTCTGTGTGTGTGTGTGTCTGTGTGTCTGTGTCTGTGTCTGTGTGTGTCTGTGTGTGTGTGTGTCTGTGTGTCTGTGTCTGTGTCTGTGTGTGTCTGTGTGTGTGTGTGTCTGTGTGTCTGTGTCTGTGTCTGTGTGTGTCTGTGTGTCTGTGTCTGTCTGTGTGTCTGTGTGTGTGTGTTCCCCTGTTTCTCTGTGTCTGTGTATGTCTGTGTCTGTGTGTCTCTGTGTGGGCACATTCACAATCATTTTGATTTAATACGTCTGTTGCAAGAAATTGTAATAAAGAAATAGCATCAAATCAAATGAGAGCATTCATCTGCTATCAATAGAAAGTCTGTTCAGTACATGAATTCAATTTGAGCCATTCATTAAATTAGTGATGGACTAAAAATATTAAGGAAAAAAGTCCTCACTTTGATGGTCTAAAAGTGTCAGCAGGGGTTGGCCAATGCCTGTCTGTATCATGAGGTACTTTTCCCGTTTTTAAAGTCTGGGATTACAGATGGCAAAGGTAAAAAGGAGTCATTTTAGAACTAGATGTCTTTTCATTTTTCTCTTCCTTTGTGCGTGTGTATGTTTTCTGTTTTTCATATTTTCTTGCAATGAATACACACTGCCTTCCTCATTAGAAAAGAAAATGCCTTTAAATAAGACAGAAATTGCAGGAGGTGAGGAAAAAAATCTGCAGAATTACTGAGTTCTTTTACTTGTGTGGCTGGTCTGGGCGATCAAATCAAGTCCCACAGTGCTGGCAGCTGGGCCGCGGCACACTGTCACACTGTCACACCACTGTCACGCTGGAGCCACGATGGCTTCCCTTGTTAGCCTGTTAGCTTTCACTTCTGAAGCCTCTAGCATCACATGCCTGTGTGGAACGAATCCTCCCAGCTCCCGCTTGCCTTTAATTCCCATTTCAAAACCCATTTCCTCTCAAAAGGCTTTCCCAAATTTCTCTAATACACCGCACTTTTCCACTAGCAAAATCTGTGATCCGTGAAAATCAATTCACCTCCCTGGGAGGCGGTTTTCCCTGCAACTGGGGATACTGAGCCTGTGCACCAGCACAGGGCTGTGATGCCTCCATAATGTCTGGCAGCTGGGGAAGGAAGGGGCCATAACTTAAGCACTGGTTTTGGGTTATTTTTTCCCCCTTTAAGTCTGTCCCATAACACCCTGGTTCCAGGCAATGTTAATAGTTACATAATTATTGTTTTAATTCTAGGTGAGTGAAAGGAGGACCAGTTTAAACAAAATCGAGTTTTTTAAATGGAAAAAAAAAGATGAAATTATTTCTAAATCTGACTGAAGGAGAGTGTGGACTTTTCTTCATTTGTGCTTTAAAAAGTCCCTGGTCTCCTGTTCACAAGGCCTCTTTGGGGCCTGCTCATCTCCTCATTTCACTCCAGAAAGGGCTGCCTTTGACTGAGGGCTTCCTTTATCATAGTTTGGTGAGGGGACGTCTCAGAAGAGCCTGTTACTTTGTGTTTCGGTTAGAACTTTACATCACTCATTAGCTCCTTTGGAATAGAAACCGTGGTTGTAGAGTTTAACCCCATGTAAACTCCCTTTCTTCTTCGGGAAAGGAAAAGCCAATTGTTTCTGGGGCCTGAAAACTTTGTCTGGCTCAATTTTTAGTGAAAGGCAAAATATGCAAATGAACGAAAGAAAAGGAGTGGTGCAGTTTTAAATGATGGATTCACTACTTGGGTTGAAAGCTGAGTCCAGCCCAGGTTCTGAACAGGATGGCCATCCGCGCTAATGCAAATGCAGGGGTAGAGCCTGCAGACCCTAGCCCTGGCCCCACCCCCCACACCCCCCCTACCACCACGACGAGTGAAATAGTAATAAATTTCCCTGAAGAAATGACTGGGGGCCCTGGGAAATACCCAGCACTTGTCATTGTGAGCACCCTGGATCCTCAGTTTGTTTAACTGAGACTCGGGCTGGTTGGTGAGGGCTACCCCCAATTCTCAGTCTACAATTCACATTTGAGTTCAACCTGTAGGTATGTCTTTTGGGCCTCTGACCCTTGGTCGCCTAAACAACTGCGCCTAGAGGCAAGATAGGAGTTTAGTCTAAAATACAGGATGCTCCCAGCTGCCTATGCCTTAGACACAGATTAGCTGATCTAAACAATTAGTTAGGGAACAACCCAATCCCTGCTGACAATTAGGATGCTTGAGACATCCTGCTGACAGCTGTGGTGACAGCAGAGGGTAAAACTACCCCCCACCGCATCAAGAAACTTGGTCCTTCTTGATTTACAACCCGGCCCCTACTTGCCACTACATATGGGTTTTGAAAGGACTGAAAAATGACCGAGAGGAGCGACTGGTGCAGCGAGGGACACGAAGCCATGGCTCTCTGTAACCTGGCCAGAGACAGCTCTCTAATCTGATGCTTCTGAGGACCGATGTGGCAAGGCAAACTGGCGTGTCCTTCCCCTACAATAAGTTAAACTCTAAAGTCAAGGTACTTTCAGAGACAGCGCACATCACAGAGCTGAACAGGCCGAGCCTTTAGGTCTCCGATGAACTTAGGGAATCCAGAAGCTCCCCGGACGCCAACAAACCACCTACTGTCTCTGCTACCTCTCTGAGGGGAAAGCATTCCCATGATAAATGTGGTGAAGAAAGAGTTGTCTGACTTGAAAGTTTTTGCATATTTACATAGGGTTATTTTCCGATTCCTCTATCAATTCAAGCCGACTGTGTGAATGCTCTCTCTCAGCCAGCGCCTTCCTTAAGATAGAGGGAAAAAAAACACACACACACTTCTACCAGCAGCATTCGGAGGAATGTCTCCAAACCTTAAAACCCTTCTTCACCGTGAGAAAAAGAAAAGTGGGACTGGAGAGGTAGATTTCTGTTTCCACTCTTCTTTTCAGATCTTTGGGTTACAGGATATTAAAAATAAACCTAGAAGACAACGCGGTGAATTTTTGGAGCAGCTGGAAAAGACACCATAAAGCAAGGGATTGCAATCAGCAAAGGTTGGTGGCAGCTGAACACATTAGACGCAGCCTAACAAAGGGTATCCTGTCCCGCCCCTCTCTGGCCTGTGAGATACAGAAGGGATGTCACACAATACAATCCAAACACGTTCTCTGTCCATATTGGGTTAAGAAAATACAGTGCCTGTCATTGTCCCCAGATGAGAGACATCCACAGATGGAATGTGAGAGAAGCTGACTTCCACTCATTTCACCGCCCAGGTCCCCCGCGCGTAAAAACCTTCCCAACCGCCAAGCCAGCCCTGGCCTGGGTACCAAACAGAACTCCTGTTCCTTTGCGTGCCTTTACTGTTAGTGAGGGGAAAGCCTTGGAACCGCTATCTTTCTTTTCTTGCCTTAGATGCCCGAGTATAAAGAGTTGTCACTTAAACGGATTTTGCTCTCTTCGTTGTGGGGTACTTTATAATGGCTTTACAGAAGCAATACATTTTTAAATGTGTAAGACCTTCTTTTCTGGCTTTCCAAGTAATTTTTCTTGATGCCTTAACAGTTATTGAAGCCGCATGAAGTTCAGCTCTGTGAAAATAGCCATCGAGGTCTGTGACACACACTTTAAATTGTGCTTTTTAGTTTTAACAGCCTACTCATGGAAATTCAACTTTGCGCTGTGAAAGTTCACTTTGACTTCTTCATTGACTTTTTTTAAAGCTTTTCTTCACTGGGAAAACATAACCATAGTGTAGAAACAGAAAAATCAAAGAGGGAGGCCAAGTTTGATTTTCTAGGAAGAAGTCCACACACACTTATAAAAAAAGAATTTGAAAGTAGACACCCTTGCTTAATTCTACGTTCAAATGAAACCCATCGGATCCTCTGGTTTTCATTCATTATTTTGAAATTATAGGCAAATACTTTCTGTATTTAGCAGATGTTGCATGAGGAATTCATTTCCAATATATAATACTAAATGTATGTAATCATCTCAGCAGTAAGGATCAGAGAATATAAGAGGTTTTCCTACAAAAGTCCTTGGCTTTGTTTTAGCATGTAAATATTCCTGTAGAAAATAATATATCAATATTAAACATTGGACTTGGCAGTTATATCTGCTGACATTAAAATATTATTAAAGAGTTCTAGAATAGGATCATATATTTTATAATTCAAAATGAATCCAAGTAGAGTCGGTAAGAATATACTTTTTAGTTTAAACTCTGAACATTAAAAAAAAGACCTGTATCCAATCAATTTTATGTCATATATATGATTCTTATCTACTTCTGACTAAAGAATATTTTTTAAAAATATTTCAAAGTCAGGGTTAAAATATTTTTATATTAAAATGAAATTTCCTTTAGAAGCTTAAATAGTTGGTTGGCAAAGTTAACACGGGTAGATCGCCATGACAAGTTTACTTCTAACAGGCCATTAGAGCTCATAGCAAATAGCAAACACGGTGATTAATGAGACAATTATTAAAGAAATTGTTACAGAGCAATCTACATTCGTGGTTTTCTAAGGCTGTTGATGATTTGGGGAAGCGCCTTGATCCATCTGATATGTAAATAAAAAAAAGAAGAAAGACAACAGAGAAAGTGCTTTTCTACTTGTACGCATGAGGGTAAATAGCTTAATACAGTAAAAAGGCAAAATGGACCCCTGAAAGTTCAAATATGTACAGATTTTTTAAATTTACTACAAATTTTTCAGGGAAAAAAATTAATTCTAACTGGAATCGCGACAGCCCTACTACTCCTTTAATCCCAAACCTTTATTTCTGTCACCTGTAAAAACATACTTGAGATAGCTAAGAGTACAAGTATCCAACCGACTTTTAATTACTTTGTTATTTTCATCGGTGCTGTCGGTCAGTAGGTTTTTAATATAAATATTTTACAGGTACAGTGAGAGAGAGCCTGGGAAGATTCCTTTCTCTGCAGCTGGAGCGGGCCTGGCGAATCCGGGCCTTGGAGCGCCACCCCCTGGCCAACCGAACGAAGCTCGTCATGGCTCCCTTGTCCCTGCGGCGAACAGCTTTATTCTCTGGGCCCACTTAAAACATCAATTCTCAACAACTTTATTTTCTGCACGAGGGGTTGCTGATTTTAAAAATCCGTTTGAGTCATTGCCACTCTGACATAAAGAGCTACCCCCGCCTCTCCCCCCAGATAGAGCAAAAGATGTGTGGAGATTTGAGTAAACGAATCCTACCACAACAAAGAAGGCCTTGTGAGCCCTGCCAGGGCTCCAAAATACTAGTGAAATTATCGGCTTCCATAACCACTAACACTATTCATAATGTTTTCTATATCGTTACTTTGCAAGGAACCATAAGTTTGAATAACTTCCAAGAGGAATAAACAAAAATAAATACAATTAAAGTTTCTTAGATGTCAAATCAGAATTTTCATGTGTGGGCCATTACATTCAGGAAAAAAAATGAGAAACACCATAGGATGGGATTAGAAATTGGAACAAATGCAAATAAAATGCACTGTGAAATGTCAATTAAAATCTTCAGTGGATTAAAGACAGATTTTTGGTTTGGGTTTTTGGTTTTGGGGTTTTTTTTGTTTGTTTGTTTTTGTTTTTACAGCAGCACATGTCTCCACTCCCCCAACAACGGATCCATATTTTACATAGTTTTAAAAAGCCAATTTTACCTTTTCACTGTTCCTTCCAAAGTTGTTTTTAGGTACCATGGCATAATGCCATCGAAATTCTACCTGTCACTTCAATATTCACCATTATAGAACGGAGATGTGTTCATAACATTAGCAAAACAATATTGTTGCAGTTTCAGTATTAGTCAATTCTATACACACACACACACACACACACACACACACACACACACACACACACACACACACACACACCACACTCCACAGGGGAAAGCCAGGACGAAGCTCTTCACCAAAGGATCTCTCGAACAAGGAACTCCTGAGTCCGGGCCAGCATTTCTGGACCTATGCGCCCCGTCGTCCGTTGCTGACCTAACAAATGGCTTTTGCAGGTATAATTGGGGTGATTGGAGAAAGAGATCTAACTCTGCGAAGAACGTTCAAAGAGTGAAATTTTTCCCAGGGAAAGCACTGGCAATGTGTGCAGAGCAACCATTAAATGGTTCTCTTCCTCCCGCCCGCCATCTATGGCCTGCCACTGTCTTCTCTATTGGAGCTTCTTGTTTTCAGAATAGCAGCAACAGCAAGGCAACGCCAGTGAGTGAGCCGCTGTCTCTCGGCAGTGAAGGAATGGCCTCAAGCTTTAAAGATGGATCATTGAAATATTTCATGTAAAGATGCTACGCTACATGTTTATGGGATGACTCAGCAGTAGGCATGCATGTGGACATGCATACACACAAACACAATCACACACACACACACACACAAATGAACACACTGTCAAAATAAAAGACAGTATGAAACAAAAAAACATCTTAATACTTCATACTTCAGTTTAACATTGCTGTATTCTCATGAAGTACAGAACATAGAAAATATGAAGCTTTTATAAAACATTTATTGCATAAAGAATAATAAACACACTGAGTAAAAATTTCAACACAGCAATACTTCCAAAGCCCCCACCGCCCCTTCCCTATGCTACCTCCCATCCCACATTACCCTCTGTGATACTCACTTCCCTTTTAAAATAATAATTTCACCTATGTGAATATAAACCATATGACTTCACATGTTTTTATCAGCTGACCTTTAGAAAGGCAAGTCCATTTTCCTGAAGGTGGAATTTCAGAAAGGCCATGGGCAGCCACTGCTGTCTCCTAGCTAATATTCAGATATTGTTAAGCTGTGGATAGCAAGGTGTGTGTGGAAGTTAACAACCAGGGCCTTCCATGGATCCCCAATCAGTCCTGAGTGTAGGCAGCGGGAGAGAAAGAGTAGGTGGGCAGCTGTGATGAGTGATTTGAAGACATGCGACCCATCACCCTGTTACCTTGAAACGTGACTCAAACCAAGCTAATTCCCACAGGCTGGAATCGTTCCTTTGACCTAAGGCTGTGCTTGAGAGCAAGCGTCTAACTCTAAGAAAGCCTTAGCTTAGTTTCTAGGATCTTGACCTGCAGAAGACTGTGAAACAATGACAACAGAGAGATAGCTAATAGGAACTCCCGAAGAATGGCAATTGACAACTGTTAACAGCCACACTGGCTAAAATATAATAAGTGCTTTCAATTTCAGCCCGCGTACCAACAGGGACTAGTGTTTCCACCCCGGACGGTGGTGACAGAGGCTGGCTTCCTAAGGCAGGTGACACAATACCAGATGTCCTATCCAGATTTTCTTCTGGAGTTTCATTATCAAAGAAACCAAATAATTTATGGAGAAGGTGAGTGTGGAAACCAGTGTAGGGAGAAAATAACTGAAAGAATTAACTGCCAATGCTTTGGACAGATCAGCCCAGAAAACATGGGTTCCTTTGGGCACATGCTTAGGCATTGTGGTGGCTCAGGTACTTGAGTTTTTTGTCCCCTATTGGTGGAGCCCCAAAACTCACTGGTCAGAAAAAATCTAGGCAATAAGTGAATTCTGAGATCAGAGAGAGATCCTGTATCATCATCATATAATAATAATAATAATAATAATAATAATAATAATAATAATAATAATAATAATAAATAATTTGGAGAGTAATAGTGGGAGACATTCAACCTTTAACCTCCAGATGCACACCCTCACACACATATGTACACAGATTCATGAACTACACACACACACACACACACACACACACACACACACACACACAAACACACATACACACACCAAATAAATAAACAAAAGCCTATGGTAGGATGGAGAAATTTAGTGTCTTCTGGTTAGTTTTTACTGTATTTTGGGGGGAGATGCATGTGTATGTGTCTGTGCACTCGTGTGGGATGCACATATATGTATAGGTATATGTGTGTATGTATATATATATATATATATATATATCTGTGTATATACAGGTGGTAAACCCTGGGTGTTGTTCCTCAGGCACCATCCATCTTGTATTTTTCAATAGATCTTTCTATCAGCCTGAAAGTGATGACTAGGTAGCTGGCTGCTGAGCAAGCCTCAGAGATGTGCACTCTCAACCTCCCTTGCCTTGGTACGATTAGTGCAGGGCACTGTATCAAGTCTTTTGTCTTGGGTTCTGGGCACTGGGCTCTGGGCCTCATGCTTACTCAGCCAGCACTTTGCCAGCTGAGGCATCTCCCCAGCCCTCCAATGTCTCTTCTGACTTGAGAACCGGCTGTTGTAACAACAAAGCAACAACACACTGCGATCCACGGTCACTGGGTTATAGGGCTCTGACTCTGAAGAGATTCTTGCAACTTCCTTATGAAATCTAACAGGGCAAATAAACTTGTTTGTAAGGACACTGTCAAGATTCCGGTGGCTCGTCAGGAACTTATTATGAGTTATTCTATCACTCTGAATCATTCTCCCCTCTGCTGAATTCAAAACCAACAGATTTGTGGAATTTTAGAATAAATAAACATCTTCCTATTATACACAGTGAATAACAAGGTTTCACATTGACATCATATACACACAAATGAATTTTAAGATTACAAATAAATTATAGGATAGTTAAAGAAGACCTTATATGCAACTAAATCACGGATTATAACTGTAAAAAGCAGATAATGTGATCTTATAGAGATCTAAGTATTTATTTTCTATAGGTTTTTATATGATAAACAATTTTCCAGATTCTCATAAATTTAGTTTACAATGACAATACATAGTATTATTAGTGGAGTTATCTGCTAAGATGGAGTTGTTTTAATATGCTGTTGCCTTAAATTAAAACCTCAAACTGCATGTACAATATCTGAATAACAGAGTCAGTGTCCCATTAGAATGACAGGAAATGCTATCAAGTGGTATGAGCAGAAGGGAGAAAAGGAAGTCCACAGAAGTAGAGTGATACACGTTTCTTTATGAGACTTTGTATGCATCTCTCCAGACTACAAAAGAGGAGCGAGCTATTGTGTTTTGATTGGTTATTTAAAGTCTAAAAACAAAAATCATCGCCAAACATTTTATTTCCCTCTTTGCACTTTAAATGTTTCTATAGCACATATTAATATAAATAATGGGTTTCATTATGTCATGATCATATATACAAATGTATTTCTATTGTATTCACCCCTATTATTTCCCCCTTATCTTCCTCACACTCCATCTCCCTCTTCCATCCTAGCCCAGCTTCTGCTCTCATGTCTCCTTTTAAATGATGTTCCCAACTGCATACACTTCATTTCTTTTACAACCTCAACCTTTATTATGCAAGTTTACTAAATTTTGCCATAACACACCAAAAAAAACCTTACTTCATGCCCTGTGGGAACGGATGTTTTCCATCCCTTCTTAGACTAACTTGATGCAGCAATACAGAGACTTTGAACTTTTTTTTCTAGGATTGTGCTTTTCTCTGAGAACTCATTTTAACTTTTGAAACGTCAAACCTCAGTACCCCTCTCTCAAGTAGCTGTGCTTTGAGAAATGTCCAAATATTTTGTATTCTCAGATCACTGAGGAGAAATATTTTAAAGTCCTTATTACTTATAAAAAACATTTCCAGAAAGCAACATGGCATTCTGAAATAAGCACGGGTTACAAAACATCATTTACAACAATGAATTGGACTTTCTAAAAAGTCTAATCTGAGCCGGTAAAAACACGGGATAACATGATCACGGCCGTAGAGCAGAACGATGCTGTTCTGAGACAACATGATCGTCACTAAGCAGGAATCTGTCAAGTCCTAAAAATGATGTAAGTTTCACAATTCCTTTATTCCCATCCAGGGAGTTGCAAATCTACTTCCTGTTGTTTTTATAAAATACACTATTTGAAAGCCTGAAAAGGTGACGTTATTGAAAATCAGTCCTTAAGTTAGCTGTGAAATTGCCTGTTGGCATTCGGGGGTCTGGCTCCCTGGTGGATGAAATGTGAGTTGTGAACTTCACTGCTAAATAATTCCATTGCACAGGCACTAATTTACAGAGCCACGGTTTGCTGTAAGTCGGAAAGCAATTCTAACTAATAAGGGAGTACGTTTGCCTCTCCTTCCAAGATCTGCAGTGCCTCTCACTGGGGCTGGTTTGAATATCAAAGTCCAGCAGCCCTCCCAGGACCCACAGGACCTCAAGGAGATTCTGCACATCTCTGCCATCCTCCTTAGGAACACTTGTGCCCCAGGGCATCTCTCAACAAAAGTATCAGATTTGCCTGTAATTTTGAAGCAAAATGTTTTCATCGTCTGTCACCTTGATTTTATTTGTTGGATCCAAGATATTAACAAAGGATGAAAATTTCTGATAGATGTTTTAAAATGTTGGAAATTTATAACCATTTTTAGCCTTTCATCAATTGTTTGCATATGGCACAAGTCTCAAATTAATCATTTAAAGAGGACGCCACAGATCTGTTCAAATACTTAGCCTTTTATTTTTTATTTTTTGACTGTAACACTTTGATACTTAGATTGTAGGCAAGCCAGCTAGATACAGAACCCTATTTTACATTTTAAGGAGCACTTTGCCACGCTTGCTCTGGTTAGTGTCAAGGCTTTTCAAAGAATATAATTTGAATATTTAAGAAAAAAAATCAGTTGATGTCAGCCTCAGTGGTTTAACAATCTCTTCTTAAAGATTCTATTTCCAGAGACCAGCAGGCTAGAGACTAATTTTATTAAATCTGTATTGACTTTCCAGGTTTTTGCACTAGAGAGGCTATCCAAGCCTCGCTTCACAGCTTTGTTATCTTAAATAATATTTGCACAATTTAGAAAAGGCTGGTCTAAAATTAAAAATTAAAACAATTTGAGGACTGTATGTACAATGTATGCACAAACGATATACACACTGGTTCGTGATTTCAGAACTTAGGTACACTGTGTAGTACAGCAGCCACCCTCCAAGCACCTCCCGCGCCCCCCCCCCCCCCCGCCGCCAGTTTTTCTTAAAAAGAAATGTCCCTTGGAGACAGAACTATTTGGCAGAGACCTACTTCTTAGCTGCATAGAGTCTGAGTTGCTGAGCTAAGTGCAAATTCTAATTAAGTGGCAGGAGCAGTCTAGTCCCATGTGAGGCACTCCTGGCCTGCTGATAGGTGGAGGAAAAACAAAACAACTGTCTTCCGAGGGGGCTCCCGTGCAGTGCGGCTGAGTTCTGTGTGGTCTCTTCCACGTTTTCTGTCATCCTGTTTGGGAACCGGTTCAGGATCTGTTTCTGTTGGCACTTTCCTCCTATTGTGAATATACTCATACAGTTCTCAAATGCTCTGTTGGTCTGAAATGCTGGTAATTTGAGCCTGAGGCTGCGATCTCCAGTTCTTTACCATCGGCAGCCTGCGGGATGGGATTCCTCAGAAAGGAATAGGCAGATATGTTCTCAAAGGCAGAAGAAATAGTCCCAGCCCAGGGCCAGCCATGGTTTATTATCTGTCTTCTGCCCTTTTCTTTTCTTATCTTTTCTTTCTTTCTTTTTTCTTTTTTCTTTTTTCCAGAGATGTCCAAGAGTGTGTTATTTCTACTTGGGGACAGTGATGGGAAAACCATCCCATGTGTTCAAGATTTTTAGCTGGGTTCTGAGCCACAACTTGAGAACTGCGATGAGACGCACAGTTTTCCACGAGTCGTTATACTTGTTGAGGGCCAGATAGCAGTTGTGAACGCTCCGCTCAGACCTTCCCTTAGAAACTGCTTCCCGCTGTCCATCCCTTGGGAGAGCTATTTCACTTTCCTTTCCTCCCTCTTCACACTGAGTCTAAAAATATGCAGTTATGTGAACAGAGTCTCGGGAATTAAATAATCTGTGTGTAACTGTTTCTAACATCCACTACTTACATATTTCTAGTATATCTAACGTACATTTTACTTAAGATTACCTGAAGATTTTTTTTTTAAATGTCCTATAGTTCCTTGCATGGTCAGTCCGGATCTCAGAGCCGGGTGGATGCCACCCTCTTGTTGTCACTGTGTTTTTGTGAAGACATTTGCTCATGGGTTTGTTTTGTGCACAGCAGTCTGCACTCACAGTCGCATTGCTGTTCCTGTTTGCAGGAACTAATAACAGCGATGCGATACACATGGGTAAATTTCATTCCCCCTCCCCCCCGCAAAAACAGCCTCAGTATCAGAAACACTACATTACGGAATTGTACCTGATGGCTGCACCTTCAAGTGTATGAAATTGCGCATTTGCTGAAATTAACCGTCCAACTAACACCTAAAGCCACATGGCCATAGCTTAAGCCATTCTCGCCGGGGTTATCTGCAACTATTTTTTTTTTCCTCCAAATTTCAGCCCCGCTAATGAAGACGTGACTCTTTGTTATCCTGTGATCCATCAGCTCCCCTCAGCTCCTAGGAGACCTGCTGCTTCTAACCCTCCTACGGCACCCCCACATGCTCCCATCCGTGTTCCATATCTCTTATCTTGGTCCTCACCAGTTCAGAGATGCCTGCCCCCTCCTTCAGATTCAGGACTGAAAATGAAGCGTAAATCTTACGGGCTAATAAGCACGGCAGTTACTTCAATAAAATGTTACTTAAAAGTCAATAGGCTGCACATGTTAAAGACATTAGAGCTGTTAACAGGCCGTTGTAAAACAAGCAGAATCTTTAATAACCTGTGTGCGATGCTATTCTCAGCCTGCGCCTGGGTTAGCCAGGCAGTGAGGCTCTGGCCAGAGGGCGTCAACCGCTCCTGCCTGCTCAGGCTCAACAGCAAGCCAGCATCCACGGCCAAAACCTGTTTGCTTCTTTCCTCTTAGCTTCAGCTCACAGAGCTACAGAGGGATGCCCCAAAGCTTTGCGTTACATTCACTCTTTCTCAAACCTGAATCCCCAGACTCAGCCTGAACAGGAGACACGGAACTGGAGGAAGCCAGTAGGGAACTGTACAAAACAGCCACAGCCTGCGGTGATCTTCTGGAGACTCTGGGCCAAACCCCAGGCAGTGCATGCTTCCAGGGACCAAACTAGAGGCTCGGAAAAGACTGACAGGGGAGGAACACAGTACAACCAGGTGAATTAGTCTTGCAGCATCTTGTTCCGGTTTCCCCTGAAGGGCATCAGTTCGAAGGAAGTTTTCTCTAGTGCACGGAAATGAGATACTTGGTTTCAACAGTTTCTTTCAAAGATGCCCAATGTAACAGAGACGGAGAGTAAAGCGTTAACAGCGAGAGCATCGCGGTACTTACAGAGCAGCCCTGCCTGCTTTCCAGTCCCTGGGTCTTTTCATTCAACAGAGAGTGTAGTCTCCTAGCTGGAGAAAGAAAGACACAAGGAGACACAAATTTTCTTTTCAGCTTAAGCTACTTTTAATTTTTAATTTAGCCTAAATTATTAAAATAATGAAGACTGGTTAGAAAGACTATCATAGATTTAAACAAAATTTCTCTAATAGCCATTTATCTTATATCTTTTTAAAAATTATTTATTTATTTTTGTTTTATGTGCATTGGTGTTGTGCCTACATGCGGTCTGTGTGAAGGTGTCAGATCTTGGAGT
Source organism: Acomys minous (assembly GCF_964271855.1). NCBI lineage: Eukaryota > Metazoa > Chordata > Mammalia > Rodentia > Muridae > Acomys > Acomys minous. The sequence goes on from NC_140495.1 coordinate 33,963,251, forward strand.
TACAGACAGTTGTGAGCTGCCACCTGGGTCCTGGGAATTGAACCATGGTCCTCTGGAAGAACAGCCAGTGCTCTTAACCACTGAGCCATCTCTCCAGCCCCTTCATCTTATATCCTGATTATTACTTTTTTGCTCAGAGATGGAATTTATAGATATGAGCTTCAAGCCAGAAAAAAAAAAGCCGTGCAGTGACGGACACGAAAACCTTAGGAAGGAGAAACAAGTGAGAGGCTGGATCAAAGCTGAAAATTATTATAAAATGGGTGTGATGACTTTACAGAAATGTTTTCTCTTAGAAGGTTCCAGTTGCCTCGCCACTGGCATCATCCACATTTTTTTTTCATATATTCCATGACTTCAAAGGCCCGTGAGTAGTGGGTCCTAACAATTGCAGAAGGCTACCTTTCTGTCGGTCCACGTCACAGTTTAATAACACTTCTCTTCATATTTGTCATTGTTCTTTAAAGATCTGGTTTTGTTTTCTGTGTAGGAGTGTTTGCCTGCATGTATGAATGTGCACCACTGTTTGCAGTGCCTAAAAAGACCAGAATGGGGCATCAGATCTTCTAAAACTAGAGTCAAAACGCTGCCGCGAGGGTGCTGGGAACTGAACCCAGGTTCTCTGTCGGAGCAGCCAGTACTTTTCACCTGCTCTGCCATTTCTCCAACCCCAACTTTTCCATGTTTCCCTATCTTCATTATGTAATTTAAACTTTCCCACTACGTAGTCATTCAAAATATAGGCACTGTTTCAGCATACACTTAGCCGGTCAGTTTTGTTGGTGGTACTGTCTTTGGAGTGCCCATGCACTTTCTAAGATGTCGGTGATAACCAGGCAAGAGAAAAGGATCTAAAATAAGGCATCTACGAAAGACAAAAGCTGTGGCTGTGGGAGTCATTCTCTCAACCCACACAAGCTCTGAGACATGGAGGAGACAGACATGGGGTGGCAGTAAGTCAGAAGAAGGATGGTTATATGTAAAAAATATAAATAAATAAAAATAAAAGTGTTGTGCCTAGGATTGGAAGAGTCCCCAACAATAAATAAGTTTAACAAAACAGTGAAACAAAGATGAGCAAAGGGCCCTGGTATCCAATGTGGGGAACAAGGCCAGACGGAGCACAAGGAAACAAGGCTTGCCCGGGAAGTATAGTACGCAGACGTAGTCTCTGCAGCGATTGTGTGAGGCTCCCATGACTCTTTCAAATGGCTTGGAAGAAAGGGCATAGCGTCGACTCCCTGTGAGCATTTAACTCGTTACTTCATTGTTTTAGAGTTTGCTCCCCGAGAGCCTGCTTCTACCTGCAGCACAGACTGTAGTAGCCAAGAGCAACATTTTTTCCATATTTAGCCTCCCCTCAACTACCACGAGAAGGTAAGAGCTTGGAGCTGTCCCCCAGCTTATTGTGTGGGCTAATGAGGGGTTGTAAAGCATGATATACGTGTAATGTGTGGTGTGAGATATTTAACACCTCTCTAGAGAAAGAAGTCCTAATTGTCCACCTGGAACTGTCTCCCTCGCCAATTAATTCCAGTTTGGGAGATTGACATGGAGGGTCCCACCTAATGTAACACATGCCTACAAAGGGCTTAGACAGGTGAGGAAGGAAAACCCCCTCCCTAAAACAATCACAAGGCCCTTCGGAGGAATTACTGCCTGCAGCAGAGCAGCAGGCCTGGCCCTGTGCGTTACAGGTAATATTTCCATAAAGGAAGTTTCCCTTTGCTCAGGCTGCCTGGCAAGAACATTTAGAAAGTAACGAGTAGCCACTGAAGCTAACCAGGGACGTTTTTTTCTGTCCAGGGAATTTTCATTACGTTCAACATTTGGAAATTTCGACTGAAGATAATTGCAGGTAAGCGTCCCCCCAACACATGTATTCATTTTCCATTGCATTGTCTTAAACGGGCACTTGTACACAAAAGACCTCCTTCCTGAACGGCTCAGTCCTCCAGGGAGCAATTACACAGAATTATTCAGCAGCCCAGTTTGCTTTGTATCCCTAAGTAAAGGCAGAGAGAAAGCTGCTCCCTGTGGCACTGGAAGTAGCAAATCATTTTTTTTTTTTTTACCTGAATGTTTAATAGCTACATTCATCACACTCCAGGAGCAAGGCTGCCCACACAAAACATAGCTCCACTGGTTTCACCCCACTCTTAAAAGTTTACCAGAAAGGCCAACTCGGGCCTCAGCATCAATTTGATATTCTGATTGACAATACACGGGGCTCTGGTGGTCCTGAATTCCAGCAGTGGAGTGGTCTAATGCAGACTTACTTTTCTCACCACTGACTTCCGGGCACTCTCCACAGTTTAGATATGTTGTAGTAGGTATGCTTTTGCACAGGAAAGCCTTAAATGAGCTGCCACAATTTAATAACCATAATGATAATATTTACAAGGCCCTTTTAAGCATTAGAAATCACTTTAATATGTTTTGCATTTGCTCCTTGGGATAATTCATTAGATAGGTTTAATGATGAAAAAAACAGATTTTTTTTTTTTCTTCAGAAAATGCCCTGTTGGTTTCAGTGCTTTGTCATAATTGTTCAACGTGACTGAGCCAGAAAGGTATGCATTTAACCTCTACCTCTCTGCTGGTATGTCTTGTTTACCTATTTTTTAGTTATGTTTTCTGTTTTTGAGTTTGGTGTTTATTAAATACGTTGCGGCGTGCTTGAAGCAATGCCCTTTACAAGCATTATCAGCTTTAAGCACAGATAAAAAACTATGGGCACAGAGGTCTCCTTGCTATTTCCTTCTGAACACAGCAAGTGTGCTTATACATGGATAATGTGTAGGGGTTACAGTAAAGCCCCATCCCTCACAAAGATATTGGCAATAAGAATGGGAGGCAGAGTTGCCCTCTGAAAAATTATTGATAAAATCAAGCACATTGAAAGAGCTAAAGAGTGTTCAGTAAAGGGAAAGGAGGGTGAGAAAGGTTGACTGTATCCCAGAACTCCGCCGATGAGACTGAGAGTTCATCACAGGGGCTTATACGCAGAAGTGAGCAAATGGCATTGGCAGGGACTGACCGCAGCAGAGCCTGCAGATGGGAAGGGTGGAATACACTCAGGGAAGACAGAGGGTGCACAGCCAGCACAGGGGCAATTGCTGCTTCCAGGGTGTGACTCAGCCTCAAGACCAAATGCACCCACTGTAAACCGTGGGTACCCTTAGCTCCCAAGCATTTCCGTTAAAGGAAAGTCCATTCTCTCTGATTTCTCAGGTCCCAAAACCTAATGATGATAGGCCTCCCTTACTAATGCTACCAGGAAACAGTCCTCCATGCCCACTGCAGCTGCCAGGTCAGGGTCCTCTTTGTAAACCCTTCGAGGCACTTTACGCATCTAACCATCTTGGTTTATAGAGACCTGTTCATTTCAGTGTGTTCCCGAAAGGGGCCAGAAAGGGACTCTCTAGGACTGTCAACAGTGAGAGCCACAGACTCAACTGACAGAGTGTCACCAGAGACTCCACTCCAGTTCTGTGCTCTCCCAGCATGTCTTTGCTTTAAAAAAAAAAAAAAAGCTTTATCAAGTGTTCCCTTTAGAAAGTTCTTTTTGTTTTAAGTTCATGAGTTTCACCTGATTCCATGTGAGACTACAGTTCATACTGTACTCTGGCCAAAAATAAAAATGTCATTTTCAGTGTCTTTGGGGGGGGGGTGGGGGACTCTTGAAGAAAGAAGAAGAAAACCTGATTTAAACAGAAGAAGGAAAGGCAATCCAGAGAGAAGTCATGACTCACTCAGAACCTAAGTTAGTTAGGGTGGTGGTTTAAATAGGAGTGGTGCTCATAGGCTCAGAGATTTAGATTTTCGGTCTTTAGAGAGTGGCACTACTTGAGAGGGATTAGGAGGCATGGCTTCTAGGAGGAAGTGTGGACTTGTTGGAGGAAGAATGTCTGTTGGCAGTGTACTTTGGGTCTAGGCCCAGTGTCCCTCTGCCTGCTGCCTGTGGATCCGGATGTAGAATTCTCAGCTACTCTTCAGCACCATGTCAGCCACTGTGCCACCATGCCCCATGTCATGACGATAATGGATTTAACTGCTGAAACTGTAAGCCAGCCCCAATTAAATTTCCTTTATAAAAGTTGCCATGGTCTTGGCATCTCTTCACAGTAATGGAACACTGACTAAGACACTTAGGTAGGAGGATCCAAAGCACACTTCACATTTCCCTTCTCTAGGCTCTCACATGTCCCAGAGAGCTGCTACTTGCTTTAAGCATTTGAGGAGGCAGGTGGATGGCCTTGAACTCTGCACTTCCCTTGCAAGTTCCTGGCATTTCAAATATCCATTTCTTCCCCTGCTTTTCCTGAAATCCTAACTTCCAGTGAAGCACATTGCCTATACAGAGATACACGCTGTAGAAATACACCTTTGTAACATGATAAAGGGCCATAGGCTCTCTAAGGAGGAAACAGTGTGCGTTATCACCAGGCTCACTTGACAAATTCTTGCACAGACTATCTCACTGGACCTATAACATTTCAAAGATCTGCATCCATAATGTCGTAGCGCATGTGTTGTTGGGGTTTTTTTTTCCCCTTTTGACTTGAATGACCTTAGTATCAGGAAGCAGAGGCAATGGAGAGAGTTGAAAGATGACATAACAAGGGTGGTGAGTGGGGCAAGTTAGCAGCCATTTAAGCCGCCTGCCTGTAAAGCCGACCAACTAAAGTGCTCTAGCGTTTCTTCACACTGGTCCAGAGAGAATTCGTTAATTAGTGCTTGAAAACAGATCTTTGGTGACAGTACCTTGCAAACGTAGTAATCATCAACTCACAACCACGTCCATAGCATGTGGTGACGGCATGTTGACTCTGATGGTGAACAGTTGTTCCTGTTGATAAAGCTGTGAACTTTAAGCCATTAAATGTGCTTTGCTTTGTGGTTTTGAGCCCCCCTGCCTTCCCCCACCATGGCAGATGTCATAGGGTAAAGTTATATCTTGAATATGTTCCTGAAACCCAAAGCTAAGAATGAAAATCATCAAAGGGCGCAGAGCTCATGATGAACGTGTTCTGACAAAGCCCCTCCTGTTAGAGTCGCCTTTGAGAAGTGACAGGATAAGTTAAATTCTACTGTCCCATCTCTTTCCTGCTAAGGAAAAATGTTGCCAGCTCACTTTGCAGTACACTGAAGTTCACAGTGAACTGTCAGCCCTAATCAATTTCCCATCTACTTTTATTCATTCTAAACACAAAGCACCATGGAAAAAAATGTTTTGATGATCAAATACACTCTCAGGAGACTCTTTACTCTTTAAAATGGGGAGAGCAATTTGAGAATAATTTACGAAAATGGATAATCTTCTGAAAAGTCCCCATGTGATGTTGTCTGCTCACTTCCACTTGCCAGCACTGTCTGATAGAAAAAAAAAATTGTTCCCTGCCCCCCCCCCATAAAAGGAGAGAAAGCAAAAGGAGGAAAAAATCCAAAGCCCAGAAATGTACCTGCCAATCAGGGAAATAAGAAATTTATCTCCTCAGAAAACAAAGACTGGCCCAATTACTTTGACTTACAACTTCTCTTTGTCCTCTGCTCTTACCTAAGTTTGATCTATTCATAGCTTTCTACAGACTGTACCTGAACTGCCCCTACACTGGGTTCCTTCTGTCTCCAGATCGCAAGCAACATATGTTCAATTTGTGGACCACTAACCTGTCTTCTGATACCAGGTTTCTTTGTAACACCCTGCTGCCCAGTACTCACATGGGGCAGGTGTGTTGTAGTGACACACGCCACTGTAGACTAGCTCTTTTGTGGTCTTGTTACTTGTCTTGGTGGCTTAAGTTTAGATTGAACAAAAATCAGTTTTGTACTTTGGGCCACATCCTTAGGGAAAGAGTGATTGAGCAGACATGCAGATGATGATATAGAAGGTAATGTTCTTATATATTTTGGGAGAGGTGCTATAGCACCACATTAGGGAAAGTCCATCAAAATGATTGTGTTGACAGTTGCTGTGAGTCTTCTAATTATTTAGAGTCTTACATGATCATCGAGGATTCTTTCTAGCTATAAAATTCATAGGTAAGCATGTCTCCCAAAACAACACATTTGGTGGCCTCAGAAGAATGGTAGAGTTGCTGTCTATAAAATCTGGAGCCCTTAATCTAGTGGGCAATGCCAACTAGTTCAAAGGCCAGCTGACTCTGGCAGCATTGCTCTTGTGTTAGGCCACCACACCCTTCTCTCACCTTCTAAAATTGATACGGAGAACTACAATTTTCAGGATGATCCCCCTGCAGGTCTGTCAGATAGAAAGTGTTGACTTCATAGTCTGATAGAGGCCTAAGTGGGTGAGCTCTTTAGATGCTCCAACACCTACAAATGTCCTCCCAAAGTTAGTGAGGGAATTATAAAAGATCTCTTCCTTCTTTCCGATTTTTTAAAAAAAAATTAATAGGCATAGATTTTGCACGTATGTTACAATGTTTGCAAAGATATCCACTCAATCATAAGTGTTTGCAATGGCCCTTTGGCCCTTTGGCCTCCAAAGCCTTGCACATATTTGAAATTCAGGGTACCAGTTTTAAGCCTAGATGGAACATTTTTTCCCTTGCTGCTCAGTGCAGTGACCTGTTGAAGGAAAGAATTTGACTACAACTAACACTATCTTTTTTTTAATGTAGACAGACATTTGGTTATCAGCTGGTGTGCTTTAGAGAAAGGCAGTGCTCCACCAGAAACCCTCGTACAGCTCTGCTTCAGGACGGCCTATTGTTACTTTCTGTTGTTTTTCTTTAACTCTCACTGTGAGTAGCCCCTTTTTTTAATGCTATGAGGTTAGATTATAATCCTTAGTTGCCTTACTTAATCTGTTGATAGCAAAGTGAAGCCAAAAGACCCCCCTCATCATGAGCCTTAGTAAGTGGAATTGGGTTCTCTCCGTGCTGCCTGCCAACAGGAATTGGGAGGGAACTGAAGTTTCTAAATTCTCAAATGAATTCCGAAAAGTAAGCCAATCATCCTGCCAAATTCCAGATAGAGAGTTGAATTCTGATTAGCAGTGTTCATCTACTACACTTCCAAACTGGTCCATGTAATTTGGTGTTGCCCTTTCTCTCCTCCTCAAGTGTGTGTGTGTGTGTGTGTGTGTGTGTGTGTGTGTGTGTGTGTGTGTGTGTGTTAATTTAGCCATTGGTCTAGGTTTCCATTATTTTCTTTCCTGTTTTTCCATGCCATTTCCACTGGGTTTTTATTATTGTTGTTGTAATGGCAGAAGGCTTGACAGGAAAGTGTATGACAAATGCAGAAGCCTGTCTGTTCTTTATAGCAATTCTGCTCCTGTAAGTTTTCTCCTTACCTGAATTAATATATGTGCTGCATCATTATTTCATTATTCATCCCCTAACCTGCTTAGTATTTCTTATATGGAACTTAATACCCAATCCATTGACTGTATATTCATCTGTTTGATTTATTAATGTAGATTTCACACCCAGAAAGAAACCCAGTGCATATTATTTGTGTACCAATAGTGAGTCTGTGTCCTTGAGACCCCTTCTGCCACTAAATGTCTTTACCACCTTAAGATACATTCAGACTATATAGTTGGCTCTCTCTCTCTCTCTCTCTCTCTCTCTCTCTCTCTCTCTCTCTCTCTCTCTCTCTTGTTTTCAGAATCACTAAATGTTTCTACATATGTAAAACAGCATTATATTATTTTCACTATCTATGTTACACTCTCCCCACGCCCTATACACACCAATTTTGATCTACACAAGAGTTTCCTTATTTGGATCTTTAATTATCTCCAATGGAAAGCAAAGAAAATCATCAATAAACAAATAACCCAAAGAGGCTAGGAATCTAGACCATGACCACGCAGCTCTGATATGTCAGAGGCAGGGATTGAACATGTGCAGTCTGTTCTTAGCATCTGTGTATTTAATTCTAAGTACCACTAGCAAAAAGTTCATGCTGGACTGTGAAATAGTGTATTACCTGTTGTCTTCCAAGGAGTATTTATCACCTTCCTGATGATCCCTTTTGTTTTGGTGGAAGCATTAAAATTATCACTATTCGGTGTGAACATGCAAGCTCATACCAAAGCTTTGCCCAAGTATTCCATATTCCTAATGTACTGAGCAATGCAAACAAATGGCTTTTTATTTGAGTTTCCTAACTAAAGTCATGATGCCAAAGGGAAAATGTGGCTTTATAATGTTAGGCAGGTTTTCATCAGTAAAACAAGAACACATCATCGTTTCATATGCTGAGATAATCTATTAATATTTTCCCGCTAACCTTAGAACTAATACCAAGCAAAATTCCACCACATTTGTGAGCAGGTTCCACAAAGGGTCCTGCAAACGCGCTATGCGTAGCTACATAACACATGTAGGTAGAAATTTACAAGCTACAATACCCAGACATCATGAGGCTCGGCTCATAATTTTCTCAACCTTGCCAGACTGTAGCAACATTTATGATCTGGAGATTTATTGATTTTAGTTTTTATCCCTCTTATAATATGAAACTACCCTTTCGACCATTGACCTCTTCTTGTTATAATGAGAGTAGGATAAAGAAACATATTTATAATACCACTCTTGGAAACAGGCAGGCTTTTTAAGGTGTTATAAAGACGTGCTGGTGATATAATGGCAGGGATTGTAGCAGAGGTCATAGAAAACAGCCATTTGACACTTGGAAATAGACCACATATGCTGATTAGATTTTTCCCTGTCTTATTACTTAGGTAACTTGATCACGTCCCATATTTGTAATTAAGTATTTAAATGCTTGACTGAGTACATTTCAGAACATTGTACCAGGGGAATTCAGTGGTCTCCAAACAAAATCAGATGTCACAGCACTTCAGGGTTATCCTAGGAAAGAGCAAAGCATGCACCTTCAGATGAGGATGTAGCAAGAACGCACTTTTATAATGACCTTGAAGGACTGGTGACGGAAATAAATACACAATGCTTGAATTATCTCAAGTTACACCTCAGGAAGTAGGTGTGTATACATCTCCAGGTCTGTCTTCACAAAACTCTTCATCTTAAAACAAGTTAATCGGACCTATCTGTATTTCACAGGAATGTTATGATAAAAGAGTAAATATGCTGGAAATATATTGTTGCCATTGTTTGGAACACTTAACAGTATTAAATCTCATCTGTTCCTAATATGTGACTGAAAATTTAAGAAACTTTGTTTCTGCCTTCTGACCCTAAACAAACTCAAGTAAAATTTATTTTAACCAAACCAATATGTATAAATTGGAGGGTATACACTTGTTTGGTTGGGTATGTATGTATATATGTATGTATGTATTTATTTATTTATTTACCAAAGGAACAAGTAAGTGGTGAGTCTAACATGGGGTAGAAACCCTAATTTTCACAGGACAGCAAGGTTGCTGAGACTTTGCATTCCCCTAGCCAATCCTTCTGGCTGCCCAGCACTAAAATGGGGACTTTTGCTAACCTTGAGAGGCCAGCTTCAACTGTGTCTCAGTCAGCTCCCGTGGGTTCTGCACAGGCCTCACGACAGCCTGCAAGTGGTAGAATTAGCCAGCCACAGCCCTGGGTTCTGAATAGGCATCAAGATATGGTCACATTAGAAAGCCTCACTATACCTAAGAGTTGCTCCTATGTGCGGCTGACATAATGAAAGCACATCTTTGTGGTCCATTGTGAAGATCTAGTAGCACCATTGGTGTAAAGTGCCCTGTGTGTCACACATTAATTCTCAGTAGCTTGATTCCCACTATCCACTCTTATACTTAGCAGTCTTTCCAGAAAAAAAAAGGGTCTCTCTCGATCCCTCTGACTGACTGTCCGTTCTTAAGTTTCATGTCTGGGTCCAAGGTCTCTCTAGGCCTCCAACTCACTGAATCTCCATGGATGAGACACCCGTAGTATCCCTATCTCCCATCCAGACGTGGAAGCCACATGAGATTTATTTGTTTTGCTGCTGTTGGTTGGTTTTAACTAATCACACTGCTCTCTGGTCAGTATGTTTTTTTTTTTTTTCTCTATAGCTCGTCTCATATTTCGTTTTATGAATACTGGGGGTAGGGTGTATATGCATATTAAAATTTTCCCTGTCTTATTACTTAGTTTCCAGCATTGCCATCCACAAAATGAACTGTTTGATTCACATTTGCAAGTGCCCTTTCCACAGTAAATCTATCATACGCTCTTTCTTACTGGCCATCAATATGTAGGCTTGGTCATCCTCAATTTAGCTCACTCTGCCGCTCCCACGTCTTGTTAATATCATAACACAACTGCTCTGATGCTTTATGAATTCCACAGCAGCAGAGGTTTTTTTCCCCCCCTGGCCTTGCAAATTGAAACTTTAATGGCAAGCCTTTCCTGTTCCTGCCCTGCCAATGTGTTTTTTGACAAGGCACAGGGATTTTTTTTTTCTCAAATCCTCTCTGCAACACCACTGCCAATAATTAGGCTGTTCTAACATTTCTAAGACCCAGTCAGTAACATTGGTGGTGGTGATGAGAGTGCGCCCAGGAGTTGTGTTCATTTGTATAACCCAATCGTATGTCTCGTTGCTTCTCAAAAACGAAGGGCTAACTTGAAATGAGTTGTGCACCATACTTTACCAGCAAAATGATTATTAGAATCCAAATATATACAGAATGCATAGCCAGCCAAGAAGGTGGTGCTTAGAAAAGCTGGCCTGGACTCAGGCCTAAAAGTGTTGGTGTCCCAATTCTGCACATCCCCGGCTAGGTGACCTTGGGCAGTATCTCTTTGACACTTCCTCTTCTGTGAAACAGGCACTGCATTCGTACTACTAAAATGTACAAGTGGCAGTTCTCTGAACCTGCTTCAGGGGTGGCCACCTGCTCAGAAGGGGGCGGCTAGACTTAGAAGCATTGCTGAAGTTCTGTATTAGTGAATTGGCTAAGTTCTCTGCATGTTCTGAAGAGTGGCAGATATTTTTTTTTTTTACTGAGAAATACAAACAGCTTTTTTTAATTCAGCTAATAAAAACTGAAAAGGAATCTTGGTAGCTAGATGGCAAAGTCACATCTCCGGGGTGTCCTAACTTTTCTATGAAAGCACCACCACTGCCTGGACAGAGTCCTTGGGCTCCGGAAGGATTCACTCTAGACACAACAATGGAGTCCAGACTCAAAGGCCAAAGAAACTTACAGTTAAGTACCAATCCTGCAGCTTAAGAGTGCATTTTAGTCTCATAAAAACAAATCAATAAGCCAATCGACCACTCACACACATGCCCACACCAATAGATTTTCTAGGATATTGCTCCAATGTCATCAAGATTTTAACCAAATAATTGAACAAGTTATGAAAAACCTTTGGGATGTCAATGACAGTCCCATCTTTTAATGAAGAAAAGAAACCAGGTAGAATACCCATTTAAGTATTCTGTTACCCAAGATTGCTTCCCAGCAATTCTTTCAGGTCAGTAGTTCCTACACAGAAGTGATTCAAATAAACTCAGAATAGCCAGGGAGTATTGAATGGGAGCCCCAAGACACCAGGGAAATATTCTGAGGTCTCTACTACATTTCCACTAACCAAAAACTCAACAGAACCACATAGCAAAGTACCTTGATGATTCATTTTGACAAACCCAAGTGCTTTGCCAGGATTACATCATGATAGCTCAGTTCACGGTGCTAATCTGCAAGCATGGTGAAGGCTCCTGTTTTATATCATGTATACATTAAATAAGACAGGAACATTTGCACTTGCTCTATACTCTCAGAGGTGTAAACCTTCAGCCATTACAAAGCCTAACATAATTCTGGGCTCACTAGCAGAGCTCTCATCTCCTGGAGGTTTGCTTTGGTCCAAGAACTGGTCAGATAATATATATGTGTTACTTTATTTGCCCCTCCTCAAACAATCTAATTAATTAGGTGTTAATTGTATCTCCACTTTAAAAAATGAGGAGCATCTTGGTGTCAAGTTAGCAAGCAACCAAGTTGTAATTCTATGGCAATTAACTTCAGAGCCCGTCCAAAAAGCTATCCAACTTTCCAACAGCTTCCCTTCTGTAAGGAGTATATGCAGATCATGGGCCAATACTGAGAGCTAATGATTAGCATATTTAAAGAGGTTTGGTGAATAGTACCTGGAATATCATAACTGAGCTTTGCATGTTTAGGTGCAATGAACGCACAACATTTAAAATGAGGAGGAAGTGGCAATCAAGGACCACAGGAAAAGTGACTAAAACAAGATGAAGAGAACAGGTCTAGTCATGGAGGCTATATCTGTTATTCCAGAAACTGGGAGTCTGAGATAGGAGGATTGCTACCAGTTCAAGGCTAGTCTGGGATGCACAGTGAGTTCCAGGTCAAGCTGGAATAAAATAAGATCCTGTTTCAAAACCAGAATAATAATAATAATAATAATAATAATAATAATAATAATAATAATAATAATAATAATAATAATAATAATAAATACAATAAAAATCAAACCAGGGCCTAGAGAGATGGATATGGCATCTCTTACAGACTCGTATATCTGAACACCTGGTCGCCAGCTAAGGGCAGTGTCAGAGAAGATCTGAAACATTTAGAAGCCAAAGCCTCACTGGAGGAAGTGGAGCACCGGCTGCAGACCTTGAGTTTCTACAGCCCAACCCCACTTCCTGTTCCTAAGAATGGATGCAGTGTGAGTGGACAGCCTTCGGCTCCTGCCACCGTACCTTCCCTGCCTGCCGCTTTGTCCTTTGTGCCACGGGGGACTATGCTGCTCTGCAACAGTAAGACAAAAGAAGAAAGTGATTGATTGATTAAGGGAACGTGAAGACAGGAGGTCATAGAACAGGAAAAGGACAACCAGTATGGATAAAATGCAAAATACTGATTGTTTAAGAATGTATACAGCATTGCATGGCTGGCCTGATTTTCCCAGTGCCTGTGTGACGGTTCCTTTGCCTTGCCCGTTATTACACATCATGTCTTGTCATCTTCCCTAGATCAGTCTTGTTCTTTGCTTAAAAGTAAATATTTTCATCAATGTCTTTAGGAATAATCTTTTCTCTTTTTAGTTTAATGTAATCTTTTTTTCTTTTTTAAATTTTAATTTATTATAATTTATTCTGATTACATCTGGATTGTTATCCTCTTGCTTGTATCTTCTCATTCCCACCCTCCCTCCCTATTCTGCCCTAGGCCTCTGACAGAAGGGGACCTCCACCCCCAGCATATGACCACAGCCTATCAAGTCTCATACAGATAGCCTGCTTCCCTTTCTTGTTAAGATCCTTTTCAAAACTTATTCTTGGAGAGAGAGAGAGAGAGAGAGAGAGAGAGAGAGAGAGAGAGAGGGACTAGTCACTTTATATCCTGAATGCAGCCCCTTCCTCCTTTCCCCCTTGTTCTATGGTCTCAGTGACTGAGTTACTGGTGAGCCCCATGCCTACTGGGCAGTGATGTGGGTTCCTGGAGTCCGAACTCCATTCTTCATGCTTGCACAGCATCCATCTTATTCCCCAAGTCGTTGCCCCATCCCCTCTCTGTTACTTTTATACTTCATTTTCACTGGTTTAATACTTTTTAAAGTTAAATTTCTGTAGTCATTTGATCCTTTCATCTTTTGTTTCATATTATGTTTTATGTCTTTACTGATAAATGCTAGGCTTCAGAGGTTTCAGTTCATGGTCCACGTTACTTTGTTGGTTTAAGACTTTGGTGACACAATATATCAAGGCAGAAGTGTATGATAGAAGGGGTTTATCCATGAAGAATGACCAACAAGCAAATAGAGTCAGGAAAGGTCCCAGGTCCCAATATCACCCTCTCCTCCTTCCACTAGGTTCCGCATGTTAAGGGTTCCGCAACCCTCACCCCCACTGACACTATAACTACCACCAAAGTACTCCTAAATCCTGCTTTCTCACAAATCTCCCAGCCTGCCCATCCGGCATGTTGGATCTTAAAACCCTCATCATAGGAACCCTCCCCGCCAATCCAGGATTGTCTGTCTCAAAGGCTCTAATAATCCCTGTGAGGTAGGCATTTTAATTCTTAAAACTGCGATTGCTTCCTAACCTCTCAAATATTTGGGTTCTTAAAGGAGCTGTCTGGCTTTAAACCCTAGGATCAGTTAAAATCTGGAGAGGCATCTACCACCGGGCCAAAAACCAAAAGGAAATTAATTCAAACCTTAGGAAGGAAGGAAACAGGTGTATACTCTGGTGAGAAAGATTTCCTGGAGGTTAAAATTACACAGCTGTCCCTGCAAGCCAAAGTTCTTCTTTGTTCTACAGTTTTGACTAGTAAGACTGCCTTCAAACACTATGCTTTACCTAACCCTAACCCTTCTGTTTTATATTCTGAATTTCTTCATCTTTATTTATAAACTCTTTTCATAAACTTCTTTTCTAACCCTTATGCATCTCCTAGTATGTTTGCCTTAGATATTTGTCCCCAGAACAAATTTACTTTCATTCATTTCAATTCATTTGGAAAGTTTAACATCTGCATCATACTTGGTATTTTGATAAGACAGTGCACTTTATTCTTTTTTCCTTTTTATATGTATGTCTTGTAAGTTATTTAAAACCAGGTATTCTTGAGTCTCTAGAGAGGTATCTCAGAAGTTAAGAGCACCGCGGCTCTTGTAAAGAACCCAGGTTCAATTCTCAGCACCACATGGTGGCTCACAACTATCTAACTCCAGCTCCAGTGGGTCAGATGCCCTCTTCTGGCACCTGCAGGAAATGCACAAACATGCACAAACCCACCCACCTACAGACATACATGAATGTAAAAAAAAAAAAAATCAAAAAATAAATCTTCAAAACTCCAGATATCTTATGTAAGTTAGCACCGCTGAAGTCAAGTCTTCATATGCCAGAAACAGCTCACTACACTTTAGAGTTAGGACAATCCGTTGAGTATTCAGGTAGCTAGGTTTGGGAGTAACTGTTTGCTACTGTTTTAGTCGGTGTACTACACCCCTTAGATCCTGGAACTCGGGTCATGTTTTGGGTAGTGAATAGTGGTTTGTTAGAGGTGTCATTTGTTTGTTTCACATTTCCTCTGATGCTGATTTATGCTTTTCCCTTACACCAGGCTTCAGAAAGTCTCTTTCTTACTGTTTCAAGTCTCTAATGCAATGCTGCTATTACTACTGTGCTGTTGTTACTACTGTGTTGATTTTACTACCCACTTATGACATTCATTTAGCTTGGTGATGAGCTTTTTTTTTCTCACTAGTCCAATAAAAAAAAATCTCAGTTTTAGAATGACATGGTGACACACCCATAATCCTAGTACTCAGAATTCAAAGACAGCTGGATTTCTGTGAATTCAAGGCCAGCCTGGTCTATATATCAAGTTCTATGACAGGTAGAACCATATAGTGAGACCCTGTCTTTTAAAAAAAATGAGAACTAATGATAATAATAAATCTCAGTTTTAGTCACATGGTGGGCCCTCATACTGGAAGCATAGACTTCTCAATGTGTCTGCATAGTTCTGGGCCCAGAACTTTATGCTAAGTGCAGTGGGTTTTTCAGTAGGTTCCTGAGGATGACAGAGACATCTTTGTTTCCTGCAAAACACACACACACAAAAACACACACCACAGAGAGAGGGTGGTATATGGTTAAGGGTTTTGCTTTCCTGAGGGCAGTATCATTATAGATTCCTCAGGACTCTTGTCTGCTTGCTTGCTGCTATTCCCAACCCAGGATGATTTTCATTAGACACCTCAGGAGCATTGGCAGTCTTTCTTGTGGGTGCCAGTGAGTGAAGGGTCTTCAGGTGGAAGACTCCCCTCTCAACTCTCTCCTGAGGATTCTACCTTACATTTCATCTTTCTTTTTTTTTAAACCCCAGCTGCTTATTTTCTTAATATTCACCTGTGTCTGTCCCAGTGCAACAGTGTTCACTTTCTACCTCTCTCCAAAAATGTTTATGAGCACAGTTCTCTGATTATAAATAAATAAATAAATAAATAAATAAATAAATAAAATAAAAATAATAAATAAAAAAAGTCCTAAATTTGTAGTCTGTCTGACTTGTTTGTTTGGGTTGCTGTGGGGGTTGCGGGCTCACTCCTTCCAGTTTTCCATATTCTAAGGATACCTTTCAGAAGTGCTCAGAATATACATTTTGGGCTGTAAAGATCATACAAGTTTATTGGAGAAGCCTGGGAAATAAATGATGATATAAACAAAACAAAGGTTCCCCCCATGGCATTCTTATGCAAACATGAATATTTTGGTATATTTTAGAAAGCTTCAGATAGAGTTTGAGTTCCAGGGTCTCTGCTTTCTTTATGGATAAATCCCTATTCACCTCTCATTTCTACCCAATGAGTGATGTATTTTAAAAGATAAATTTTAAATACTATGTAAATGCCTGGATCTCAGAGACAATGACTGGTGAAGTCAACCAATATTGTACATCATAGACTCAAAACTTTCCTTGAATTATTTTTTCTAAAGATGTGTGTCTGAAAATAATATGATATTCATTACAGTTTGTGAGACCAAAGATTATTTCAATCTAACCTAAATAGATGAAAAAATACAATTATTTTACCTTATGGATCTGAACCCAAATTTGCTTGATTTAAAAATTTGGCATGGGTGATATAAGATGGCGGCGAGCAGTGTGGACCGTGTTTGGAAGCTCCAGTGAACAATTCAGGGAATTGCATAGATTTCTGAGCCAGGAACACCAAGGTCCCCACACCACGGCAGCAGGAGTGCTCCAAGGTTTGGAGGGACCAGGGTGCTGAGGACCTGAGTGCCCCTGCACATGGGAGGAGCACGGATTTTCTTGGATCAGAGCAGCACCAGCAGAGGCAGCAGCAGCAGTGGCACCAGCGGCAGCAGCGGCAGGGGCTGAGGTTTGCAGCTCAGAGCCTTCCAGTGGAGGCGATTGGTGTGGTGGCCAGTGGGAGTTGCTGCGGGAAAGGGGACTCTGAACAGGATTTGGGTCACGTGGTGCCTTGAGACCCAAACTGTACTCGGTGGACAGTTCAGCCCCAGAGTCCCGAGTTCAGCTCAGTGCACAGTGCCTTGGAGACACTGGCTCAGCTCAGCAAGCAATTCTGCCCGAGGCACCAGCTCAGCACAGCCACAGTTCTCCTGCTGTGACACAGGCTGGGTGCAGTGCTCAGTTCCACCCTAGGCAATAGCTCAGCGCAGCCGCAGTTCTCCTGCTGTGACGCAGGCTAGGCAGAGCGCTCAGTTGCACCGGAGGCGCTAGCTTAGCGCAGCCGAAGTTCTCCTGCTGGGTGGAGCGCTCAGTTCCATCGCAGGCACTAGCTCAGCGCAGCCGCAGAAGGCTATGGATACCTTGGCCTGACCCAACGCTCATTCAGAGACCCAGAACGATTGCAAGACCCACAGCACAGGGGAGCTGAGGATCACTGGCTGTGAGAGCCCAAAACAACAGGGCTAACCTCCTGCCATCCACACCAGTAAAGCATCAGAGCTTCCAGCCTATGGAAATCATGAGAAAACAAGTGAATCTATCATCAGACTCCCTCCATCCAACTCTGGAAGCTACCCAAAAAAAACAGAGACAGCAAGATGTCTAAAGGACAGCGTAAAAGCATATGCAAAAAAACCCAAACAACATGGTGTCTCCAGTTTCCAGCTATCCCAAAGAAAATAACCCAAAGAACTCAAATACAATGGAAACACAAGAAAATGACCTCAAATCCTTGGTAATGAGGATGATAATGGAGGAAACAAATAAAATTCGTAATGAAATGCAGGAAGATGCACCCAAACAGGTGAGAGACATGAAAGAAGCACATAGAGTGGAACTGGAAAAATTTCAGGGAAATGCAAACAACCACATGAAAGAAATAAATAAAACGGTCCAAGCTCTGAAGACCTATAAAGTGGCAACGGATGAAACTCAGGAATATACAAAAAAATCAGATGAAAGAAATCAAAAAATCAGTTCAAGATCTGAAGATGAAAATGGATTCAATGATAAACACACAGACAGAAGAAAAACGAGAACGTGAGACCTCAGAAAAGAAGGTGAGCAACACAGAGGTGAGCTTTTCTAACAGAATTTAAGAGATGGAAGAATGAATCTCAGGTCTAGAAGATACAATCACAAATCTTGAAGCAACCATTAAAGAAAATGCCAAATCTGGAAACTCCTGACACAAAACATCCAAGAAATTAAGGACACCATGAAAAGAAGAAATCTGAGGATAATAGGCATTGAAGAAAGAGAAGATATCAGACTCCAAGGCCCAGAAACTATTCTCAACAAAATCATAGAAGAAAATTTCCCCAATCTAAAGAAAGAGATGCCTATAACCATACAAGAGGCCTACAGAACACCAAATAGAATTGATCAGAAAAGAAAAACTGCCTGTCACATAATAATCAAAACACAAAACATACAGAACAAAGAAAAAATATTAAAAGCTGCAAGGGAAAAGGGCCAAATAACATTTAATGGCAAACTTATCAGAATTACACCCGACTTCTCAGCAGAGACCATAAAAGCCAGAAGGGCCTGGATAGAGACCCTGCAAACCCTAAGAGACCACAGATGCCAGGCCAGACTACTTTACCCAGCAAAACTATCAATAACCATTGGTGGAGAAAACAAAATATTCCAAGAAAAAAAAAAACAAATACAAACAGTACCTATCCACAAATCCAGCTTTACAGAAGGTACTAGAAGGAAAACTCCATCCCAAATGGTCAAGCTACAACCAAAACTACTCAGGAAATAGATAACTATACCATGGCAAAAACACAACTACACAAACGCTCAACTGGAAACAACATCAAAATTAAAACTCTTAACAGTCACTGGTCATTAATATCTCTCAACATCAATGGTCTCAATTCTCCAATAAAAAAACACAGACTAACTGAATGGGTGCAAAAACAAGATCCAACATTCTTCTGCATTCAAGAAACACATCTCACCCATAAGGATAGGCATTACCTCAGGGTAAAAGGTTGGAAAAAATATTCCAAGCAAATGGTCACAAGAAGCAAGCAGGCATAGCCATTTTAATATCGAACAAAATAGACTTTCAACCAAAATTAATCAAAAAGGATGAGGACAGACACTTCATACTCATCAAAGGTAAAGTCAACCAAGATGACATCACAATTCTGAACATCTATGCTCCCAATACAAGGGCACCCACATTTGTAAAAGATCTGCTAAAAAGGCTTAAACCACACATCAATCCCCACACAATAATAGTGGGAGACTTCAACACCCCACTCTCACTGAAGGATAAGTCATTGAAACAGAAACTAAGCCGAGAAATAACATCATTAACCAATGCCATGGGTCAAATGGATCTAACAGATATCTATAGAACCTTTCACCCAAACAAGAAAGAATATACCTTCTTCTCTGCACCCCATGGAACCTTCTCCAAAATTGATCACATCATAGGTCACAAAGCAAGCCTCAACAGATACAAGAGGATTGAAATAATACCTTGTATCCTATCAGATCACCATGCTCTTAGGCTGCAATTCAACAACAACAGAAATAACAAAAAGCCTACATGTACGTGGAAACTAAACAACTCTCTGCTAAATGACACCTGGGTCAGGGAAGAAATAAAGAAAGAAATCAAGGAGTTTCTGAAATTCAATGAAAATGAAGGAACAACATACCCAAATTTGTGGGATACATTGAAAGCAGTGCTAAGAGGAAAATTCATAGCACTAAGTGCCTTTAAAAAGAAATTGGAAGCATCGCACATAAGCACCTTAACAACACAACTAGAAACCCTAGAAAAGAAAGCAGAAACACCCAAAAAGAGTAGACGTCTGGAAATAATCAAACTCAGGGCTGTAATTAGCAAATTAGAAAGTAAGAAAACAGTACGAAGAATCAACAAAATCAAGAGCTGGTCCTTTGAGAAAATCAACAAGATAGACAGACTGTTAGCCAAACTAACTAAAAGGCAGAGAGACAGTATTGAAATCAACAAAATCAGAAATGAAAAGGGAGACATAACAACAGACACTGAAGAAATGCAAAGAATCATAAGATCCTACTTTGAAGGCATATATGCTACAAAATTTGAAAATCTAAAGGAAATGGACAATTTTCTTGATCAATTTCACTTACCAAAGTTGAGTGAAGAACAGATAAACAAGCTAAATAGTGCCATTTCCCTTACAGAAATTGAAGCAATCATTGATAGTCTCCCAACCAAAAAAAGCCCAGGGCCAGATGGTTTCAGTGTAGAATTCTACCAGACCTCCAAGGGCAAGCTAATACCGATACTCTTCAAGCTACTTCAAAAGATAGAAAGGGATGGAACATTACCAAATTCATTCTATGAGGCCATAGTCTCACTGATACCTAAACCTCACAAAGACTCAACAAAGAAAATTTCAGACCAATTTCTCTTATGAACATCGATGCAAAAATACTAAGTTAAAAACTTGCAAAATGAATACAAGAACACATCAAAGATATCATTCATCATGACCAAGTAGGTTTCATTCCAGGCATGCAGGGATGGTTTAATATATGGAAATCCATCAATGTAATCCACCATATAAACAAACTGAAAATAAAAAACTACATGATCATCTCTTTAGATGCAGAGAAAGCATTTGATAAAATCCAACACCCATTCATGTTTAAAGTTTTAGAGAGATCAGGGATACAAGGCACTTTCCTCAACAAAATAAAGGCTATATACAGCAAGCCAATAGCCAAAATCAAAGTAAATGGTGAGATACTCAAGGAAATTCCTCTAAAATCGGGAACAAGGCAAGACTGCCCACTCTCTCCATATCTCTTCAATACAGTACTCGAAGTTCTAGCCAGCGCAATGAGACAACAAAAGGAGATCAAGGGTATCCAAATGGGAAAGGAGGAAGTCAAATTATCCCTATTTGCAGATGATATGATAATCTACATAAGTGATCCTCAAAATTCCACCAGAAAACTCCTACAGCTGATAAACACCTTCAGCAAATTGACTGGATACAAAATTAACTCAAAAAAGTCTGTAGCCTTCCTATACACAAATGACAAGCTTGCAGAGGAAGAAATTAGGAAAGCCATACCCTTCACATTAGCCACAAGCAATATAAAATATTTAGGAGTTACTCTAACTAAGCAAGTGAAGGACTTGTTTGAAAAAAATTTCAAAACTCTGAAGAAAGAGATTGAAGATGACATGAGAAGATGGAATGATCTTCCTTGCTCATGGAATGGGAGAATTAACATAGTAAAAATGGCCATCCTACCAAAAGCAATCTACAGATTCAATGCAATCCCTATCAAAATACCTACACAACTTTTTAAAGACATTGAAAGTTCAATTCTGAACTTCATATGGAAAAACAAAAAACCTAGAATAGCTAAAACAATCTTGTACAATAAAAGGTGCTCCAGAGGAGTCTCCATACCTGATCTTAAACTGTACTATAAAGCAATAGTAATTAAAACAGCATGGTACTGGCACAGCAACAGGCTGGTTGATCAGTGGAATAGAATCAAAGACCCAGATATGAATCCACACACATATGGTCATTTGATTTTCAACAAAGAAGCCAAATCCATTCAATGGAAAAAGGAAAGCATCTTCAACAAATGGTGCTGGTCTAACTGGATGTCTATGTGTAAAAAAATGCAACTGGACCCATATTTGTCACCTTACACAAAACTCAAATCCAAGTGGATTAAAGACCTCAACATAAAACCAGAGACACTAAGTCACTTAGAAGAAAAAGTGGGGAAGAACCTGAAACACATTGGCACAAGAAACAACTTCCTGAACAGAATACCAACGGCCCAGGCATTAATGTCAACAATTAATAAATGGGACCTCATGAGGCCGAGAAGCCTCTGTGAGGCAGGAGACACTGTCAAGAGAACAAAGCGACAGCCTACAGACTGGGAAAAGATCTTCACCAACCCTACATCTGACAAAGGTCTAATATCCAAAATATATAAAGAACTCAAGAAATTAAACACCACCAAACCAAATAACCCAATTGAGAAATGGGGCTTGGAACTAAACAGAGAATTCTCAACAGAGGAGTATCAGATGGCTGAGAAACACTTAAAGAAATGCTCAACCTCCTTAGTCATCAGGGAAATGCAAATCAAAAACACTCTGAGATTCCATCTTATACCCATCAGAATAGCTAAGATAAAAAATTCAAGCAACACCACATGCTGGCGAGGATGTGGGGAGAGAGGAACACTCCTTCATTGCTGGTGGGAATGCAAACTAGTACAACCACTTTGGAAATCTATCTGGTGCTATCTCAGAAAAATGGGAATAGGGCTTCCTCAATACCCAGCTATTCCACTCCTTGGAATACACCCAGAAGATGCTCCAGCACACAACAAGAAAATTTGCTCAACCATGTTCATAGCAGCCTTATTCATAATAGCCAGAACGTGGAAACAACTTAAGTGTCCACAGTAGAAGAATGGATAAAGAAACTGTGGTACATATACACTATGGAATACTACTCAGCTATTAAAAACAAGGAATTCCCGAAATTTGTGGATAAATGGATTGAGCTAGAAATGATCATAATGAGTGAGTTAACCCAGAAGCAGAAAGACTCAAATGGTATATACTCACTTATATCTGCATACTAGCCCAAGGGGCATGTCCCACGAAAGCCTTCACTTACCAGGAAACTGGGACAGAGGGGAGGACATCCTATTGGGACTCTAGATGAGAGAAGCATGGGAGAATAGTAAAGAGGAAGGATCCAGAGGGTCCTATAAACCTACAAGTAGAACATTATGATAGGCAGATTTGGTCCCAGGGGTGCCTCTCAAACTAAGGCACCAGCCAAGGACAATACAGGCGGTAAACTTTAAACCCCTGCCCAGATCCAGCCAATGGTCAGAACATTCTCTACTGTTGAGTGGAGAGTGGGATATGACTTTCTCACATACTCTGGTGCCTCACCTTTGACCATGTCCCCTGGAGAGGGAGACCTGGTGGCACTCAGAGGAAGGACAGCAGGTTACCAAGAAGAGACTTGGTACCCTATGAGCATATACAGGGGGAGGTAATCCCCCTCAGGAACAGTCATAAGGGAGTGGAATAAGGGAAAAATGGGAGGGAGGGAAGAAGGGGAGGATACAGGGGATGGGATAACCATTGAGATGTAACAAGAATAAATTAATAATAAAAAATATGATTCCTTAAAAAATTTGGCATGTAAAAAAAATGGCATGATATGTCCTTAGTGGCCCTTAAAAATGTTACTATCTACTGTCTTAAATACTATCATTCCAAAGAACATAGGGAAATGTACCTCAGTGTAGACTTGTTAGAAAGTCATCTCCTCCCCACACCTCATTTTTAAGGTCCAGGATTTGGGGCGTGTTTTAAAATGCTATTTAAAACTCTTTATTGGGCGGGAAAAGACACTTAGCAATAATTTGATCATTATTTTAGGTTTATATTGCTTAGGGGAAAGAATATTTTACTCAAAACATTTTCAATGACTTGAATATTCTAATTTATGAATTAATAACTCAAGAATTTCCAAATGATTACAGATTTCCATTAAGTAAACATTCTATATGCTAATATAGCGCAGTCATGAGCTGCTTTTAACTATGCAGTCTTCTGTAGTTAAGTGGCATTTCCGTTTCTCTCAAGCTTTATTTAATCTTTCAGTAATAACATTCTAGGGGTTATTGGTGGTGGTGGTGGTTGTTTTGTTCTTGTTGTTTTTGGTTTTAGCTGTTGTTTGTGATCATGCTACAAAAAATGTTTTGGAAACTCTAAGGCACAGCCTGTTACAATCATCCAGATTCCAATGGAACAGCCTCTCTCTCTCTCTCTCTCTCTCTCTCTCTCTCTCTCTCTCTCTCTCTCTTCTGTCTCTCTCTCTTTCTCCTCTCTCTTCTCCATCTTCTCTCTCTCTCTCTCTCTCTCTCTCTCTCTCTCCTGTCTCTCTCTTTCTCCTCTCTCTCTTTCTCCTCTCACCTCTCTCTCTTCTCCCTCTTCTCTTCTCTCTCTCTCTCTCTCTCTCTCTCTCTCTCTCTCTCTCTCTCTCTCCTCCCTCCCTCCCCACACACAGAGACAGAGAAAGTGAGAACCTAAAGGGACTCACTTAACTTGCCTCGGTCTTACAAATTATGGTGAAAAAGAGGCAGCCATTATTCTAGGGGAGTAGACAGGAATCTGTGAGCATCTGACACTAGACACACTAGCTAAGAGGTTACAGCTGCCTCAACTATGCCTGGGGAGTAAGTGGCTTTGACAACCCAGGAAGAAGTGGCCTCTGTGTCACTGTAAAGACGCAGTAATCAGTGGTGAAGTTCACGCCGTCATGCTTCTCGTTGGCCTTGTAGAAGGAAAACAACAACAAAAAGGAAAGCTGGAAAGAAAAGGTGGCAGGAGGGCACAAGGGCCAAAGACACCAGGACATCATTCACATGTATGTTTTCATGTAACTTAGACCCACGTACAATTACTATATACCAATTTAGAATAGTAAATTCCATGTAAGGAGCAATATATATATATATATATTTTTTTTTTTTTTTTTAAATCCACTGACTTTCTGAAATGGGTGAGGTTCAGTCTGGTCCTGTTCTGTCTCTTTCATGCATTCATTAACTCAGTTAATTTACAAGTAGTTGCCATGATAGTGACTGTGATGCCTGCTGGATCCATGGATCTATTACTGAATTTCAAAGGTTGATGTACAAGATGTTATCCAGGGAACCACTATGATAAGACACGGATGATTCTCACGCTGCTTGATGTTTGGCCAGAGTGCACAGGAATTATGACTCTGACCCACAGTTTACCCAAAAGAATTACTTACACAGGAAGGAAAAATCAAATTGTGGCTTTCTTAATTAATATACTCATGCATTCGATCTCAAAGCTCTGACAAAGTTGGGGTAGAAGCAGAGGGATCCGGAACTAAAGGCCAACTTGCACTATAAAATGAGACCCTATGGGAAGGGAGAGAGAGAAAGAGAGGGGGGAGGAGAGAGAGAGGTGGAAAATACACCTTAAACTTGAATGCTTAAAAAAATAATCTTTCTTCTTTATGCTATAACCTTGGGACTCTCTTTTCAAACAAATAACATAAAATCTAAAGCAAGTGTCCATTATCTACAGGAAGGGAAGAAGACACACAGCTGTCTTCAAGTAGG
This sequence comes from Acomys minous, assembly GCF_964271855.1. Lineage (NCBI taxonomy): Eukaryota > Metazoa > Chordata > Mammalia > Rodentia > Muridae > Acomys > Acomys minous. Next base: position 33,988,362 of record NC_140495.1, read on the forward strand.
AATCTATTTAACATTCAATCACAAGGAGAAAAACAATTAAAAACAAAGTTAAGATGTGCATAAGAACCTGAGGACTTACACAATAACCACACTCTTAGAAACTATGGTAGAAACCTTTTTCTTCTTTCCAACAACTGGGTTCATTCCTTCTTAGACAAAAAAAAAATGAAGAAGGAAGGGAGAGTATTCTTTTATTATAAGGACAATATTGAAAACTTTCCTTTCCCTAAGATAACTATAAACAACATTGTCAAAACCAAGGACCCCACAGTCATCACTAATATGAAACTGGAACAACAAGAGTTTCTGTGAACAGCAGTGTGGTGAATCAAAGCCAAGAGCACATATTTAGTTTTTTGCATGGTTTTTTTTATCCCTTTGGGACAAATTAATTGTATAGAATAAAGAGATTATAACTTGGGGCTTCACAGACGACATTTTAACTAGAACACACACACACACAAAGTCATTTTCTAAAATTTATGACATTTGGTAAAAATTTTGTAAATGCTACAATTTTCCAAATATAACTGAGATGATACATTGGGCATCTATGAAATGAGGACCCTGAAGTGATAAAGTCAATCCCAGCACTTCTTTTGAGAAAGCTTGTATTGGCTTCACACTAGGAAGAGTGGAGGGCATCTTTCAAAACGCTGTACCAGCTGACAAGAAACAATGGAACTAAGTATAGTTGACAAGTCTCAGAGACATCACCATTCCTTATGCTAAAAACTAAGCTGACACCCCAGAAGACAGATGCAGGAGGACTGCTTCTATCTGAGGTCAGTCTGTTGTCTACATAGACAGTTCCAGGCTAGCTATATAGCAATACACACACACACACACACACACACACACACACACACACACACACACACACATACACACACACACAGAAAAACAAATAAACTAATGGCAACTACCAAACCAGTTGACAAAGGTCTGTGCTGCTACAGATCCTTTGAGTCTGCAGAACACACTATAATCCCTGGGTGCAATGCTGGACCACTTAGTGCTTAGCCAAGGCCTTCTGTTGTGCCCCTGATTCTGGCTGAAACAGTATACACCTGCCCCTTTTACCTCTGGCCATATTGTAGTGAAAGAGTATCTCCTCTCTTAAGGCACAGTCAGTCGGTGGCCAATGACAGCTGAAAACACAAGAGACTGGACCAATCATGCCTGCCTCACACAGAGGACAGCTCCATGGTGCACTTTGCATCCTGTGGCTTCCCCCAAAGAGCCATGTGGAAGTTGTTTCAAACTCAGTGTTCTCACTCCGCTTTCTTCTCTCACCGATCCTCTTCTTTGGAATATTCCCCATTAATGAGGCACTTGATAGAAACCTGCGCCTTGGGTTTCATGACAGAAATCCAATCTAACCTTAGCAACCAGGCTGATGGAGGAACAGAAGCTATGGGTTCAGCTCCTTTGTGAAAGGAGAAATGTCTTTCTCAGAGGAAGAGCTGGACCAGTGACGTCATGGGAAAGGATGCCTAAGGACACAACCACAGAAACATTTTTTTTTCCATTCTCTTCTTAGAATGAGAGTAAGAAGATGCATCATGTCAGATTCAGAATAGGGACTCAAAGGGACAAACCAAGAAATCCACTTGCTGTGTCTTTAGGTCTTACACACACACACACACACACACACACACACACACACACACACACACACACACACACACACACGTGCCCCGGAGGATTCTTCTATAGTCCACTTTAGTTCATCCTAAAGCTTCTATAGGCCACTTCAGTTCATCCTAAAGGGAGATCACCTGGAAATGTGGAATTCAAATCAGAATTAGGAGGTAGTATAAATCTGCCTAGCCTTAGAGAATCTCTGAATACCAGTTTTCCCTTAATTGCTTAACAGTTGGGCAGCTGGTCAGAGTCCGTTGTTTAGATTTCTGGTGACCATGTCGTTTACATATCAACTAATAATGACTACTGCCCCAAATCAGGCAGACACAGAATAACATGACCTTACAAGCTGATTAGACCAACCCAATGGGTCCTCTGATTCATTGCCCAGCTTATGACTGGCCTAGAGATATAAAACTGAGAGAGAAAAACTCCATGGCCAGGATCCATAGAGAAACCTGGACTGGGAAGAGAGAGTTAATCTGTATCCATCTGGTTTTTATTTTTCTCCACCACACTCCATCAGCCACTACAAAATACCCCCATGTGTTCCTGGGTACCGCTGAGCCAGACATCTGGAAACAAGCACCCTTGTTTTTAAACCGTGATAACAATAGAAGAATTAGAGAAATTACGTTAAATGCTTCATTATTCTAATGGGAAAAAAGCTCTAGCCCTGAGAATTATATTCAGGTCACCGTTAGAAAGCCATACCCTCTTGTCTCAGTCCAGGAATCTAACACTGGAGTTTTGAATTAGTGGTAGAGGCAGGGCTTGTTAAGGTGATTTTTTTTTTTAATCAAAAAGGCCAAAACCAAACAGAATTCTGATTTAGAAATGAAGAGCCAAGTCAGGAGTTAAAGACCTCCAGGCTAACTCCAATAAATAGAAAACACCAATGGTTTTTTTTTATACCAAAAAGAAAACATTTGAACAAATAGGACTCTATCAGAACACATGTGCGTGTTCTTAATTGTGTTGCCTCTGAGCGAAAATTGCTCCCCGGTCTCAGCTTAATCACATTCATGAAGTCACCAGATTTAAGCCTGGGCAGGAATTTTGAGCTTATCATGGATAACTCACTGATTTTCCCTTGAGCCTCGGTGGCTAATGGTTCACCGCTGAGATGAGAAACCAGGCCATGAAAGAGGCTCTGCCCAACATGAGCTCCTGCAGCAAACACGTAAAATGTATCAAGGTATTAATCATGTCCATTCTCAGTCTGTTCAGCACAGAGGCATCAGCACTGCCTGCCATCTCTGTCTCCATGTTAGAACTCAAGTAGGGGTATTAATTTTCTCCGTAGTAACAAAATCCTGTTGTACCAACAACCAAAAAAAAAAATGCAATGGAAAGTTTAAAGAATTTTTATTTAATTAAAGCTCAGCATTTTTAACACCTTAGTATAAGTTATCTTCAGATCAAGATCAGGCTATTATACAACCACCACTGCCTTCATGACAGGCACAATTCAAGGAGTTACAAAGGTCCTAGCCTGAAGTCCAGCCTTCTTTCTGCCCATAGCCAGGAAGTACCGTAACTCTGAACTTGGCCTTTGTGTGCCTTTGCCTGGGGATCAGACTCTGCTGGGCTGCCTCGCCAACAGCAACTCTGTAAGGACCCATGACTTACACCATCTCCTCCAGACCCAGGCCTACGTCAGAATCCCTGCACTACACCTTGTCCCAGGGGGATGGTTGGCACAAAGGTAAAATTAAACTCAAGCAAAACCGGCTAGGCTCTGCTACAGTATCCTCCACTTTCGCTCGATACCAGTAGAGCGGGAAGACTAGACTTGGCCCACCCTCCTGACACCAAATAAAAGTGGATTAACTTGCACTTGCTTGGGGTTGCCAGGTGACCGTCTCCTTCCCTGCATTCATTAGAGGCTGCCCAGATGTGTAAATTCACCTTACATCTATACTCTTTCCACTGTACAATATGAGTCCCCTTTGTGGATTTTAATAGGGATGGAAAAAAAAAAGAAAGAAAGAAAGAAAGCCTGCACCTGGGCAGAGAGCTAAATGCTCAAAGTCAATGCTTTAGGATTTTCTAGACATTCAAAAGAGAGGTGCAAAACACGCAGACTCCAATTCCTTTGCTTTGGACTCTTGTGTTTTTGGCAGCTCCCACTAAACATTGTGTTAGCATGCCACCCTGTAAACCAATTATTCCTAGAATCAAATAAAGGCCAGAAATGGCCTTTGGGAAATTGGTGGGGGTAGTCCCCCAGCACCCGTGCTAACTGTGTCGCCTGCACATACAGCTTTGAGAAGCTCTACACGAAAGTCCAGCTGGGACTCATCCTCACCCAGCGTAGGCAGCAGGTGTGTACTCTGCATCTTCACCCTCCTGGCACTGGAAGATGTCTTGTACTCATCCAATAAACACTGACAGCGTGCTCACAGCGTGCCAGGCTGTTCTAGGAATCAGAAAGACCAAGACCGTGCTTCCCCTGAGCCTGCTCGGTTCTCAGTACAGCAGAACAGGCTGTCCATGTCTGCTTGATCGTTTTACTTCAGTTCAGGCCTTTGAATGAGAACCCATCCAGTTGTGTTTTTTTTTTTTAACAACATATGCCTATGTTGGGAAATCCTTGTCTCCTTTCTGAGGATTTATGATACCTGAACATCTCTAGCATTATGGCTAAAAACCTACTGATGCTAACTGTCGTCCAGACTGTTATATAAAGCAAGACTTTATCCCACAACAGGTGTGTGGGCTAAGGACTCCTGAGAACAGTAGTCAGGGCACAGAGCAGCTGTCCTTCAGGCAATTTCCATGCACCAGGAGTATTAGGAAGTGAAGGACAGTCAGAAATCAATTCTTCAGATTCCTACATGCGTATGATTACCAAAAGTCGGCATATTTTTTAAAAAATCCTTCAGATTTCATCTAGCATAGCCCTCCATCTTTTACAGATGAAGGAAACCAGAATACCTCAGGAATGATAGAATACTTCAGAAAATCACACTGGCCACTGAGCATGGTGGTGCACGCCTTTAATCCTAGTACTAAGGAGGCAGAGGTGGCAGAGGCAGACAGGCCTTTGTGAGTTTGAGGCCAGGACTACAAAGTGAGAACTTGTCTTAGAAGAAGAGTAAAAAACAAAAACAGCAACAGTAACAAAAACCAGGCTGACAATAAGTTGCAAACCTAGAAATTTAGAGGAGCGTCTGTATTCTAAGGTTGTGCTAAGGGCTCCATTCCTAAGGATGGTTAACTACAGGGTTCTAGAAATCTGGCAGGCTGGCAGGCTGGCAGGCGGACAAAGAGATCCATTAACAAGCATTTGGTGAAGGTCTTTTGTTCCAATCTGCCAACTGTACTTTTCAGAGTTATACCAAATACATTATGTTCACACCAGAGAGCCCCACCTGCCTTGCAAGTTCCTTGCTAAGAAAACTCCATGGCAAGCACTCTGTGATGGTGCACGCCTTTAATCCCAGTACTTCAGAAGCAGAGGCAGGCAGATCTCTGTGAGTTCGATGCCAGCCTGGTCTACAAAGCCAGTTCCAGGACACTCAAGGCTGTTACACTGGAAACTGCGTCATAAGGGAAGGGAGAGCCGAAACAAATGAAACTTGGTTTTGGTGTGTACTCTACTTTCGGTGTGCCATTTGGAGGGGGGAAGTTCTAGAATTCCTGAAGAAAAAAAAAGGTGTTCTTTGATTGTGGCAGGATTCAAATAAATATTTTTACAATGTATTAAAACCAATACATTGGCTTCTTAGGAGGATACTGATTCAACCTGACTCCTTTTCCTCCCAAGCTTTAAGTTTTAAGTGCAGCCAAAAGAAGGAAGCACAGATGAGGAAGAGGATGTAAGAAAATGAATGCTCTATGATCTAAAAATTAAAACAAAAATAGGGTAAAAAGAAATCAGGCAATAAGGGTAACAGGAATTCAAGTAATTATCCATTTTCCACTAAGTCTTGATGGGATATCTTACATGTTTACGTCAGCAGGAGAGATACAAGATACAAGTAAGGAAAGAAGATGAGAGTGAGGATGCGATGGCCAATAGCCTTACATTTCTCAGCAACATTCCATACATGCAAATGAGTGATTTGCTTCACATATGCCCATGTGTCTTGATCTCTAGAACCAGCACATCATTGCTACCCAGAATTGTGCAGAAAATGCTCTCTCTCCCTTCATCTTCTCCTGCCTCTTCCAGTCTTCTCCCTTGGCAAAAGTCATGGGCCTTTAAAACTTCCAACTCCACCTGCTAGCAGCACATAGACCTGCTAGAGCTCACCCCAAAGGCTTCCTGTTGCTTTCAAAGATAACATTCATGGGGCTGGAGACATGACCCAGAGGTAGGAGTCCTTGCTGCTCTTACACAGGACTGGATTTTGGTTTCCAACACCTATAATGGGCCATTTATAACAGCCGTTAACTTCAGCTTTAGGAATCCAACACCGTCTTCTGACCTCTGCAAACGTACCTGCACTCTTATGCACATACACACACATGAAGAATATTAAAACAATTTTTTTTAAAAAATGAAACAAATTTTTAAAAAATTAAAACATATAGATGGAAAGTGCATCAACATTGTAAAGACAATCTCACGTTTATCATTCCTTGACTATCTGGAGCAAAACAAAGTTTTCTACTATTATGTATAATACTGGGAATCTAAGTCAGAGCAATCTGGACAGAAACAAAATAAAGCTTTTGCAAATTAGAAAGTAAGATGTAAAATTGTCCTGTTTGCAGATGGCGTTGTATGAGATATGGAAAATCTTAATGAGTCTAATAAAAAGCTATTACAACAAGAAAACCAATTCATTAAAATTTCAAAACACAAAATTAACATATATTAGTCACCTTTCTATATACTGTAACAAACTATCCAAAAAGGAAAGATTGATCCTACTACTATGAGCACCAATAAAATAAAATAGGAACCATTTAACGAAGGAGATAAATATCTAAATACCAAAGAATGTGATGTTTATGCAAAAAAAATGAAACAGATAAATAAAATATTTTTTATGCTATCCTGGGTTCATAGATTAGAATAATTAATATTTTAATGTTCACATTGCCCAAAGTAATCTAGAGATTCATTTTAATTCCTATCAAAATTTCAGGACAGTTTTCACAAAAGTAGCAACAAAAAAAAAGTTCTAAAATTCCCTACAAAGGAACTGCAAAGGGTCATCAATAGCTAAATCCATCCTTAAAGAGAAAGAACGTTCACTTACTTGATTTTAAAGTATACTACAAATTATGGCAACCCAAAACAAAATGGCACTAGCATAGGAGCAGACATATTGACCTATGGAACAGAATACAGGGCCCACAAATAAACCCTTATATAGTTCAGCCAAATGGTATTTGACATGAAGAAAACATGGTGGATAAGGGACAATCTATTCAATAAGTGTCTTCTTAAAAAAAAAAAAAACGGTTTCTTCCTGCAAGAAAGAAATTAAATGCAGGTACGCTAAAGAACTGAACTCAGTGAAACCATGACACTCCTATAAGAAAACATAGGTGAAAATCTCTTTTACTTCAGCCTTATATCTTGACAATGGTTTTATAACCATACCCCAAAAGCACACAGAGTCAAAGGTGATGAGTGGAAATATATCCAACTAAAATACTATATATGTTAAAGAAAAATCAACAAAACGAAGAAGATGTAAAATGAAAATGGAATAACATACTTGTGAGTGTATATATCTGATAAGCGTGTCAAATACTAGGAATTTAGAAGTGCTCAACAAGGGGGGAAAAGCAACATGCAAAAGAAACTTCTGTAAAATAAATAAGTAAATGAATAAATATTTTTGAGGACAAAAATGGCAGCAGTTCTATGAAGATGTAAATTGAAACTGCAATAAGATACCTCCTCACATTTGTTAGGATAGTAATAAATAAAAAAAAGACAAGGACCCAGGTTGGTAAAGGCTCCCTGGTGGTGGACATGTAAACTAATTCAGCTCCACTATAGAAAACACAGCGGTCCTCAAAACCTTAAACACAGGACTACCTCCTGACCCAGCATCCTGCATCCATGGTCCTGCTTTCTCCTCTTTGCCTCTCTCATCACCATCCTCCCATTGTTCCCTGTGTTTGAGGCCCTGGAGGGCAGCCCCCCGCCCCTGTCTTTAACCTCCACACACTTTGGACTCTCTGGAACCTTCCCCAGCAGCTGCCTGTTTGGCTACTTGCTGTCCTTCCCATCCTACCCAGCCCTGTGGTCAGAGGTCCCACTGTAGCATGCATCCTTTTGTCATTCTCCAGGGTTCTAAAGGTTATGAATCCCAGGCCAGCCCAGGAGATGAGAAAGAGGAAACCTTGGGGTCCTTAGACTACAGGTTAGAGAGGATTTAAGCAAAGCTGTGTACGATGGCTTTGTTGTTTTGTTTCATTTTGTTTGGTCTACAGGAATAACAAACTGCTCTATTTACGCCAAATAAAACGCTGATTTTCACCTGTCCTGCTGAGTTCTATGCAATAAAGATATATACTTAGTTTTTTCTGTGTCATGAGTTTCTCCAAAGACTTTTACTAAATCTTGTGTAGATGGTCTACTCCTGCACATTGCTGGGGAAAAAAAGAGTTGGAATTTGTTGGAAATGCTATATAATTCAGACAAGGAAATCCATCTGTCTAACTAGCTAGGTAGCTATTGTGTGACAGAGTATTTATGTAGAGACTGCAAAGCACACACACACACATACATACACACACACACACACACACACACACACACACACACACACACACACACACATACACACATCTACTCAAATCTACTCACCCAGAAAGGGAATCCATGACAGAACAAAGCAATGCTCGGAGTCCAATTTGAGTTTTTATTGGTGTTACTAACAGGACTAAAAGTGAGGGGTTGTTTATCATAGGAGGGGTGACACAAATGTAGCTGTACCACTTAAAATCCCATCACAATACAGGTAACAATTTACAATTGCTGCAGCCCTGAGCTGGGAGGTGGTGGTGCATGCCTTTAATCCCAGCCTCTTGGGAGGCAGAGGCAGGTGGATCTCTGTGAGTTCATGGCCAGCCCGGTCTACAAAGTGAGTCCAGGACAGCTCAGGTTAACACAGAGAACCCCTGCCTTGAAAAATCAATGTGTGTGTGTGTGTGTGAGAGAGAGAGAGAGAGTAAGAAGGAGGAGGAGGAGGAGGAGGAGGAGGAGGAGGAGGAGGAGGAAGAAGAAGAAGAAGAAGAAGAAGAAGAAGAAGAAGAAGAAGAAGAAGAGAAAGAAAAATTAAAAGAAAATAGAAGAAAGGAAAAAGAAAAAAGCTGCGGCCCTGGCTTTCTATGCACAGCTTTCAGGCACCTCCCAGGCAGAAAGTCTCTCTTCTGCACTTCTGGCTGGCCAGAGTCTTTTCCCTGAGAAGTTTCTCCAGACATTCAACATTTATTTACTTCTTGAGTTCCTTCCCCCTCTTGGAGTTATAGCTGCAATGTAACTATCTTCACTTAGATGTTTCTACTTGTATTTTACTGTATGTACACATTTATAACATATAGATAGACCAATGTCTGTTTTATAACAATTCTTTCCTCTGTTTTAACAAGAATATCTAATGCAACATTTCTAGGGGAAGCACATCCTCTTCTTAGCATAAGACCCATGGCTGAGTTTTTATATTATGGAGTCCATGCTCTGAACATCACCTCTCTTAGAAGCCTTCATCCCTTTCCTCCATCTCTTCACTCATAGCCATGCACTGGTCTCAGCATCAAACTAGTCCACTTAACAGGCTGTGCTACGTAAAATTGTATCTGTTTATAAGCTAAGGGGGACAAAAGCAACACAAGTCTCTAAAATCTTTATCTTCATCCCGATGTATCAGAGAATTTCAGTTCTTTGTGATACCGTTTCCAATTCTTTTTACCCAAAATATTTTTTCCAACTCAACAATAGAAAGATGAGAAGGTAAAAGGGTAACGTTGCAACAAAGCGTTAAATCAAAAAGTCTTTGTTCTGTTCTGGACGTTAAGAATTGCTTAGGGATACCAGAGCACCCTTCAGAGAAAAAAAAGGGGGGGTGCACTTCTGACACTTTTCCCCTGTCCTGAGCCCAGTCCAGTCACAGAGAACCCTGCTGGGCACCTGTCCCTTGAGTTATGCTGTGTGCTTCTCTCTTTACATCTTCCCAGAAAGATAGTCTGGCAACTGTCAGTGCTTCCTAGCAACATTAAAAAGCAGCAAGCTGCCCCAGCCTTGCAGACTGTGGCTCCGACAACTGGGGTGGACTGCCTTCGACTCGGGCAAGTGAAAGAGAAAGTCAAAAGCAAAACTCAGAAGAGTACATTTCCATGTGTGTCTCCATTCACAACAGATGGCCTCCACACCAACAAGCTTTTTGCATTTGGCGATCTCCAGATGGGCAAATAAAATGCCATTTTGATCTGATTGTAACTTTGGAACGGGGTGGAGGGGTTACAATGTTTCAATCAAACCAAAGGAAAACGAATTTTTCTCTAGCACAGTCTAAACTGACAGAATAAACATTAAAGCTTCACAGGGGTTCTAGGTGGAAATGTATTAGTCTCCACTGTGGCATGAGGCTTGTCTGTTACAAGCCTTGGGGGAGGAACTATATACATAACTGTGGAACAGTTTTTGATGGGTTATGTATGAAAAGATAGGCTAGGATAGCCAAAGAGAACTAGTTGGTGAATCTTTTGTCTACCAGGTAGATTAGTAAAGATAATCCCATTTTCATAGTTTCTTTAAACATTAAAATGCACTACTAGCTATGTAAAATTATCTTTTTCTTCCTCTCTCTATAAGAAATTAATTTTTATTATTAGTTTTCAAATGGCTCCTTTCCTTTTTTTGCTTTTATGGCTAAAGCCGCAGCTGTGTTATCTGGTGTCTCTCTGATTTACATGGCACAGTGAACAATTGATGTCTTGCCTTTGATTTGGTGTTTCATTCTGCTTCCCACCTGGGTCAGTTTCCCAGTATTGACTTCAGTTATGCGACACCCCCATCATCACCACACACGTGCACTCACAAGAACACACACACACACACACACACACACACACACACTTTTTTTTTTTAATTTCAGTGGGTGTTTCAGGACTAAAGCCCAGGATCTAAACTACAAATTTAGCTATCCATCTTGAAAACCAATGTTCTTGTTAAAGTTGAATTCTAAACTGCTCCATCTTGACGAGAGAACAATGATAATACATGTTTTTGTGTGCTTATGTTTAAATGTCGCAGGCTTTGCATTAAAGCCTCTAATTGAGGTCTACATCTTTAAATGAAGCAACCAGTGCAAAACATTTAGCCGACTGTTCGTTCATAATGACTTAAAGATATTTTTGTTATATACAAAACTCTAAATGTTTAAGAATATGGTCTTGTCTGCCGGCTACAGTAGAGCACAGGGAGGTGGATAAGTGGATATTCCTATACAATGGCTTAATGAGACAGCGTGTCCTCTCGGGTCTAACGGGTCTGATTCTATTCCCAGGATCTAAGCACCTGAACCATGGCTGTTACTGCAGCTACGGTTTCTCATAGCCCAATGTCTACATAAAGCCAAAAGAGAAAATACTAGTGGGTAGGCAACATATCAAGTTGCAGAAGAGCGAAGTGAAATACTCACGGGAAGCATTTTGCCGAGCTCAACATGTGCTTCCACAACACGGCCATGAGCCTGTTTCTTGCCAGTTCATCTGTCTTCGTAGACACCCAGAAAATTGAGGCGCTGGCTCCGACACTACAAGGTTGAAAGAAACAAATCGAGGGTACTTCATCATGCCTTTGGTCTCCTACGATGACAAAGGCTCTCTTGCCCCACTTTCCCATTAATCCTATATTTCAGCTGCATCAAAAAATGTGTTCTTAGAGTACATCATCTGTTCCTTACACTGTCTGACTCCATTCCACTCTCTCACCTGTGGCCCAGGCCCCATTTCCACAAGTTCAAGAACTAGCAAGTAACCATCTGTGCAAAGGTCACACCAGGGCTGACACCCATCGTGAGGATTGACATGGCTGCTTTGGGTTGTCTGCACCTGTGTCTCCTTACTTTATCACCTGCTAGTGTTCCTTTCTAAAAACAACAGTTCAGCCAGAACAGCAATGGAAAACAAGAAGCACCCTGCAACTGAAGGCATGCAAAGGAGTATGCCTAAGTGGATCTTTTTCGTATTTTTATTTTTTACATATGCATTTACATTATTATACATATACAATAGATTACCTAAAGCAAGAAGAACAGTGACACAATAAGGAGTTATATAAATGTTACGTTCTTAGTGTTTTGACTATTTGTATTTGACAGCCTTGAAGAAAACATCTTTCCTATCTTGGTGAGTCTAAAATCCTGAATGTAAATCAATATCTATCACATCTCGCCATTATCAACTTAAAACATCTATCTAGACCTAAAAACATCTTGGCCCCTAAACAACTAAGGTTCATTATAAAACTAAGCTACCTTGTCTTCAACTCCATCAGAGACTTGAGGAGGAATAAACTTGATTACCTGAGTATGCCGGGAGTGCAGGTGAGTAGCTTTCCAAATGAGAAGATGACAGAGACAGTTGCTACCTGAATAGTCGCCCAAAACTCTCTATAATCTTGGAGCATCTTCTTCAGCCTTCTGGCCCAATATGTCTGACAGACATATTTGTGAGGCAGGAACTATTGAGGACTTGCTTACCCTGTCTTGACAGAGTTTGGCCGTCGACTCTGCCTGCATCCAAGCTTGCCCTTTTTTAGGCAGAATTCTGTCTGTGGTAGAAATGAGGACATTTTGCCCAGTGACTTGTTTGCCACATTTGAAGCTATCTCCATAAGGAATGCTTTTAAAGTGTAATTGCAAGTTGTTTCGGATAAATAAGTTATACAAGTTGTTAGTTGATGAAATTATGGTCATGTCTACTTTTATCAATTTTATCACAAGAATATACATCTTAGGTGCAGCAGATAGATATGATTCTATGGAAAGATAGGGTAGGATAGTTAGATCAGGTCTTCAAAAACCTCAGAGACATGCAGAATATGGAATTTTTAAATGATTTTTATTATTTTTATCATTTTTCACTGAGAGTGAGACAGGTTAACTCCTGGCAACACCCAGCCTACCTCAAAGAGGATGATGGACATCAAAGAGCCTAAATGACTCTTGGCCATAGACTTCTAACACAGGAAAGTGACGGCCCCACTATAACACAAGCAGTGTTCTTGACACACAGATCAGCAAAGCTTGTCAAGCTGCTCCGGCCAGTGAGAATCCACCACCCTAACTATACTTTGGGTTTGTATTCTATCTGCCTCATTCCTACTATCTACGTTTTCGTTGAGTTGAAACTTTTACATCTTTTATAGGCTCTTATTACAGGTAGCCCTGGATTGACTGGGACTTGCTATGTAAACCAGACCAGTCTTGAACTCAGATCCATTTACCTCTGACTCCTGAGTGTTAGAATTAAAAGGTGAAGTGAGTAACCACGTGGTTACCTGTTAGGAAGGGATTTGTTTAAACTTTTAAAGGATCTCTATTGGGACTAGAGCATTCAGCAATCTAGGGAGTCTTTGGAGCCTTTGAAGAACTCTACAGGTACCCATGGCAGCAGAAGGAGCACCACATGGAGTCCTGCTCCTAGGATCTACACGCCATTTTCTCCCATTTCCTTGCCTGCTACAGGAAGATGAACACACTTAAGGCAAGGCTGTGGTACCTATGAGGTGAGTACTTGGTTAAGGCCTGAGGCACTGCTAAAGATAGGTTCGTTTCCACACCCTACTCCCGGCCTGCTCAGCTTTGCTTCTCCTCAAGTCGCCCAGCCTCTCCCTCCAGTACACATTCTTTTCCCAGAGATCAGGTTTGACTTACAGTGTGCAGGGACGAGAAGGCTGTCAGCACTCCGAGTAAAGATAACAATGAATTTAATCTCCTGAAAGCAAATCCCGGGGAAGCTGAAACAACATGTCATGTCATGGGTGTCCTGGAGAGAGAGAGAGAGAGAGAGAGAGAGAGAGAGAGAGAGAGAGAGAGAGAGACTGTGCAGATAGAGGGGTAAAACTCCAGCACTACTTCAGAGAGGACTTGAGAACAGCTTACGAAGAATTGTGAAGAATTTCACACAAAACACTTGAGTGTCATAAGAGGAACAGAATGATGTGCTTTGTGTCAAAGAGTGGCACCTGGGCTTCTCCTGGAACAGGCTGGGTGCCTTCCACCCATCCATCTTCTTTTCCTTCTCTGATGGCCCCACTTAGAAGTCTAGGGTAGGTTTGGAATCCAGTTGCATTCAATGAGCCTGCCTTTCACAGTGTGTGGGCACAAGTGTGTGCGTGTGCATGAATCTGTCTGTCTGTGAGTCCGTCTATCTGTCTGTAAGTCTGTATGTCAGTGTGTGTGTGTGTGTGTGTGTGTGTGTGTGTGCGTGTGTGTGCGTGTGTGTGTTCATGTGTGCATTTCACCCATCACTGAAATGGCTTCTTTTTATTGTCCTGATTTTTCCAAGCTTTCCACATTGCCTCATTTTGTAATTAGTAAATATGTCATCCTGAGTGTCAAAACGCTGGATCTTGCCTGAGACTAAGCACATTTGAACTCTGCACACACGGTTTAGCTCAACAGGAAGAGATAGTTTATTAATGGTAAGATAAAAGTTAATAAAAATTTACAGTGACTTTTCCCACAGCTGTCTAAGACCCTTCTGGTCATAGGCACTCACGGTAATGACAGCTGGAAATTCCTGCACTGTGCAAGGCTTGCTGATGATTCTGTAAAATGCCTCAGATGGTCAAACTGTTGAGTCGCCATACCTGAACATTTCATACTTTGATAGCATTTTGTAAATTCTAGAATATTTACATAGGGATTTTTGTATGAAAGATGGTTTTATTAAAAACGCAGGATGTGGACTGGAGAGATGGTTCAATGGTTAAGAGCCCTGGCTGCTCTGCCAGAGGACCCAGGTTCCATTAAGAACATCCACGTAGGAGGCTCACAGCCATCTGGAACTCCAGTCCCCGGGGACTCTAACGCCCTCTTCTGGCTACTTCTGGCACTGCACACAGATGGTGCACAGCCATAGATGCAGGCAAAGCACTCATATGCATATAATAAAGAAATTTAAAGCCCAGAATATTGTTCTCTAAGTTTATTCTCACAACTACCTGAAACACATAGCTATAGCTGTGGTGAGTTTCCCCATAACTGAGATTTACTTGGTTTAATACTCTGATCTACAGCTCAGACATTTTTGCTTTTGGAAGAGAATAATTATAGTCCTTGGTGATTGTTTTTTTTTTTTCCTACAAAGATAACTGTTAAAACATCCTTGAGTTTCCTGGCTTTACACACATGAATACAGAGTTTATTACTTCATATAAATATTATAGAACCACCTAGTTCTCCGTGAATACTCCATGGATTAAAGTGCAAAACTGTTGATTGATTTTTATGATTAAGAAAAAATGTTTTAATGCATTTATTTTAAACAGCATATTAAAAGTAACAGATGATCCTGCAGACACTATAGGCTGGCCCTGGCTGCTTCAATTACATCAGGAGTTCCCTATAGAAAACATGAAGGAAGTTTAAAAAGTGACCCCTCCTCAGACGTGATCAATAGTGACCTTAATATATGGCATCAATGAGCTAAATGAGGAAATGACCAGAGACCCCGTGTGTAGGTTTCCAGTTTCAGATGAGGGTTTTGCTTGCTCCTGTCAGGAAATGAACACAACTCTCATAATTGTCCTTCTGCAGGATGAGGACATCAGCAGTTTCATTTAGTCCCAGCAGATTGCATTTCTTTAACACTTTGCCATGTTAGAATATGTTCCCCATCTGAGTCTGATGACGCAATATTGGAAGAGAGAAATGGCCAAGTGACAAAATGGCCAAGCATAACAAACCATAAGTTTATGATGCACGTAGTGGGGTAATTGGCACAATAGGAATTGAATCCTTCCTTATGGGCAATAACTGATAAGATACAGCCTGTACTAAAATCCTGGCATTTCAATCAGTTAGTGGCTACTTTAGAATGCATTTGTTTTACTGTTTTCATAATGTGTTTTATAACACCACAACTGGTCCTACTATACTGAAAAGATGATAAAAGGACCATATTCCTTTTGCCCTACCTCCATTTTCCACTTTTATTCTTTCCTCCTCTACTGACTGGCCTTTTTTTTCCCCACAAGCTATTGACAAATGATTTGTTGAAACCCAAAGCCGGTGGAAAGAAATGTTTTGTTTTTCTACCTAAGTCAGCATTCTTTTGGATAAAGTCCTTTAACAATCTTAATTAAGTCATTCATAGACAGTATTCTTTCTCCAGTTTCCAGATTTTTCTAAACCTCACACCTGTTTTTCTTCCAGTTCTGTGCCCTATCAGCTTATAAATCTTGCTGCATTTCCCAGTATAGCTTCTTATGAAATAAAACTTTTTTTTTCCTCCCACAAAACTTTCACCCAACTGTTTTCAATAGTGGCAGTCAGGCCTGAAGTTGTCAATCAAAGAACAGCTTATCAGTCTGAGCCTTTTCTTTTTAAGGCTTTAGTCAGTGACTTTTGAAACCTGTCAACACCCAGTTGATTTTAGCCCCAACAATAAAGTCACACTCTATCTCCTACATAGAAGCTTTAAGATTAAATTCTGATGTCCTATACGTCATATTTACATAGTTAAAACTCATAACAAGCAACCCACAGGCAATAGGATGTAATAACCGTGCAACAGAGCCATTTCCTGTCCCCTTTTTTCTCTCACACTATGTTTTGGGCAGTTTATTGGATGTGAATGCTATGGAAATGAAAATAGTCTGGGAGAAACCCGCTGGCTGGGTCTGAGGTTTTGGAGGTTCAGCTGGAGGAGTGTATAAGGTTGTGCATGCTTGGTCTCCTCTGGTGGCATAAAAACAGGAACATTGTCATTGTCCCCTTCACTTCTAGGGTGGGAGAAAATGCAATGCCACAGAGGTTTGCACTCACTCACTCACTTTTAACATTTTTGATTCTTCTAGTATTAAAAGAAAACATCTAACCTAGAATATAAAAAGAAAAAAGAAAAAGATCTTGGGATACCAAAAGTTTTACAGTTTCAGCTATTACACACAAAGTAACGCCCTCAGGTGTATACAAGGCAAACATTTAGGGTAAGTACACCCTGAGTGTCAGATGGACCAGAGCACTTCCAACAGCCAATGGTGGTGGGGGGGGCGGTGGGGGGGGGAGCTCTTTCCTGGCAACCACATTAGGGCTCAAAACACCAGGATCAAGTTAATTAACAAGGAGAAAACCACTGTCTGTGATTGAATCTGAAGCCCCTGTCACATCTGAAAATTGGACTCTAGGTAAAAATATTGACAAGAAAATAAAGCTTTAATGGGGAGACAATATATATATATATATATATATATATATATATATATATATATATATATATATATCATGATGGGGGCACATGTTTACCTTCCCTCTCTTAAACAGAAGCAGAATGAAATCATTCTTTCAGTAGTATGACTTTGCAGGGCGGGGGGGGGGGGGGAACAGCCCTACACAAATAAAATACCATTTTGAAAGGGATACATATGCCTTTGGAAGCCAGGCTTTGTTGTCCCTCATGCTAAAAGAGATCCACTTAACAATAGATTTTATTGCTCTATTAGAAAATATTTGCATTGCCTTTCTAAACTACGTGAAAGGTTTTGTCACAACCGTGTTGTCACAATCCTCTTGCAAAATGAAAAGTCTCTGAAGTCGGTGTTCTTTTTGTGGTCCTAATTCTGTCTGCAAACAAAATGAAGTAAGTGGGGGAAATAAAGAACACTGACACCCCAGGGTGGGTTAGCACCCACAGGGGGCCTCCCCTTTTATGGAGAGAATGGGGGGGGGTGGGAGAAGGGAGGTGTAAGGGGGTAGCTGGGAGAAGAGGAGGGAGGGGGCTGCAATCAGGCCGTAAAGTGATTAAATAAATGAATTAATGGGAGAAAAGAATACCAGCACCCTTCATAGAGTCTCAAGACCCATAGTTTCTCAACAAAAATATGATTATTACAGTATTTCAGAGGCCAGAAGAGGGTGTTGGATTCCCTGGAACTGGAATTGATAGAAGAAATGAACTACCCAGTGTTGGTGCTGAGAACCAAGTCTGGGTCCCCTATAAGAGCGACCAGTGGTCTTAACAGCTGAGTCATCTCTTCAGGTCCCAGTGCTTTTTCTCTCATTCAGATACACAAAAGAGTGATTTGGTTTTTTGGGTTTTGTTTTATTTTGTTGTTTTTGTTTTTTGTTACTTGTTGGAGGTCTTTTCTAGCAAGTAAAATGATGTTCCTAAGAACACACCACCTTTCTTAAATGGTTCTTAAATGGAAATGCTTTTCTCACCAAAGGATGCATCTGCACACAGCCTTTGGGGTCCTCACCCTCCCTCTCCCATGTACTTGCATATAGACATACCACACATGCAAGGGGACTGCTCCATCACACCTGCCCGATTTCATTTCACTGGTCCATCTTCTGGTCTGAGGAGTTGCTATGTGTATTTGCTCTTTGTTGTTGTTGTTGTTGTTGTTGTTGTTGTTGTTGTTGGGCAGTTTGTTTTCAGTTGTTCTAAGCTGACAAGACTATATTTATGTGATAAGAATCTATGAAGTCCATTAATACTCCATCATTACCCAGAAGAGTTAGCAATAATTTTAATTTCATTTAAGAAGTGTATTTATTGTATGTGCATGTGGGGGATGGGCAGCTTTCTGATCTAAGCAATGTGGCAATGCTAGGATGGCTAAATCTCCTCTCACGGCATAAAACAGGAACATTGCCATCGATCCCTTCCTACATTTCCGGGATGGGAGAAGATGCAATGCCTCAGATGCTTGCACTTGCTCACGTTTAACACTCTTGATCCCTCTAGCATTAAAAGAAAACATCTCACCTGGAATCAAAAAAGAGAAAAGAAAAGAAAAGCTTGGGATACCAAGAGTTTTGCTGTTTTAGTTCTTTAAGCACAAAGCAATTCTCTCTGGTGTATACAAGGTAAAATTTAAAGATAGATACATCCTCATTCAGAAGTGAGGCCAGAGGATCCCGTCAAAGACAAGGAGAAAAATGAAAGTTATAGTTAAAGGAGCAGAAGGGGAGGAGGTGAGAGGGGAAAAAGATAAAAGTGAGAAATTAGAGTCTGTCAAAGGCGTGTTCCTTCTTTTCTAGTTTTGATCGCAGAACTGAAGAAGCAACACATACCCAGAATCTACTACATCACTATTCTGCCAGAGAGCGCTTCGCTGGACATGCAAATCCATCATGGCAAAGAATAATTAATTGCCAAAAAAAATGTAACATGTTAAGCCACCCATTTATCTTTGTCATTAAACATCATCTGGGATTGCAAACTTAGCATGGAATTTTATGAAATATGACTTGTTAATATTGTTAATACAATTACATTCCAAGAAGGTTGATGTGACCTGTAATCCCAGTACCCTAGAGGCTAAAGCAGGAGGCTTGCTAGGAGTTTGAGCCTTTCCTGGCCTACATACTGAGAATCAGGCCCTGCCAGGCCTACACACTTAGGTCCTGTCTCAAACAGAGAAGTTAACCAAATAAACCAAACCCCCTGATATCATTAGCTCAACTACTACGGAAACATAAAAAACATAATACCTACCTCTAACATGAAAGACCATCATCTGTTGCTGCCTGGCTCTTTTATTTGTGTAGTAAACTAAACTATGGAGGGATTTGAGGTTAGTTTCTTAGAGCTGTAAATCATGTTGGGTGTAAGGCACCAAGAGAAAGGTGCCTTACATCACCTGTTCCTTCTGTGGTATCAAATGTAAGGACTAAGCTTGGCTCTTAGGATTCTGCCGGCAGTTACGGATGGAAGGAGCGCCACTTTGGAGCTCTCAGTATATTTATAGAATCACAGAGAATTGGGACCCTCATGAGATAAAGCAAAGCCAGTGCTCCTTATAGGATATGACCCTAAAGCAACAGAATCGCCTTTTGATTTAGAACTGTGTGGTTCACAAATGCAAATCAAGTGTTACCTCCTTAAAGTCAGTCATGTTGGGGACACTGCACTCATCCAGCTGTTGTATCAGAAACTTGAGGTGATCTTTACTGAAGAAATGCAAACCTCATTTCTTGATATTTTATTTGAAATTTGTAAAGGAATAGTTATTCAATTTGAACAGTCTAAGTAATTGAACTCAGGTTTTAAAAATGAGGCAAAGTTCACTGTAGTCAAAATTAAAGGAACATTTTGTATTGTGATACATAATAACAGGTAACACTTGATTTCTTACTAAGTGGCATGCTGCTATCTAAGCATTTGGCACGCATGACTTAGCACCTTAGCACCTGACATCGCAAGGCCACCTGTATCATTTTGTACAACCACTTTGGAACTCAATATAGCATTTTCTAAGAAAATTGAGAATAGTTCTAACTCAAGACCCAGCAATATCACTCCTAGCTATACACCTGAAAGATCCTTCACCATATTACAAGGACGGTTACTCAACTATGTTCATAGCAGCTTTATTTGTAATAGCTAGAATCTGGAAACAACCTAGATGCCCCTCAACTGAAGAATGGATAAAGGAAATGAGGTACATTTACACAATGGAATACTACTCAGCTGTTTAAAATAAGGAAATCTTGGAATTTTCAGGCAAATGAATGGAACTAGAAAAGACCATCCTGAATGAGGTAACCCAGACCCAGAAATATATGCATGGTATATACTCACTTATAAGTAGATATTAGCCTAACCTGGATGTTCTCTGAGAGACTCCACCCAGCAGTGGTTCTGTACAGATACTGGAACTCAAAGCTGGACTCTGGGCAGAGTGCTGAGTATGAAGACTGGGGAAATGGAAGAACTCTCAGTGGTCAGGAGCTCCACAGGGAGACCATCAAGGCCTATGGATCTGGGCCCAGGGGGACCTATACAAACTGGATGCACCAACCAAGGACAATGCATGCAGAGAACCTAGACCCCCCTGTTTAGATGCAGCCAATGGACAGCTAATTCTCCATATTTACGTGGTGGGGGTTGGGGAGGACACTGCCTCTGAACCTCTGACATGGTCTCTGGAGAGGAGGAGGATGCAGGCTATTGTGATGATAATTGATAGGCTATGGCAAGATGGTGGGGGAGGAGGACCCCCCTGTCAGAAGTCTAGGGGAGGGGAACAGGCAGGAGATGGGGGAGGGTAGGAATGGGAAGATAAGAGCAAGGGGATAACAATGCAATGTGAATAAATTATAATACATTTTTTTTTAATTAAAAGAAGCCTGGGCATTGGGAAAGAGAAAATATGCTCCAATATCACACAGCTAATGATGACATAGACAAGAATTCCTCCTGAAAACCAGGCTCCACGGCCCTTGCTGTTAACCATCATTCTCTGCTGTTTGGTAGCTTCTAAAAAGAAGTCCTAGCCAAACTCTGGCCCAGTGAAATAGGACGCTGCACTTAACCGTCATTCTTGAGGTGCAGCATCCATAACGGAGTTAATTTATGGTTATGTTAAGGCCTGAGTCTTAATCTTTCTGGTCTTGTTAAAGAACCTGCCATATAAGCAATGATTGAGCCTACTGATGACCCAGCAAGTCATTGTCAGTACAGCTTCTGAAGAGTAGCAGAGAAAAGTTTGTCCAATATCATTTGAGGGTCTACACTTCGATTGTGAATACTTTTTAAGATGTTTGTTTGACCCCATGTGTACATGTTTTTGCCTGTGTGGGTTTATATACGTACCACATGCATGCAGGAGCCCATAGAGGTAAGAAGAAGGGCATTGGAGCCTCTAGAATTGGATTTAATGGGTAGTTATGAGACAACAGGTGGGTGCCAGAAACCAAACCCTTGTCCTCTGGAAGACCTGTAAGTGTTCTCAACTTCAGAGCCTTCATAAATCATGACAGGATTTACTTGGACATTGTCATCTTAGGGTATTTGGAAACATTCAAGAAAAGGAGGGCTCATGGTGTGGGTGAGCATGCTGGGCATGTCCCTTGGGTCTTATGTGAAGTAGAAGAGCAGAGCAACTTCTATGCAAGAGCGAAGACTTGAAATCCATCTGACCCGGATATGATCTAGTCTACTAACCGGATCTGTGATTTGGCATAAGTTCTCTGAGCTCCGGTATCTTCTTCACCTATAAAGTGGCCTTCAATGTCCACAGGGTATCTTAGGATGGAGTTAGGTACATTTAATCTAATTTTGCATGGTCCAGGCCACAGTTGTAAACCTTATATAATTGACCCCCACCCACCACCCCTGCCCATCCCTTTCCGCATATCCTTTGGATGCCCCAGGTCCTCCAAACCATAGGCTCAGCTTCTCAGGACATTTTGAAGCACAGAAGCATGCTAACAAAGCATTAGAAGAGAAGGTTATTTTTACTGGTCTTGTGCATGATCCACCCCTGCTATTTTATTTGCCTAGAGTTTAGTGCCTGCAGCAGGCATCAATTGGGCTCCAGCTGATTGAGAGTGCATGTGGGGGTCCCACAAAGGCCTTGCAGCTGCTGAGAGAGCAATTGGATTAATCAGCCAATGCCAGAAGCATCTGGTAAAACCAACATTCCTTTTGCACAAAATTGGCATTTCTGTCAGAAATGATAATTTTCAGTTTTATTTTAACTTTCTTTTTTAAAGGAAACACTTTTTCTCAGTAGAAGAATAAGAATGTTTGGGTAATTTTCTGAAAGTCCCGAGAGAGAGAGAGAGAGAGAGAGAGAGAGAGAGAGAGAGAGAGAGAGAGAGAGAGGAGAGTGCCTCCCTACATAGACAAGAAGAGTGAGGAAGTTGTAAGCCTTTGTCTACAGAGAAATGCATTTCTCCCCAGGTGGATCCAAGGAAGACTGAAATGTCCACCAGAAGAACTACAGAAAGTTTACTAGTGATAAATGTGAATCAAGATGCCAACCATCATTTATCTTCAAATGTCCAACAGAGTCCTCTGGGTATCTCCAAATTTGAACTTTCCACCTTTGCCCAATTCAAGGCAGACCAGGTTATCACTGGTGCTTAAGGAGTGGATCCAGTCAGGTGTGGGGTGGAAAGAAATGGTACCTAGAACTACCCTCAGTGATTCAGTTTCTAAGCATCCCTTGGGAGATGGAATGCTCAAGAGTACGGAGTACACTGTGGAAATTCTTTCCACCTCAAACAACATCTAAGTTTAAAACCCAAGAAAATCAGACACAGGGCTGACCCAGGAGATCTTGAACATAATAAAGATGTTTGTTTTGTTGCCCAGGTTGGTTGACCTGCCATGGTTCAGGATGGTTCCCCAGTAAATCATTAGCAAAAACACAATGTCTACAGACACCACGGTGACTATTTTAAAAATTAGAGGCAGAGAATCACCAAACTCAATAATGAGGGGAGAGAAGATGGACCTGTGGGGCGGGGGAGGGGGGGGTGGGGGGGTGGGGGGGAGGGGAAGGGGATGGTGATAGAGACTACAGAGAGATGCTAGCTTAAATCAGGAAGGTGAGAGATGTTCCCCTGAGAACAGATTTGCTTCAGGTCAGGAGGACCTGAGGGACATTCTGGGAATGACACACTGGAGTGGAGGTATGGCTGCTGATGTATATAGAGGCTAATGTAATAGTCCCAAAAACATAGCCACAGACAAACTTTGGGATATGGAAGCAGAGCCACAGTCTATCTAAGTCTGACTTTCACTCTCAGGAAACTGTAAAGAGACCTTTTATCCTGTTGCAGCCTTGAATGTTAGTACTTTGTTTTTAAAAATTACAATTCTCTCTAACAGTACTGTGTTAGTTAGTTTTCTTGCCATTTTGACCAAATTCCTGGAAAGAAACAATTAACAGAGGAAGGTTTTATTTGTGCTTTCTGGTCTAAGGAGGGACAGTAATCAGAGAAGAGAGCATATAGTGGCAGAAGAATGAGGCAACTAGTCAAGGCGCATCAGAACCTTCCTTTCTGGGAGACAGAGAAAGACAAACGGGTGATCAGATCACTTCCTCCTTGGTATTCAGTCTGGGATCCCAGGCTATGAGATAGTGTCACTCATATTCAAGTTTGGTCTTCCAGCCTTCAACCATTCTGGAAATGTCCTCCTAATGCATCTAGAGATGCGTTTCCATGGTGACTCTAAATCCAGATTGAATTCCAAAGTGGTTGTACAAGTTTGCACTCTCACCAGCAATGGAGAAGTATTCCCCATTCTCCACACCCTTGGCAGCATGTGCTGTCGCCTGAGCTTTTTATCTTAGCCATTCTGATGGGTGTAAGATGGAATCTCACTGTCGTTTTGATTTGCATTTCTCTGACAACTAAGGACATTGAATATTTCTTTTAAGTGTTTCTTGGCCATTTGATGTTCCTCTGTTGAGAATGCTCTGTACAGCTCTGTACTCCATTTATTAATTGCATAATTTGGTTTGGTGCTGTTAAATTTAAAAAAAAAAAAGACAGGAAATATAATTTTTTTTCAAATGACCAAATTTACCACAACTGAAGCACCCAACATTTTGATATCTAAGGCTTTTGGTGGCTACTGGAAAAGGTAATGGTGATAATCTTGTTACCTGAGGCTGCTCCTCTGGCAGCTGAGTCTGCTCAAGATTAACCTTTTTTTCTCTTAAATCCTTTTACCCTGTACAGCCTTCTGCTCCTCCTGGCTTCCCAGCCTGCCCAGGGGCTGTGAGAACAGGACACCAAAAGTGTATGGAGCAGGGCAGGGCAGCAATTGTGGGAAACTCTGGCTCTCAGTTACCAAGTGTTCTCCCCCTTACCAATGGCAGTTTTTGCTTTCCAAGTACCTTAACCTCTATTCACAAACTCTCTAGTTGCACAGCCAAATCTGTTTCCCAAAAGGAGAGAACTGAGTTATATTTTTGGTTATCCTAGTTCATCCACCGGATTTTTTTAAACCCCTATGTATCCATTTACAGCTTTTCCAATTGTCCAATCATTCTCCCAACCTTTTTAAAAACAGAATGTACGAAGATGGCAAAAGCAGAGAATCCCCTCTAAGCGTAAAGCGGGAGAGAGCACAGTGGCAGCAGCCACAGTAAACCCTTTGCTTACATCCTGAAATATTATATTCATCCCTTCATCCCCTGCTGCCTCCTCTATAGCATTATAACTCAAGAGTATCCATTATTCAAGGCCCCACACTGGGCGCCACCTCTTGACACTTGTTTTTAAACCTTTCTTTTATTTGGGGCGTTGAAGCCTCCACTTCCAACCCTTTAATCCTGGGTAAGAGAAAGAATGTTAGTTGGGGAAATGGGGCACAGGCCCCTTACTTCTCCTGGCTGTTTAGGGTCAATTGGGTTCTTTTGGGACAATCTCTGTCAACAGCAAATGCGGCAAGCAGTCTCTCTGTGTTGAAATGTTTCTCTCTGCCCACCACACCATCCATCTTGGGTCTTTCCAAGCTGCTACATGCCACATGCCACATGCCACATGCCATATGCTACATGTCACATGCCACATGCCACCACCACAAAAGACAGTTATCAGCTGTGGACAAACTAAAGTGCAAACTTAAACACCACACTTGGGACTAAAATAAAAACATGTTTACATATCATAAACCAAAAATTCCACAACAAGCTTCAATGTGGTTTGATTGGCTGTTCAGTTCATTGATTTCTTTCTTGATTGATTGATTGATTTCACAATTTTTTTTTTTTGGCCACTGAACATCCAGCAAATGTTCTCAGCAGTTTTCAAAATAACCTTTCATGTTGCCCACACTTGGCCCTGCCCGAAACAAAAATGTGAAACCAAGGAGAGACAAGTGGTCTAAACTACTCAAGAGTTTATCTTTAACGCCTTTATTTCACTATATTTGTAGCAAAGGAGTAAATTCTGCTTTCTTAAGAAGTAATAAAATAATCTTTCAAGAAAAAACATGAAAAACAGTTGCTTTAAAAATCTAGACCAAAATATATTTTTACAACCATGTTTACAAAGAAGGCTTTGTCTGTCATAGTTGATCATTGCATGGTTTTGAAACTGGCATTAAAGTCTCCTTAGTAGAAAAGGCAAAGACCGTGGCAACTCATAAGCTAGGCACAGGGCACAGAGGATTCCTTCCTCTGGAACGATGGGTAGCCCTCTGTTGTGCTTGGGGGGGGGGGCCTGTGTAGAGCATACAGACAAGTCTGTGGATTGTTTGTGGCATGCTCAAAATGATAACCTACCCACCCCTGCTTAAAAATACATCACCTGGCATCCAACCCACCATAAGATCCATAAACGGCAGCTGGGCAGGACGACACAGGGGTGTTCCTTCCTTGGGACCATTCCCACACTCATAAGTTTTTCCCACTTTTCCTCAATAAATGTGCAATCGCTCTGCACGCTTCTTGGCTGTGTTTCCTCATTCTTTGGAGGAGTGAGAGAACAAACTGGTTCTGGGCGGCTTGTGACCCCGAGTATCCATTACTCTACCTCCCCAAGAGCAGAGAAGAGCTCTGAGACACTCAAAAATCCCCACAGCAATTGTTTTCTGGATTGCAGAAATACAATTTATTTGGAATTATTTGTTTACATTGCTGCTGGAGCCATATTATTATTACTCAACTAGCGAGACAATAGGTTCCATGCTGCCGAAGAATCTAGATAGGACTTTAAGCACACTTTGCATTATAAATTGAAGTATCTTCAAATTATATTAAAAATAAACCATTTGCAACATCAAGTGACATTTATAGGCATTTTTCTTCAAGTTTCTTGGCTCTGTCATCAAGTCTACTTTACCTTCTTGTTCAGAAAACTGACTTAGGAGAGAAACTTTACTAATTCAGGGAAACTGAGATTTTTCTCTACTTCTGTCACTTATAAAATGCAATTTTCAAGAAAATTTTCTAGAGAAAGTTTGCAACTTAGACATTGATGACAAAGAAATAACTGTGTATTATTCTTTCCTTCTGCAGGTGTGA
Organism: Acomys minous; assembly: GCF_964271855.1. NCBI lineage: Eukaryota > Metazoa > Chordata > Mammalia > Rodentia > Muridae > Acomys > Acomys minous. The sequence goes on from NC_140495.1 coordinate 34,014,931, forward strand.
GACTTTGCCTCTCACATTTCTTTGGAGGATGGGCCCTTTCATCTAAAGAACCACTTTCTTTACTAATGACCATCATTTCAAAAGCCCACACCTTGATAAACAACAAGAAACCAAAAACATGAGACAAATAATTTTTTAAAAAAGAAAATAAAGACCAAACATTTATGTCACGTTTTGGCAATGTATGACCTCAAGCCATATTGGTGCACTCTTTTCTAGAAACAGTGAGTGGACTGAATTATTTGTGAAAAGGCAATGAAAACTGCACCTCCACGTGTGTGTAGCAACTGCAAAGGAAGGCGCTACTAATCGTGGTTTGGGGTAACACTTTTAACAGCCAATTCTGGACTTTTTTTTATGACTCCCAAATGAATATAAGTCTGAAAGAGTTTTGAAATCCAAGATGATAAACAATACATCTAAGTGCTATATTGATATTTTACACATTAATAGGTTGAGGATTTAATACCATTTAAGTTTTACTTTTGAGAATAAATAATTGACGACAAGATGGTGGTGTTTCCTGTGAGGAAAGGCACAGAACCCAGGTAACTCAGGATGCCTTCTCTACTTCTTGCTAAACTCTGTTCTGTTATCTGAACAGAGAAACTATGAAGGTAACTTTTACAACAAAGCTTTACTTTGTTTCTTTCCATGAATGATACATATAGCTCAACTTTCAAAAAAATCTCTTTCCTGAAACAAAAACATTTTTTTTTCTCTCAAATTTATGGTTTTCTTTAAAGGGCTTGATTGTCAAGCTGAAAGTTCATTAATGGCTTAATTTCAGTAAAACTTGATTAAAGCTGAAAAATATAACAGTTAAATTTTTCTTTAAAATAGTATTGAATTTCTAACCTACATCTCATCAAGTATCTAGAAGACAGAATTTTCTAGAAAGAATCGAATAGTAGTTATTCTTTATATAATATATGTCAGCTGCTTTAGAATTTGACTGTCCCAGCAGAAAAAATAAACTATTTATAAGTTTATTTTTAAAGAGCTTAGGATATGGCACACATAGTACATTAATATTAAAAATCTTTAAGATATCATGTTTTCTAAAAGGAAAATACTTGTTATATAAACCATCCTTTAAAATGTATTTAAATGTTTGTATCTTAGAAGTAAATATTTAGTGATCTTCCAAGTTAAAATTCAGTTTTAACTGAGAATTAAATGAACAGCCAAAACTTTCCACACAACCCCCATACCCTGCCCCTCCCCCCTTGATGGAATGAACCTACTTAAAGTTTAGAAAAATGTGTCATATTAAAAACAACCCTCCCCCTCCACTGCTCACAAAACATCCACAGACCTCAGGAAACCCCCAGGCTCATTCACCTTGACCTTTGGCCTCTCACACATTCTAACATTCAGCTTTCTTCCCTCTGTCCATCTGCTTGAGCCATTAGCAAAGTTCATTTGCAAGGGCTCTCACAAGTGAGCCAGCTGTCATCAACGCATTTAAACTCTGCCTCCAGTTTCCACAGAGTCATGTGTTTGCCCACAGGTCTCATTAAATACAGGGAAGGGCTGCAGAGCCATTTCAAAAGGCTCTGGGGGCAGCAAATGGCCTTATAGAAGGGTGGTGCAAAGACCCTCAGACTAATTTGCTTCCTTACCTCTCTCTTTTCAAACTATTGTGACATTTTCTGTGGGGATGCACAAGATTGTAGGTTGTGTCCAAGGTGATTTTGCCAGAGACAGTATAACAATCTTCCCTTTGCAAATCACTCTCTTTAACAGGGAGTTCTAGAAGTATAAAAGCATAAAAAGACTTTTGCATGAGTTTCCATTGCTTGATTTGATTTAGGAAACAAATGAATCATCACCGTCATGTCTTGATCTTGCCACCAATAGACCCACAGAGGAAGAAATCCAAGGAAATAGCTAAATGCAAAGTCAGACTTGTCAAACCTACTACTCAGAGGTTAATTGAACTGTCTTTACTAAAGTCCCAAAAAGCAAATGAAATCATGTCAGCTTCCGTACAGTGGAAAGGGTTAAAACATTGGGCTTCCAAGTGAACAGGATATGAAATTTAAGGGTCCACTCTAAGGTCTGAGGCCAGGAAGCAATTAACACCGGGCAGAGCAGGCAAATTGGAGTGGGGTTCAGGGCATTTGGGCTTCCATTTTTCATAGGTGCTGTATACATATTTTGGCTGGTCTCCTAAAATACCTTTCATTTTCCCTGCCATCAGCCCAATGAGGATGAGGTCAGCCTGTAAAATCAGTCACAATGAATATTAATCAGGGCCTGCTCAACTAAAGCCAGCCCATCAACAGAATGATCAGACACAAATCAACCACAAGTCTAGGTGGTGTCATTAGATCATCACTACAAGAGCTATGGGTTGTCCCAATCAATGCAATCGGCTTCAGAGGCAAAACTAGTGGAGCCATTCCTCAGCTGCCTCTGGAGGAAACATGGCTCTTGTGTTGGTCAGTGTCCATTGCTGCAACTAAACATCAGACATAAATAACTTAAAGAGAGAAAGGAGTCATTTCAGTCCACAGTTTAAGGAGTTTCGCCCCATGACTACTTTGCTTCATATTTCTGGATCTAGAGTGAGGCAGAATGCCGCAGCGTCCATAGCATGTTGCAGAGCCTGTGCAACTCAAAGGAGCCAGGAAACAAAAAGAGGGGGACAGAAAGAGGCCCAGAGCAAGATCCATCCCCAGAGAGCATACTCCTATTGACTTACTTCCTCCAGCAAGGCCCAACTTCCTAAACTTTCCATACACTCAACACAGCACTACCAGTTGAGGGCCACATAGCCAATATATAGGCCATTTCAGGCATGGGGTGGGAGGGAATGCCTTTCATAGCCAAACTGTAACAGTTCTGATGAGTCAAGTCACATTTCTCAGGCTCTTTCTGCCTCTCTCCAATAGGCACACTTATATATTTATGGCACACGTCACCTTCTTCCAACCACCAGGTACTATGAATAAACATGACAGTGTCTCCATGCAGAACACCGGTTCTCAGGGAAATCATCTGTTTGCTCCTGGTGTGTTGAGTGTAAACTGCTTCCTTGTGTTTTCGTGTTGCTTTTCCTGATAACTTAGTGGAGAACTCTCAACAGGAAATTTCAGGATTAGTGGGTAAAAGGAGGCTACAATACACTGTTTCTTGTCTTTAATCATCTGTACTTACAAATCTGTGCCTTTTCTGGATGCCTAAGATGGCATAAAAGAAACGGTATGCCTTCTGCTCCCTGAGCCTTTTGCTGCTTCTGAGAGACTAAGAGTATAAACTGGCAATGCGCAAAAAAATCTACATTTTAAAAAAGACAGAATTCTGTTATCAAGCCTACATCAGCCTGCCCAGCAAACCCACCTTCTCAATGTTAAGTTGCCAGCAGCCAAGCTGTCCACCACAGGTCAGGCTTGCAGGAAGTCAAGGCACAGTCCTAGGAACAATCCAAGAAGTCAAACAACAAATTCCATAAATATCAGCTCCAAATGACTAAGATTGGCTTTCCTCATTTGGACCCCATTTGTATGTCACTAGCAAAAGCCAAGAATATACTACTATCAATCACTTAGAATGCACAGGTTCAAACCAGCCTGTCCCTCACTCATTATGATCATTTCTAGTTCAATCCATTTGTCCACAAATTTTGGGAATTCCTTGTTTTTAATAGCTGAGTAGTATTCCATAGTGTATATGTACCACAGTTTCATTATCCATTCTTCTACTGAGGGACATTTAGGCTGTTTCCATGTTTTGGCTATTATGAATAAGGCCAGCGAAGGACTCTTAAGGTAACACCCTGTGTATGTCCCAGGCCCCACTTTCATCCTTGATGGCACTTCCCCTTCTCTTCGTGCTAGCTCAATAATACCCAGCAAAGATCTTCAGATACTTAAACAAGCTTCACATTTCACAATAATGTAGGCCTTGTAAGATCCTACTATACGAGCCCACTAAAATAAAATCACCTGTATTTAGATCTTTAGTTCTTTAAGTGTGTACCCACTTGGTATATATAATCATGTCTCCCTTGACTGTAAGGAAGCTTATATTTTTCACAAAATAAATGAAGTTATCAAGAGGAAAGATTTCCTCAACCTCATACATCATACCTGTAGCAACACTTGTAATACCATCTCTGTACATCTACATGTTCATCATTCTGCCAGCTATGTTTTAGAGTCAATCACTTTGCATCATAAACTGCCACCCTTTCTTATGTAGTCAACCACTTCCCTTCACTTAGATAGATGAAATGGTGGGAGATAGATATGAATGGTGGTAAATACCTCCCACTGACACACACACACACATACACACACACACACACACACACACACACACACACACACACTCATAGCTACTAATTCTCTGCATCTGGAGCAGTTGTGAGTTTGTATAATAACCACCATAGAGGAGGCAAAGAGAGGCTCTATATCTGGACACAACTTCATGCAAGTACACAATTCCAAAGGCAATAGGTGATTATGATAGATAGATGATAGATGATGTTAGATAGATAGATAAATAAATGATTGATAGTTGGTAGATAGATAGATAGATAGATAGATAGATAGATAGATAAAATCCATGTAAAAGTGGTCAAAAAAGATGATTGTTGACCTAAAACAAAATAGAATGACATCCTAAGACAACTTCCCAAAATCAAAGGAAGTCAGAGGAGTCAGAAGATTGCCATGAAAAAAAAACCTGCTGAGTTATACACTCAGCATTGTACATTTTAAGAACAGTAGGAGGCATTCTTTCTCACACAAATAGAAATTGAGTTTTCCACCATCTGCAGGATATTTATTAAACCTTAACAGAGGGAAAGCAATCAGAGATGGGAGATCCAAGATCCAAGAAACAGAAAGACTACACAAAGAAAAAGTAATTGTGAGATGAGTAGACCATTGAGCTTTTTGATCCCTATCATGATCTCTTGTTGGGGTGAGGTGAAAATAGACCTAAAAGAAGAGCTTCCATGGCTGGTCCCAGAGTTTGAGCAGGACCCCTGGGCCCAGATCCGCCTGTCATAATGTTCTTCTTGTAGGTTTCTAAGACCCACTGGATCCTTCTATTTCCCCATTCTTCCATGCTTCTCTCACCTAAAGTCCCAATAGGATGTCCTTCCCTCTGTCCCACTTTCCTGATAAGTGAAGACATTCATGGGACATACCCCTTGGGCTAGTGTCCAGATATAAGTGAGTATATACGATTTGACTCTTTCTGCTTCTGGGTTAACTCACTCATTATGATCATTTCTAGTTCAATCCATTTGTCCACAAGTTTCGGGAATTCCTTGTTTTTAATAACTGAGTAGTATTCCATAGTGTAAATGTACCACAATTTCTTTATCTATTCTTCTACTGAGGGACATTTAGACTGTTTCCATGTTCTGGCTATTATGAATAAGGCCACTATGAACATGGTTAAGCAGATGTCCCTGCTGTGTGGTGGAGCATTTTCTAGGTATATTCCAAGGAGTGGAACAGCTGGGTCTTGAGGAAGCCCTATTCCCATTTGTGGTTCAGAAATGTCTAACTACAGCAAGAAGTAGGTGAGAGTACACACTTGTCCTCTAAATACCTACTTGTTTCCCTTGTTTATATTTTCCATGTATTTTCTGTTATTTCTGGTATGTTTATCTTTATTATTAGAAATCATTTCTTAGTCTTTCCAGTCATTAACCAATGCGGTAAGACAGTCTAAGTTTTCCTACCTTGTAACACTTATAAATGCCCAAATATTTATAAGCTTACAGAGGTAAGTTTACATTTCTTTAATTTGTTTTACTTTATGTACGTGTGCCTGAGTGTATTATGTGCATTGTGTGCATACAGAAGCCTGTGGGGGTCAGAATAAGCATTAGATCCCCTAGAAATGGACAGCTGTGAGCTGCTATGTGGGTGCTGGGAAGTGAACCCTGGTTGTCTTCAGGGGCACTGAGTGCCCTCAGCCACTGTGTCTTTTCTCCAGCCCCAAGGACAGTAACTTAACTAAAGTTTCAGGAAGTTATTAACAAATGAGGCTGTGACTGGCTCTGATCTCTGGAACTATCAATCACTGCCGTGAGTGATAGATATGTAATAACTCAGGAACCAAGAGCATCACTAGATCTTATAGATCAGCACTTTAGAATGGTGAATTGAAAGGCAATTTGAGCTTGAGACAATGGTGTTAACACAGTCATGTGAATGTACAGATGTGTAAATACTCTTACTTGTGCTAGGGCTATGCTTAGTTTGATTTTAAGTCACAAACATATTGAACCCAGCTTCTCCCCTGACCATGTTGGTTTAGCAATACTATGCACTACGGAGTGTGGGCTGCTTCCCCTATGACCATTGTCTCCACTCGCCTGTAGCTCAGCATCAAGAAGACCATATTGCTCAGCACCAGACTGGGAAAGAACTGTAAAGTGACCCACCATGCACCGAGGAGCAGGCCCAATTCGAGAGCAAAAGATCAAACTGTCACAAATCCCTAGGAGGAATCATGTGGTGCAGTGCTAACAGCCCCCAGCAGCTAACACCTAAAATACGTGCTTCCTCTATGCTGGCCCTCTTGCTAAGCTCTGTTCATGGCCAGCAGGCCCTTCGTGGGGAAGATTTTGAAACCTGAGTTAAATAACTCTTCAGAGATCAGAATGATCTGATTGAAAGAATTGAGGTGTGAGCACAACGTTATTTTTTGACTATAGTTACTGAAGACCCACTATGCACCAAGACTTTATCAGAAATGAGAGCATCAAGAGGCGAGGAAAACAGACATAATTCACCTGTTTCCGTGTGGTTTTTATTCTGATAGAGGAAGGGATGGCATTAAAATGTGTATATATGAAAACATAAGTACATACACACATGCAATTGTCTCAGAAAACACATAACATTTATGTGCATCAGTTCTAAGGCAGAGGCAGGCATGGTCATCTGAATGCAGGGAGTGAAAAGAGACACGGCCTTGTTCACAGTGAGCATTGCTGAGGCATTTGAAGGAACCAGGCCACCGAGAACAGGGGCTTTATTGTATCAAGCCGTTGACATAGCGGAAAATAACAAGATCCGTTTCAATCATCCCCTGGAAATTGTTAGCAGCAATCTTAAAGGGAAGAGAAAAAGATGCAAGATGGCCTTGAGAGACTCTGGTCCCAAAAGTAGCAGAATGAAACTACAACAGCCTGCTCTGTTCACTTGTGCCCCTGCTCCCTTCCAGTCTGAGGTCCATTCAAGACATGGAGAGGACCCTGATGGTTCTGGCAACCTTTCCCGGCTAGGGAGTATGGAAAATGATCCATCCACTGATGTCAAAGGAAGGCAACCACTGGGAAGGACTCTAATGAGAAAGTAAAGAGCCTAACATTTCCCTCTGTCCCCTCACTTTGAGGGGAAAGTTCCACACTCCACAATGAACTCTTATTTCTTGCCAGTTATAGAGAGTCTTTACCCTGTCAATCAACATCACTTCAGTGGACTCTAAGCCATGTGGATTTCATCAGGACTTCGATTATACACAGACTATCAAGGAAATAACCGTTTGAGTTGGAAATAAATACAAGAAATGATCTTGTGGAAGCGTGACCTTGTCACAAGGTGTAAGAAAGGAGATTTGTTCCATGTTCTGTCGTGCTTCCATGGTTAAAAAATGACATCATGAGGGCTGCAGAGATTGCTGAAGAGGACTGCCATTATGAGCCCTGGCTGCTCTTCTCTTGAGGAAGTCCCAGTATTCGGTTCCCAGCACCCAACATGGGTGGCTTACAATTGCTTGGAACTCCAGCTTCAGGGGATCAGACACCCTCTTTTGGCCTCCCCCAGCACCTGTATGCAGGTGGTGTGAATACATATACTCATACACTCACACATGCATAGTAAATAGGTAAGTCTTTTTAAAGTGGCATCGTCAGCTGCATCCATAAGCTTTACAATTGATATGAGCACAGTTTCTAACTGTCATGCTCCAGTCATGACACAAGGCCAGAAGCCACCACTAACGCTGCCCAAGAGGAGTGTGATTGGTGCTCCCCCCGGCAGCCTTGTTTCTAATTAGCATTGTATCTTCACCATATCTAAATTGAAGATTCTTTTCTGGGTGAAATGCTAGAATGCTTTTAGTCACTATTTCTGTAGCACACACACATACACACACACACACACACACACACACACACACACACACACACACACACACACACACTGAACAGTAAGTCTCCTACAAGCAGCATTTTATAGGATCATCCAGGAGTCTACCTACTTTTGGGGACACAGTCTTCCCCAGTTGAAATGAAGCATTATTCTTCTATGCTGTAGCAAGTAAATGTATTGTTCGTCTACTGTCAGATACTGTGATGAGCAAAGAAATGAAATGGAAAAGATCCCTGCCCTTGTAAAGTCTGTGACAGTGGTAGATTAAATTAATACATTAAATAAATAACCAATACACTAGCAGTATAGTTAGCATGACAAAGAGACCATGACACAAAGTACTGAGTGTAACAGAAACACACTCTGGACTGGACAGTCAGGTGTGAGCTCCCTCAATACAGCTCGTGGCACACTTAACATAATTAATAAAGTTTGGGAAGTTCTCATAACACACTTGCACTCAGCATGGTCACAATTTGCTGTGTCCCCTTATGTATTTGAGCAAAATCCTTGAAACACTAAGATGCTCAAAAAATAAAATTCACTGTCATATTGTTAGTACCTTTCACCATGCCAGGGTCAAGAAATGCTTGTCTCAAAGCAGAGTGCTTTACAGTTCTGTATCCACCAACAGTAAACTTTATTCTAAGATTGGTAAAGATAAACAATAATACTTTTTTATAGAATAAAAATTGGCCACGCAGTCAAGGGGCCTTCTAAATGTTTGTGTTTATACTCATTTATTTGTGTGACTGTCAGTTTTGGTCAGGAAAGCTACTTTGGGCTATGCATAGTGCTCCATGCAGCATATCACTCAGAAAGCATCTAAACACTTAAACTTCAGGAACAGTTGCACCCACGGGGATGTGTAATGTCTACCACAGAAGATGGGGGCTCATGGGATGCACAAAAAGTCTCAATTGCCTACTTGATAGCTGGACTTTGAAGCCAGCTTTGGTATCATAGTGAGATCCTCATCTCAAAAATTAAAAACAAAAGCAAAACATGGCCACATATAGTTCAATTGGGAGAACATCTGCGAGTCATTCACAAAGACCGGGTTTGATACTTAGAATCATAAATACCTGGCATGGTGATAAACATGTGCAATTTCTGCCCTAGGGAGATAGAGGCCGGCAGATCTGAAGTTCAGGGCCAGCCTCAGCTACATAGTAAGTTCAGGCCAGACTGAGCTACAGGAGCTAAATGATTAATTAGTTGACTAATTAATTAAATACTGAATTTAAAAAAAAATGGTAATTCTTACCAAAGTGACTATACTTTATCTCAGGAATATACTTTTAAATTAAGAGGTGGGTCTACACTGGTAAAATGGCTCTATTTAAATTCTGCATCATTATTTCACTACAAAGTGGTCCAACTGATATAGATTAAACTCCAATAACAACACCAAGGTTCCAGACACTTAGGCATCAGAGGCCAGAGGCAGCTCCTTGGCCAGTGAGATGACCCATGAAACACTGGCTTTTTCCCATACATTGTGCCAAACAGTGCACTCAGTGATTCGGAAATTATGTCCACTTCAAGCATATTTGAAAGGAAAAAAACAAACAAACAAACATAGCTGCATTTTCATGTGGAGTTCTCCTTTGTTGGTTCATCTTCTTTAAGAATTTCAACATGTTTTGGGGTGTCAGCGGGAGACGGAATTAAGAGGAAGAGGCAGAGACATCCCATAGATGCTGGAATGCATGGTTGCTGAGTCAACTACAGGATGTGCGAAGTAGGTGTGACATGTCTCAATAGCTTGTGGCAGAGCCAGCACTGCGCAGGATGATGATGTCAGCAAGAGGTAGCAGAAGTCTTATCGAGAGGAAAGACCTCCTCTGAAGTCCACAATTATGGCTCCCCAAGAGAAGGGATAGGAACCACCAGAGGGTCAAAGGGCAGATTCAAAAGATGGAGTAACAGATCTTGGCTTACAGTTGCTTTCCAGGGGTGATTCACGAGGGTGAAGACATTCAGATGTTTGGGTTTACAGTTTGCTTCTGAGGCGCTGCCTTTCTCTGGCAGCTCAACCACACAACCTTCCAAATCTGTGGGCATAAAAGATATAATGAGCATATCTTGTTGGCCTCTAAAGCTTCCTGAGCCACTAAGTTAAATGTGTGTCCTAGGGCCTAATCATATAAACTGCTCCTTCAAAACAAGAAACAGGGCAGCCCTCCTGACACCCACGAAACTTTCCACAGCCAAGCCACCCCTGGATGTGTCTGATTTAGCCACCCTCCAGATCAGCTTGGCCGGCCCACAAATGGTACACAACCCTCACCATGACCCTGCAGAATGTAAAACCCATGGTTGCTCCAAAGATTTACCAAGGATTTTATTTGGTCATTAGTCTTAGATTTCACTTGCAAATGAGTACATATTTCCCTCCCTAATCAGATCCGAGCTCCATAACAAGATCCTATCACGGCATCCAGAAAACACTTGCTGTCCTACTAGCTGCCATTGTATTCATTTGAGGAGGGTGCCAGAGTAGCTTGAAAAGTCATCAGTGTCCTGAACTCTCTATTTTCTTAAGAATCTATTTTGTAGAACTGGCTGTTGTGAAGCTTGGTATTCTTGTGGGATCCCTAACAGCGGGAGTGAGGGTGTCTCTGACTCTTCTGCCTGCCTTTACTGCTCCTTCTTATACTAGATTGCCTCATCCAGCCTTGATGGGAGAATATGTGCCTGGTCTTATTGTAACTTGCTATGCCATGTTTTCTTGCTATCCCTGGGAAGCCTACTCCATTCTGAGAGGAGGTGGAGTGAAGTGTGTGGGGCCGGGGGGGGGGGGTAGATCTGGGGAAAGGGGAGGTGAGGAGAGAGATTGAGGAGAGGACAAGGAGGGGAAACTGCAGACAGGATGTAATACATACGGGAATAAATAAAAAAAGAAATTTAGAAAAAGAACTGGCTGGAAAGCAAGGATGGAAGCACACACAGCAGGTTGATCCATCCAATGCTGTTGAAGCGCAGCACAGTGATTTCACACCACATTGTGAGTGATTAACTGGTTAGCATCACCGAACCAGAGTCCAGGTTTGAATGTGCCTGAAAAGTAAGTGACTATACCAGCCCTACGCTGTTTCCTCTTCCCTAAGCACCCATTGCAACATAAGTGGGAAAGTTCTTGGGTTAATAAATAGAATCAGAACACTCTCAAGTACTGTCCATATGTAGCTGTGTCTGCAGAACTGAGAAAGGGCGAATGAGAACAAAAAAGCTATTGGGGCAAGTGTGGCTGAGTCTCTGAGCTAGAGTGGTTCCTTACATAAGGGAAAGAATCTTGTCTCCTGAAGTCTGAAGAAAAAGGACAAAGGGGTTGTAGTTTAAAAGCCTGGCTGAGACTCCCTGAAGATGGGCAAATGTGTCTACAACTGGGGTGAGCGCACGTGTACTTAGCAAAGTACAAGTAAGCAGCATGGGTGAATATAAGGTTTCAATAAATGTCATCACCCTCTCCTCTCCCTCTCCTTCCCTCCTTCCCTCTCTCCCTCTCCCTCCCTCCCTTCCTCCTTCCCTTCCCCCCTCTCTCACCCCTCTCTCTCCCTCTCTCTCTCTCTCTTTTCAAGAAGTACAAACAAGTAAAACATCCAGTGGGTTCACATCATTTTGTAGCTGGTGTTTCTAAAGACACACATACAACCTCTTGGCCTGGTACTCTGGTCACACACACACACACACACACACACACACACACACACACACACACACACACGAACCATCCCAACTATTGTGGCAAGGGGATTTGAAGTACTTTGCTTTCCTAGCCTCGTTCATGGAACATGCAGGGTGAGACATTTTCATTGTCTGTTGCCTGACAGGGCTTGGGGTGAGGAGGGCTATTCATTTCCGAAAAGGAAGCATAAACACGGAAAGACAAAAACGTTAGAAGTGGAAATCATACAAGCAGACTAAGATTTGGACCTAAGCAATTCCAAGGTTAACCACTTGTCAACCACGGATAAAATCTATTTTGTGGTTTCCCCATCTCCTGGGAAGCCCAGACACTGCCCGGTGCCGAGCCGAAAGTGGGTGCTTGTCTGGTGGAAGGTGCAGGCTAAAAAGGATGAAGCCTGGGGTCCAGAGTTCCTCTCAGGAATGTCGGCCTCCTGGTAGGGAAGGACGGGACACGGAGGGAGATCCATTGCCGCAGGATCTCCAATGCAGCTGGGATTTCTAGAAAAAATTTTCTCCACAATAACTGTTAGCGCTGTTTTAGCTGACCGGCCAGCTCCCAGCCAGGCGGCAGCAGGGACCTCAGAGCTCCAAAACCAAGCCTGGCCGCCTGACTTGGGTGAATCAGGCGTCTGCTTCAGGAATTGCCAGCAGCTCTCTCTCCCGCAGATAAGTTCACTGGTGAACAGCAAAAGTTTGTGGTGGCCAAGCAAGCTCTAGAGAATTGAACTGTTGTAGCAAATCAAGTCACTTGAATCCTCACCACTGACTTCAAAGTGCCTCGGGCCATCATGTTCATGGTGACATCAGTCGAAACTTCAGCCCACGAAAGCAGGTGTGGAACATGTATCTTTTCAGACGTGGAAACAAAAATATTGCAAGGTAATAAAAAATTGTTACTAAGGGCTGGAGGGACAGCTCAGCATTTAAGATTGTGTACTGTCTTTCCAGCCTGGGCAGTTCACAGCCACCTGTTACTCTGCCTCAGGGGGATTTAACACCTCTAGCCTCTGGGCGCCTGAGCCCACGTGCAGGTAGTGCTGCACAAACATGCACACACACTCACAATTTAAAGTAATAAAAACACATCTTAAGATTCTATAAATACAATTTTATTTTTAATAATTTGTCACTACCGATAATTTTTAAAGTAGTAACTCAGGGGGTTAGAGACAGGGCTTAGCAGCTCAGAGGACTTCTTGCTCTTGCAGAGGACCAGGGTTTATTTATCAATACCCACATTGGCTCATAATCAGTTACCAATCTATCTTCTGGGGACCCAGCACCCCCCCTCACTGTCCCCCCAAAACACATATATAACAATAGATCTTAAATAAAACCACAGTTTTCACTTAGATTTATTTAAAGGAAAGTATACAAAGAGGAATTAAAAGTCAGTTATTAGTTTGTGGTGAATCTATTTGAAAGCCATGGTAGCTGCTAACTGCTTTTAGTTAAATTTTGTTTCTTATGACAACAGACAGGGCAGGGCTGGGTGTGTACTTATCAGATCTGCCTGAGAATGATAAGACTCCAGCGTCACTCCTTCATTAAAAGAGAAAGTAGACCAACGATGAGATAACAGCTCACAATTATCAAGCCAAAATAAGACAAATTCTTGGTTGGTCTCTCTAGAGACCGGATTTCCCACTTTTACAATCATAGCAGCTGTGTGTCCACTTCTAAGTTTGCTGACACGTAGACAGAAATGCACATATCTCTGATAAAGATATAAGCAGAACCTGGAGATCCGCTCAAGGAACCAGTTCCACAGGAGAAATAAAGGACTATGGGTACAGCTCAGCATAAGAGCCTTTGTCTAGAATGCATGAGTTCAAGCCCCAGCAGCACCATAACAGAAACAATAAAAAAAATAAATGATTAAACAAATAAAGATTTGCAATAATTATCCTTCAAATAAGAACATTTGAAAGGTTGAAATATGCTGGGCTTAGCATATCCTTTTCTTCCTTCAAAGAGACTTCATTTTTCTAATTCCTTTACATTTGGATAAAATTCTATCAAAGCTAAAGAGGGCTTATTGGCAGGACCAGAAGAGTCATGTGAAATTAGAACATTCTGGTTACTCAGAGGTATTTAGTGGAATGATTAGAAACGTATGTCATGGTTCAACATGTTGATTTTTTAAATTTTTGCTGTAGCATGTCTCTGTTTTGAACCCAAAGGAAGGTAGCTTTATGCTTCATCTTTTCTTGGGGGTAATCTGTGATGTTTAACACTTTTGGCTTGTATTTCAGCATATGCATTTGAAAACTTAACGTCAGACACTTCTAAAGACTGAGTCTTGCGATTGATCTCCTGCTGGGCACATCAGTTCTTTAATAGGTAATTTACATTTTTCATACAAATATATATATAATAAACTGAGCATGTTCCTACCCTCTCTCTCCTTCCCTCTCTATGACCTTTGTTCCCCTAGACAGTTTCACTTCTAGTTTTATAACACACACACACACACACACACACGTATACACACACACACATACACACACACATACACACACATGTACACACACATGTACACACACATACACACATGTACACACACATGTACACACACATACACACACATACACACACATACACACATGTACACACACATGTACACACACATACACATACACACACATACACACACACATGTACACACACACACACACACACACACACACGCACACACACACACGATTTTATGTATCCATAATATCTAGGAACTACAAGTGAGAGAAAACACTTGCTATTTGCTTTTCTGAGTCTGGCTTAATTTACTTCAGATAATCATCCCCAATTACATCGATTTTCCTGCTGCAGCGTAACTTCATTCTTCTTTATGGCTGGAAAAAAAAAATGCCACGGCGATTATACACCACACTTTCCTTATCCATTTCTCTGTTGTTGGACTTTGGAGTTGGCGCCATAGATTTGCTAATGGAAACAGTCTTGCAACAAGCAGGTGCAGACCTGGAGTCATTTGGGTGAATGTGCATAGCTGTTGATTTCTTAAGCAACCTCCACATTGACTTCTACATTGGGCGGGGCTAGCTTGCGGCTCCACCCATATCTTTTCCTTTCATCTGCGCTCTCAGCAGCATTTCTTATTGTTTGTTTTCTTAATGCTAGCCATACTGAGTGTGGTGAGACGGGATCTTAATGTAGTCTTGATTTGTATTTCTCTGGTGGCTTTTCCATGTTTATTGGGTGTTCTGACAATGTTGAAGAAAAAATTAATTTTCACAAAATATAATTAGTCTTGGACTTGTTTTGAAGGCTTGGAAGAAAAGCTTGTATTTGTAACAGGCTTGACAGATTTTAATTAGTTCCAGCTACAGTTGGGGTTCTATCTAGGGGAGAAGACTGATAGACTCCATGTTTCCTACATTATTCCAATCGACATTAAAGAAATGATGGTTTGGAATCTAAGACACATTTCCAAATGAAATGGACAACTCTGATAACCTCTCCTAACTTTTTGACCAATCTCTCCCAAAGACTCTTCTCTCACACCTCCCCGTGTGACTGCTCTCTGCTGAGAGCCATAGTGTTCTGGTTTGTCAATAGCCTTGTCTTAAAGACAATACAAACATCTTCAAATCGACAGCAGAGCCAAATTCGATTCAAAATTCTATTCCATTTTATTTTCATTTTGAAAGATACAAATAGCATTCGCTTCTCTGGGTGAGAGAAAAAATGTTATTTTTAAAGTGAGCTATATGTTAAAAAGTTGACACAACTATAGCTTCTTTTTAAAGTATGTAAACCCAGCAAGTATAGAATACCATGTAAGCCATATTGGGGAAAGAATTTCATTTTTAACAGTATTCTGTTTTCCAAATTGCCTTTAGCATTTTGAACTACTTTGATGACATAAAACACCCAAGGTATCTTCAAATAAATGCCAACTGGTTGGGTGACCTGTGTGGCTTTCCTTTGCTGCTGCAATCACGTGCTCATAATTTGGAAGCAGGAAATCATGAGTTCCTATCCGTGAATGTGACTGTCCCTAAGGAGGGGCTTGAAGGAATTTCATTCTCCAAGGCCTTCAAGGGTTAAAAAGCTTACTCTATATAAACAGGAACTCCACCTTCCTGAGTCACCCAAGAAATGAAGAGCTGGCCTTGGAAGAAAATACTGGCTGGCTTGCCAGATGGGAGACTAGATATCACCAGTGTTTATGAATTCCAAAGGAAAACTAGATAATGGTGACCGAGTTGTATTCACCCAGTTCCTCTTAGTAGTCTTCTATTATAAGAGGAATAAAGGATACAAGCTCCAGGATTCCTAGCATTACTAGATAGATACTCCATAAATGTCTTGAATGAAGGATGCTAATACATTTATTCATGGTGCCAGTCCATTTGGGTCATTCATAACCAAAACAAAGTAACTTTCCTTTTCAGTGATCCTGGAATCTACTCCACTATTGGTACATAGCTGCTTTTTAAGCAAAAGCTCAAGTTCTTAAGTTGCAGGTTAGCACTGTAGAAGCAGATAGGATAGTATAATGGTTAAAGGTTGGCATGCTGACTAGTTTCAAACTCCAGCTTCACCTCGTGAGGTGTGCAGCCTTTGCACAAGCAGTTTCTCTTTAAATAGTCTTAGTAGCCGACCTACCATAAACGGCAATTGAAATAATAAGCCAAACTGTGGGAAATGCTTGTAACCAAGCTCATAGTGTTTGCTTTACTAGCATTATTAATTTTAATATTTATCCTAGGTCTGAAGTCGTCTAACAAACTCTAACTTCTAATTTTTGTAGTCACTTTGCTCTTAGTGAAACACCACTTCCTGTTTCTAAGGGGGCAAAAAGCTTTTAAAAGTTATAAAAAGACTCAAAGACTTCTTGGACATCAAATAGCTCTTACAAAACAACATTTTGATGAGTTAAGTGTAAAGGAATCAAAAACATACGGATTAAATTTCCTTTATAATACACATGGGCTTACAATGAAGAAAAAAAAAAGTGCTTAGCAAAACACACTTTGGGTTTGCCAAACCCAGAACGCTGAAAAACAGTTTTAAGACATTCTGCAGACCCAGGACAGAACCAGGTCCCCTCATCCACAGTTAAAACTGCCTCTCACCCAGACCTCGGAGCTCCCAACTGTTCCAAAGTTGGTCATCTTTTGATCCATCTTCTCAAAGAACAACATTCCTCCAATTTATGAGCATGCATGCTGCCCTTCAGAAGTAACACAGGAACGCTTATAATTTAGAAGGCGAGATTACCATCTGAATATAATTTCCATTGTAATATTTTATTGGAGGTCTTTAACAATGTGTTTCAATGCAATGGCTACATGTTGCATAAATCTTAAAGTTACACACAGTGTCTCATAATGATAAGATATGCTTTTCTGTTTGCAGCATAACCATTAGTCAGAGGCAACCTGCATGCTTAGAACTATTGGTTAGGATCAAACAAGACAGTAAATTATTTTGTATACAAAGATATTTTTGTAATATGAATTTTCTTCTCAGCACTATTAAACCATTCTGCATGCATGTTATAGGGATCGAAAGTCATGTAATTGCCTACTTCAGATTCTCTTTCTTAGCCCAGTATGTCTATGAGATGTTATGTAGCTCTAATTTAAGAAAACAAAAAGTTTAAATTTTTAGATTTCTTTTGAAACGAATAATTACCCAAATTGGACCCCTTTATAGGCTTTCACAGAGAAGGAAAGCAAGAATCCAGTTAATATTAAGAAGAGGGTCACATCTAAAGAAGCAGTCTTTTAATAACACTGTCAGGCATGTTGATGGCGTGACCTTCTTATTTCTGCTAAGTCCTCATGTATTTGAGTGTTTGATGCATTAAACACTTCAATATCATTAGACTTCACAATCAGTTATTTCTCTGTAAATAAAATGTGAGCATAAAGGAGAACTAAATATCTCAGAAGATATCGTAAATTGAGATTAGAAAGTAATAGAGCGAATCTAAAACATATTTACCTATTTTGGTTTTTTGTTTTTTGGGTTTTTTTTTTAGAAGTTCTCTATTTTTTTTTTTTTTACTTTTTAACTTTTTAAATATATCTTATTAATTTATTCATATTACATCTAAATTGTTATCCCATCCCAATATTTACCTATTTTGAAAAGTAACAATGACTTAACTAAGACACTAACATGCCGTGTTGTTCCCTATTATAAGCAGCACAAGGAAATGTGGACGGCCTCGTCGTTAAGATCTTTTTTCTTTTTCTTTTTCTTTTTTTTTTCTTCAGCAGGAACTTTGTTCTAAGAACTATCTTAAGAAGAAAGTATAGATCTTATATGGACGTGTCTTGTCTTCTTTCTATTTGTTGTGTCGAAAGTGTCGATAAATTCAGGCACTGGCTTCACTGTTGCAGTTGAGTAGAAATGCCCCGGAAGAACTCACACCCACAGAGCTTGCTCCGCTCTCCCTTCCCAGCACTCCCTTGAAGAGGCAAAGCTGGGTCAGGCGTTCTGCTGCCAAGTTACCTTGGCTCTTAGGGAAGTGAGATGGCTCTTACCTCAGCGGTTCAGTTACAAAATAAAACATTGCTCTCCAAACAGAACTTCTGCGACCCATTCGGCTGTACGTGAACTTTGATTCTGATGACCAAGAGGGGGCTATTGATAGTGTCTGCAATCTTTTCCCTGGGAAAGTAGGTCAAGTGTTTCAAAAACTCAAGTTCACAGACAGGAAGATACATTTAAACCTAACAGGAAGACTACAATATAGATTCATTTCAAGAATATTTGAATTAATTTAACTTTTTGAAGTGAAATTCGATTTTTAATAACCTAATAAAGTTACCAACAAATTTATTTTGGGAAAATTATGTCGATGATATTATGTTGGTGTGTTTATTATTGCCCAGATGTAAGTGAGACCTTCTGGAATAATTTTAGTGTTTGAAAACAATCTAAGTAGTACAAACGCTTTGTAGAAAGCCTGCTTATGACATTAATAACTTAAGAAAGAGTTATTTAACAGGAAAATAATTCAACCCAGAAACTATCTAAGCATGAAATCAATGAAAATCAAGCAAATGAAGCATTAATATAGTTAATGCATGCTATACAAAGGACATGGCTACAGGGCTCAGCCCACTTCAGATCTCCTCAATGACGGCCAGGATCAGCGCTCACAAGCACACCTGTGGTCTCTGATGATCTATTTTCAGTTAAATAGGCAAGGACCGGACCACAGATGCTTAATCCACAGACAGTGAGAAGCATGAAAAATGAATTCTCTTAATTCTTTAGAGAAAGCTGAAGAGGGGAACCTTAGTGTCAGTTACTCGTTTATTAAACACGTACTTGCTAGATACCAAAGGATCAAGGAAGAGCTACCATAGCTTATAAATCATTAAAGATCCAATATACTTACTATACATAAGCAATGCTACACATACATTATAGATCACAAGGTAAGATTATGCCTTAAAAACCTGAAAATCTGGGCTTGGGGATAGCATTCTTTACCCAGAATCTACATGAAATTTCAGCATATTGGCATACTTCCAATCCCAGTACTGGGGAGGTAGAGGCAGGAGTATTCCTATGGCTAGCTAGACAGCCAGCCAACACACACACACACACACACACAGAGAGAGAGAGAGAGAGAGAGAGAGAGAGAGAGAGAGAGAGAGAGAGAGAGAGAAATAGGGATTACTTAACCCAGCACACATGCTATAAGTGAAGAATCCACATTCCAGAGTGCTCAAAGGACTTGCTTGGATTATTTGGTGTTTGTCCAGCTTAGAAACAAAGCATGCTTTTGACATTCAAGTTAAAAAGGGGGCGGGGGCACTAGATAATTAGTTTGCATTGCCATCATTTCTGATTTCATTGCTACATAGCTGTCTGCGAAGAGTCTGGGCTCAAGAGGTTTGTTTATTGTTTCCTTTAAGCAACTCTCTGTCTTTCTCTCTCTCTCTGAAGATGCAGTTTGATTCAGTGTCAATTAAGTCAATATCTTGCATTATATCTTGTTTGAATCTTAATTTGGCTACAGGACATGGTCTTAGCCTCTTTGGGCATTTCATAAATGTGCTGGAGGTAAACTAGGTAAGATGTTATTGAACCAGAAAAAAAAAAGAACTCTTACCTTTTGCTAAGCAATTTCTCAGTCTAAGTACCCTGTATATTCTAGTGAGGCCCACCATGGGAAACAGTAACAAAACTTGAACTCCCATGTGTTTATTCTCGAATGGACAGCAGCAAGCAGCAGGGGTCTGTGTTGATGTCTGTGGCCTGTATTATCATCAAAGGCCATGTGGATGTCCCTGGTTTGGGCTGCTACATGGGACCATGTTGATGTCCAAGGGCTGAACAGAGCTGGCTCCTCTTCCCACTGACTGAGGCACTCCTCAGGCAAGAGAGCAGATGCCAGGGTACGGATGTGGGAGAGGAATAGCTGGCCCCACCCTTTGCTGGCTGTGGGCAGTTTGGTGAGCTAGCTGTAGCAGTGCTGGAGAGCTGGCCTTAGTGGTTTGGGTACAGGAGAGCAGACTCTCCCCCTCTCCCTCCAAGGGTCTGAGCATAGGAGCGCCATTTCTGCCCTTCCTGGCTGTTGCAGGCAGGAGAGCTCTCCCTGCCCCTCACCTGGGAAAAGTGGGAGAGTTGGCAGACTGACCAACTCAGTGACCACCCAGGCCCAGCTCCAGGGCTTTGAGTTGGCCCATCCCAATATCTGCCCCATCTATGGACTGCCGGAGCCCGTGAAGGGGCCAGTCCTACAGTTCTAAACCTACAGCATTTTCCTTAACACAGGGCAACAACAGAATGTTGGAAAAGAGTCCCAGTGAGGCTCCAGTAGGTGTAGTGTTGCCGAAGTAGAGGCCTCGAAACAGACCAATGACTCAATGCAATGAACATTGGCAAGTAGAGATGTCTGGACAAAAGGGTGTACTATGTGACACACTGCAGCTTCCACAGCAAGATGGTTTGTTGTTGCTCTTGTTTTATTTTAGCTTTTGTTTTCTTTGGGGGGGGATTGCAGGTTTGGAGGGCAGATACAAAGGGACAGGAAAATGAGTAGGATTGTGGTCCATGATGCGAAAGACACAAAGAATCAATAAAAAGTTACAAAAAAGGACAAAAAGAAAAAAGATTTCTACATATATTTAATTCATTTAAATTTTCAGTTTAATTTTAAATAAAGTTAAATTTTCAGATGTAGTCAAATGGACATATAAGAATGCTGTGAAATTGGTGCCAGTAACTTTGGGTCTTCCCAAGTGCCCAGAAAAATATAGAGAAGAAGAACGGAAGAAAGGAGGGAAGGAGGAAGATTAAATAGCAAAACCAGAAACCACATGACAAATATACACAAACAAATTAGGCAAGGTACCTTCCCAAAAACCAGAACACAAGCCAGGAGAGATAAACCACCAATAGGCACAAAATAGGCCTGTTAGCATCTTCTTGGGATCTGAAGGCTCCAACAAGGCATCCAGGAAAAGGGAGAAAGGGAGGAGGTATCCTCAGGGACTGCCAGCTCAAAAGAAGAAGCTGGAGAGAAAAAGAGAAGGAAAGACAGAAATGGCAATTCAACATATTTTAATACTACACAAAACAATAGGAGAGTTTCCTCTGTAAAATGATACTCTGCTCCTGAGCCAAGCCACCTTCTAAAGTTATGGGAAAATAAATTCATATAAAACAAGCAACAGAAAAGCACTAAGGTCCAACCCCAAAACCATAAGCAATAACTGCAATAATAGGTATATTGAATCACATCAAACTAAAATACATATGCACCACAGTGAAGGAACCAATCAAACATGAAAAGGCATCCTATGGGACAGGAGAAAATATTTGCAAATCGTACACCTGATAAAGCATTAATATTCAAAATAAGTAAGGAATCCAAAGAATTCACTAGCAAGGAGAGAGCCTGATTAAAACATGGACAAAGGGCTTCACTCCTCACTTGTCAAATGGAGACATAAAAGCGATCAGTGGTATATGAATGGGTATTAAGCTCGTTGGGGATGCAATTTAAAACCGCAATGCAGAATCACCTCACCTATGTTGAAATGACTATTAGGAAAAAGAGAAAGAGAGTCTGAAGAGGTGGCTCAAGAGTTAAGAGTGCATACACACTGCTCATCTACAGGTCTTGAGTTCAGTTCCCAGAGCCTTTGTGGGGCAGCTCAAAACTACCTGGAACTCCAGCTCCAGGAAATCCATTTCCCTGTTTTGGCCTCTTCAGGCAAATGCACTCATGTGCACAAACACACATACACAATTATATGCACATATAATTAAAAATAAAATTGCAATCTTTTTTTTTTACAGTAAGAAATAAAAGTTAGTGAAAGTCCAGAGAAAATTAAACATAGAGACACCATTAGCTAGAATGTAAGTTGGTACAGTCATTGATTTTAAAAATTATTATATAATTATATAATCACTATAATTACATAATCATTATATACTGATGATTTTTCATAATGGCTGATATATATATATCAGCTGTTGAACAGCTAGTAAATTCCACAGGAAGAACAATGAACCACACTTTCCTGGCTCTTCTATGTCAATAATTGTTAGTCTGTGGTGTTTATATATTCTACCTTTTCTTACTTGCATGTCTTAAATGTGTTAGTTACATTTGAGAACTCAGCATTCCATTGAGGAGATATATATATATATATATATATATATATATATATATATATATATATATATATATATATACACGTTGATGAAACAGTCAATATCAAGATACAATTTAGCAAAACTAATGGATGTTTAAAAACAGGAAAAATAATCTTTCTGTTTATGAGAAGAAATACTTCACTTCTAAGTCAAAGAGCTAAGTCCCCTGGATAGATAGATAGATAGATAGATAGATAGATAGACAGACAGACAGACAGACAGATCCAGTCTATAAGTTCTGTTCCTCTACAGAACCCTGGCTGATACAAGCCTTTTCAAAAAAAAATTTAACAAATAAAAGTTATGTGTTAATCCGTGGGTTATGCATGGTGTTTTGCATTTCCACAGAAAGACCAAAGCAAGAAAATTAACTCACCTCTAACCAAACCCACTAGTCATTTTTGTGTAGTACACACATTTGAAGTCTACAGCCTTAGCAGTGTGTAAGAGCATAGTACCAAGTCATACTGCTAACTATGACCACAGTGTCTCAAGACAGAGCTAAGCTCCTGTCGGTAGCCATCCGCCCATTCACAGAGGCGGTAACCCCCGTCCTCCTCTTTGTCTCTGTGCTGGCTTCTGTCTGTGCTGGCTTATGACATTTAGCATAAATGTCCTCCCCGTTCACCCACATTATCACAGATGGCAGGGATGTCTCTTTCTTTGAGAGTAGCACACTGAGTCCTCAAATGGAACTAACACATTTAAGACATGCAAGTAAGAAAAGGCAGAACATACAAACACCACAGACTAACAGTTATTGACATAGAAGAGCCAGGAAAGTGTGGTTCATTGTTCTTCCTGTGGAATTTACGAGCTTTTCAACAGCTGAGATAACTAAAGGAACACTGAAATTCAGCTGTGGGACAGCATTAGATGCACTGGTCCTCGTGGGATGCAAATTGAATAAAAAGGCATCAAAAGCTGTATGGTTGCTAATGTCATGATGTCATACACTCTTTTTCTTCAAATGGGGGGAGGACCCAAAAAAAAAAAAAGCTATGGAATCAAATCGACCTTCTGTAATAGTCTCAATGGCGCAAGGGGAAAATGGTGAAACAGTCTATCCTATCATCCCTTAAATCCTGGAGAGCCATGGCTTCCCTCACACAAGGGAGACAATAAACTTCTGAAGGAAGAAGCTAAAAGCCCCTCAACTTGGAAATGTTAGAGTTTCCTGCAACAGACAAGATCATTTGCAGTGCAGGTCCAGTAAGAAGGCCTGGATCCCAAATCGTGGCCTTTATCATGTATGGTAAAGACAACAGGGCTTCACAGAGAAATGGCAGGCTCCTGACCAGGAAAAAAAAATGCTCAGCCGGGCATGGTGGCACACGCCTTTAATCCCAGAACCCAGCACTCAAGAGGCAGAGGCAGGTGGATCGCTGTGAATTCAAGGGCAGCCTGGTCTACAAAAGTGAGTCCAGGATAGCCAGAACTGTTACACAGAGAAATCCTACCTCGAAACACACACACACACACACACACACACACACACACACACACACACACACACACACACAAATGCTCAAGATAATTTGAAATATTTTGGTGTCCTTGTGGTGTTCTTGACCTCTCTGATTCCCTTAACTCTTCTCTCAACTCTTCTTCAGGACCCCCCAGGAATGGAGAGATGGCTTAGTGGTAAAGAGCACTGTCTGCTCTTACAGAGGTCCCGAGTTCCATTCCCAGCAACGACATGCTGGTTTACAACCACCTATAATATGATCCAGTGTCCTATTCTGGCATGCAGGTTGTGCAATGAGATAGAGCACTCATATACATAAAATAAATAAATAAACCTTTTTAAAAAATCTTTTTTTAAAAGTCTCCCCAAGTTGCGCCTAATGCTTGGCTGTGGGTCTCAGGATCATCTGTTCCCGTCAGTTGCTGGGTGAGGTCTCTCAGAGGACAGTTATGCTAAGCTCCTGTCTGCAAGCATAGCAAAGAATCATTCATAGTGTCAGGAACTGGCTCTCTCCCAGGGGATAGGTCTCAAGTTGGGCCAGTCATTGATTGACCATTCCCTTAACTCTGCCCCATCTTTATCTCTGTACATCTTGTAGGAAGGGTAAATTTTGGGTTGAAGGTTCTGTGGGTGGGCTGATGTTCCCATCCATCCATTGGAAGTCCCACGGGGCTACAGGAAGTGGCCACTTCAGGCATCCCACACTGCTAGGAGCCTCAGCTAGGGACAACCCCCCATAGACTCTCTGGAGCTGCCACAACCCAAGTCTCCAGCTCATCCCAGAGATGCCTTCCCACCAATTTCTCTTCTCTCCCAGCCCTTCCCTACTCCCCATACCTGTTCCTCCCACCCGCCTCTCCCCCCCAACTCCCTCCATCCACCCACCTCTAATGTCTGTATTATTTCGTCTTTTGAGTGAGATTCAAGCATTCTCCTTTGGGAATTCCCTGTTACTTAGCTTCTTTGGGTCTGTGGATTATAGCATGGTTATCCTGTACTTTATGGCTAATATCCATTTATAAGTGAGTGCATACCGTATGTGTCTTTCTGTGTCTGAATTACCACAAGAAAACGTACAGAGTCAACTCACCAGGGCTCATGGAGCTCATAGAGACTGAATCGCCAACCGAAAATATATATGGGCTGGGCCTAGACCCCTACACATGTGTAGCAGATGTGCAGCTTGGTCTTCATTTGGGCCCCCTAACAACTGGAGCAGTGGCTGTCTCGGACTCTGGTGCCTGCCTTTGGGTCCCTTTTTCCTTAGCTGAGCTGCCTTGTCTGACCTAAGTGGAAGATGGATTCACTTAGTCCATCCAAGGTTCTTAGAACTGCTTAAGAATCTTGAGAATCAGGCAAACAAAAGAATCAAGTATTTATAACATTATGAACTACATAAACTATACACTAATAAATGTGATTTGGGATATCTTCATAGATATCTCATAAGAAAAAGAAAAGAATGGCTGAAGGATTTGTTGATTAAAAGAGGCCCAGGAGATGTACCAAGAGCAATGG
This sequence comes from Acomys minous, assembly GCF_964271855.1. Classification (NCBI taxonomy): domain Eukaryota; kingdom Metazoa; phylum Chordata; class Mammalia; order Rodentia; family Muridae; genus Acomys; species Acomys minous. Next base: position 34,040,398 of record NC_140495.1, read on the forward strand.
GCAGGATGGACCTGGGATACTCACTTGGTGATGAAACCATAGCGAGTTCTCACTCACCTCCGGATCCTGCCGGCTCTGGTTGGGAAGGTGATGCTAGGACTGGGGCATATCGTGAATTCTTCACAGAGAGACTTCTGGCTGCTTTGTTTAAAATGACTACCAAGCTCTTGGCCTCCTAACAATTTGCTAAACTCTACATTCATTTTGTGTGGTTTGCTGTAGTGGTATTTTATTTTACGATAAAAGGTAATAGATAAAGTATACGAATATCCTATTTCAGATATAATTTATACATGCACATGAAAGGTACACTTTATAGGTGGGAATATTTTTAAATGAATCATATTCTGACCTGTTGCATAGAGTCCAGACTTTTAATATAATAGGTAAAATACTGTGCAAGTAAGAATAGCCAAAGCATCTTAAATATTTTTTGTTATCCCATGAGCCTAGCATAATGGTGGGACTATAATGGGCACCACTTACTGAGAAATCACCAAGTGTCCATTGCTTTACATGAATTACCTCATTAAATCCTCCTGGTAACCTTGCAAAGTGGCTGTAATTATCTTTTCGAATACTCCAGAGAAGAGGACTAAAGCTTAGAAATATTCATGTCTGAGTGTCCCCCAACTCCAAATGGCGTAGCTGAAAGCATGGGCTGGGAGCAAACTTAACCCCCAAAAAATAACCTTCAACAAATGCAAACTCTTTGGATTTTTTAATTAAATAATTTTTTTCTTTTTCATATTGCACTCATTGCATTATTCTGGACACAAAAAGCAGAGCATTATACTTGTGTTTGATTTAAATACATTTTACCGCCTTAATGAAAACAATATATTATGTATACCATTAACCACACGGTGCATCAAAATCACATCTAAGCACTGTGGTCCTGTGGATAGCACTTGAACTTAGGGGTAAAAGAAAAGAAACCCTGTCCCTCAACGTCTAAGCCCCAGAGAATTCTCCAAAAGCCTCTGCTTCCTCCTGAATGACCTGCAAATGCCTGGGAATTCTCCTATTTAAAACTGAATAGGCAAAATGAAATCAAAGATGCTCAAAGGAATCGGTAGCCATGGTGATCCGTTTTTGCTGTTCAAAATAGTAACTATAACACTTGAAAATTGGTGTGTATGTGTGTGTGTGTGTGTGTGTGTGTGTCAGAGAGAATGAGGAGAGCAAGAGTGCACATGTGTGTCACTGCTCACATGTAAAGGTCAGGGGACAATGACTTTCAGGAGTCTGTTCTCACCTTCTACCTTGTTGAGGTAGGGTCTCTCCGTACTACTCCAGGGAGCCATAGCCGTAAATGACGCACAGTGGGATATTTGCTAAGGAGACACACATGCAAATGGCCCTGGAACATAAGAAAGGTGAGATCAAAGGACCACTGTGCTGCACATCAGCACTGTTGGCAGGTGGAGCCACTGCTCCAAGGCCAGTAGCTGGGGTGAATCCTTTTCCATTGCCTTGTATGCAACCAGAGCAGTTTCTTTCCACAGCCTCCCAAGCTTACTGCTCTCCTGAGCTCGGCTCCCTTATTAAAGAGGGGCACCTCCTTAAAAATGTGGCCCCCAAAGAACTAAGATCAGGAAATTGACAGCTCACAAAACAGCCTACTGGCGCGAGGGCTCAAAGGAGCAGCCCCAAAGAGCAGAGGCTTTAGTCTTAACCGGCATACAATTGGCTGTAATCCCCCTGCCTTCTGTGTGTTGGTAATACAGGCCTTCTTCCATTACAAGACACTTTGAAGATCTCACCTTCTCCCATTACTTTGCCTTCTACATAAAATACCCACAGATGTGAGACTGTTAGAATGTGTGAGAACTGCAGCTGATAATTTATAAACCAATAGGGCTCCAACTGTTAGGATTTGATGTTGGTAAGAGGGCCTGCTGCTGCAGGAACGCCCCCTACTGTCTGTAAGGAGAAGTGTTACAACTGGGAACAAAAACTGAAAAGCTTGGAAAGACCAATCAGCCCTTACTGTCTAATAACAAGCAGTTACCAATTGATGTTCTGAGATAAAAGAGATTGTGTGCTCAAATGATCAAACTAATTATGTTAACTTTGTCATTTTTCAGACTAATACATTTAATAATTGGCACCTTCTAGAACAATTAACACTACAGAATCTGAGGTTTGACCAAATTCTAAGGTCTTGAAAGTGTTTCGTTTAGATTTTATGTTTGTTTCAGTTCCTCTCCAACATGACCAAAGCTGACTGTGTAACAACTGAGCAAAATAGAATGATGCAAAAAAAGAGATTTAGATAGACCCTTCTACATAGAAGGACTCAATGGTGCAAAATTGGCAATTGTGCTAGATACATCTATACATGCAAATCTGACCTAATCAGATAAGATTCCTTAATGAGTACAAGTTGATGCCAAGATCATAACTAAAGACTTGTCTTGTTTGATATATCAAATATCAAGCATGATGTGAAACTATTATAACTGAAACAGCAACATCCCTAGCAAAGTGAAGATGCCAGAAGCTGACCTTATGTGGTTCAGGGAGACAGACTGGTAGAGGTGTCTTGTAAGTTAACTGAGAGGAGACTAAATGAGAGAAATTGAGAAAAATCAGTGCAATGCCTTTCTTAAGACCTATCCAAGCCAGGCGGGGGTGGTGCACACCTCTGATCCCAGGACTCAGGGAGGCATCTCTGTACATTCAAGGCATCTGGTCTACAGAGTGAGTTCCAGGACAGCCAAGGCTACACAGAAAAACCTGGCTTGAAAAAAAAAAACCCTATCCACGCAAAATGTTATAGCCGGGGAAGCAATCTAAGCAAAGGAAATCATAAAAGCAATGGAGGAACGTGTGGGATGGGATTTTGGTTGTACTAGGGAAGGAAAATGTTCCCAAACCAGACATAAACTGAGTCACATAGTTGGGAAGATTAAGGGGATTGGTGAGAGGGGCAGGGGAGAAGAGTAGGGGGTTGAGGGGAACCGCATGGTGAAAATATTTTAGGTAGATGCATAAAATGTCATGACTAAACCCATAATTACATATAATTAATATATACGAATTGAAAATATTTTTTAATTGTTTAAATGAGCGATAGCTTCAGGCAACAAAAGGAACTCATTATCTTACAATTTTTATTTAACATGTTTGTGTTTCTTCCTCTTATTTCTGATTTCTCAACTACTCTTAACACATGCTTTGCCGTTGTGACTCATTAGGCACCCTTTCCATTTTATAATCTCCTCTCTCTCTCTCTCTCTCTCTCTCTCTCTCTCTCTCTCTCTCTCTCTCTCTCTCTCTCTCTCTCTCTTGCCCCCCTAGGGAATTTGAAGTACATGGGATTGGAATAACTTGGCTCTCTTCTGGAGAGAGAGCAGGTGGGAGGTATAGGGCATCTTTTAAGCTAATGTGGACAGGCACATTAAACAACCAGGCTGGTCTGTGAAGAAGACAACTCCCTCACCCTGTTGAAATGGGATGGAATCTGCTGAAGAAGCCACTGCTTGCAATTTAATGCTCCAGTAATTATTGCATTAAAAAGGCCCGTGAGCCTTCGCTGTGTGAAGGAAATGGTCTAGACGCCCGCAGTCCAAAAAAACGTGGCCTTACGCGGATAGCCAACTTAGTTTACACACTCCTCCTGAGTCACAAAGGGGACCCCGTGTGCCAGTGGGACAGGGCCCGGATGTGGGTGGTTAAACAAGGGCTGGTGGGGGACGGGGGGGGGGCCCTCACCTTCCAGCAGCTGCATCCACACACTGCCTGATGAGCAGATGCACAATTTTTCAACGGAGTTAGACAAGAAGATAACCTGGTCATGCTCTTTCCAATGAGCAAAGGGTGGGCACTCACCAAGCTTGCACGTTTTCCCAGACTGCCGAGTTCGCAGGCAATCCTGAGGTAACTGCCAGTGATTCTCTGTGAAGACCTGTCTATGCCGATTAGACGTTGGAATGTTTGACCGCACACGCCCTACTGTGCTTTCCAAACTGCCTTTGTGATGTGATTGTGCTTACAAAGCTACCACTACATTCCACCTACAGTCCGATGGGAGGAGGGAACCCTCTACATGCTTCTCCTAGATTTTCAGTGTTATTTTTTTTCCCTTTATGTATTACAAAGGAGCCTTAAAATCCCATGTCTTTCACAAAGAACTTCATTGTTTAACGGAAAGCAGTTGTCAATTTTTCCACACCCAAAGCTGTTCAAACTCATTTCCCATGATTATCTATTTGCCTAACACATGCCCATAAAGGAAATGTGTTATTTACTATAACGTGTTTTTATACGAATGTGTTTGGTCACATTATATCCATTATGATTTTCATATTGTACTTGCTATTTAATTTTAAAATTACTTTAAAATTAAGTTAGCTTAGTTTAAATTTCGTTTGAATTTAAAACTAGATTTTCCTAAAGAAAAATCACAAAAAAAATATTCATATAAAAATCTTCCCACAATTTACCTTTCTATAGCAATAATGCTGACCTCATAGGCTTGGCCATAAAGTTTTCCTCATCAGGACAAAGAATTGAATTAAAGGTGCTAACTTGGCAGTTTGCCTTTGGATGGGACTGAAAGAGGAGAACCAGGCAGCACTCATTTTTGGACCCACACCTTTTATCTTCCAGCCAGCACCCTCCCACACCCCCGCTGCGTTCATCTTTCCCCCGTATTTCTCTCCTACCCCTCTCTCATGGTATACATGACTGACCTTAATCAACGTTGACTTCTTCCTTATTTCCTCCATCTCTCATACATCCTCCCTCCTGGAAGTTAGGTGTGTCCACGTGGCTTGTTCTGACTAAGGCAACATGAACAGAAGGCATGCAGGGCCAAGGAAGAGCTGGCCATACAGCTAAAATTATTCTGAGCATAGACCTTTTGCTTGACCCCATTCTGCCTTCCAACAGTCAGAACATGACCAATGGACTTCCCTTCCACCTAGAGTGTAAGAGGACTATACACTGTCACAGCTAGAGCTCAACCAGAGAGACAAAGCCACTAAGTGTTAGAGAGATAATGACAGGCAGATAGATAGAGGATGGGTAGACAGACAGACAGACAGATGTGCATGTGTGCACACACCCACATACACACGCACATGCACGCACACACAAACACGCACATACATAATACATTGATAGGTATATTGATAGATCACAGAGAGAGAGATATATAGATTATAGATAGATATTATGATAGGTACATTTATAGATAATAGATAGGTTAGATAGATATGCACATACATACATACATACATACATACATGATAGATACATAGATGATATATGCTGGAAGGATAGATAGATAGATATGGTGGATAGATTGATAGATTGATTGACTGGTTGATTCATAGATGGATACATATAAGGCGGTATTTGTTATAGTGGCTCTGTCTTAAGCAACAATGGGAGTGGATGCAGCTGTCTTTGAAGGAGACTCCTGTTTCAGTGTGATGCTGGATCTTAAAGAACAAAGGGTGGACAGTTAGAAACGGAAGACAGATAGTGGCGAAAAGGAGCAAGACTCATGGAATTACAAGACCAAGCTAGCTTCCCCACACAGGACTGATGCTCAGGGCAGTCCCGTTGCCTCTGTCCTTGATTGGAAAGGTACTGTGGTAGGTAGAGTCACAACCCCCAAAGTTGCCCAGTCCCTGGGACCTGAGAATATGTTCCACATGTCATGAATGGGAGTTAGGACATCAGATGGAATTGGAAACAGTCAGGTTGGTTTCAAACATGAGAGTGATTTTTTTTTTCCATGAAAGATAGAAACTGTCTCAACCTCATTATACATAAGAGGGAGCTCATGTGTTCAGCATGTGGGTCTGATTTGAGTAAATTTGTCCTCTTTGGATAGGAATCATATGCAGTCCCAGGCTGTGGCCTGAACCATTTGCTGGTATGAATTGGTTTTCTCTGAAATCGCCTGACCATAAGATAAGAGTCTATGCTAGTGTCCATGTAGCCCACGTAGATTGGCTCTGTGTACAAGGAAGGCTGCAGAATAGTGAAGGGCAGAGCCACGAGCTGCAGGAAAGAGCCACCAGCCATAGCTGACATTGTAGGCAGGAAATCTTGAGCCAAAGAACAGGAAAGCCTTGAGAACCCGAAAGTGGCAAAGAGACGGATCTCCTTCTAAAAATGAAGGTAGACTTGCAGACGCCTTGATTCCCCCGCCCCCCAACAAGATGCTTGTCAAACACGGACTTTGGGATGACAACGTGCTTGAAGCCACATGATTGTCACAGTGTTAGAGTGGCAGGAGAAGCTTAACCAAGTGTCTGCTCACGGGGTCTCCTTCAGGGCGCACTCGCACACCAGGCTAAGGTACCTGAAGAAACTGAAAGAGGATCCAGGTGGACGTGAGACAGTTTCAGACCAAACCCCTGTATCAAGACAGAGGAGCGGCCCAGGAGAAAACCAACGGCATAGTGAGCCGCGGAGGCACTGCTGCTTCCCTGCCTGTCCCCTGCCCTCAGCACCTCCCTGTGGTCCACACTGCTGTAAAAACCGGAACTGTTCAAACTGCACTTGCGCTGCACCAAGCTAACACGTTACAAAGCCATGTCAGAGGCTCCCAGCTCTGTGGAATTCACATCTCATCCCATTTCCTTCCATCTTCTCATGAAAATGACTGCCAAACTGACTGCTGTTGAAACTTCACTTGCTATTAAAAATGTTTGAATGTGCTTTAAAAAAAATTTCTTTTTAGAATATGTGTAGAAAATAGCAAAAAAAAAAGCCATGGTAACTAGAGTATTGAGAATATATATTACTTTCACATACGCATTTATTTTGGGCTTAGAAAGGGATCTTTATTAAGCTAACAAGTTCCTAACTGGGATTCCGTGCAGTTTCCCAATGAGCAGTTTATGAACAGGTATGGTTTCCTGAAAATGGTCCCTATCACATGAAAAAGAATCATTCAAAGAGTCAGTGTACCTATTGCAGCATGGGAAAATGATTAACAATCTCAAAGGCAGGAAGCACATGTCGCTTAGGCCCCTCCACTCTGGCATGTAAGTCCTCTGCATTGCAGTGGCCTTAGCAGTGCAAGGAAGTGATCTTTTCAGCTACCTTCAATTCCATGACAATCACCCGAATTACCTATGATTGTTGGGAGCCGAAGGGAGTGTACGGAAGCAATTGTTAGAATGAGACTGTTGTTGCCAACGGGCTTCTTAACTCACTGATAAAAATTGGCTCATACCACGAGGAAAACAACCCCATGTGTGGGTGACTCATAAACATGCTGACGTAGCCACTCTGGTGAGCGATCCTAAAGTTCTGAAGACCCTCGATAGGGAGCCTGTGTTATCCTAAAGAATACCCTGTCTATCCTAATGTTCTTCTTATAGGTTCCTAGGACCCTCTGGGCCCAGGTGTCTGGAACAAACTATGGCACCAGCCAAGGACAATACGTGCAGTAAACTTTGAACCCCTACCCAGATCTAGCCAATGGATAGGACGCTCTTCACAATTGAGTGGAGAGTGGGGTCTGACTTTCACATGAACTCTGGTGCCCCATATTTGACCACATCCCCCAGATGGGGAGGCCTGGTGACACTCAGAGGAAGGATAGCAGGCTATCAAGAAGAGACTTGGTACCCTATGAGCATATACAGAGGGAGGAGGTCCCCCTCAGTCAACAGTCATAGGGGAGGGGAGTAAGGGGGAAATGGGAGGGAGGGAGGAATGGGAGAATACAAGGGATGGGATAACCATTGAGATGGAATATGAATAAATTAATAAAATATATTTTTTAAAAAAGAAAAAGAAAAGAATACCCTGTCTTAGAAAACAGGATAGCAGTATCAAAGACCCACAGGAATGCTACAGGCAGATAAAGGAACACCAACTCTTCGCTGTTTGTGCTCACTCAAGGGCTTTTGTCACGCACAGTCTGAGCAAGCAAATTTTGGCTGTGAAATGTATTAAGAATTTAACATACTCACCACATGTTATCTGAAACAAAGGGGGGAAAGAACCTGCTGTGAAAACATTTAAAAAGGAAAAAAAAATAGGTTGGCCACATGAAAAGAGTGAGGCCCAAAGGGACAAAAGGATGGTGACTTTCCTCCCCATGGTGGGCCTGAGTGTATCCCCAAAGTTCCCTGACCAGATGGTTAACCCGCCAAGGGAAAACAGCCAACTCAGTCTCAAATGGGAGTGACTTTTTCTTTTTAATGAAAGATAGAAACTGTCTCAACTTCGTTATACCTAAGAGAGGAGCTCAAGTGTTCAGCATGTGGGTCTGGTTTGAGTAAACGTTTGTCTCTTTTGAATGGAAATCATACGTAACCCAGGCAGTGGCCGGGGCCATTTGCTAATACTAATTGTTGTCGGTTGAAAGTGGAGTACAGGATTGCTGAAAATCTTCCCTGGCAGAAACCCGATCTGTGGAAATGTACTTCACAGGGCCAATGATGAGGTTTGCAGCTGGCAGGAGAGTGTGACAGTGTGGCCGCACAGGCGTCCGTCTTCTCTTTGCCAGCGGCAGAGAAACTCACATGAAATGCTCCAGGAGTGAGGTACCCAAAATTTGGATTTGGCTTTCTTTGCCTCCCACCCAGCCAGCCAGCTCACCATTCGACAAGAAAAGGTGAAGCGGATGTGTTTACTGTTTCTAAGAACGTTTTTTTTTCTTCCAAAAAAAAATGATTATTTAATGATGTGGCTATTTCAGACTATGATTAATATTAAGCACATTTAAGGTATAACATTGGCAAGTTAGAAAACCACCAAGTAAGGCCAAATGTATAAACTGACTTGATGTTTTAATTTAAAACACCGGGACCAAGTTGAAAGGCCTGTTGTAATCTGGGCCGAATTATGGCAAATTCACATACATTGTTTACCTGTTATGCTCATACCTGAAAGTCATTGCCTTGTACTTTTACTATCAGCTGATCTATATGTGATCAACATAAATAGATTTTATTTTATTAGACAAGCGAACTTTTGATCTTAGGTTAATCACGACAGTATTCGAGAGCCCAGGTGTGCTTGGTAAGCTCTAATGTAAATTATCTCATGTTTTTAAATGGTTATGGGGTGTGTGAATGGGAAGTTCCTGTGACATTCTTTTCTGGTTTAGCATTTGCCTTCTGCCATCAGCACTCCAGGAACTTGCATGAATTGTCTTGTCAGTTTTACTGGGCATCACCACAGCTCATTTCACGTCACGGAAGAAGATGTCCGAACAGTATTCATCTGTAAAAACCATCATATCACATAATTATTCTCCATGTGCTGTGGAAGCTGGAGACTGATGAGATGCCTGCTCTCTTCACACATTCACTGTGTTTAATAAACATAAAAATTCTGTACGACTCTTCCCTGTTTGCTAGAAATAATCTTCCAAATACTTCAGCCTCAAAACCAAATATTCACTCTCAGCCTTGCTCAGATACAGATGCCTAGGGCCCAGAAAGCCTGAGCCAAGCTGGTTAACACCTGAGATCTCTCTGTGGCTTTCAACCATGCAGTTCAGAGAAAAGAAAACACAGTAATACATCCTTGTTTGGGAAAGTGAGCCTAGCCCATGGAGGAAACATAAAATAAGTAAGAGTCCATGTGGCTTATCAGCTGTTTTCCAGATATAAATCATAAGTCTCTTACTGTCTTCATAATATTAAATTAGCCCCCTGGGGCTAGAGAGATGGCTCAGCAGTTAAAGAGCTCTGGTTGTTCTTAGAAAGTACTCTGGTTCAATTCCCAGCACCCACAAGATGGCCCATGACTACCTCCAACTCAAGTTCCAGGAATCTGACATCCCCAGGCATCGGGCATGGGCATGGCACACATGCACACATGTGCACAAAGACATACACACACACATACAGGCAAACCACCCATAAACATTAACTAAAATACATCTAAGGATATTTTTAAATGCTATAGAATATTACATCAAAGAGGTTTATAATCCTTCCCCCAATGCCTAGCTGGAGCTGTTTGGTGATAAATGTTTATGACAGACAAAATGTTTTGTCTCCTCAGTTGGTCATAGATTTTAAACAAACTATATTTTAAAAATTTTACCAAAAAATTCACCATTGTCTCTGAGCATCTTTATGAGAAGCAGTAAAGTGATTGGTCTCTAAATGCTGGCTGCCAAACCAGCATTTGCCTCAGTGCAACACAGAATGCCTCAAACTTTCTAGGAAGCTACTTGGATTGCACTTGAAGTTGGCACCCTTCAGGGGAAAAAAAATCACAAATTTTCAGGCCTAGTAGATCCTGGGAATGTCATCTGCAACTCTCACTTGCTGCCACAAGCACAAATGTTTGTGTGTCCTAGAAAATACAACCCACATGAATGCCAAAGTCCTGAGCAAATCAGGCTAATAGAATTTAACAGACAAACCACACAGAGATGCTTTAGAAAGCCACTGTTGCAGAGGAACTGGTGTGGTTCTTGAGTCAATAGATTATATTTCCATGAGTTCACTGGGCTTGTGTACCAAGATAAAGACAGTTCCACTGGGCACCAGAGATTGACTAAGCCTCTCAATATCTAAGATCCTCTGTGATCTGCACTTTCCACACCCTTTGTTCACTCCTACCCAGCTTCCTGGCATGCTTGCTCCCCTCAGCTCTCCTTGCCATCATATACTAGCCTGCCTTCCTGCCCATTTGCCTTCCTGAGCCATCACTTGACTGCAATTTAGTAGTGGGATTCCATACCACACGTATCTTATTGAATTGATCAGATTCTCATATATGTTAATTCTAGACACCTTTCCAGTGTCAATCAGGGAAGGTCAGAATGTCAATAACTGGCTCTATCCACCATGCCAGTTGTGTGAACTTCTAGGAAGACACTAACAAATGTCTACTTAGCACAGATACAGCAGCAATGGCAGACCAAAGTATGATCCCAGCTTTCCACACCAGTGAGTTTATTGGTCTTAATAACACAGCAAGGATGTGGAGTTATTAGCAGGAACATGAGTGGCCTCCAAGTCATCTTCATCACTGAAGATCCTCACCTGGTCTGGCATGCATCTTCCCCAGAGCTGTAGAGAGAGAACCCACCTTTCAGTTAGCCTTCCACATTCTATATGCTCTTGAAATTACCAAGACCATAAGACCACGTGCACCGTATAGAGAGCGGGGAAGTATAGGAAGGAGTGGCTGAGATCTCAGGGGATCATCAAATGATCTTCCCCTCCCATTTCTTATATGAAAGAATTCCAGAGTCAGTGGGGGACTATCAGTTGCAGTACTAACACCCAACCTTCCCTTGGTTCCACTCCCCTTAAGAGTTAGGTGGTAGGTGGGTAAGTAAGAGGATGGAAGGTTTTGAGAATTCTCTCTGGACACACACTCTGCCACATGCCCTTTCATACGGGATCGCATCTCGAGCACTGCAGAGAGCCTCGGGAGACATAGACGTTACTGCCCTCCTTTAACTTACAGGGAGACATGCATGAGGGTACCAGCTGCCGGACAGCAAGACTAGCGTTCAGATCACCCTTCTGACTATGTCACCAAGAGCCCTCCTGCACTACCTACACTACCAACTTCCTGTTTCCTTGTAGACATTTCCTGGAAGTGACAGCTTCTGGGACGGGCAATGTGGGAGGCTCTCTTCCCTGGAAGCCGAATGTTTTCACTGAGATGAGAAGTGGGTGGAGGATGTGTATCTGGCCTCTGCATTTATAACTTGGAACACATTTTTTTCCATGGAAAAATTATTATACAGAGTTGTTCCATTTCTTGAACTGTGTACAAAAGCACTTTGCAAACCATCGTGAAGTATATAACACGACTATAAGGAATTACTAGTCTACAGTACATTAGCACTGTTATCCTGACACGTTGTGGACTAAACAGGGTTTTGTGAAGTAGTCTGAGAATTTAACCACTGAGTGTTACACTGTCCCAAAGGACAAATATATTCCAATAGCCCAAACAACTGACTTGTCACAGAGTTTTGGAACTCTATCCATTAATAATCTGAGGATGGCCTGGATGACTATAAAGAGCACACATCATCACTGTCCTCATCAGCCATTATTTATTGAGGGCAGTGTATTGGGTGAGTGCTCCAGAGTAAAGCCAGAAACAAGGGAACTGTTAATCTAACTGCTCAGGGACTACAGTTCCCTTGTTGCCCACTCGTGACGGAGCTCAAATGGTCCAAACCATCCCTCTCATCCTTCCCCTTCCTTCCTTCCCCTAAACCTCATTCACCTACTTTCATTTATCCTGTTCTCTATTATATTTGCATTTTTGTCCTTCCTCCTTTTGTCTGTCATTCACATGTATTCAGTCAGTGAGCATTAAACACACTCTCTGCGAGGGCTGACTGAACTGTCATGGCATGCATCTAAGGGATTCCTCTCCCTGATGTGTGCCACATCAGTATAACCCTTGAAGACTCTGAAATGGTTCTCACCGATCTCCTGACATTTGGTACCTCTGCTACACAAAGAACAGACTGCAGTCAGTCATCACTCGCTCGGAGCTACACCTCATTCTCATTGGCATCTTTTGCTCACAGAACAACTCCTCATTACATTTAGAACCCCTAAAGCTCTGTGCCTAAACACATCTCTATACAAAGCTCCCCTACGTCTTTGCCCAATTAGGTCAAATTGAATTGTGTGATCTTTTGCCTACAGCTTCTTCCTTCTGCCTTTGCTATCCTGACTTCCTCGACAATGCTCCTGAAGTCACCAGGATGGATCAACTTTGCATATTTTTTCTTCAATATTTCCCTCAAAGATCATGTACTTGCAAAGCGTGCCCATATTGCTTCAGCTATGGCTCTTTTGTTGGCTTCGTGGGGATAGAAAGAAGCAACATTTTCAAAAAAAAAAAAACCCTTTATGCATTAGGCGCAATGACAGGCAGCTTTATGTAGGATTTAAGAATCCTGCTTAAATTTGATAACATCCCTACAAAGTGACTGTCAATCTCCAAACTGTTCACACATGGAAACCAAGAAGTGAGGGGTGTGCTGCCGGTCAGGAAAAGGCGAGGCCTGCATTTGACCTGCTGTACACTGGGCAACAAAGTCCATGTCTGTCTCCTGCACTTTTTGTCTTAGAGCAAGACTTGGAATGTTGTGCCTATACTTGTCAAGGAGTCTGTCTGTAGACCCTCTTGGATCAGAAGATGAATCTCAACCATCCTTGTACCATGGAGGTTCTACTGCTGTGCCTTGAATAGCAAATACTTAGTGTAGTGGTGATGGGCCACTGGGCAAGATTCTGAATGAGGGGACTAACTCAGAAATTCTCTATAGTGTTACCAAATGCAACTCATGCATCCATAAGAAGTGGTGGGCATGTCCATGGCTACAGTCACAGAAAGAGCATGGGAATGCCACTGCTCTCACTCTCTGCAGTGATCTGAACAAGAATGGTCCCATCTGCCCATGTATTTGAATGCGTCATCATCAGGGAGTGGTATTAATTGAGAAAGACTGGAATTGAGAGCCTTGGAGGAGGTGTGTCACTGGGGAATGGGCTGTAAGGTTAGAAGTCCACACAAAGTCCACTATCGCTCTCTCCATCTGCAGATCAGGATGTAGCTCTCGGCTAATGTTCCAGTGTAATGAGTGTCACCATACGGTTGTGTGACAAAACTTTTCCTCAGGAGACACATCACACACGTCTACTCATCCTAAATAAGAATCTCATAACAGGCCAAAGTACAGATAGCACCGAAGTCCAACTTGGTAAGCCAACGAGTTTTACTGGAGTTACTTATAGGTGTATGGATGAGGGGTTACTTACAGAATCAGAAATGGCTCAAAGACAGCTGCATCACTGAAGCTCACCACTGGCTGACAAAATCTGGGAATCTGGAGTACACTGCATAGCCTGTAAGCAGATCAATAGGTTAGAGTGTGTCCTTTCCTGGTGTCTCAGTTGTTCTAAACTTCTTCAGGCAGCTTAGCTGGTTCCAGCTTCTCCCCGGCAGCTGGGCTGGTCTCAGAGTCTTCTTTGCAGCTCACCTTTTCTGAGTACCACCATGCCCATGCCAAAATGATAGTGAACTAACCATCTGAAAATGTAAGGGACCGCACAATTAAATTCCTTTCTTTTTAAGAGTCATCTTCATCGTGTTGTCTCTTTACAGCAATAAAATAGTGACTAAGACATTCCCTGAAGAGATTCTGAACTGAACAGAAAATTGAATGATTGGCTCTTGCTGTTTGCATCTGGAAAAGTCTGAGAAGAATGTAATGGTGTGTCAGCAAGCCCTAAAATACTTTATTTGTTTAAGTATTCAATGAACTGTTGGCCAATTTTGCAGATCCAAGCACAAGGCTGAGACACACACAAGTGTTTCTTCTCAGCCAATAATAGCTTCTAATTCCATCTGGAAACCTACATCAGTAAGAGAGTAACAAATAAGCCTCTTTTTTTTTTCTTTGTTTCTAAGACCTCAAAGCTTTTAAATCTGGGATCTGTTGGGTAGGAATGAGAGAGATGCAAAAATGGAGGCCCCCTATAAAACTCAAGTCCTCTGTCAGCCAAGACTTCAGATCATAGAGACCATGCTGACCCTAATCTGTGGTCCAGGCACAACATAGAGCTGCTGTAAGTGCTGAACAAGCTGTGTTGTGATACAATTTAAGGATTAATGGAAGCCCTGTAAATTACTATGATATTTTTAGTGATGCCATGCAAATGGGCCTGTGCTTCTCCATTCTAACAGAAGCATGTTGTTGAAACACTTAAAATGCCTTGGCACACTTTAAAAGTGCTTTCTACAAAGAAGACATGAAATTAATGGTGTGTTTCAGTCAACACATCGCCAATGATGCTTTCCTTCCCCTTCCTCAAAGCCACAGAATTAAACACAGTGGGTCCACAAGAGACCACTAGACATTCCTCTGATGGCAAGAACATGTGGGTAGTGAGGAATGATGTCAGTGTTGTAGCATCTTCTCATACTTCAATGTGCACATGGTCAGCATTGAGCTAGCCTTCATCATCTAATTTCATACTTAGAGAAATTTGAGGTACTTGCCATGTCATTTCTATGGTGTGTTGGGGGCATGGCATGGTTTACTTTCCATTTCTGTATTCTAGTCTTTGTCTTGGTGACATCCAGCCTGCCACTTTCCCCACCATCTCTCTTGATGCCCAAGTCAGAAACATTCACATCCGCTGTGAACTACTTTCACTCCACCCGCAGCACTTTGCAAGGCTGTTTTTCTATCACACCAGCAGTTTCCAGCCATCCGCCTTATAATCTTAGGTGTACATTAGCTTGGAAATGCACAGCCCAGCCTTGGCTATCTTATCCACAACATGAACAAGTATTACCTCATTCATACTTGCCCTGGTTCCAGAGATTAACTCTGCAGTGTCGTGATAAATGTACAATTTAAAAAATAGTCAGTTTCCTCAAACTTTGTCAGTCTCATTTCAAACGTCATCCTTGTTGTGACACAGCTACTAGAACTTGTCATCTTTTATATTGCTCCATTTCCAGTGACTGCAGCCAAATATGATGTCATAGGTTCTGGTAGTACAACACTTATCTAAAGGAAAAAGCTTGCCCATGGCTCTTAATAATGTTTTTATTTGTTATAATAACACAGAGAGCACACATTGGAAAACATATTTTTAAAGGAAGCCACTGAGCAGGCTTTAACCTTTAGCTATGGAAAGGGTTTCTTTAATAATATTTCAAAAATAAGACAAATTGTACTTGTCAGACAGAGTAAACACTGATTGGCAGAGGTTTTAGTCATTGGTTTTTAATGCTACAAAAATGTGCTGGCCAATGTAGCACTGTGCAGGGGTTTCAGAAGGCACCAAGAAGTGAAGTATTTGTTCCTAGCCAACATACTTGAATATTTAAAATTTTTAAGGAAAATGAAAACATTATGATTCTCTTGTGTTTTAATTAGCACCTGTGATATAGTTAATCTGCATGAAATGGAGGTGATGTCATAGGAAACAGCAGATTCGCAGAGAGACGAGAGGGTGTGGATTTAGGGAGAATGGTCCTGAGAAAAATCTCCTTGAAGGTAATTCTTACCACCAAACTTGGGCTCCACCATTTCCCATATTGGTGTGAAAGAGCTTGGGAGGCAAGGAGAGCAATGCAACTATGTAGTACAGTGTGGCCAGGTTTATGTCTGCTACTTTTCCCTTTTTATTGAAAATAGATACTTTTCTCATATACTATATGGTGACTACAGTTTCCCCAGCCTCTACTCCTCCACTTCCTCCCCACCTGCACTTCCATCTAGATCCACTCCCTTGCTGTCTCTCAGGAGCGAAGAATAGCCTTCTGAGGGGGCAACAACCAAACACAACAAAATAAAATGCAATAAGATAACACAAAGGACATCTCATGGAAGCCTAAACAAGTCAAACCAAGAGATGGAAAGGAGCCCAAGAGAAGGAACAAAAATCAGAGACTTACTCATCCATTTACTTGGGAGTCCCATAAAAAACACTAAACTGAAAACTATAATATGTATGCAGAAGACCCGGTGCAGACCGCTGCAGACCCTGTGCTTGCTGCCTCAGTCTCTGAGTTCATATCAGCCTTTTTCAGTCGAGTTAGAAGGCCTTGCTCTCCCAGTGCCTCCATTCCTCTGGTTTTTGCATTATTTTTTTTCCTGCCTATGCTTCCACGGGGTTTCCTGAGCTCTGAGGACAGGGATTTGTTGGACACTTCCCGTTTAGAATTGTCACACTATGTGCATACCCCAGGCTAGACTGTACATTATATCTACAGAATCGTCCCTCCCACTCATCTGCAAGTTTTCAAAACTCAATTCATCATCCTATCTCCCGAGGACAGTCCCAGGCAACAGGCCGGTGAATGATTTACTTGTTCAGTAAGGATTTTGTTGGTCTTCAAGTTTTTCAAAATCCACGTCCCATTTCCATTCTTCCGTGAAAGCCCAGGCCTATTGCCTTTGCCTCATTGCTATCCTGTCTGCACAACATAATGTTAACTTTTGACCTGTGTCCCAGAGTTTCCATTACTGTTATTTTTCCATGAAATGTCCACCTTAAATAAGACATAAGAATAAATACTATGCATAAATAAGTTACCAAAAGCAGAGAGTTTCTTGTCATTCTTTGGAGTTAAGCTTTAAATATCATATACGTTTTGATAGAAATCTACAATACAATTGAATTTAACTTA
Source organism: Acomys minous (assembly GCF_964271855.1). NCBI lineage: Eukaryota > Metazoa > Chordata > Mammalia > Rodentia > Muridae > Acomys > Acomys minous. The sequence continues at coordinate 34,057,531 of NC_140495.1, forward strand.
ATGAGAACTATATTCTCCTAAGTACTCAACTAAATAAAAGCTCCAGAATTCATCCTGCATAATCAGACATAATAATTATAATAACATTCTCTAAGATACAGCAATAACCTATACTGAGTTTTAATATATTAAAATTAGGGAGGAATCTGATCTCACAATTTAACTTCATCTTGTAAACCTCCAATTACCAACAAATTACTTACTGAGATTAAAAAAATCCAGAGGCCATCCCCATCATTCCTGGACTTGGTATTTGTTGGGGGAGATCTGGATTTTATTTTTACATTGCCTAGGGGAGTGTATCTTTTATACAGGGACCAACAAATCCATTGTTGAGTGTCATAATAGTAATTTCGGAGCTTCCAAGATGCTTGTACTGTTCTGACAAAGTTGAGACTATCTGAAGTGTTTTCTTTTCTTTGTCTTTTCCATTTATTTATTTATTTAATCACTTTACAGCCAGATCCCGGCGCCCTCCTTCCTCTCCTCCCAGTCCAACCCTCACGCCCCCCCCTTTTCCCATTGCCCCCTCTCCTTAGTCTCCATCTGAAGTATTTTCAGTTCAGACATACCAACGGCAGGGTAGCTGGAAACCTTAGGAATGAGAACAAACAGCATCTTCTAGAAGTTAATCTGAAGCAGAATCCAAAGTCAGACCTAATTTTGGTATCAAAACACAAATGCCTTGATTCAGAATGAAAACCAGCTAAGGACCATTCTGCCTTTGAAAGTAACCCCATCTCAGTAACAAGGTGGAGAGTGACCAAGGAGAACAACCGACAGGGAACTCTGGCATCCGTCAGCACATGCGCACCCATGCACACACGCATGAACGTGCACACACATGTATACCACATACAGGATTACTTCCAAGGAGTGACATTATGTCCAGAAGAAATATTGATCTTCAATGTAAACCTGAGGAAGAGAATCAGAAAGGTGACTATGACATGATGACGATGCTGTTGTTCAAAGGAAAGCTACTCATGGAAAGAGCATAACCATTGGGCAAGGCAGACTAAAGCACACCAGCATTTGGTTCAAAATGACCTCTGGCTAGATCCTAATGGACCACGTGTTAGCTGTGTGATTTTACACAAGTTACTGAACCTTGATCTTCACAGCCTCGTGTGTAAAAAATAATCTAACATATATTAGTATAGATCCATCTAAGTAAGTACAGTGCCTGCTCAAAATTTAAAATTTGATATTGGCGACTACTATCATTACTCTTAGATGCTAGACTGTTCATGACAGTCATTAAAATTATGCAGTTCCTACTCCATCCTTTTTCACACTTACCCACTGCTTAGAAATCACTTCTCATAAAAATGTGCCTGTTGAGAAAGAGTATGAGGATTAGTGAGCAGAGGCGTATATTCCACCCCAAAGCTCTGCTCCCCATCATACACCAAGATGCCAGAAGGACTGTTCGCATATACCAATCTTCTGTTAATGGCATTAGCCAATTCCATGAAATAAAAACACTGTGCTTACTTAGCTTCGAATGCCTCTTCACTGTTGGGCTATTCCTCACAACCGCCCAGAGTTACCAGAGCTATCAGGAGGTAGAGTCAGAGAGATCATGAGTTCAGGATCATCCTCAGCTTTATAGTGAGTTCCAGACCAGCCAGGGTTATATGAGAGAGTACATGAGACACTGTCTCAAAGCAAAACAAGAGGCAGAAGTGAAAAGAGAGGAAGAGAAGGACAGAGAGCCAGATCGTCCCTTCCAGAGACCTCTTGTACTGATGTTTGGCCCATGTCAGGCAATGATTCTTCTTGTCCTAATTTTCTCCTTCTCCTGACTGTAACACAAAAGCATCATTGGTTTTCCTTTAAAACTAATTGTACGATTATATATATATATATATATATATATATATATATATATTTTACTGATAAAGACAGTAAAGAAGGTTTCAGGGTGATTTATGTAAATGTATTTTGTAACCTGAAAAGTGGTCTTGGCTGTTACTGAGAGCCCGATACTGTCAGGCACTGCCCTGGGGATAGGGCAGTGCAGGAGACAGAACCGTTGGTCTCATTTTAATGGAGGCAATAAATAATAATAATAATAATAATAATAATAATAATAATACCAAATGCATTGTTGTGATGTCATCTAAGAACTGTGGAGAACAATGAAGTTGCTTGAAAAGGATTTAATGATGGTGACATGGGAAGGCCAATCACTGTGACCCAAGCAGCTGAGCAGACACCTGCAGGAAGAGAATGGAAGAGCTGAGCATATGTGTGCGAGAACAAAGGGAACAACCACGGCCGAAGACCTGGGATTGAAAGGAAGTGAGAACCAGCCAGCTTATACGGAACTTAGGGAAAACAGTAGCAGCATCCACCAATAGCCTTGTGGAACAGCAACTGCAAAAACTCTAGCTTGCATCTTATGACAGTGTGTGCTTGTAGAAGATATCAGGAAGGACAATAAAGACAGAGCTCAGGGTGAGGATGGGACTGAGGTTTGAGAAACCACCGAGGCTGGAAGAGAGATAGCACACACGGCAATGATATCTTTGATCTGTCTTCTCACATAAATGTTACCCCTGCCCCCAGATACCAATGGATATTCATCATAGAGAGGTAAACCTTGGAATACCATGCCATGCAAATGGTCACAAGCATCTGAAATAAGGGAAGGAAAGATACAGAGGGAGGCCATGCTGATCGCCACACAGAGAAAGGCAAGTCGTTGGTTGGTGTGCAGCACTGTGGCTGTTTCTAAGTATATGGTCATTTGTTTGTGCGCAAGTTGAAAATGATAAACCATGGCACGCAATGGGGTGTGGGTTTGTTGGGTGTAATTCTTGCAGATAGGTCTTTAACGCTGCCTTGGCTCTGTGTCTCTGTGTCCCCAACTGAGAGGGAATGGTGTTGCTCTCTCCCAAGTGACAAACCACGTCAACATTTTGACTTAATTTTTGAGGACTTCAAAGGCAAGTATTCATTGTCATTTCCTGCAAGACACTATTTGAATCTGGATGATTTACAGAAAAGAGCATAAGAAGTCCAAACAGTCTGGCGTGGCACTGGCTGTGGCAAGGACCTCATGACAAATGACAACACTGGGACTGCAAACAAGACATCACCTGGAAACAAGGGAAGCCAAAGGCTGCAGGGCATCAGTGTTACTTTTCTGGAACTATTGTCTCTCCAGAGCTAGCCAGAGTCCCCTAAGAACAGCCTTAATCCCTTCAGTGATCTAATGACCTTTCATCATACATATATAATATACATATTTTATATAATGTATGTGTATACATATGTGTATGTATATATATGTACACAAACACACATATATGTATGTGTATATATAGGAAAATATTCATTTATCTCTTAATAATTTGTCCTCTCCCCAAAGACCCATGTGAGTGTCTTCGGTTCTGGAGCAATAATACTGTGTACAAGGCAGGAATGCAAAGACCGAGTACGGTCACCATGGATATTACTTGCATGGTTGTGTATGGTATCTTCAAAGTTCTAAGGTGTTTTTTTTTTCCTTTTAAAAAATGTTTTTCTCCTTGACAATGCCATACTATGTATTTTGATCATATACACCCTTTATTCCTAAATCTTGCCAAGTCTGCCTCATTTCTGCACCCCCACCCCCAAAATCATGTCCTCTTTTTTTTCCCCACTGTTTGATAACCCATCAAGTCCATTTTGTGCTCCCATTTACTCCCGGGTATGTGACCATCCACCAGAGCATGGTCCACCTACCAGGGGCCACACCCTTCTGACCCTCCTTTCTCCAGAAACCATCCATTACCAATGACTGCTCACATGTGGGGGATCATGAGCCTTGCTCCTATCCTTATTAGAATATTGACTGCTTTGATCTTCTGTAGGGCTTGCAAGAAAAAACAACTGCTATGAATTTGTGATTACAGCAGCCCTGTCTTGTCCAAAAGACACTTTTAACTTTGGGTCTCCTCTACCTCTGGCTCTTAGAATATTCCCACCTCTTCTTTCACAGGGGTCTCTGAGCCTTGAGAGTAAAGATGCATGTTATAGATGCCGTCTTTGTAGCTGGGCACTCCACTGACACATTCTCTGTACTTTGGCTGGTTGTGAGTTTCTGTTTAACCACCATCGACAGCAAAAAAAAATTTCTCTGATGTGAGCGGCACTCATCTGTGAGTATGGAGATACAAATTTAGAGGACAGTTTGTTACCAAGGCCATGAAGCATAATAGGAGTAGTAGGTTCACCCTGAAGAGGCCCCAGTTCCTAAATATTCTACCCCACCATAATATCACCACACAAAGAAACAAACTTCATTTGTGGGAACCCATGAGGGATGAACTACAACCAAATCATAGCAGAATCTGCTTATGAATGGTATGTGCATTATTTGAATTTTTCTCTAGAAATAGCACTGAATGTGTTGCCTTACCAGTTAAGAAATTAGCCAGAATCTGGAAACAACCTAGATATCTGTCAATCGATGAATAGATAAAGAAACTGTGATACATTTACACAATGAAATACTATTCAGCTACTAAAAACAAGGAAATCTTGAAATTTGCAAGCAAATAGATGGAACTAGAAATGATCATTCTAAGTGAGGTAACCCAGACCCAGAAAGATGCGCATGGTATATACTCACTTATAAATGGATATAGCCCAATATAGATGTCCACTGAGAGACTCCACCCATTTGGGCATCAGGAAAGATACTAGGACTCCAAGCTGGACTCTGGGCAGAGCACTGAGAGTTGTAGAGAAGAGTTAGGGGATAGAAGGTCTGGGATGGAGCAGGAGCTCCACATGGAGACCATCAAGGCCTGCAGATCTGGGCACAAGTGGGCCTGCACAAACTGATGCACCAACCAAGCACAATGCATGCTGAGAACCAAGACCCCTTGTTCAGATGTAACTGATAGACTGCCCATTCCCCCACATTATGGGGAGGGGGGCCTGTTGCTGAACCTCTGACAGGCACTCTGGTATCCATGGTTTGGTCACTGCCCCTTGGCAAGACAGCCTAGAGGAAGGGGATGCAGGCTATCCTGATGAGACCTAAGAGCCTGTCACCACACAGTTGGGAGAGGAGGGCCCCCCACAACAGAGGTCTAGGTGAGGGGAATAGGCAGAAGAGGGAGGGAGCATGGGAATGGGAAGATAAGAGGGAGGGGATAACAATTGGGATGTGATGTGAATAAATTATAATAAATAAAATATACATTTAAAAAAGAAATATGAAGGACTCTATCATTCTAGGTACTTACTTTAAGAATATTCAGAATTTTAGTTTGCTAATCTTGGCACATCAAAAGGAAGTGGCTATTTCCATATTGATGTACAGCATCCTCTGCAGGCCAAAAAATTAGAATTATTCATAAGGGAAACATCTTTAAAGAATTTGTGCACGAATTTCATTATCATTGCATTGTTCCCTGCCATTTGAGAGATAACAATAATTTTTGGTGAGAGAAAAAGGCTGATATGAAAGAAACACTGTGCGTCTCTTGGTCATCTCTGCTTTGGACTCACAGACTGTGAGGAATTGTTCTTTTCCTCTACAGTTAGCAGACACAGAAGTTTGAGGTCAGTTTCTGGGCGTTGTGGAACTCAGAGTCTGTGGGTGTGAGGTAAAACATTAGATAAGCATTTCTGCCCTAAAGGACTTCAGGACTGACCCAGGCAAGTTCATGGTCCTCTGTGACGATGGCATCAGAATCCTTATGCTTTTGCTTTACCCAACATGCAGTTAAAGGTACATGACAGTCAATTAATGAGATGATTTCTCTTTCATAAGAGAGGCAACCGCAGGCAGAAACCACACAGTGTCCATAAATTTGAAAAGTTATAAAAGCTTATGAGAACCACTTGGCAACAGATACATTTGTTTTTTACAAAACAATATGAAGAGTCCCAGTAAGGTTGAACTTAATGAGCATTTGGTCACTATAACCCCCACATTGGTAGGAAATTTCGTAGTGTAGAAATATTACTATCTAAAGACAGCTGTGAAATCTTGTTACACAAGAACCATGTGATGCTTTCAGCACTGGTCTTTTGCTTATAGCTCGATCATATTTGCCCGAGATCTGAAGAGAAAGGACTAGAGAAAAGAAAGTTAGGAGAGTGTGGGGTGTAACTTCCTGTGGAGCATTCTATTCTCATACACCCTGTGACCTTATAAAAAAAATGGGAACTGTGAAAATATTTTCTAGCTTGGGGGTTAATCTATAGTTCACTTTCTCCAATGTGTTCCACCAAAGACCAGATGGGATTCTAAAATGAAGTAGGCTCTCACTACAAAGCACCCTTGTAGCCTGAGGCATGAGGAGATATTACAAATATGTGTGCTATGTGGAGGTCCCAGCAGGATTTCCACGGAGAGCCTGTCTGGAGATGCGTGTCCACTCTGGGAAGCACACCACTTTGAACTTCTCAGTTCACTCTGAGCACTGACCTTGCAGCATGGGGAAGAAGGCCAATTCAAACCATGTGTACGGAATAAGGTCAGGGCCGACTCCGTCCTCCTACCCCACTGCCTGGTCATGGTCCCAGCTTCAGACACTCCACAGCTCCGTGTTCGCAGGACCTGCTCTCTAAACACACTGACTTAGCATTGTGGCAAAAGCATGCTTCTCACAATGGGGAAGCATAAAGGGTTGGGGGCATCACTTGTCCCTGGACTGAGTTCTGGCTCTACCAGAACTCTTCCAGAACATCTCCACTGCATGACTTTAGACACATTACTGAGTTTCTGAGCCTTAAGGACCCTCACATGTATAAAAGGGGATACTTATGCCTACGTCATAGGATACTACAAATACTAGGTTTAAAAAAAAAATACAGGGGCCCAATCTAGCGCCAAGATCAAGATCTGTCAGCCTGAGTTTCCTCACCTGTAAAATATCAACAAAGACTATTGCCCCAGTAAGATTCTCATGGGCATCCAGGAAAGGGCTCAAGGAAACACTGAGGAGAACATTGTAAAACAGAGAAAAGTAAAGCAAAGGCTTAAAAGTAACAGTACGTTTTCCCTTCTATGTTTTTCCTACATACAGCCCACAGGAAAAAAACTATTATTTTCTGCTGTCCCTATGGTCAAACAAAGAATGTTTAGTATGCTTGGGGCCAGTTGACTCAGTGAATAAGGTCGTGTGCCACCAAAGCCTGACCACCTGAGCTCAAGTCCCAGAACCCACATGGTTCAAGGAAAGAACTGAAGGTTGTCCTCTGACCTCTAGGGACATGCTGTAGCATGAGGGAGCAAATGCACATGCACACAACAGGCAAGCAAGCACAGAAGAGGGCATTAGATCCCCCTGGAACTGTAGTCACAGGTTGCTGCAAGCTCTCACAAGGATGCTGGGACTTCAACCACACCCACTGCAAGAGTAGTAATAAATGCTCTTAACAGCTGAGCCATCTCTCGAGCCCCACTTAGAGATCTTAAAAATCATCTTCCTGTGATATGTCTACAAAGGAAAAGGCAGATTCTTAAGGCCAAATCACTTTCACCTACATGGGGCCACACAATATGTGCACACAGTTACTGGAAAGCAGAGCCGTCCACCTCTGTTGTTGTTTTCACTCCTAGCTTAGGCTCAGGGGGTAGCATTGACCATTGAAGCTGCTGTGTAGGGTGTCCCATGGGGGAATGTTGGGTGACAGCTACTGACTCAAAAAAAAGTCCATTGCAGCTCCACAGAGAACTATTCTCTGTAGAAACGATGCCATGGGAATGTTACCAAGGAACTCAGTGCTGTTGCGGGATCTATGTCAGGAGCAAACCAAGATGAATTTGCCCCTGTGAACAAACATAGACATATTTTGGTGAACGTTATTGAATGGAGTAAAGGCTTCTCTCTATCAGAAATCCTGTGTATATATGTGCCTACTGTTTCTTTACATGGAAAAGACTTTCTTGCAAACAACTAAGGGAGCAGAGACATCTATGCAACCATAATAGACTCCATTACAGTGTTTAGAATTATGATTGCAGAAGGTGAACTAAATATGAAGGCACAATTGGATTGACAGGGTGATTGCGTTGTTTCAGGAGACCTGGGTAAGAATTCAACAGGCTGGGCACGCAATGCCCAGATGTCTCCTATGAAAAACAATGATGCCGACTTTCCCTTTTAATATTAGGTACTAATATACACCCTTCCTCTCTTAAAATAGCAACATCTATTTACTCTGCACCATGAGGTGCCCCTGAAAAGCCCACTCCAAGCCTCCGTGTCACTTCTTGGTGTCATTTTAAGGCCTTTGGAAGTATAAGCAGCAGTCACTTCTCACCGTGCACTCCAATGAGGGCAGTCTCCTTTTTTTTTTTAGGAGAGAACAGCCATCTTAGCAACTTTTCACACATCGTGCATGTGATATTCGTGTCAACATTGGGCAGAGCAAACATGGCTTATGAGCAGGGGTTAAATAAAGGATAAATCATGTCCTGCACAGCGTACATAAAAACGCTCCATTTTTCATGTGCATTATTGGCTTCGTGCTGTCTCGCCACTGCCACAGCTTGAGGTTTTTTTTTTCCCCTCTTCCCCGTTCTTTTTAGTATGACTGCCAGCATTTTGATGTCATATGTTTTGCCTTATTCAGCCATTTGGGTCACAGGTGTGCCACTGTGTTTTTGATGGAGTGTTGCTATTCCAGAGTGCTCCATCCAAGACACAGCCCCACACATGTAACCCAAGCCCAAAGATGAGTCAACCATTGTGTTTGTTGTGCTCCTCACGAGAACTCCATACCAGCTTTACAACCTTAGTAACATGAAATTTTAAGAACTTATTCTCATATGATTTTTAAGGGAAAATTTCCTTGTGTGCATCCATGCTACTAGAGTTAACACGTCAAACTGCAAAGGGCTTTAAAACAAACAAACAAGCAAACAAACAAACAAACAAATAAGGCCCCTTGCATATGCCTTTTAACACACCTTGAATAGGAACATTCCAAAATGCCATTTACCTAGTCTTCTAAGTCAGAACCAGGAACTTTGAAAGAAATTCTTACCATGAAAACAGTCCCTAAAATGCTGGTCAAGATTCTACCAATCCAGAAAAACACACAACAAATGTCATGAATTACATTTAAAAGGTTTAGTTTCTTATTGCAGTAAGGAAATGCCCACTTTGAAAAAAAAAAGGCTCTCAACAACAAAGAGAACAGCCTGGTTTGAGAAGGTTTAATCTGGGTATTATTTTCGCAGCACACTTTAGAGAGAGGCTTTGAGCGCTTTGAGCTCTCCATCAGACTGGTAGACTCGCCTCTGCCAGTGTTTGTTTCTTGAGCTGATTGCCGTTAAGAGATGATTAGTGGCAGCGATGCTGGAAAAGAAGGAGTAAACAGAAGGACAGGTGTCAGAGTCTCTGCACCCTTGTTCAGTACTTGCACAGCCAGCTCCACAGTGGCACATTTGGCACTATGTGGGTGGCTGGCTGCCTGACTTCAAATACTCAGCTGCTCCAGTTCCCAGGGCACTGACAGACTGTCTCCTCCACTTCAGAATCCTCCGGTGATGAGTCTCTGACCCTTTTTAAACAGAAAAGCCTGAGCACCATATGGTGATTTTAAGAGTGCTATCTAACAATACACGGGCTTTAGGAAGCACATTCGTACGTCACTTGGCTGCATGCGGTCAGAATTGCCTGTTGTCCCAGTGAAAAGCCACCCTCACCCCCCACCCCCGACACACACACATACACACACACAAGTCTGTATCCTTTAACGAAAGCTTAGGCTTTGACTAATGGAAGTTTAAAGCTTGGCGGGGGAGGGGAGAATGTGGCTTGTAAAGCCTCTATCCCAGATTTCTCAGAAGAACAAAAAGATATCATGTGTGTAAACAATTCATAAACTTAAGATTTCCCCCCACACCCCCCCCAAAAAGCAATTATTTTCTTATCTCAAAAATAGGGAAACCTACCACTAGGGAGCTGTGACTCCTGTCACACCTTCAGTGGGCAGACATAGTCTTAATGCTTTACTGAGAAGTTTTAATTACAAAGTTCTTACAGAGTTCGAAGTGAGTCTATACGTTCTGTGCCTTCTGTTTTGGATTAGGGATCCAGAGACTCCATGCAAATAGCAAGCCTGGCTAGCAATACGTGACAACACTTCAAACAAAATGTTTGCCAGCCAGATATGCCACCAGATATGACAGGTGGTCATACAGCCAGTATTCCACATCTCCGAGGACGGATACACACATTTAGTTAAGTGTAGTTAAGTGTAGTTAAGTGTAGTTAAGTAATAATGAGAGTTTGATGTGAAATCCTGGGTGATGTTTTTACACCAGAGGCTTCCCAACGTCATTAGGAACTATTGCATTCCAAGAAGCAGGAAGGCAGAAGTGACTGTCCATTAGGCCCATCCATTTCCAGGCTGGCTTCAAGGGTTCCTGGACTGAGAGACCGACAGTGGTACGGAGAAGTAAGTACCAGGTCCCACTCCATCCCACCAACCATGTGACATCACATGGGGAGGCTCCAGAGACTGGTATAAAACAGAGTGCACCAAAACCAGCTGTGCCCCAGGGAACAGACCAAAGAGGCCTACGTACCTACAAGTGGAATCTGATAGCATCGCAGATGTGCTGAGATGCTGGCTGAGCTGACCACGCCATCACTCCTGTACTCCTGTACGCCAAGATACCTGCCGCCCTCCCTGCAGACTGCAGGGTTTCCTGGCCCAAGCATTACTCAGTCCCTCTACTGGAACCCTTGCTCACATCTGCTACCATGCCTTTCAGCTTCTCGTCATAGATTAAAGAATTGGCATGCTGTTGAGAAGGAGGGAAGCTTTAAAAAAAAAAGAAGAAGGCTCTGAAAGAAAATAGAAAAGACATTTAGCAAGATTGACTTTACTCAGACCTAAGAAACAAATTAAAAACCTGCTTAGATTTTTACCACTTTGTAGTTTCACAACAAATTTCAACATGAATGCTGTCAGTGTGGGAGGAAATGGGTAGGAATTTGGAGTGATTTTCACGTTAGCAAATGAATATGACGTGTAAGACAATCCCCGTGTCTTAAATGGTGTGGCTGAAATGCAGTATATTCTAGCAACATCCAAAGCAACGAAGATGCCAGATGTCCACTGGCTTGTATTTCAGTACCAGGGGCCCTTTTTATTTTGTTTTCCTTTACAATGTGATGATGCAGGAGATACGTCCTGTTATGTTTATTCTGTCCCAAGCCATGGATGACAAGTGTCAGTGCCCTGCCGGCTCTCACCTTCTTAGGTGCACTGTGCCTGGTATTGGCCAAGCAAAACTCTGTGATGCTGGTCTCAAAAATCAAGCAGCTGAACTGGAATGGACTTTCTTAACTGTGGTGGAGGAGCGGGGAGTGGTCTGTCCACGGGTCTATTCCTAGGGTCCTCTTCCGTCTTAACAGCTAAGGGAAAGGCTTGCAGTACATTGCTCCAGTATTACGTTGGGAAATTTTAGACAAATAACCATTTTTATAACATAGAGTGTGTCCCACTTCACCTCCTGAACCCACTAAGAGGACCGAGAACTGCTTAGTATAGAGGATTAATGCTACTAGGAAGAGACTCTCTCTCAGTGTGGTGCCGCGGGTAAACACACATTCACATACTGTTTATTATACTTCAGGAATTAAAAAAAAAAAAAGTTTAGTGTGGGGAAATTTTTTTCTAACTGTATTTAGAGAGCGATCTGAGATGTGGGAAAGTTGTGTATTGCTTATGTTATTTTTTTTCACCCACTTTTGAATTCTTTGAGGCTCCATTTCCCCTGAGTTCAGCAGATTGCCACCCACCTTGGCTCTTCCTGCCCCTGCTCCAACAGAATTTCTTTGTTGATTTATCTAATCAGATTCAGAGGCCCCGCTAGGGCTGGCCCCACTTGGACTTTGCAAGGAGCTTATATTTCTGATTTCCCAGGCTTCAGAAGAACTAAAAATAACTGAGTGGAAATGTGAAAGGCAAAGCTGTTCTGTCTGCCAGCATCATCAAGAGATGCAACTGGCCTTAACCAACAGAGAGGCCCTCTGTCCTGTGCAACTTGTATCTCATGTCTGTGTGGCTGGAGCCTCGGTGTGGTTCATGCTTATATGTAAATTATCTTCTTTATTTTCATCCATTAAAATGACCCATATTAGAGTCTAGGGAGAGGGTTGGACAGTTAAGAGTGCTTCATGCATTTCCAGAGGACCAGAGTTCAGTTCCTACCATCTACTTCCACGCCTGAAACTCTAGCTCCAGGAGATCTGACATTCTCTTCTGGCCTCTTTGAATACCAACACCCATGTGGTGATTCCTTTACACAAGCACATGTGCACGTAAATAAAAGCAAATCTTTTTTTCCAAGTATCTATATTAGTACCTAGGCTTCAGCCGCAATCTTACAAATAAAATCATTCATGCATCGTGCTGCCTTTCCTCCTAGCTGAGTCATTAGAGTTGACAGCCAAGGCATTCTCCACGGATGAACTAAGCCCCGCTCCCAATGGAAAGCTAGTCTTAAATGACACCAATGCAATGAGCATCCTCTGTCTGAGAGGTCATTACTGTCATCTAGAACCACTGTCCACATTGTAGTCGCACCTTCATTCTCTCCCTAAACCTCACGGAGACACTTGAACACTGTGTGTCCCTAAGACCTGTTATGAAGGACTTACTAATCAACACACGGAGGATTCAGGTCACGAGCCTCTGCTCGCTGGAGCCTCGGTCTCTGTGCTCTCTAGAGAGGGCTTGTGCCCATGAAACATGGAGAGGGAACATCTGTATGACACGAAAAATAAAACATACCTGGCTTTGTTTTTTTCGTGTTTTATTGTTTTAGAGCAATAAGAATGAAAGAAACTAAGTCAGGGAAAGCTTTAAGAGGGCATGGAGTTTGTAACATTAACTCCGCTAAGGCATCGGAGAAGATGCAGAATTTCAGTTCTGAACAAATATATGAAACTAGAGGTTATGAAAATAAATATTTAGTCATATTCCTAGTTATACTTTTGGAAAGGTCAGGAGTTTCAGACTGGATTAAAAGGAACAAACAAGCATCGTTGGACCTGCTTTCTCTGTCATGTTGACTAGGGCAATCCCATTTTACAAAACTAAGCAGTAAAAGAAGATGAAAACTACTCTGAGATAATACTAAATAGCACCATTATTAATAATAATGGAAGGCATTGAAATGCTACACGGAAATTTTAATAAGTCGTTGTAAATACAGAATTAATTAATAACCCCCTCTGGGGAGTGAATGAAGTCCTGCATGAATGTACATTGCTTGACATGTAAAGCTCTCTAATGCCTCAGACCCATGGGTGTGGTGGCAAAGCCTAGAGTTGGGGGAGGCACAGACGGGCAGGGAAGTATTCCTCTGGTCCTGGAAGAAATGTTGACAGTATGTGAGGAGAATATCCATCATGCCCAAATGCCTATGGCCTGAAGACTGATCCCCTTCAGCGTCCGCTACTACTGAGATCAGCTAAGCCTGCCTCTTTGTTCAGCTGTGTATAACCATTCCTCCTTGTTTATCTGCAGGCAATATCCCACCTCCTTGCTCAACTGGACAAAACAGACACATCTGCATGCCCAGACCCCCCAATCCCAGATTTTCTACAGATGTGTCTGTGTGTCTTCTTTCTTTCATTTCCTTGCTGCCCCAGTTAGGTCAATCCCTGGAGCACAAAACCTCCAATACCCCCCCCCTCTCTCTCTCACACACACACACACACACACAGAGGGGGGGCATAAACAACCAGTTGGCCACTGTTCCCCCATATCTGTGCTAAGTCCCAATCAGATTGTTGGATAATAAATATGTCTTAAGTAGGAGACCAATGAGTAAGCCTCTCAGCATACAGGAACAAAAACGAAGTATCCCAAGCTGAGCCACAAATGCTTAGATAGAAATTCTGGTCCTTTATGTAGTTTTGGTAAACATTTTTCCAGTTCTGCCCATCTTTCAGCCGCATGAGGGCAAGGATGATCTCTGAAACTGTCCTAACTGTCCTCCAAGACCCACCAGCACACAGTAGGTGCTTGCGATAGCTATCAATGATGAAGGGATGAAAAGATAAGTAGACTGAGGAGGCAGGGCCTTGTTTCCATATTTTGGTGAGAAATATGAGCTGCACCAATATTTTTTGTGAGCACTGGCCAGATTTTGCTTTCCTTCTGGCTTATGTCTTTCCAAGGTAAAATATTTCAAGGGATGAAATCGAAATCTGAAGCCCTCTTTTCTGCAAAACCAAACCCCTCTATTACTATATAGCCAGTCCAGGAAGAATTGTGTTTGAAATGAAGAAAGGATGAATAGATTAAGGGGAAGCAGGAAATCCCTTTGAGGAAGAGCCTGTGGTACAAAAAGGCCACAAGCCACACAAGCACTGACTTAAAAAAAAATGATAAGTATCTCCATCCTCTTTCCTGCTTCAGTAGCTTTAGTGTTTCGTTTCATTCCAGAAGCTTCTTTTGCTGAAAGAAAAAAAATTAAAGCACACAAATTTATCTCAACCATGCTACGTGGTTGACACATTAAAAAAATATGAATACTTTCAAGAAAGTATTTGCATAGGTCTAGACTTACTCAGATAATTATATAAATATATGTATATATAATCATTGCAAATATCATATATATTATTATATAGTATCAATAATATATTGGTGTATAACAATACATATTTTATTTAATATAATAAATATATTGTTTATATAATAATATAAATTATATAATATTGCTAATAATACACTATTTCTAATATATACATAGCTAATATCTTATGCAGCTCAAGTCATTTGGAAGTAGAATCTTGCATGCTCAATGGCCAGGGCACCATCTCCCTGTTTCCCAGTGGCAGAAACTGATGGTTCCCAAGACAAGAGCATGTTGCAAGGTGCTCTTGGTGTGAAAATTGGCCCTCAGCCTCTTAAACAAAGCCACCGCATTTTCAGTCCTGCATTCATTACAGTATGCACTTTGGTATGCTCCTAATATCTTATCTACACCAAGCTGACATGCAGTTATTTTACGAGCTCAAACAGTTATGAACTAGGTAGTGAAGCCATCTTATGAAACGTTTTAATCATTTCACAGATGACACTTAAAGCAATTTCCAAACTATTCAAATTCTGTTGGATAATACTCAGGCACGATAACATTTATGTTGCTCTTCTTGTTGTGTGAAAACAATGGCCTGTTGTCTCTACCCATAATTCACAGGAAAATGAGATAAAAAAAATTTTAACTCTTTAAAGTAACATTTCACAATACCAGTATAACAATGTGAGTATGAAACTATTTTCAGGATGTGTATGGTTGGTTTTCAACTCCCTTAAGATACTGAGACAGAGGGGAGGACATCCTATTGGGACTCTAGATAAGAGAAGCATGGGAGAATGGCAAAGTAGAAGGATCCAGAGGGTCCTATAAACCTACAAGTAGAACATTATGATAGGCAGATTTGGGCCCAGGGGTCCTGCTCAAACTAAGGCACCAGCCAAGGACAATACAAGCGGTAAACCTTAACCCCTACCCAGATCTAGCCAATGGACAGCACACTCTCCACAGTAGAGTGGAGAGTGGGATATGACTTTCTCACGTACTCTGGTGCCTCACATTTGACCATGTCCCCTGGAGGAGGAGACCTGGTGGCACTCAGAAAAAGGACAGCAGGTTACCAAGAAGAGACTTGATACCCTATCAGCATATACAGGGGGAGGTAATCCCCCTCAGGAACAGTCATAGAGGAGGGGAATAAGGGGAAAATGGGAGGGAGGGAAGGATGGGAGGATACAAGGGATGGGATAACCATTGAGATGTAACAAGAATAAATTAATAAAAAAAAAAAGGAAAAAAGATAATAAACTATATGGTAAACACTGTTATCAATGATAAAACCCAGTTCCCCAGTCTCATCCCTAGTGCTGCAACACAACACCAGCTGAAGCTTCCCCTCACCCCTCCCCATATCTCTAGTGGATCCCATAGATGATGCCCTCCTAACCTCCCTCCCACCTCATAGCTGAATCCCAGCCTTCAACTCCAGCAGGTACCCTCAGGTAAGCCAAGGGCTGTTCCACCCAGGGCAATAAATAGGCTGAAGGCAAACCCATACCTCTCCTATTGCTCTTAAAATCCAACTGCCCCTCCCAGCTCATCCTTATCTCTGTACTTGTAAACCTGTGGTCCCTTTCCTCTTTGGCACCATTCCCAATGGATCACAAAGACCTTCTCTTCCAAACTTCCCTCCCCCAGTTCATCCCAGGCACCCAGCCTCCAAACCAGCAGGCATTCCCTATGAACACACCAGCTGAGCAGGCCAGGAAAACAGGCAACACACAGCAATCACAGTCTCTGAAAACACAAAAAAGAAACAGAAACCAAAGGAATAAAACACCCACCCAACAAAGACAACCAGAAATCAGTCCCTAATACTTTAATTACCCAAAATAGAGATGTCAAGATGCCAGCATAAGAACACTCAGTAACAGCCAGGGCAAAGACTTCACTAGAGCCCAGATAGCCTACCACAACAGGCCCTAAATATTCCAACATAGCTGAAGCACAAGAAAAGACCGTCAACATAGCTGAAGCATAAGAAAGAGAGCTTAAAACCAACTATATGAATATGATAGAGGTGCTTAAAGATAAAATGGATAAATACCTTAATGAAATCCAGGAAAACACAAACAATTGGAGGAAATTAATAAACCCCTTAAAGAAACCTAAACCACCCCCCCGCCAATAAATTCAGGAAAACCAAACAAGTAATTGGAGCAAAGAAATGAATCCTTTAAAGACATCCAAAAAACACAAACAGTGGAAGGGAACTATTATAACTGTTCAAGATGTGAACATGGAAATAGAAGCAATAAAGAAAACACAACCTGAGGGAATTCTGGAAGTGGAAAATTTAGGAATTAGGACAGTAATTACAAGACAAGCTTCACCAACAGAATACAAGAAATGGAACAGAGAATCCACGTGTTGAAGATGAGCTAGAAGAGCAGATACATCAATCAAAGAAAATGTTAAATCTAAAAAATCTCCTGACACAAACATCCAGGCAATCTGGGATACTATTAAAAGACCAAACCTAAGGACAATAGGTATAGAATACCCTACATAATAATCAAAATACTAAACATGCAGAACAAAGAAGGAATACTAAAAACCACAAGGGGAAAAAAACAAGTAACATAAAAAAAAGCAGACCTATTAGAATTACACCTGACTTTTCAATGGAGATTCTAAAAGCCAGAAGGACCTGGATAGATGTAATGCAGACTCTAAGAGAGAAATCAGCCCAGACTACTATACCCAGCAAAACTTTCAATCATTGCATATGGAAAAAATAAGATATTCCATGAAAACATCAAATTTAAACAATAGCTATCTACCCCAGCCCTACAGAAGGTGCTAGAAAAAAAAAACTGTAACTTAAGGAAGTTAACTACACTACGAAAACACCAGGAATAAACAATCTCACACCACTAAAACTGAAGGAAAGGGAAGGAAAGGAAACACACACCAAAACCAAAGGAAGGGACACACACACACACATGTTCATTGTTTATACTAAAAATAGGGGAGTTTGGAAACAATGGTCAATCAGAAGTTATATATTAACCTGTACAAAAAGAGAAAAAGTGTAAACACACTCACTCACTCATTCAAGCACTCATGCACATATACTACCCCCACCCAACAACAAAATGACAAGAATCAATACTTATTGGTCATTGATATCTCTCAATATCAATGGTCTCAATTCCCCAATAAAAATACACAGATGAACAGAATATATTTGAAAACAGAATCCAACATTCTGCTACATCCAAAATACACACACAAACACACACACACACACACACACACACACACACACACACACACACACATCAACATCAAGGATATACATTACCTCAGGGTAAAGGTTTAAAAAAAAAAAGATATTCCAAGCAAATGGACCCAAGAAGCAAGCTGGTGTAGCCATTTTAATATATAACAAAGTAGACTTCAAATCAAAACTACTCAAAAGAGATGATGAAGGATATTACATACTCATCAAAAGAAAATAATCCATCAAGATGACATTTCCATTTTTAATACCTATGCACCAAACACAATGGCACCCAAGTTTTTAAAATAAACACTATTACAATTTAAATCACATATTGGTCCTCATACACTGATAGTTGGAAATTTCAATACCTCATCTCATCAAATGGACAGGTCATTCAGACAAAAACTAAACATAGAAATACCAGAGCTAACAGACATTATAAACCAAATGGACCTAACAGATATTTACGGAACATTTCACTCAAACACAAAAGAATATAGCCTTCTACTCTGCATCTCATTGAACTTTCTCCAAAGTTGACCACATACTTGGGCACAAAGCAAGTCTCAGCAGATACAAGAAAATTGAAATAACTCCCTGCAACCTACCAGATCACCATGGATTAAAGCTGGATATCGACAACAACAGAAAGTTTACAAGCTCATGGAAACTTAATTCTCTACTGAATGAAAATATTGATCGGAAAAGGAAATAAAGAAATTAAAGACTCTCTATAATTCAATGAAAATAAATAAATAGCATAGCCAAAGTTATGGGACACAATGAAAATGGTGCTAAGAGGAACATTCAGAGAACTAAGGGCCTACATCAAAAAATTAGTGTAATTTTATACTAGAACAAAAAGAAGTAATCCCACCCAAGAGGAATAGATTTCAGGAAATAATAAAAATGAGGGTTGATATTAATAAAACAGAAACAATGAGAATAATACAATACAAAGAATCAATGAAAGAAAGACTTGGTTTTTTTTTAAGAAAATTAAACAACATAGATAGACAAACCTTCATCCAAACTAAAAGTCAGAGAGAGAATATCCAAATTGGCAAATGAATCAGAAATGAAAAGAAGGACATAACAACAAATACTAAGGACATATTTTAAAACACTGTATTCCACCAAATTGGAAAATAGAAGAGAAATAGACAATTTTCTCTATAGGTACTATTTACAAAAGTTAAATCAAAATCAGACAAACAATTTAAATAGATCTATAACCCCTAGCAAAATAAAAGCAGTCATTAAACATCTCCCAACCAAAGAAAGCTCAGGGACAGATGGTTTTAGCACAGAATTATACCATATTTTCAAAGAAAGTTAACATCAAATTGCTCAAATAACTCCACAAAATAAAAACAAAAAGGACATTGTCCATTTCATTTTATGAGGCAACAGTTACCCTGACACCCAGATTCAACAAAGAAGAATTACAGATCAATTTTCCTTATGAACATAGATGCAAAAATATTCAATAAAATACTTGCAGAGTCCAAGAACATATCAGAAAGATCATTCAACATGATCAAGTAGGCTTCATCCCAGAAATCCAGGGGTAGTTTGATGTATGGAAATCAGTAAATATAATCCACTATATAAATAAACTGAAAGAAAAAGAAACACATGATCGTCTCATTAGATGCAGAAAAGATATTTGACAAAATCTACCACCCCTTTATGATAAAAGTCCTGGAGATATTAGGGATACAAGGACATAACCTAAATATGATAAAAAGCAATTTGCAGCAGGCCTATAGCCAACATCAAATTAAAAGGAGAGAAACTCAAAGCAGTTTCTAAAATCAGGAACAAGACAAAGCTACTCACTCTTTCTGTATGTATTCAACACAGCACTTGAAATTTAACTAGAGCAATAAGAAACTGGATGAAGCCAAGGGGCTACAAATTGGAAAGAAAGAAGTCAAAGTATCATTATATGATAATCTGCGTAAGTGTCTATAAAAATTCCACCAGAGAACCCCTATAGTTGATAAACACATTCAGCAAAGTGATGGATACAAAATTAACTCAAAAAAAATCTGTAGCCTTCCTATATACAAATGAAAAACAGACTGATTAAGAAATTAGGGAAACAATGCCTTTCAAAATAGCCTCAAATAATATAAAATATCTTGTGGTAACTCTAACCAGGCAAGTGAAAAACTTGCATGATAAAAACTTCAAGTTTCTGGAGGAAAAAAAAAACTGAAGAAGATAGCAGATGATGGAAAGATCTCCCATGCTCACTGATTAACATACTAAAAATGGCCACCCTACCAAAAGCAATCTATAGATTCTGTGCAATCCCCATCAGAATTCCAACACAGCTTTTTACAGATCTTAAAGGACAATTCTCTACTTCATATGGGAAACAAGACCGTCGGGAGAGACAGCTGGAATTGAGAGGGGGCAAGTTGAGGGATGGTGCGAAAACATGGTACAGAGGAAACTTTACAGTGGGAATTTCCTGGAATCTATTAAGGTGATCCTAACGAGGAGTCCTAGCAATGAGGGATATGGAGTCTCACCTGGACATCTCTTGTTTCCAGGTTAGGCTTCCAGTTGGGTTGCATTCATCTAAGTTGTTGGCCAAGGTAGGGTCCCATGGAATTCCTTAAACACCTCAAGCTGTTGCTAAGACAATGGGTTGCTCTCTACAAACCGACAGCAGGGCCCCATTGCCAGAGACAACACCCACACAAATCATTAAACATAGAAAAGTCAAGCAGTGCCCACTGGGAGCCCTCACCCCATGTTCTAGACTCTTTGGTGTAGAAGATATTCTGCAGTCTGCCAAAAGAGAAACATGGACACTGGCACATCTACAAAACATTTGACTTACGATCTGTCCTTCCTACAAAATATCCTAGGGCAATAGTGGTACAGAATGCATAGGAGTAGTCAACCAATGCCTAGTTTGATCTAAGGCCTAGTCAATGAGAAGGAATCCACACTTGACACCTCTTGAATAACCAAGGACAAGAGACTAATCAGCTCAGAGATCTAGGGTAAAACCAAACACTGCTGGTCTATAAACAAACGAAAATAAATAAATAAAATGATAGTCTGTTTTATTCATGGATCAGTGTCTCCTCCAGTCATCATCAGAGAGGCTGCCTCCAGCAGCAAATGGAAACAAGTGTAGAGACCCATAGCAAGACATTATGGGGAAAGAAAGTCAGTTGGAGGTCTCCATCAAATCTCTCTGCTCAGAACTAAGAAAATCCTGCAGGAAGAAAAAGTGGAAAGGTTGAAGAGCCAGAGTGGATGGAGGACAAAAGATCACAAGACCCTCTAAATCAACCAAGCAAGGCACTTACTAGCTCATAGAGACTGAAGCAGCAAGCACAGAGCCTGAACAGGTCTACTCCTGGTCCTCCGTGTATACATTATAGTCATTAGCTTCGTGTTATGAGACCCCTGAGAGTGAGAAAAAGTGGATCTCTGACTCTTCTGCCTGCTCTTGGGACTCTCTTCCTCCTGTTGGTTTTTGTTTTGTTTTTGTTGTTGTTGTTGTTTTTGTGTTGTTGTTGTTGTTGTTGTTGTTTGAGACAGGGTTTCTCTGTTACACAGAGCCCCAGCTGTTCTAGACTCTCTGTGTAGACCAGACTGGCCTTGAACTCCCAGAGATCTGCCTGCCTCTGCCTCTGAATGGATATGATAGTTTTTGCTTCATCTTATTACATTTTATTTTGTCATGCTTGGTTGTTATCTCTTAGATACCTGTTCTTTTTTTTTTTTAATGAGAGACAGAAAGGGAGTAGATCTGGAGGGAAGGGAAGGGAGGAAGGAGATGAGAGAAGTAGAGAGGGGAAACTACAAGCAGGATATATTATATGAGAAAAGAATCTAATTTCAACAAAGGAAAAATAAAATTTATCAATAATAGATGAAATGCTACATATTATTAACTGTTAACCAAGAGATACCTGGCAGCATTTGTGAGTTCTGTTCCTAGGTCTCTGAGGCTAGTTTTGTCATTTTAGCTGGCCTGGGACTTGCTGTGAAGCCCAGATTGGTCTCAAATCCACGATCCCAAGTGCTGGCGTACATGCGTCATTGTTCTTAGGAGTGAGACCTTAAAGTAGAATGATTCTTCAACCAACAGGATTGTGAGTGATCATCTCTTAGAAACTTCTAAGCAAATGATAGTGAAGTCAGTACTTACTTTCCCTACAGGTTCCAAACTTGCTAAAATAAAAATGCGCTGAAGTAAATGACATTAGAATAGAAATGATATGACAGATGAAATTTGAAGAGGATGTGAACAATAATCATGCCTACATAGGGGCATGTGATTTTTCCATTGTGCAGCCCGTGTTATCTCAATTTTGTGTACATGAATGTACTGCTTCGTATGAGCTACTGTTCTCATCTCATCAGTGTGCCTGGAAAGCATTGGCATCAAGACCTAGAAACTCCTTAAAGTGTTTTTGAGGGTTGTTTTCTGAGCACCTTTATAATCGCATAAATTCTGGATCAGTTCTGTCCAACTGTGCCCTGCTGATGGAGATGCAGATACCAATGTCTATGAAACTATTTAAATGTATTGTTTCCCTTAGTGCATAGGGCCCCTGAATGAGACTCAACACACCAAAATTAAAATACTCAAGTTTCCACTTTAAGAAGAAATATTTTGATTCACTGTGACCTAGATAAAGAAACGCTGGAAGGAATTTGTTACAGTCCTCAACTGATATCTTTACCATTCTCATCTTTGTATTTATTTTATTATAAATTGTTATTACTTTAGATTCTTTCTGTGGCATGAAATTCTTAGTGCTAACAGAAATAATTTACTCTATCTTCAAGTATCCTAAAAAATAGTTTTACAAATTTACTTATAATTTTCTATTCTGAAGTTTTAAAATATAAAACTCTCACATTTATGATATATCTAAGGAGTAGTCATAAACATGCGTCCTACTGGTAACATCTCAGAAAAATGTTACCATTGTTTTTCTCATTATGAGATTCATTAAGTGTCTAGATAAATGGCTCAGCAGTCAAAACCATGCACTACTCCTGCTGGGAACCTGAGTTCTGTTTCTAGAATCCATGTCAAGTAGCTCAAGGGGAGCCAATATCCCCTTCTGCATTGTGCTGGCATCTGTACACATCCACAGACAGGCACACGTAACCGTGCACATCCACAGACAGGCACACGTAACTTAAAAATGAAACAAATAAGTTTAAATAAGTATATTCAAGTGGAAATAAAATTAGAAAGTTTAATTTTTATTAATTTTATCTCCAATAATTTATGCTTCCAAAAAAATAAATCTCAAGTAAGACTAGTACAATGTTAAATACAGCTTATCTATACACTGGTGATTTGTACACTAGTCTAGGGATTTTCATTGTTCAAGCTTCATAAAAGGATCCTTGTTCAACAAAGATAGCTTTTTAAGAACATGATAAGACATAAATAAATTAAGTACAGCCTCCCAGCTCAGATAGCATTGATATACATCCCATGCATTTTCCGTGACGTTCTACATACATACTTAACAAGATTGGGATTGTAGTTCTAAATTTAATATTTAAAATTTTGCCTCCTTCTAAAATTTCATTTCATAAAGCCTAGGGAACTTTTTGAAAGAGAAAAATAGACTTTCTGTTCTTGAAAAGTTTGTCATGACTAGAAGAAGAAAAAGAAGGAGGAGGAGGAGGAGGAGGAGGAGGAGGAGGAGGAGGAGGAGGAGGAGGAGACAGAATACTATATGTTGGTGGTATTATCCAGGCTTTAAAAGGCTATTCATCTGAGCCCAACACTATTCAGTCCTCTACAGTTCGAGAGGCTACTGTTCCTGGTAACCTGCTCCTAATTGGCTTGAGTTCCATTTCCTGAGAGCTCCTGCCAACTTGCCCCCTACCCACGTCATCCACCAGGCTGTGGCTCTGCAGCAAGCAGTACTGGGAAATCTCAGACCTCCCTACTTAATCCTCCATGACAGTGCACATCAGTGGTGGATTGTCTGTCACTCCTGGTACCAAAGCAAGCCCACTACATGTTTAAGTTCAAACAAAACAGATTCATGATGGTGACACATCCAAGCTCTACGAATGAGGTCCGTGTCTACAGTCAAACCACAGTTGACACCGACACCCTCCCCTGAGAGGCTTTCCCTCTGAATTCACCACTGGCTTCCTCATAGAGTTACACAGAGAAGTAAGTTTCCAAGCCAGGGTTCAAGTCTGTAATGTTAACTTATAGTTACACTTCTTTTTTGTTTTTCTTGTTTTGCTGTAGTTTTATAGCATATTTTAAAATAGAAACTCTGTTAAAGGATTACTAAAACACAAATTTCAAGATTCTGAAACCACTTCTAAATATAGAGATCAAAATCTCAGTGTCTTTATTCTGTTTTTATAAAGAAAACTGAAGAGAGTGGAGTATAAATCTTGCACCTTTACCTCAAGTTTCTATAACTGAAAATGTAAGAGAAATTCAAATTTTCACAATACACTGGTTTTATTATTCAGGACTTAGAAGAATTTTGATCTGAACCATAATTATGCAACGTTTTTCTGAGAATCGGATACTTATGTTCCTGGTAGCCTGGTCCTAGTTTGTTTCTATTCCCTTTCCTGTGATCTCTTGCCAACTTGCACCCTACTCTGCCAACCTGTCTCTCACCCTGCCATCTTGCCTTCACCTCGCCAACCTGCACCTGACCTGTGTGATCCACCAGGTCACAGCTCTACATCTGGCAGGGACAGGGGCTTTGCCAATTTGTGCTTTCTGTAATGAGAGGAAAGAAATGAATATGATGAAGAAAATTTACTTTCATTCAAGTTACATTCACTTACCAGAGTATCATGACACAAAGAACCTTCTTCAAAGACACAGGAATTAGCTTAAAAGCAAGCACCAACAGTTACCCTTACTACTCTTTACAAGAGTAATAGAACATTAATAAGGTTTTTTTAAAAACTTACTTCATGTTCTTCAGAATTGAGACCCAAAATGAGAGAATTTTTCCATTGCTATAGTATTGCTCAGAGCAAAAGAATTGACTCTATTCACATATTATTAGATACTGGGAAACAAGAGACCTTCTTGGTTCAGAGACCTGAGCAGCTGCTGAGCAGGTAAAAGAGATTCTGTTATCACTTCATCTCTCATTGTTTTACCATAAAACAGTCATCACTGCTAACATTGCAATTAGGGAGAGTGATAACGGAGCAAAATGCCGTCAGACCTACCTAACAATAGCACAGCTCAGACTTTCAGGCTCCACCTATACCTAAAATTGGTGAAGGACAGAGGAAGAAAGGGGAGAATTGTTCTATAAATAAGATATTTTGTTAAAAGGTAAGAATATTTTAAAAGTATAATTTATAACTTAATTCAGTAAGTACTAAAATTAGACCAATAGACAATAAAACCAACAGTTCCTATAGAAACCTTTTTATGCAGCACACTGGTGAGATATAAAAATTAATAACACAATGCCACCCCCAAATAATTTATGATCAGATAAAAAAGAAGTTAGAAAAAAAACAGAAATTCAATAGACTCATAAATAAAACTTTGGGGGGGGGGAAGAATTAATTTTTTCTACCTGAGGTAAAAGCAGTAAAATGTTGTCTCCAACTTCAAACGTCAAAAGGTACCGAAGACTGATGTGAACACAGAATGAATTGTTCTTTTAAATTTTTTATATGCATGTATGTTCACTTGTGAGTGAGTACACTTTGGGTGTCATTCCCCGTGACCTTAATTTTTGAGATAGAGTCTCTTACTGGAACCTGGGGCTCACCGATTTACCTAGGTTGACTGGCCATTGAGCACCAGGGCTCTTTCTGTCTCCATCTCCCCAACACTAAGATTATAAACACAAGCCACTACACCTGGCTTTGTATCCATGCTGGAGGTTGAACTCAAGTCCTTGTGCCTACATCCCAAGTACCTCATGACTGAGCTATCTCCATGGGCCTCTGAGCTGCTCTCCAGTCCCTTCTGACAACTTTCCCAGTGTCTGCATTCCCATAACAGGCAAGTGGTGTTGCACAGTCACTGCTGCTCTCATCGTCCATGACTGTTGGACACGGAATAATGTGAGTGATGGATTATTCAGGACTTTGCTTTCATTGACTCTCACCCTGAGAACCATTGCTCATTAAAGCCTCCTGCTGAGGCCAAGGGAAGGATAGAGATGAAATTCATTTTGGAACTTGTTAGGAGCAATGATGAAAGGTTTTCTGGAACTGCAGAAACAAGTCTCTTTATAGATCCTTATTCTTTTAAGGAAACCTTGTTTTTCATCAGTGAGATTTATATGGTGGCTAGAGAACATATGTGTGCTTTGGCTTTCTGCATACAGTTCTTCAAAGACTTCATGGAAAAAAATTCAAATTTTCTCCCAATCCATATGAAATATTTATTTATAGTTTTTCTGTTAAAATTGAATGCACAACTACAAACAAAAGAAACCGAGCAAAATGTTTTCAACCATCCGAATACATCCGTATTTGTGTAGGTAGACTCTGCTCTCGTGTCTAAGTAGCATGCTTTTAATGTCAAGGCATGTATAGCATAAATGTAGATTGACTCCACACACGCTGAAAAAAAAAAATAAAGCAGGTATGAGCAGTACGGGCCTGAAACTATTTCATAAATTCCCCCCCCCCAAAAAAATAAGAACAGTTGTTACTATCAAGAAAAAGCCATGATTTAAAATGATCAAGTCTTCAACCAAAAATTTTCAGTTCTAGATCCTGCAAGGAGTTTATTGGCTTCCCTGCTGGACCCATTTGGGGTAAAGAAAGTGACTCCAGATATGGGCGGGCTGTCCCTAGAAGCAAGATGAAGGCATCCCAAACATAAGAACTGTGAGCTTGGATGGCAAGACTAGCAAGATAGAGCTAGCTGGGGAAAGGACAGAACTTGGGCCCAGGGATAATCACACGGATGTTTCCCATGGCTGTTTCGACTGTTTAAGCAAATAGTCCATTAAAATGAATTTCATCTGTTTCATCAACAAGCTTGTCTCTGAATTGGTTTTTCCCCCCAACATTATATTTTTAGAAATTTCACATCATGCACCCAAATCACACTCATTTCCCAGCCTTCCCCCAACCCTTGTGATGCCTCCCACCCCAAAAAAAAAAAAAAGGCCAATTTGTGTTGCCCATATCTTCAATAGAGCATGGTCAAACTCCCAGGGGCCAGCCCCCTAAGGAAATCTGAGTCCTTTTCCACCCACCCTCCTGCCGGAGCCATCAATTATAAAGAGCTACACTTCAGCATCCTATCTCAGTTTTAAAGAATTCTCTTTGATGGCTTTGACGTTTAGGTTGTGACTTTGGGGGGTGGCGGAGGAGGCAGGGGTTGTCACAGAAGCCATCTGTGTCCCTCTTTCTCAACTGTGCATCTGCAGTCGTCAATACCACTGTGAGAGAAGCGTCCTTGCCCTTTACAGTTTCGGTTGACAGCGCAGACCTTAAACATCCACATAGTCCCCAGCATCACCACATGCCAAGGACCTCTGTTTAGTCTCTGGTAGCAGTGCAGCCCACTTGTCCCTAAGTTGTTAAGGCTTTTTGATACCCACGAGGCCACCTGGGGCTCCAAGACACAAACAGTAAAATGTCTTTTATATCCTTTACTGGAATAAAACAATAGTAATAGCAGTTATCAAGCCGTTGATGGCATATACACTATGAGGGGTGCTTCACAAAGAGTGACTCTGTGTACAACGTATTAGTAAATAACATGGCTCTGTTCAAAATTCCCCTGCGTTTTAGGGCCTTTAGTACTCACAATAGTGTGGTGTCGGCGGTGCTCTGCCTTGCTGGATCCATGAGGAGTTAGGAATGGTCACCAATTTCAGTCTAAATATCATACATACCTAGGTCAAACATAATTTCCTTCAACAAGACCCCAGCTCTTCAGGGGTGTCCATTGGTGGCCTCTTAGGATGGGCGATGCCAGCTAAGCTGAGAGATACAAGCAGGTTGCAGGTAGTAGAAACAATCAGTCTCACAGCTCCAGACACAGTGCTTTGGTTGCCCAAAGTCCACTCATGTGCCAAACTACTCATTAGAGTTTGGCTTTGGTTATTGGTGGTTTTTTTTTTTTTAATTTGTTTTAGTGTGTGTGTGTGTGTGTGTGTGTGTGCGCGCGCGCGCGCGCGCGCACACGCGCGCGCATGTGCTGCCTGAATGCATGTATGTGTACTGTATATATGCATGGTACCTGAGGAGGCCAGAAGAGGGCAGCATCTGGTACCCTAGAACTGTAGCTACAGACAGTTGTCAACCGCTGTGCCGCTGCTGGGAACTGAACTAGATCCTCTGGAAGAGCAGCAAGTGATTCTAATCACTGAGCCGTCTATTTCTCCAGGCCCTATCCTGCAACCTTTTTTAGGTGAATAAAATATGTATCAGCTGGTGTTTGCCATATTAACTTGTTTGACGTTTTTTCAGTTAAACGGCAAGTGCGTTCACATGACTGTGCAATTAATTGGTCTTCAGAAGGCTTTTCACTCTGCCAAGCTGAATGCCCACGTTCTTTAAGTAACAACTCTACACCCGCCCCATTCCAGCTTGCAGCAGTGTCACCACTCTGCTCTGTGTCTCCTTCACACGCTTCATAGACGTGGGATCACACAGCCGGCCGCTTGGGACTTGCTCACTTTACCACATGTATCTTTGAAGACAGTGTCTTTTGAGCCGCAATAAACTGTAGTGATAATCATCTCGTAAGGTTTCAAGTTATTGTATGAAAAGAGCAGCACCGTGGGTAACTTTAGGACTTAAAAAGCACAAGGGCAAATGACTGTAACTTGCTTGGCCTTTCGTACTTCTCATAATTGATCTAAAGAAAAAAGAAAAAAGATTTAATCGCCTATAAGTTAACCAAAATACTTATCAGTAAGGGGCCCTTTGAATTATAATTTATTATGAACAAGGTAAGACATTTTTACGTGAGTTTGCCCAATGAAGTTTGAGGCACATTTTTACCATGTCTTACAAAGCACATTAAGAGCTGTATTCCAAGATACTTCCAAGCATTAACTTCATTCCTTTGCTTGCTTCTTATTTTCAAGAAAAATATTTTTTCTCATTATAAAATTACAGCATCAACTGAGATTAAGTAATAAATTTGTTTCCAATACAAGTGTTTATTGATAGTTTTTATTTAAATCTTATTCCTTAAAATAAAAGTGAGTACACGCTGTCAACAACAACAAAAACAGGTAACATTATTGCAACCCACCAGATAACCCTATTCCTTTAGAAAAATTGTCTTTATTTACAAATGGCATTGTGTTGTGATATTTTCTTTACAAGTATTCTTTTAAAATTCCAGTTTTAACTTCAGTTTATTTCCCAGGAAACTTCAACTTTCTGCTCTACATTGTCCTTTCATGACCTCTGATTGCAAAAATGGAAAGTGAGATTATAAATACTACCAACAAAAATACCTCAAGCCCCATTCACCTTGGCAGAACTGCACCCTTTCTCATGTGCCCATTCCTTGACAATGGGATATCCCCAATTATTCAGTGATGTGAAAGTAAATTGGGCCATTTCAAACTACGTTAAAACATAGGGACCAGGTGGTGGTGGTGCACACCTTTAGTCCCAGCACTCGGGAAGCAGAGGCAGGGGGATCGCTGTGAGTTTGAGGCCAGCCTGCTCTACAAAGCGAGTCCAGGACAGCCAAGGCTACCCCATATCTCAAAAACAAAAACAAATAAAGCATGGAGGAAGCCATCCTACTCAAAGTTTGTAGGTAACAGAATGGCTATTTTAATAATACGGCAGCTCATATCCCACTATAACAAGTTATAAAATGTAAGTCAAAATATAGGTATGTAGAATAAAATAATCATTGTCCATATTTACGTGTGCATACATAGCAATAATGACATATTATTATATATCAACAATTGAATTTTTTGAGCTTATATTGTCTTAACTTAGTAAGGTTAGTATCAAAGCCTGGGTTTTTCTCCACCACAAAGGCTTGCCTTCATTCAGTTTATCTAGGACTATTATCACACACAACGGGAATAATGAAAACACAGGAGTTCAAAGAGGAAGGAAGAAAATGCTGAGACAAGAGCGCATTGTCAAATGATAACTGTTGGGGCCCAACTGCTGAAATTGCGTGTCTTCCGCAAAGATTTAAAGAAGGGCGCGGGGAGAGGGGAGGAGAGCATCATTTCTTCATGGACTGCGGCCCAACATGGGTGAATGTGCCCCTGCAATTGTAACTAATGTGTAACTGTTTGTGGGTTACATGAATAGTAGTTCAGCAGGCATTCTGCTCTCAATGTCAAAAATTCTAGGGAAAGAAAGCTTCCACCCTGGCCAGAGGTAAAACATTTTCCAATTACACTTGAGAGCAGCTGGCCGAAGTCTGTAAGAACTAATTGTTAAAGTGATCTTTGCACGGGGCAGGGGGGACTTGTAATGTACAAAGTGGCATCTGAGACAACAGGCCCTTTGCACTTCTCAGATCTATCTCCTCTGTTCTTTGAGTCCAATCTGTCACAGAGGCTCCTGTAAGGGGCTGGTCAGCCACAGTCTCTGTAAGAGGTTTTATGGCATTGGCTACAGGCCCTGCTGCTCTTGGTCGTTCTAAGGCCTTGCTGACACCATCATCTCTTTCTTCCACTGCCTACCCTAAGTTTTCTCGCCATTGTCCAGCACTCTGCTCATCTTCTACCGCCGGGTAGAGTGACCCAGGCAATCTTTCTTAACTTCCTTCTTGTCAGGTTACAGTTGCCACAACCACCTGTTCACGAACATCGCCTGACACAAAGCCACTTTACTTGCACGGTGATGGAACATTTTGGGGACCTGCATTCACTCCTTCCCAAGACAATGGCTGTATATAGGATCTAAAGACCAGTTTAAAAAAAAAGCACACTTGGAAATTCTATAATCCCAAATATTCACTTAAGGTCGAGGGGTAAACTAAAGATCAATGTGGCCTCTGTGAAACATACTTGTGCTTGAGCTTGAACTTTAATTTTAAGCCTCCTCCATATGGTCTCTCTTAAAGAGTCATGGTGACTTTTCTTGTCCTTGTACCCAGTGTCATCTCAGACTTCTTATCCAAAAGTCCTTAAAATATCTAACATCATTTCCTCCATGTGCTAGCATCTTGGTATATGGCCGGGTTGTAGCCTCTTCATGAAAAGATAGAAGATCTTCTGATACTAGTCCTCCCTCATAACCACCCATCTGCCCTTCAGCTAATGTGGTCTGGATCTGTAAAATCATACAGCTCTATAAATTAAGCAGCAGCCTGGATTTTCCTTTGTGATAGGATAATCTCTCTCTCTCTCTCTCTCTCTCTCTCTCTCTCTCTCTCTCTCTCTCTCACTCTCTTGCTCTCTTTCTCTCTCTCTTCTCTCTCTCTCTTGCTCTCTTTCTCTCTTTCTCTCTCTCACTCTCTCTTTCTCTCTCTCTCTCTCTCTCTCTCTCTCTCTCTCTCTCTCTCTCTCTCATACGCACACACCAAATGATCATTATCTGTCTTATCCTTCAGAATAACATGATTGCATTCGTTGCTACTGGTTTCTAAATGTAAAGAGAGCCTGATTTTCTCTCATGGACTTTTGCCTGTTTCCATAATTAGAACCAGTGCACTATGCCTAAATGGAGTCTACTATTGTAGAACCCTAAAACTCAACTGATATTAAGGATACAAGTTCCATATAATCATTTTCCATTAAAAAACTTCGACCTGTGAAAGACAGACGTCACCTAAACACCTAAATGTTGACATTCCCCTTACCGCAAAGAATTCCCCTTGGGTTTACTCAAGAAACACAGGTGAGAGGTTCCAGGCATCTCATAACAAAGGCCATTGATTTTTGTCCTACTCCAAGCCTCATGCCTCTCTGTTCATTGTCTCTCTGAGCCTTCTCAGGTCATCGTTAATACCAGGTTAAAGTAATTTCAGCATCTCTTTCTCCCTCATTTTTCTATTGGTTATTGTCACATTATAGGTTTCAAAGAAACTTCCTGGCAGAATATTAGGTCCATCTCCAGGTGTCTTTGATGGGATATTGAAATCTAAGTCATGAGCCTACAAATGTCAGTAAATTCTTCTCTACCCTCCCTATAGTATTTCTCCTACCCTATCATGTTTCTCTTACTGGTCAACGCTTTTAGCATCCATTCCTGCATGTGTTCCTCTGCTTTGTAATCTAGGACTTGCAATCCCAAGAAACAATTTCCTCCTAGGGGAAGAATAATATTTCCTTTACGTGGTGTCTTGAGACATTGCTGGAGTTCCTAGTCAGAAACAATGAATGGTGACATGACAGACATGAAGAAGGACAACCTTCACCTTGTGAGTTTTCCCCCATAACCTTATATGTCTGTTCGAGGTCTCCAGAGAAGCAGAGAATGCAGTCCTTAGCAAGGAGAATGGGACGCTGAGTAATTCAGGGAAATCTGCAAGTTCAGTATTACCAAATGTGGCGTAATCAAGGCTTTACCATCCTGTCTGTCAGGGTGGTGGCTTAGGACACTGAATGAGACCATGTTTTCAGTAACTTTACAGCTGTGCCCCTCTTACAATTACTCCAGGCTGGATTTCTGCCATACTGGCTCACAGCTGCAGGAAACAATACCCTACAATGTCAGAAAAGGCCTTGGTTATTATAGTGTCCCTTAAGTTGACTTTAGTGGACAGAGGCTGTTCTTTTTCTTTATTTAAAGACACCTAATCTAACCATGCTATAATCATTACAGCTGCCACTGCCACCAAACCAGAAAAACAGTGAGTGTGTGAGTCAACCCTTTTCTTTCCACCCATGTGTCTCTGCTCTACTAATCTCAAGAGAGAGTCTTTATAATCGCATGCTGCTGGTTGTTACCCCTCCATGGTCCATCACAGTAGGGTCTTCACTGCCATATGAATGGTGAGCTATCCAGCTCTCAAATCCCATCATAAAAACCAGTCTCTTGGCTAATTCTATTAATAATGTTGTTTATTTTTTCCCAGGGGTCCCCAAATAGAACATAAGACACACATATGAATTACAGTAATTAGTTGGGAATGAGTTGGAGTGTAACACATGGCATTGGAGGGAGACAAATAAATACAAAAGCATGCTTTTAAGCAGTGCTGTGGACAACTGGTTCTGAATAACACTGGCTATCCTGAGAATTTTCTGAATCCTCATCAATACTTCCTACCCCAACACTGAAATCTGTAAGTATGTGTTCATTAGCTCCAACCACAATGATCAACAGTAGATGCACAGAGGTTTAGAGCCATGCATTTCTAAGAGCTCATCTATCCAGGATGAGAAAAGCTCCAGGGAACAGAAGGGAGCTCCCCATGTGAGAGCTCAAGGCTCCTAAAACCACAAGAAGCTGGCCAAAGGCTGATCCCAGAAGCCATCGTGGTGAGAGAAAATTATGAGGCTAACAAGACTGTGAACATGGTGTGCATCGGGTGAATAAAGTAGCATGGGTTAGACATGGCCGAGGTGTGCTTACGACTGCTGGGCTGGCTAGTCTCATGTCAACTTGACACAAGCCAGAGTCATCTGAGAGGATGGAACCACAGCTGAGAAAGTGCCTTTCAAAAAAGCCATACTTCCTAGTGAGGAAATAACATTACCTTCATTAACTCAAGCAGAGACTAAAGCTAACTTAATAAAATGCCTCCATAAGAGTTGTAAGAATGGCAAAATAACTTTCTAGTGTACTTTTGATAACCAAATAAATTTATATCGAAGACATATATATATATTAGACATTTGAAAATAACTTTGTTGTTATCTTCTATTGCTCTATCAAACTTTGCAGAAAAACATTGGTAAATCATTATACATAATAATTAAAAGCTAATTTTGCTTTTCATTGAGGTTACATATCTTTTCATGTGTGTGCTGGTATGCTCTTGTCAACTTGACACAAATCTAGGCACACTGGGAAAGAGAGACTTTCAACTGAGAAATTTCCTCCATCAGATTGGCCTATGACCAAATCTGAGAGGCATTTCCTTAATTGCACCAGTCCACTGTGTCATCCCTATGCAGGTTAGCCTGGACTATATAGTAAAAGTAGCTGGGCAAGGCAGAGGATGCAAGCCAGTAAACAATATTTCTCCATGGTCCCTACTTTAGTTCCTGCCCCCAGGTTCTACTCCAGTGCCTGTCCTGCCTTTCCTCAGTGATGGACTCTGACATGGAAGTGTAAGCCATATAAACCTGTTGTCCCTCCAACTTGCTTTTGGTAATGGTGTTTATCACAGTGACAGAAACAAAACTAGAAAAAAAAGTACATTTAGCCATTCTCAAATCTTCTGTCATGAAATGCCTGTTCTTACCTTTGCTCCATTTTCTAATTGTATATATATATTACTATTGAGCCTTAAGAGTTCTCTAGATGTTCCAATATTCAAGTATTTTCTCCTACTCTTTAGGCTCTCTTTTCATCCTGTTTCATAACATAACACTTTTTTAACTTGATGAAGTCCAATTTATCAACTTTGTAATTTTCCATGCATATAATGAATATAAAACCATGTTGTTAATTATCTTATATAGAAACATAGTCAAATTGTTATGGTTTCTGGCACCCCCAGTGGCCATTTACAGGATTATTGGAGAATTATTTTTAAAGCTTCATAACTGAATCACCACTCCTGTTGTCACAATGTAATTGTAAACGGGCAGCCCTGCATACCCCAGGGAAAGAGCATCTGCCTGTGCTTCAGAGACACTTAAATCATTACAAAGATGACTGCACAATTTCTCAAAATTCCATTATGGCTAATTATTTTTATTTTTCTTAAGGAAAATTATAGCATCAGCTAAAACTTTGAACACCAGATTTCATATGTAAAAGAATTAAGAAAAATTTTAATTAAAACAAAAGCAATCAGGATATGAACAAATAGAGAAAAGTAAATTGTAACAATAACAAATAAAAATGGCTCTAGATGACCTTCAAACTTAATTTTCTTGTGACCAGGATAACACAATGCTTTCAGT
Organism: Acomys minous; assembly: GCF_964271855.1. Taxonomy (NCBI): domain Eukaryota; kingdom Metazoa; phylum Chordata; class Mammalia; order Rodentia; family Muridae; genus Acomys; species Acomys minous. The sequence continues at coordinate 34,092,347 of NC_140495.1, forward strand.
GTCTTTCCTATTACCTACCCAAGTAAAGGAAAGCCACATCTAAAGAAAGAGGTAAAGAAGCAGTACTTTGTTAGATTTAACTATTGTATAACTAAATTTGCTGCTCTCTAATTCAATCCCAGGATGCCCTGGGTCTGCATCCTTCTGATGTTTCAGGTCTCAGCTACAGCTATGCTGTGGATGCCGAACACATTCTCACGCTGCACTGTTGCTCTTAGGAAACAAATGAAAGCTCTGGGTCAGCTATGGTTCCTGTCCCCTAGAGCCTCTACTTGGAGCTAAACAAACACAAAATAAATATCAACGTTCGTAGCAGTCTAGGAATCACTCACACAAAAAAACACATATGAAGTCTGTAACAAGTATGAAACGCTATCAACAGAGGAATCTTTGATCTGCCCCAACTGGTACTGGTATTTTATGGTCTTTCCTACTTAACTTTTCCATTTCATAGACATTTTAGCTAGATGTATGCTAATCATGAGAGTTAGTATTTAATATATATATATTAAATATATTACTGTTGAGCCTTAAGAATTCTCTAGATATTCCAATATTCAAGTATTTCAGCCAGTATGCCACAGATGTAATCTTGGATATGCTTCTCTTTAGTTATGTGAATTTCAGAAAGCTATTCTTTAAATATTAGTTTCTCTACAATGTGATTAATACTACCTACTTTATAATGTTAGGAAAACCAAATAACATTAACAACAACAACGCATGTAGCCATGCCCAGCACAAAGCTATGAAAGCATAACTAAAAATAATAAAGTCTAACAATTAAACAGGGTATCAAAAAAAACAAAACAAACTTGGTGAGTGGCGTACCGTATAATTCAGTGTGGCAAACATTTGAGCCTTATCAAAACGTTTTCAGATTCAGACCTCGGTTCAAAACAGTGGCTATTCACTCCGTAGACACAGTAACGTTCATCATACATACTTTACATCAAAGCTATAGCTATTACCTTACAGGACTACTGGTAGGTTATTAGTCCATCAAAAGAACTGAATGCCACAGCTGACCTGAAATAACTGTGTCAGCCCTAGTGAGCGCAGGTGAGATGAGGCTTCATGGACAGACAGGTTGCATCAAATGCACCATACAAGGCCTTCTAGATGCTTGACGTTTAGTGTGAGTTCAATAAGAAATCACTGAAGGACTCTGAATAACGGACTAAGCCGGTTATGTCGTCAAATAATGGCCTCTTAAACTATATAGACAATGTGCTAGAAGAGGACACGTGAAGAAGTAGGAGGCGAGGACAGTGGTTCAGGAAATAGCGCTGTGGGTCAAGGACATCAGCCCGTAAGAGTTAGAGAAGTGAATAGGAGGGAGGCATGTGTCTGACAGTAGCGTTGACGTGGTCGCCTCTGTATAGGGAAGAGAAAGCTCCACGATTCCTGTCAAGTGATTTCATCCTGCATCGCATAGTGCAGTGGGAAGTCTAGGTAGAAGAAATAGGCACAGGCGGAGAATAAAATCGAAGCTTCTGGGGAGGAGGGGGGGACCCCGTGGGCAGAGTGCTGAGGGCCAACGTTCAGATCCTGGGCACAGTGAGAAAGCTAGGAAGGAGCAGCAGGCTGCAGTAACCCCATCACTCAGGAAGGCAGAGACGGCGGAACCTCGGAACAAGCTGGATAGCTAGACCAGCCACATCACTAAGCTCTGGGTCCACGTGAGAGACCCCTGCCTCAGTATATAAGGTGAAGAACAGTCCTGGAAGACATCCAGCCAGCAACCTCTAGCCTCCACATACATGCACACACAGGTGTTCCCACACACTTGTGAACATGCATACACGCATGCAAAAAAAAAAGCAAGGCTTCTGTCTTACATTAGAGATGTTTCTGATGTGTGGTGGTGGCGCACGCTGTAAGGAGATAGAGGCAGGTGACTCTCTGAGTTCAAGGCCAGCTTGGTCTACAGAGAGACGTTTCTAAGATAGTATGTGAATATTTGTGAATTGGATAGTTGTATATAGAAAACTAGAGCTCAAAGGGAAATTCAGAACAAGAACAAATAGGATTTTTGATATTGACTAAGGTCATATCCTTAAAAACCTGTTTTCTTCAATCCAGCAACACTCTATGAGAAAATTAATGATACCATTAAGAATTGTTTTTGTCACCTGGAGTGGGTGGAGGCTGACTTGGAAAACCTAAAGAAAAAGAAATAAGGTGGAAATAAGTCCCTAGAATAGACCGGTATGGGGAAAGAGAACTCTCAAGAACAGGTTGGTACAAAGCAAGGTGGGGTTTTTGTTTGTTTGTTTTTTGTCCCTTCTCCACCCAAGTGGATTTTATTTTATTATTTTTTACATAATTTATTCAGATCACATCAAGGTGGGTATTTTGGAAGTGGCATTTTAGACAGAGGATTCCACAGCAGTTGTTAACTCCCACAGACAGCAAGAGTGCGACGTGGGAATAAGCTGGTGAGGCTTAAGATCAGTAAGAATGGGTGAGGCTCCAAGTCATATGTCGGAAGGTGAAAGAAGAGACAGTGGAACAAACAAGACAGATGAGGATGGTGCAGACACAGGCGTGGCTTACAGATTTAGTGAGAAGGGGATGGAGAAATTACAGCCGCATTGAATCTATACTGAGCAACAGACAAGGGCATTTTCTCATAAAGGCTGCCTGGAGTCAGGGGAAGGACCAATGAAGGAAGAAAGGTTTGGGGTAAGTGAGACAACTCCGGGTTTGCATGGACAAAACTCGTTCTTGTGACTTGGGAGTTTGGGTTCTTAAAAGAACAAAAGTTTCAGCGAAACGGTGAAGGACGCTAATTCGGGAATCCAAGTGGAGGTCGGGGAGTGCAGAAGATGGTCTTCATATACATTAGGGCCAGAATCTGCTAGTGAAAAGAATGCAGTTACTAGTTGAATACTCGGTTGTTGGGAAAAATAACTGTATGTTCAGTGAGGTTGAAATGAGGCCACGGGTGAAAAGGTCCCCCCAAACTTTGTCAGTTGGTACACCAGGGGAAGTGTCACTGTCATTTTCTTTCACTGCACTCCTTCAGCAGTTGTCTAGACTGCGTCTCTGTGTCACACTACCAACGTCCTAAGGGCAGGGTCTGTGCTCACTCGACATGTACTAAAAACAAAACCATAAACTGAATTAAATTGACTTGTAAATCATAAGAATGAAACAACGTTCCTAAGGCTCCCACCAAGCGCTCAATAAACAGTAGCTTAAAACAGGTCTGTGTTGTTATAGTTTTACAGGATAGTTTCTGGAGTGTACAAACTCGGATGACAATATGCATTGTTGAGTGAGAAGTTCAGGCTGGAAAGAAGGAATTGCGTCCCCCAGATGCAAGGTCCTTTACTGTTTGAAGATTTTCCTTTTAGTCCTCAATGGTGTCTTCTGAGTTGCAGCGTGTGCCAGTGGGTGGGTGTGTATCCAGAGAGCTAGAGAAGGGAAATGAGAAGATGGCGTGGGAGAAATGGGGGGGGGGGGCAGGGGGCGAGTGAAGAGAGTGCAAAAACTCAAGCAAGCCACTGTAGAGGAGAGCTTTGAAAAGTAGGCCAGAATTCAGTGCTGGGCCTTAGTTTTCCCCATCTGTAAAATGAGTCCCCATTTCGCAGAGGCTTGTTTGGAGGGTTGAGTTGTGTGGGCAAGTCATAATCTCAAGAATGTGGAGAGCGTTTGCCTAGCCTGCATGAACCCCAGGAGCCCAAGTGCTGAGCACCATAAACACAGCTCTAGGAGGTAGAGGCAGGAGGAGGATGGAAGTTCCTTTGGTTCGGGGTCAGCCTGCAGTAAGAGGGACCCTGCCTCAAAAACTAATAAATAAACTGGGCAGCAGTGGTGTCCACCTTTAATCCCAGCACTTGGGAAGCAGAGGCAGATGGATCTCTCTGAGTTTGAGGCCGCAGAAACTGCAAGGGCTGGGTTGCCCAGAGAAACCCTGTCTCAAAAGACCAACATAATAATACTAATAATAATCTGTTAAAAATATAAAACCAATAATAAGTTGAGATGAGATGGCAAAGGGTCAAACATGCAAAGTTGCACAGCCTTGGCTGAACTTCACCACATGCTCACAGGCTGTTGTAGCAAACTATGCCAAAATAAATGTCGGGGGAGGGGATAATGTGTAAGGATGGATTTGACGTGTTTTGGAGAGGAGGACTCACGTGGAGAAAGAGGACGTGGAGGTGGCATAAATTGTCCTCTGACTCCCACCCCACATGCTCTGGCATACATACACTACATAAATAAATGCACAAAAAATAAAAATAAAAAAAGGAAAGAAAGAAGAAAGGAAGGAAAGAAAGAAGAAAGGAAGGAAAGAAAGAAAAGAAAAGAAAAGAAAGAAAGAAAGAAAGAAAGAAAGAAAGAAAGAAAGAAAGAAAGAAAGAAAAAGAAAGAAAAGTAGGATATCAGAAAAGCCAGAGCTGCTGAGCTGGTGCAGCTGTCTCACTGAGAATCTTGGTGTTGTGTATTGTCAAATGCTTGTCCACTAGGTGGCAGACGTCTCCTCTCTTCTGACACTAGAATTATTTCTAGCAGGTTTGTGTTTCTATCACAACACTCACACGTGGCTTAATAAGTGAAGGAAAACCAACCTCGTAAATCGTTTTTCAAAACTTTCAACCTGGAAAGCAGCGTTCAAATGAAAACGGCGTGAACGGCTGCAAAAAGGAGCAGTCCGTTAGGGAAGGATCAGCACCAAGGAGTTAAACTACAACTCCCAGGAAGGCCTGCGCTGGCTCCAGATTGTGCGCTTGCGTCTTTATCTCCGCGTCCGGCTAGCTGAGCTCAGGTTTTCACGGCGGGAAGGGAAAGCGGAGTGCGCGCGCTGCTGCCGGACCCACGTCCCTTACCGGCCGCCGTACCCTGCGGAGCCTTGGTGGTTCCAGTCTTTATTTGCAAAGTCACCAGAAGTCTGACAGCTCTTCTGGCTGTTTCGCAGGTCACGTGGCATGCAGAGTCACGTGACACCCCGGAGCCCGCCGGTGGAGGTCTGTTGCCCTGACAACAGCTGGGACTTTGCAGGAAAGCGCGGGCTCCCCGGAGCAGGTAGGTGAAGTGCTGTCGTCTCTGCGACCACGTCTATGTTTCCAGGTTGTACCTCAGGCCCGGTCTCCGAACTTTGATTTGCGGGTCACTCCGCTCTTCTGCCAGGACTCCAAGTGGGATGCGTCTTTGCTTAGCGCCATTCCCCAAACCTGCGCTTCCTGCAACCTGGACACTAGACAACCTGGCCTGAGGGCCCGCCCTTTCGTGGTGTTCCCCTCAGTCCAAGCTGTTTGTCCATCTCCTTATCCTGACACGTGGACCTCTTGCAAATAAAGACTTTAGGTGTTGCCCTGCAGGTTGGAGGGCACACTATGCACCCTAATCCTCCTGCTGCCGTCCCTTAGAAAAGGAAACCAGCATTTGTGCTGCCCCTAGGGAGTTAAAACCGAAAGTTGGGGCTGAGCTGAAGATGAGCTCACAGAGGAGTTGAGCTCTGAGCTGCGAGTAGATTTCGCTCACGGTGTTCAGGGTATTGTTTCTGTTAGCCTGCCTTTGCATGGAAAGAAACATAATTCGTAGTGCAAATTATTAACTTTGAAGGGCTTTTTACGTTTGCTTGGTGTGTTTTAAGACGGGGTAGTACTATGTAGCTCAGACTGACCTGGAGCTCAGGCTGGAGCCCTGGCTGGCTTCCGACTAGAGAGCCTTGTGTCCCCTTCGTTGTAGGGATTTCAGGTGTGCACTCTCAAATTCTTTACTCTATTCTGAGTCTTATAAGCTCCCTTTATGTCAGGAAACACCCCAGCTTTCCCTTTATGTCAGGAAACACCCTAGCTTGTAGAAAGACTATTTTGCAAAACAATTAATTTGAAAATAAGTCAAGCAAGCAGCACAAACTGTACTGTGCTTTACCCCACCCCCCCAAACCAAAAAGTCTCCACTTCCTGCCGTTGTGTGTGTGTGTGTGTGTGTGTGTGTGTGTGTGTGTGTGAAGACCTGGTATCTGAGAGATACTAGGAGACACATTTCTGAGAGGTGTTAGAAAATACCCTGGAGCCTACCTCTTAACAATTGCATGAAATGTAACTATGGATCTTGAGGGGAAAAAAAACTAAACAAGCTGCTTTCCCAAGTCAGTTCGCTTCAATGAATTAGGACCCCACTAGCATAACCTAACTGTAGTCTTATACTGTCTTAATGGGATTTCTGAAGTGTAAAGTAGCGTTGTTTCAACAATGATGTTTTCTTCAGGTGTTTTCTTTTCCCTTCTGTTTTTGTCATTCAGTGTTTCCAATGCTGTAAGTGCTTCTAGGATACTTTCCTTGAGACGTGGAAATTACCAACTATGGCCTACTATTCCAAAGACGAGCTTGAGGAAGAATTTGAACAGTTCATGAAGGAGGTGAGTGCAAACCTCTAGAGCTTTCTTACAAAGTTGTCTCATAAGCCCCGTCCTTAGATGCTTTCATCTGAAAACCATAAACCGCCTCATCAGCACCTCCCTCTACACCCACCTACAGAAGATGCCTAGCAGCCCTTAACTCGTTCTTATTTCAAACGCTGGCACCTGGCAGCTCAATGCGGTCATCTCACCCTATGTAGCCCAGCAAAAAACACAAACACACATACACACACACACACACACACACACACACACCAACCACCCACCTCCAGGAGAGGGAGAAAACAATGTTTGTGGTACAGACATTTTGCTCAAAGATACAATTCAGTATCTGGTTTTAGGAGAGTGGTTCGACCCAATGTTTTTAAGACTAGCCTTTTTATCACTTATAATTCACAAACCATACAACTCACCCATTTAAAGTATATGACAACTGGTTTAGAATTACATAACCGTCAGCGTAGTCAGTTGCAGAATGCATGCGTCGTTCCTAAAAAGAAACCTCTAATCCTTTAACTGTTCTTCTCAACGCCTTGTCCTCCCCAGGCCTCAGGCAGTCACTAGTTGCTGCTTGGCTGCTACAGATATTCATAGAAACGGAACCGTATAGTATGTGTGGTCCTTGAGGTCTGGCTTCTTCTCTGACTTAGCGCAGTGTCCTCAGGGCTTATCCATGTTACAGCGTGTCTTGGCATCATTTCCTTTCAGAGAATGGATTGCCGTCCTGTGCATATACTGCATCTTATTAAGTTTTCAGTTGACAGACACCTTGGGGTCCTTCTGCTTTTGGTCAGCCATGAATATTGCCGCTCTGAATAACTGCAGGTGTGACTGTGGGCTCGTGTTAGTCTCTTCTGGATATCTGCCTAGAAGTGAAATTGTCTGGTCATATGCTTTCCTATTCCCGCCAACAGTGCATTCATTTATGAAGGCTATGATTTTCATTATCTTTCTTAATACTGATTGCTGAGGGCCAGGCTTTTGTTTTCATCTGATGATACTAACCTGCAAAGAAGCGTACAGGAGTTTGAAAGTCAGAACAGCTACAGTGTATCGGATGGGTGGATGCTGGGCCCGTGACTTTTTTACTTTTGCCGTAGCTCCGAGCGGTCAGTGGTTCTACTGCTGTGTGGAAGCCAAGAAACTGGGAGATTTCAGTGTTGTAGTAATGATTAAAGACCAACTGGAAATTAATATAGATACCAGAAATACAGATTTAAATAAAGTGTTTTGTTTTGTTTTGTCCTACCTTTCCCCTTTTCCTACCCAAAAGACAATGAATTCTTTTTGAGCGCTTTAAACGTTGAAACCCCATCAAGTTGTTGCCGTCTGTTTGTCAGGAGGAAATGTGTCGTCTGGGAGCTTTAGATGGTCACCCCACTATCATCCCAATGGATGGCTGCATGCAGTAGGGAAAGCAGACAGTCCTCACAGTGTCGTGGGTCAGTTTGGGTCCCACTTGGTATCACTCTTTAGTAGTTGCAACCGGGGCAGTCGTTTCCCCTTCCGGTTCCAGCTTTTCATCCATAGTCTCTTCAAGGTTGTTTAAAGAATGAGATAAACCAGGCGCAGATCCTGACGCAGAGAAGGCATGTGATGAACAAGAGTGCTTCCAGGGCGTGTGCGAGGGGGTATACAGTAAGAACAGAAAAGGACGGTGAACATAGGTAACAAGAGATCCCGTGTTGGGGAAGTGGGCTCAGGAGCACCTAACTGTTCGCTAGCTGTGTGTGAGGCCGCAGAACTGAAGAGGAACCGTGGAAGGACGCTATTCAATCCGTTCCCAGTTAGAGCATTCCGTGAGGTGTCTGTTTCCACGGTGTGGTCAGTGCAGGACCGATCATATTTTCTTTGTGGCAGGCATTTAGAGAGCTGGGTGCTGGAGCCATGGTGCCGAGCAGGGAGGGGATGGGGCAGAAGGCTAAGGAAGCGCAGCTGGAGAGTTGGGGTAGGTAAAGAGCTAAGAAATGGCGAGGCAGAGGGGCCCCTCTGTGGCTTCTCGTTGAGAGTAGAGGGGGGAATGTTGTCTTTTGAAGCAGGGAGGAGTTCTTGCAGAATGGGAGTGTGGAGGCGGGATAAGGAGAAGGGTGGCCTTTAGTTCTCTTATCTCAGAAGAGGGGGGCTGCCTTATTGGCTGGAAGGGCGGGGCTGTTGGGGTTAGAAAAGGGGTTCAGAATTGTAGGGTTTTTTTAAAGTATACATTATTTCTTAGACTGTTGTTCACGTAATTACTGAACTGTGAGAGAACGGAAGGAAACTGGAGAGACTGATACATGCATGTCTATTAATATATGGGGCAAGCTGTTTATTTCTGTGGCCACTACTCCTTCACCCGCTGAGGCGCTAGAACTCTGTGTTCTCAAGTTATTGTAATAAGTTTGCTCAATTGCCATTTGTTCTTAGGCCCTAGAAAATGTCCAGAATATAGGATTTATCCTTTACTTCCTTCTTTAAACAAGTATATTGATGATATTTTCTTATTTTGTTATTGTACTGTCTTAGGGTTTCTGTTGCTGTGAAGAGACACTGTGACTACTGCAACTCTTACACACACACACACACACACACACACACACACACACACACTCATTTGGGGCTGGCTTACAGGTTCAGAGGTTTGTTCAATTGTCATCTTGGTAGGAAGCATGGCGTCACACAGGTAGACATGGTGCTGGAGGAGCTGAGAGTTTGCCACCTGGATCTGGGTCAGCAGGAAGAGAGTGACACTGGGCCTGGTTGAGCACTTGAAATCTCAAAGCCCACCCCTCAGCGACACACTTCCTCCAGCAAGGCCACACCTCCTAATAGTGCCCCTCCCAGTGAGCCTAGGGGTGCCATTTTCATTCAGACCACCAGGGTATAGGTATATTGCTTGTTTAATTCTAGATATGAAGCCAGTATTCAAAGACATCTGCTTAATTCTTAAGTTTGGCCACCTATGCTTGGAAATGGAACTTATATATTATTTCTTAGACTGTTGTTCATGTTACAACTGAACTGTGAGAGAACTGAAGGAAAGGCGTCTGTAGGAGTGTCTGGGATTTTGTAATTTGAAATGTGTTTTCAAGTGTAATGGTTTGTATCTGATTCAGCTTTCAGATGATTCTTTTGAAAATTCAAACATAACACCTAGACAACCTAAAAAAGAAACGAAGAATACAGATACAGTGCCTTGGTGGATAACTGAAGATGATTTTGAAGACGATGGTAAAGCCTGCTATTTTGTTTTGTTTTAAATCATTTGACCACAAGAGGTCAGTCGAGACTTTTAATTCTCAGTTGTTATTGCACCATTAAACTGTAAAGAAAAGTAATAATGGCATGGATTTCTGAGGTTTGAGTTATTTTCACATTATTCTATTTTGTTATACATTATGTAACTGAGAATGTCTTTTCCATTAATTTGCATTGAGCATTCATATATATTTAAATTAAGGAGATAAAGACATATTTATCATGTATAATGATATAAATAAATTTTAGGTAGCTTAATAAAATAATCTGTCACTATATTCATGTACCACATAAATAAGTAGAATATGGCATCTCAGTTTGCTAGTAAGTCACGAAAAGCAGTAATTTACTTCCTCAACTCTAACGGATACATTCATCTTCTCTGGCATGTGTTTATACTTTTCCAGGATGTCCCTAGTCACATTTTACAAATGCACTGTGACTTTAAGTGGTACTTATATATATAGTAGGTGTGCATCATATGTAGTGCTGTCTGTGACTTGAAACAAGTTACATGTGTATGACATAGACTTCCTTCGCATGTAAAGGAAAATGGCTGCTACTGTGTTCACAGCACCTGTGGGTCAAAGTTAAGCACAGTATTGCAGGGTAATAGCGTTTGTATCTCTCCTGTCTAAAGGAAGATTTTACCTATGGCTTTTATTGGTGGTGTTGTGGAGTTTGTTTGTTTTTCGTTTCGTTTTCCTCTCACAAGACTGAACCTGGTTTCCCTAAAGTGACAGTTGCGGTTCTACACAGTCTGATGGCAGCCCTCCTCTCTACCTCATGTGATCCAGCCCCACTCAGTTACTCTGCCTCCTGGAAACACCTCTGGGTGCCCACCTCTGTGCCTGACTTCTGAGCCCGTGCTTCCCTGCTGTCATAGCCTCCCTTTCGTCTTCCTAGTCCAGCCAGGCTCGGCGTCTCTGCACAGCCCCACGGCAACCCTGCTAGCTCCCAGACAGCACAAGCGTTTTCTCCGTTGAGGGTAGAACCCCACCGGGGCCCTCCTGTGTGGCACTCCTAGATTTGGGAGCTCTGTGTGGATGGGAAGCGCTTTGTTTCTCACGTCAGCTTAGATTTCACAGCTCTCCTTAGTATTTTGCTGTTGCTGCACTTGTTTGTTCGGTTGTTGTTTTTAATACTGCAATACATTAAAGGAATTTCTCAGTGAAAACTCAAAGGTGATTTCTCATGAATCTCCAAACCGTACAGAAAAGCTGAGTACGCCTGTAGTTACTAGAACCATGTTTCCCGTTAGTGTTCAAAAAAGGATATTACAGGATAAGGTACGATGAAAACTGTTGCCAACGATTTGGGACTTAATTAGCATGGCAGCCATTTTTTTTCTAGAAGATACCAAATCAGAGAAGAAATATGCAAATATTCCAAAAGGAAAAAATAGCTCCTTGAATAAAATAGCTCCTACTTTCCTGTAGCAACTAACATTACTGGTTGTTTTTGAGAGGCGATCAATGCACAGTAGGTGCAGTTAGTAAGAGGAGCAGGGAAAACGAGGCAGGACGCAAACCCTTTAGACTTCACTAGACACGAGAGAGCTCTACTGTACTCCACCCAGTAGCAAGCATTTAGTGCATTCTGTGTCACAGGCACTATTGTACTCACAAGATGAGAGTCCCCATCAGATCAAAGAAGCTGCTGAGAGACCTGTAAACCCATCCTGAGGAGAGCGATACAGTCATACCAGTCTTGAGCAGCTACCATTAAACATTAAAACTGAGAAAATTCTGTTAGAATGTTGCTTTTTTGATTTTTCTTTTCAGTTGTCATAGGGCTAGTAGGTTCTGCCTAGCAAGTGAAACTAATTGTCTTGCTGGTCAGTAACTAACTTAGTTACTGTGAGCTTCTGTTGTGTCTTTTCTGGTGAGCCTGTTTGTCTGCCTCGCTTCTCTTGAGCTCAGCTGAAGAGCCAGAGTGAGAAGTTGCCACAGCAGCACCCCAACTGTGCTTCGCACTTAGTCATCTGCAGTATCTGTGGATAGATCTCGACTCCCTCTGCACAGCCTTGTGGAAATTACAGTCTGATCTAGTAAGACCATTAGTCACATGAAGCCATTAAAAAGAGAACTTGATTCTTCGTTATGTAGCCAGGCGTGGTGGCGCACGCCTTTAATCCCCGCACTCTGGGAGGCAGAGGCAGGCGGATCACTGTGAGTTCGAGGCCAGCCTGGTCTACAAAGTGAGTCCAGGACAGCCAAGGCTACACAGAGAAACCCTGTCTGGAAAAGCCAAAACAAACACACAAAAATTTGTAATGTAAGTGTCTGATATACAGGACAGCTATATGGGGACCCTGTGAAAGGAGTTTGCGACCCACAAGTTGAGAACGCTGAGTATCCTATCAGTGTCATCACGGCCAAGGATCTGCTGACGTCCTCTCTGCTGACCCCGGCTGGCTGCGATGGATCCTGAAGCTCTGTGTAAAGGGACACAGCATAATGAATCTTCTGAGAACTTCACAAAAGCTATTGACCTTGATGAAATAGTAGTAAAGACAACAAACCCTCACTGGAAAACAAACAAACAAACAAACTTGATTCTTGAACCCCAACAAGGATCTGTGTCAAGTCGATAGCTGAAACTAAATAGGACACAAATCAATTAATGAAACATTTTTAATAGGTCAGTTAATTTTAGCTTTAGAAAAAGTGTAACATTTAAAAAAAATGTTGTCAGAGACCATCATACATCCCCCAATAATATTGTATATATCCTGCTGTAAGACTTTCCCATTCTTTGAAAAATGATAATTTCAAAGATGTTCTGGTGTTTTCTTGAAATGATTTCCATACCAACAAGGATTTTAGCTATACCTCGCATTTGTCCTTGAACCTGTTCCCCCCCCACCTGTCCCCCCCACACACACACACCTTGAGTTTGTGTGCTGGTTCATACTCTCCACAATATGTTTCAAGCGGCAAAACTGGGTAAAGGAATCTTATGCAAATTTTAAAATGAAGGGTACTATAATCAGATTTTCTTCCGTGAAGCCTAGGTCTAGTTGTTTCTTTAATGTCAAGTGACAGATTTGTAGCCATTATGCATAAAATTAATAAGACAGTATTCTTGTGTTGGCATTATTATGGTCAGAACAGCTCCCTGAATACAGCTACCTGAATATAAATATGAATACCAACCTATAAAGTCTCATCCCCAGGGCTGCTTGGAACAAATGTAAGCTATTTGAAGACAAAGAAGCCTTCCCAACCTATTGTGGACACAGAAGAGGAGTCTGCTGAAAAAGTTCAATTCCTTAAGAGCAGTGGAACCTCCATCTTAAGTGTTGACAGCTTAGAAGTGAATGGTGAGTCGGGAAGTCACTGTTGCTGCACTTCAGACACTTTTATAGCTGTGGACTCAGCTCCTCCATAGCTTCCATCACCAGATCATATGGACAGATCATATGATCTTCCCGAAGAATCAGATTTACAACTTAGAGATGAAGTCAGCCTTACCTACATCTACTTGGTGGGTGGGAGGTTCCTGTACAGTGTCAATGAGAGCATCACTTAATTTTATCAAATTTGTACATATTTACAAAACATATTATCATTCATTTTCTCTGTAGAATTGGTGGTTTCTGAGCTCCCTCATAGCACCCTTGGTTTAGGCTTGGACACATTAGAAGAACAAGAAGAGAAAGAGCAGTTCTTTGCCAGGCTTGAAAAAGGCTTGACGTCTTCTATTGATTATTCGAAATTAAATCAAGAACTGGATTCTGATGACTCCACACAATTCAAAGCTTTGCATAGGTAAATATAAGAAAAATATTAACTAATTTTTATGCTTTTCTATATTTTCATATGTGCATGACTTCTAAGAGATGAACGCAGACAACAGTAAGTCTCACCTGGTTTGTTTTTATTTTGGTTATTTCTGTGTGGAGGCCAAGGTTTGGCAGGAGACATTTTCTTTAGTTACTGTCCGCCTTATTTTCTAAAACAGTGTCTTCAGTGAACCTGGAGATTGCCAGGCCAGCTGGAAAGACTGGCCAGCAAGCTTCTGGGATCCACCTGTCTGCAGCGCCCCATCGCTGGGATTACAGGCACACAGCACTGTGCATTGTAGTTTCCAGGCACATGAACTTAGGTCATCTTCCTTATCTGGCAAGCACCTTACCAACTGAGCCATTTCCCCACCTCAGATTTTATCCTTAGAACTGTGTTCTGTATTCATTATAGTCAGGTTTTTTCTTACGGATGGATGGAGTATTTTGATGTATAGTCGAGTCTCCATTCTGCCTTTAGATACCTGAAATTTCATACTAACATACTATCAAAACTAATAGTAGTAAACTGCCAAGTCCTTGTCAGGAAAGACATTGGCTTTCTATGGACAAAGGAAAATTAAAAACCCAGATTATTATTATAAACTTGGATGTTTAAAAGAGGAAGCAAAGTCCAGTTTGGTCTGTGTCTTACCTCTGTGTGTGGTAACTCGCTTGGACCTCCTTTATCTAGAAATCCCCCTAGGCCAATATGGTCACTCTCCAGCATAGTTGACCACTGCCATTCTCCAATCTTAGCTAAGGTCTTTAATTCCCTTAGTCTAGCTATCCATATAGTTGTTTTTCTTCTTATAAATGAAAATCATGTTTTTTAGGATCTTAAGAACACAAAGGTAGAATGGGAAGAGTTGGGAGAATCAATGTGTGGATGACTATAGCCAACCATCGGGATGGATGCTTGCTTTCTAAGACAGCAGATAAAGCTAGGAGCCAGGCTGGCATGGACTGCGGGGTTCCGAGATAGTGGTGTGCTTACGTGCTTCCAATGTTGTGGCTAGTGACAGTTAACAGGAAGACTCAGTCTGAAGCAGTGGCCTTTATTTCTCACAACTATTCCAGGACCCAGTTTAAAGCCCTGTCCTAGTTACTTTCATCTTGCTGTGATGGTTTCAACACTGTGACCAAGACAACTTGTAAAAGGAGTTTAGTGGGGCTCAGTAAGGTCAGGGCATTAGAGTCCATGGTGACAGAGCAAAAGCATGGCAGCAGGAACACCCACAAGCTCACTTCTAGATCCACAAGCATCAAGCAGAGAGAGCTAACTGGGAATGCAGGGCTTTTGAGACTTTAAACACTGTCCCAGTGACACACCTTCTCCAGCAAGGCCACACCTCCTGATCCTTCCCAAACAGGTCCAGCCGAGGAACAAGTATTCAAATGTGTGAACCTACGGGGGCTATTACCATCCAAACCACTGCAGGCCTCTATTCAGCTTCCATTAAGAGTTAAGTTGCTTATTGATATATAATTGCTATTTTTATTTTCTGGAGTTCTGTTGTTGATTTGGCCTTCCTGTAAACTTTACTTAATTCTCCTCATAGCTCATAATTCCCAATCTCTAGTGAAGAAGAGGTGCCTCGTTCATAGAATGATGTGTATATCTACTAATGCTCACACATAAAAAATTATATGTGTTTTTGTTCAAGAAAAATCATGTTCTCTATTGATTATTTGTGCTGATACAAATTAGTTTCAGGCTTTAAGAATTTTTTGTTTTCAAAACATTTTATATCAGCCCAATTTTTAGCTTTGGTAAGAATTTGGTAGAACAATGGTACTTCAGAAGTCATAATTCTAGAAAATGTAAAATATATACTACAATATATATTAGCCTATAATAATACATGTTAAATGTTTTCCCAGCTCTCCAGCTAATGCAGAACCAGCTGAAGATGGACATGAGAATGAATCAGAGCACGAGGAACTGCCAGGTAACGTCACTGAAAAGATGACACAATTCATAGCACAGACCTTGATAGGAACAGGACTGAAAAGGTAACATGCCTTGGAAAGTGCTCTGAGCAGCAGAGTGCACAGCGCCTGTGTCATTATCTCGATAGCTAAGAAACGATTAAGAGAGAACTGGCTGCCTCCTGTGTTGAAGCTGGGCCTTGAAGTTTTGTGTGCAAAGACTAGGGATCCAAAGGCAGAATAAAGACCTCCAACATATAGTGCCGGGAAGCAGTACTTTTTATCTTCCTTAGAGTTAAAGTCTTGCTTTATAGTGTTGCCTGGCCTTGAACTTTTTCTCTAAAGTAGGCTAGCCTTAAACTCACTATGTAGACCAGGCTAGCCTTGAACTCAGGGATCCTCCTGCTTTGCCTAGTGCTGGTATTGAAGATGTGTGTGTGTGGGGTGGATGTGTGTGTGTGTGTGTGTGTGTGTGTGTGTGTGTGTGTGTGTGTGTGTTTATTTAAAGTGGTTTGGCCTAGCTAGGCTTTGCTCTTCTCACTAATGTCTTCATCTCTGGTCTGTAATTGATAAGCATCTACCCTTTATAAATGCTGTTTGTTGATACAGTTGTGAATATTCTTTTCATTTTTAGTTTTGTGACATAAGCATATTGCCATGTTGCCCAAGCCTGCCATGAACTCACATCAATCCTTCTGCTTCAGTTTCTTGAGTCCTGGGATTATGCACCTAGCTTGTTTTCTGACTTTTATTATTTTTGTTCTGCATTCTTCTGGTTTACTTACAGAATTCTATTCTATACACTTATTTTGCTCCTTAGTTAAACCCTTTTGTTGTATTTTTGTCTTAATTGCTACAAATCATACTTGTCTTTACCATAATAGAGTGTATTCAAATAATACTGTGCTTTATATGAACTTAGACATCAAAGTCCCCCCCCTCCTCCATATGCCTATTTTTAGGTTTGTTCTACATGTCTTAAAATACCAGCATACATTGTTACTATTGTTGAAAATCTTTAAAGAGTGTAAAGTATACCCTCATAAAGATGTGTGTTGGCCCACGGCTTACTGATTACAGATTAGCCCGCTCAGTGCCGGCCATGAGTCGTGAGACTGGACACCGACCCAGTGACACTGCCTTCTTATCTCACACGAACTCCATTCGTGGCAGATTCCGAGGAAGGAGGCTGGTGTTTCTTGTTACAGTGTAACATTTTCCTATAATTTGCTCATCTAGTAAATGAAAATATTGAAGTATAGTTCTAAATAGTGCACATTAGCAATGTTCCCAGTTAGATGGGCCTGAGTACCTGGTCAGCATGCACAGGACCCTAGTTCATTTCCACACTGCAAAGAGAAAGAAGAAGGAGAAAAAATGGTGTCTGGATTCATTAACTTTTAATGCAGATTAAGCAAAACTAGCTGCAATACTGCCAGTCCTTACTATGCCGCATCGCATTTGGCTCTTCGATTGTGCATGTTATAAATGAAGCGCCCTTAAATACTACCTAACTTTCATTCTGAAGCTGAAGGTGGTGGGGTAAAGAAGCGAGTCTAGGCCTTCTTTCTGGGTCCAGGCCACACTCTAAGGCACTGGTGCCCTGCGTTCACATGCTGCCGCTGTATGCCCACACCATAGCTGTTTCTGAGAAAGGGTTCTTCCACTTCAACCCCCTGGTCTCAGTCAGTCTCTGGACTTAAAAACAATAAACAACTTGAAAATTGATGACAGAGATGTTGGCCTATTAGCTGCTGTCCCACCTCCCCCGTGAATAGACGGATGAGATTGGAGACACCTTTTCCTTCCACTGCAAAGACACTGAGTTGTAATCTGGGGGCTTTACACCAGAATTGTCCAGGGCCGGGGAACAACAGGAGTCATATAGGGCCAATATTTATATAAGGGACATGACAAAGTACAGAAAATAAAATAGACCTAAAATAGTCTTCATGTTACATCGAACTCATTAAAAACAAAACAAAACAACTTTAGCCTTCATGCTAAAATGCAGTGGATGTACTTGAAGACACCGTCTTTGTAAGCCAGCAGTCCTTTCTTGCAAATTGACTGTGCCAGTGTGATCCTTCTCTTTCTAACAATAATTTCCTTCAGAAACATACAGTGATGATTTTGAAGATGCAGAGGATGTTGATGCACCTTTGACTACTAAAGATGAAGAGGCCCATCCTGAAGAAAAGGCTGAGTCAGGAAAAGTGAACGTTGCCCAACAGGTACATACCAGTTGTCTGCAACAGTTTTGTGACTGCTTTCATCAGCTCGGCTGACGTGCCATATGAAGTCTTGAGATACAGCCATCTTTATGACCTTGCCCATCATTAGCCTAGCAAGGTTCAGGGTGTCGGTATATGTTAAGTGGCCATGATAGTTGGTGTTCTATTTATATAGGATGGTCTTTGCTATATAGTTTCCTTAAGGTAAGCTTAGAAATAGAACACAATTAAAAGTTAGTGCTACTTTTCAGTTGGTCTATGAACTGACATCATAGCAAGACCTGTTCTTATGAAAGGCTGCGAATACCCCTTCTCAAGACTGGTAAGCTTGGCAGTGTTAGTGTCTGGAACTCATGTGTTGAAGATAAGGGACCACACTGCTCTGTTCACACCCAGGCTGCTGTTCTCTAGTTCTGCCATCTCCAGGTCTTACCAAGATGTGTTAGGACTACCATTAAATATTACCTGTATACTATAATTTAAGCTATATAATAGTAGCTAATGAGATTGTTCCTATTTATTATTTTGGTCATGATCTGGACATTTTTGAGAACTCTTAGGATAAGATATTTTAAACATGTATAAAACTGTATATTCTCTAAATAGAAACACTTTGAGGTTATATATAAATACTTTCTTTTAATTTATTTAATATATTTTCTTGAGTGTATATACATATTGATATATTGTTATAAATCACTCATATCACATATGTATCACTCATATCACATCTCTCAATATACATTGAAAGTACATATATATCACTCATCACATATATTGATATATATACATCTCAATATATACACATGTTTGTATCTAAATATATATATGTATATATCTCACTGTTTGTACAAAAGCAAAATGATATTTTAATTAACAGAAAAATTAGAGTGACCTCATGATAGCTATTTATGTTTGAGATTTGGCAGTCCCAATGTTTTATGAAAGTCAGTCAATGAAAGGCATTTATCAAGAAAGTATGCCCTGCATGCTAATGTGGAACCCTGAACTCCACATTAGTTTGCAGCTGAGTAAGAATCAATATAATAAGAAAACTGAAGTTCAAACTGTAGGGGACCCTACATTCTGCCTAGCCAAGAGGGGCACCAAGGATGATGCTACTTAAAGATTTGGTAATTTTTGGCATTTGATAGCATGCCTGTCTAATGTTATGTCCTTCAAACTGTAGAGGAAATGGAGAATTAGATGTATATTTGTAATTAATATTTTGAGCACTTGATTGATAATATTATAATTATAGGCTTCTGTGTGAAACAGCTCTGTTCCTTTGGTATTTAAAAGAGAAAGAAAGAAAGAAAGAAAGAAAGAAAGAAAGAAAGAAAGAAAGAAAGAAAAGAAAGACCATTGAGCAAAATAGATCAACTGGTAGCCTCTAGGTACTTCAAGCAAAGCTTTTAAAAGCATAAAATAGTTTTGGTAATTGCCCTGGTTTAGAAGAGACATGTAGAAGTTTCTACAACGCTGTGGCTCAGAAAAGCGTTGGTGAAAGAACCTAGAAAACACGGTTCCTGATCTTCTCCTTGTAGCTCCTGTTTCTCGGAGCTCTGTTCATTTTGTAGTCACTTTATGTAAGTTTGCCTTCAAAAGACATAATTTTTTTCTTTTATTTTAGAAGGAAGAGAAAATTGGCATGCTGGCTAATGGTAAGTATTAATTGACAGGTAATTAGACTGTTTAAAAACCTCATCTAATCTAAATAGTCTTGAATAAAATCTTTTTAAGTATTTCTCTAAGGAATTAAAATCCATATCCTTACTCAACTGTGTGTCTTTAATGCCTGTCTTGACCCCATCCTGTTCTGTTTGAAATATTTCCTTTACTGTTTTTCTTGGGCCTTTTATTTTCTATATAAATGTATAGATGCATGGAATCACTTACGTGCATTTTAATCTTAGACTATTATCTTGTACATACCATGAAAGTCATGTTTGTGGAAACACACACATGATTATACACTTAGACTGTTTATATGTAAACTTTTGCTTATAAGCATTGCATGTGATTACTTTTATTGGACTAAAAGTCACACAAAGTTTTCTACAGTCCAGTTGTTTTTCTTTTCTATTCCTGCAGTTGTGCTGCTTGATTCTTTAGACTCTGTTGAGGACGTCGACCTTGCTGGTCAAGACAAAGCATCCCCTAAAGCAAAGGCCCTCCCAGAAGTAACAGATGGTGAATTAGCGGGAGCAGGTAAAGTATCTGAAAATTCGACTCTTCTCTAACTCCAGAGTACTCTCTGAGTAACTGGCTTCATTTCTAGGAAAATACATGAAATAACCATCTGGACATTAGAGACAGTCAGCCTCGTAGCAAGAGCTGTTAGTACAAGGGGAGAGCTGCAGGTGAGGGCTAACTGGTTGTGCCCATCTGCGGTGTTCTGTCCAGTTCACCATATGTAGGGGACGCGAGTCTCCCCTGGGCACTGTATAGTTCCCTCCTTAGGGAGAGTCAAGGTCACACCCTTAAATTCTGAACTATTTTCCTTAAAGCTTATAACAAATTTGCAATAATGCCTTCAACCTGTAAAGCAGTATGGACATTACCAATTGGATCGTCCATGAAGTTAGGATTGTGCCCATCGCCATCTTTAGTTTTCATGTAAAGTATAATAAATTCTTGATTTCCCACAGTGGAACTTAGCACTGCTCGTCAAGTAAACAGTAGAAATCACAGACCAACCTGAGCATCTTAGGATTTATTTATACTAATTGCTTTCTTGTTTCCGTACAGTCTACATACAGAAAGGCTCCTGTGCCCTGTTATATAACTCAATGTACTTTATGTATTTTTTATTTTTGTATTGTGTGCATGTGTGTATGATTTGTATCTCTGGGGACACATGTGATATGGCACACATGTTGTCATAGTTCAGCTTTCAGGGGTCAGTTCTCTTCTGCCATAGGTTCCGAGGATCTGACGCAGATGTAAAGGCTTATATAGCATAGCTTTTACCCGGTGAGCCATCTTGTTTGGTCTCTGGCTTAATGATATTTTTAAAATAGTAAACACTCCCATGTAATCAACATCTAGATCAAAAATCAAGAAGACTCAAACTACGTTATCTTAGTATAGCTCTTATTTTTGGTCAACATCTTCCAAGAATCATTACTATCTAGTCTTGTTTCATATAATTTTCACCTCCGAGTAGAAAATTAAAGTTAGAAAAAAATCTGGGTGTGGTGGCACCTGATTATAGTTCCATCATTCAGTAGGCTGAGACAGGAGGATGCCAAATTTAAGGTCAACCTGGGCTACATTAAAAGACTGGTCTGGGCTGGAGAGATGGTTCAACCATTAAAGGCTAGGCTCACAACCAAAAAAAGACCCAGTCTTGGAGATGGCTAGATGGCTCAGCCAGTTAAGGTATTTGCCACTAAACCTAACCACCTGAGTTCAATCCCCAGGACCCACATGGTGGAAAAAAGAACTGCAGCAAATCGTCCTTTGACCTCCTCAAATGCACCATGGCTTGTACACACTCACATACATACAGATAAATAAACTTACACACGTACACATAAATAAACATATGTACATATACATATATAATGTTTTAAATTTTAAAAAGATGAGGTCTAAAACAAACAGAAAAAAAACACAAAAAATACCTAAAAGATAGATCTTTTCATGCCAGGCAGTGGTGGCTCACACCTTTAATCCCAGTACACCGGAGGCAGAGGCAGATGAATCTTTGAGTTCAAGGCCAGCCTGGTGTACAAAGTGAGTTCCAGGACATCCAGGCCTTGTTTTTCTCAAAACAAGCAAATGAATCATAGACGTAGTTTTGATTTGTCCCCCAACTGAGTATTCTACCCTGATGACATGTGTGTAGAATACATCCCTTGGTTTTTATGCAATAGTGTCACTGCCACACCAGACAGTCTGTGTCTCCTCATAGTTTTTGGTAAGTAGCCATGAGCTTTTTTAAGAGGCTATAACTACAGCTTTTCTGATCCAAGTCTTCTCTAGGTTTGTGGGGAGTGCTCTGAGGAGTGTTAAAATGTGCATGAAACATGTAAAGAAGGCAAGAGTTATTACATCACTTCTAGAGAGTGGAAGTGACACACTTGGTTGTACAAATTAGCTTTTATTACAATTTTAAGTTTCAAAGCAGGATTCCAGCCAAACATCTGTGGGACTAATTTTTTTTTGAAACATTGCTGTTATAAAACAATAGGAAAAGCGCTGCTGTGTGCTATACAGACAACTCAGAAGCCAAAAATGTATTGCTCAAGGTAATACAAAGCGTTTTTGAATCTGCAGTGATTCTGTTAGTTACTGGTAGTACAGTGTGGTTTTGTTGCACACCCTCGTATTCATGTTCCCAGCTTTCCTGCTTATGAGCTGTGTGACACTGAACTACTAATGCCCTTAAGCCTATTTCGTCCTCTTTAGGATGAGGATGTTATGGCAAACTAATCGTGAAGAGTCAGCGATTGTGCCTCAGAGAGATGGCTCGCCAGGTAACGGTTCTGGCTGTGCAAGCCTGATGGCCTGAGTTCAGTTCTCAAAATCCTTGTAAAGACAGAAGGAGAAATCTGACTCCACAGTCATCCTTTGACCTCTATACATAAGCTGGGGCATGCATGTGGCATATGTACACACACACACACACACACACACACACACACACACACACGCACACACACTGCCTTTAAGTTAAAGAATTCAGTAAGCAGGACCTAGCGATCGCATGCTGCTTGTCCTCATTCCTGGTAGTCTTCAGTTAGTTCAAGCTGTATACAGCACAGGAAGCATGGAGTGTAAACAACTGGTGTCCATAGGGTGTGGAGTGTAAACAATCGGTGTCCTTAGGGTGTGGAGCTTATCTAGAGGCCCTAAAGTACATTTGAAGGACAGTCTATGGGTGAGCATCTGAATTTGCTGTAAAAACGGGAAGGCTCAGTGACTTTTTGTTTTGATTTGCCATGTTTCTACTAGGGATAAGCAGCCTGGGTAGGTAATGCGTCAAACCAGTCTTTCATTAGCATCGTGAAGTTCTTTGCGCTAGGCTATATTAAAAAGTTAGTAAATACGAAAGTGAGGTTTTCCGAATGCAAGGCTATATTATCTTCCCTCATTTTTACTTGTCTTCCAGACAGCTGTCATATTGTTGTGTCATGGATGATGGCTGGAGTAGTCATCACAAGATGACTGTTGTCCTGTGACACTAGGCCTTTTCTCTGCAAGTGACAATTGAATACGTTCTATAGTTGAAAGCAACACAGAGCCTTCTCTCTTTCAGTGTAAGGCAGAGAAGTAAGCCTTCTTACTTACGTAAAGTTCACAAAGTACACTCATTTGCATTACTGTGGGACGACTCCTACTATGCCTTCCATTGACAAAGAACCTTTCTCTGCTCTGCTTCCAAGGCAGCCTTACTTGGTATCTCTAGGTCCTAAATGACATTTAGGTCATTTTTTTCCCCACACTTTTAGTTCTTTGTTGCTCTAAGACAGTGGTTCTCAACCTTCCTAGTGCTGTGATCCTTTAATATAGTTCCTCCTTATGTTATGGTGACCCCCAACCATTAAATTATGTCCTGGCTACTAAATAACCAAGTTTGCTACTGTTAGGAATCATAATGTAAACATCTGATATACAGTGTATCTGATGTGTGACCCCTGTGAAAAGGTCATTTGACCCCAAAGAGGTTGAGCCCCACAGGTTGAGAGCCTCTGCTCTGAGGTCTACAGCTTCGCACTTACTAAACAGCATGAATGTGTGGTGCTGTGGTGCCGCCCCACTGCGCAGCAGTCACATCTTTCTGTCGTGCACTCAGCAGCTCATTCACCATCCTCATGTTTTTGTAGGGAAAAAAAAACCACACACATTTTATGCCTTTTCTTTTTTTGTAAAATTGATTTCCTCAGTTGTCCCCAGGTGTGACTGTAGGAGGTGGGTAGGTTCACTACAGTATGAAATGGCAGAGCGGACCTTTCCCTCAGACTGTCTTCAGAGAGCTCTGCTCTTTAACTGTTGGAAACTCTGCTCTAATAGTATCCTCCACGTTCAAGTTTTTAGTTTATTTAAGATGTTTTCTATTTTGTATGTGTGTTCCAAGCAGTTTGGGTGACCTGAAGCATTAGCTGGAAAGAAACCTCACTGTAAAGCATTACTACACACACCTCCATGGCCCTCAGCTCCCCCTGTATTTAGGAGCTGGGGGGAAAATGCCCTTATGACCTGTGTTCTGTACAGTTTCTGCTTGTATGGAACATGAGATTATGTAAGCCGTTTCATTTTTGAGCAGTAGTTAGGCATAGGTGTCAAAAGGGGAGCCTGGCCACCCTATTTATATATTTTTTTCATTATATGGCTTATTCTTTAATTTTCAGAGATTCACTGTTAAAATTAAAATTATAGAACATTAATCAAGCATTCCTAAAAGTAGGGTTGTTATTCTCATTAGTTTTCCCCAAAATTTGTCAGCTGTTGGGAGGAAGGGTACTAGGGCATGAAGAATAGAAAGTAACATCACAGTGGTGTCTGCTTTGAGTGGCTGAGTAAATAGTGGAACCATTAGCTAAGAAATGCTGGTAGAAAAACAAGTTTTGGTGAGGAATGTAACTAATTTAGTTGGGAGTATGTTGTATGATTGACTTTATAAGGTAATACAAATGTCTTTTAGAGAGTTTGGTGTTTGGAAAGTGTTGGGGGCAGGAATGTAGATTTGGGAATAATGAAACAGGCATGTAGATAAGATTGAGGGCCTTGATAAACTTAGCTGGGGGCTACAGATACAGCTTAGGTTGTTGGAATGCTTGCTTGGTATTCACAAGGCCCTGGGTTCAGTCTCACTGCTTTGTAAAACAAGCATGATGGTGCATGCCTGTAATCCTAACACTTGATCAGAAGTTCAACGTCATCCTCAGCTGTATAGCAAGCCTGAGGCCAGCATGGGCTACCTGAGAGCCTTTCTCAAAAAGAGGAAGCGTCCAGAGAGGTGGCTCGGTGGACAAAGGTACTTGCCATGCAAGCCTGGTGGCCCCGTCTCTAGAACCATCATAGGCAGACAGAGAGAACCAACTCAAGTGTTGCCCTTTGACCCCCCCCACACACATATATGCTTTGTATGTATATGCACACCATATAGTCCATAATAATAATAATAATAAATACTTTAAAACAAAGGAAAGGGCAGAGAGGCATGTCAAAAGGAAAGAATTGGGTTTTTTAAAGTAGTCAGAGGGTTTTAAAAGAGGGCTAGAGACAGACCATTTGCTGGGCCATTGATGAATAAAAAAATGGAAAAACACTGAAGTGGTAGGAATTACAAGAAGAAAAGATATAAAAGAAACAATTACTGTAGTTCTTTCTCATTCCTGGAGTCATTGGGCACTGGTCCTCAGAAACAGGGAGCAGAAACAACAAACTGGGGGTTCCATGGTCTGAGCAGGACGGAAATGACCTTCTGGTATCAGCTTCAGGAGGCAGATCAATTTTATTTGGGGTAAACAAGGGTAAACTTTGGGGAGAGGGTGAGGAAATCCAGGTAGGTGAATGTCACTGGCTGAAGAGCAAAGGTACTGAGATACCTCATTAGCATGGGGAGGCATTCCAGGAATCCCAGGTGCTTGATGGGCAGGTTCTATTGGGAGAAAGGGAGCTGGACCTGTAATTTCCCTAAGGGCTATGTGGCATTCTTCAAGTAGGGTATGTGTGGATTTGGGCTCCTCAGATCAGGCAGAGAGGAGGGAGTGTCAGTAACAAAGGGGCCGAGCTCAGGGCTTTCCAATCATGAAGGACTGCAACAGATGACCAGTTAAAGTATAATGTCAGGTGTGTCACAAGCTCAGAAAGGACACGTGACTGGACTTGGCCATGCGGAAACAGCTTTGAGCCATAGCGGCTTTAACAAGATGTTGGAACTTGATGGTTTGCAGAATTAGAGGCGCATGTTTGTAGTAGAACCGTTACAGACTGAGTTGGTACCACACAGCAGGGTGAGAATGGTGATGGTAAGGCAAGACCAGGATCCGTCAGAGGAAGGTGTCCGTGTAGAAAGTGCAGATGGTTTACCCAGCACAGAGAGGTCAGTTCAGGACAATGAGAAGGCAGTGACTGCTGGAGTCAGACTTTACAATTACATCAGGACCGTCTCGACTGTTGTGACTTCATACTGATAACTTACCCAGGTTTCTGCTTGACTCTGCTTCTATAATGTTGTCATTGTCCTGCAGCCTTGTTCACCATTCCTTAAGAGACTAAGGAGCGACTTCAGTGTTTTATCTATCACGAGGTGATACGCAGGAACTATACTTATTTCAGCAGGTGTTTCTTATGGACAAAGCAGTGGCGATACTGAAGCCGTGCATCAGGCTTACCGTCACATAGCTCATTCCCTGGGAGACACAGGAGAACCCAGAATTGAGGCTAGCACTGTGGAAACTGTCAAGAGCTCTGTAAAAGACGGTCCTCAAGAAAATGAAGAGTCTTCAAAGAACATCTCTACCACCGAATCTGGTAAAGGCTGGAAGATTTAGCAGACGGATGAATATTGAGCAGATAGAATTTCTCTACTGTTTACCCTCTTTAAATAGTGCCCGTTGAAGAACAGTTTGCTGTGGTGATGACTTCCCAGTGTTTGGATGTAAAGGGCACGATCAAATGGAACCCCACCTGGGTCAGCTCCAAAGTTAGAGCTAAGCGCAGCCTACAGCCCCCATTCTGATGTGCAGCAAACTTGTCATGCGTATATATATGTATTAGTGCCTTTTAATAGAAAATACTATTTTGAGATTTATAAAAAAAAAAACCACATTGTAAGTATGTATGTGAGGTCTGGGTATAGATAATGGAGATGTATTTTATAAGTTCATAGAAAGGGTTCCTGGTGCAATTTTTAAAAATTAGTTTATTGTACATGCCATTTTGTTAACTATATAAAGTATAGAAACAATGGATTTGGGTGGTATTCGGTGTCTAAATTAAGCAGGTTAGGCAGCATTTTGGCTTCTGATTCAACTTTCTACCCCCATAGATCTGCCCACAGTAGAGGAGCTGATGAGACCTATCAGGATGGATTCCTATGGATTCCGTGGCTTTGACTTGCAGCCTGTCAGGTATGAGGTTTGGACGGTTGTTTCGCTGAGGGCTGCTTACTGGTTTGCTTCTTGTTTTGTCACAGGGAACTTACAACCATCTTTTCTTTGAAATCGTTCCTAGTGATTGGTTAATGAAAACTACAAACTTGCATGTGTCCACCCAGGAGCCACAGGGTCTCCATCGACACTCTAGTCCTAAGAGAGAGAGAGCTCCTAAGAAAGTCGGCGCCTTTAAGTAGTCCTAATGATCTCACTGAAAATGTGATTCCTCATCTTTCACTGGCACATAGATAGTTGGTTCAACGCGAGAGGGAAATTAATTGATTATTTAAATTAATTGAAATTTAAAATGTAATTCTATTTTATGAATCACTTAGTTCTGACTTAGTCACCAGCTGGCATTATCTCACAGGGCAAGCTTCGAGGTCATGAGAGAAATCAGCCTTGTGGAAATCCTCTAGCTCCAGTGTTTAGGGCAGTATGTGCAGGGCTCTCTCATCCATCAGTACCCTGTTACAGACAGCTTTGCATTGGTGCAGCCTTTGTAGTATGATATCCTGTCCCTCACATCCTTCTAACATGTGGGCAGGCATCTTCAGACTTCCCTCTCAAAGATGACTCCCAGGTACCCAGATCAGACTGGAGCCAGATGGTGATGGTGCTAACCCTTGACATATACCATCCTAGGCTAGTCTCGACAAGAACCGCACACTCTCTTTGTGTGTTAGCTCAGCCCTTCAGCAGTTACCAATATAGTCTGCTGTTTTCCATAGTTCACAGACAAGAAAACTGAGGTTGAAGGTTAAAGTAATTGTCCAAGGGTATATGTCTGTCGTCTGAGAACACAGTCAGCCTGTGATTCTGTGAAGTATTTCTGTGAAACCATCCAGTCACCATCCCATTTGTGTTTCCAGATAAATTTTTGAATCCCTGCTTCTACCATGTTCTTACTAGGTAAATCTGCTTGCAATTTCTTGGCCTTGTGAGACACTTACTGTAGTTGAGAGGAAAAAGACACAGTGGCGCTTAGGCTAAAATCTCCCCCCTCAAATGCTGAGTCTTGTGCTTGCACACTGATCTGTATGCTAGTCAGTGTCTGTAAAGAACGGCCTGTGCACTCATCCATGTAGGAGGGGATGTAAATGTTGCTGAGGTTATTTTAGACATTGTGTAAATTATTTTAATGATGTGAATTCTAAAGCATACATTATTATATTTGTTTAAAAGCTGAGGAAAAACAGCTTTTCTGGAATAGACCCGGCTTTTGGTTATTCAAGGTATGTACCCGTGAAGGGGATTGCTGGATCGCACAGAAATGTGTTTTCGCTCTCCGATGAACTGAAACAGTGTTGTCACAGCAGCTGTGCTGTTTGACATTTCCTGTAGGAGTGTAGAAGGGCGCTAGTCCCTCCCCTCCACCACTGCCAGTTGCTTCAGGCAACTACTGTAACGGAACATTGAGGATTGTGTTGGCCAGGGTCACTATTGCTGTGATGAAACACCATGACCAAAGCAACCTGGAGAGAAGAGGGTTTATTCAGCTTACACTTCCATATTGCTGTTCATCATTAAAGCAAGTCAGGACAGGAGATCAAACAGGCCAGCAACCTGGAGACAGAAGCCGATGGAGAGGCCGTGGAGGAGTGCTGCCTGCATGACAGAACAGAGCATTAGATCACCTTATAGATGGTTGTGAGCCACCATGTTGTTGCTAGGAACTGAACTCAGGACCTTTGGAAGAGCAGTCAGTGCTCTTAACCTCTGAGCCATCTCTCCAGCCCTCAGCCTGCTTTCTTATAGAACCCAGGACCACCAGCACCAGGATGGCACCATCCATACATCCATCAATCATTAATTAAGAAAATTCTAAATAGGTTTGCCTATAGCACCCATCTTATAGAAGCATTTTCTCAATTGAGTCTTCTTCCTCTCAGATGACTTTAACTTGTATGAAGTTGACATAAAACTGTACAGCATGCTAGGCGTTGTGGCACGCGCCTTTAATCCCAACACTTAGAGAGGCAGAAGCAGGCGGATCTTAGCTTGGTCTACAAAGTAAGTCCAGGACAGCCAAGGCTACATAGAGAAACCTTGTCTCAAAACACCTTAAAAAATGTGTGTGTGTGTGTGTGTGTGTGTGTGTGTGTAAAACCAACCTATACACCACAAGGATGTTTTGTTAAGGGAAGTAAGTCAGCCATGAAAAAACCATATGTTCTTGTGTGTTTGAACTACATGAGGTGGTTGAAAATCATAGGACAAAAAGAAGAAAAGCCAGACCTGCAGCAGTAGAATTTCAGTGACTTGGTGGTGGGAGAGGGTCTTCGATGCTTGTAGAGTTTCAGTTGTGTGGGGATAGATGTGGGAAAGTCTGTTCAACATGATGGGCATGTTGTACCATTGAAATGTACATTTATGTTAAATGCATACACCACAAGAAAAAAATTAAGAGAATAAACAGACAGAAAAAAAAAATCTGAAGACAAATACACTTACTTGATTCAAGGAACAGTAATTTCAGAAATGTCACCAATACAGCCATTAGCGCATTTAAAACCTTTAGCGGTCATCAATCAACTCTCAGCCCACCTGGGTCAGGGAGGCTGGTACAGGCTCTGCTCTGTGTAAGCATTTAGTGCCCAGTCTTCTGTGACCTCTGTATCTTTGAGGCTGTAGTGTCATCCAGCCAGTAAAGAAGAGGCTTGTCACTTTCGCTTGCATTCTGTCACTCAGAACCAGCACTTGGGAAACCAGTCCCAGGAAGGTGGAAAGTGTGATTTGCTCATGTGCTTGGAAGAGAAGCAGCCTGGCTTGGCAGTGTCTAATTAGGGCCCTCCTAATAAACAGTCGGCCGGTGGCGGCCGTTTCCCTTACCCTGAGTCCCATTCAGAGCTCTGTGCATCTGGAAGGCCTTGATACCCAAGTGAAGCACAGCCCGTCCGGTTGGGTGTGATTCTTCACCTAAAAGCGCAGACGTAGAAGGCAGGCACTGTGCTTTTTTACCCCTACCCACATACAGGCACGGAACTGCCCAGTGGTCCATTCAGTAACACCAAGTCTGAGGAAATAGAGCCAGGCAGAGCTGCCACTTGGAAAAGACTGGAAGGACCTTGTGAAAACCCCTACGTTAGATAATAGGATTGCCTAGGCTACTCTACCCTTCTGGAATTACTTACGACTGCATTGCTCTAGATGGCCCCTGCTTCTGTTCCTTGGACAGTTTATCTCAGGTCATCAACACTGGCCAAGCCAAAGTGGGTTTTGTGAGGGGAGCATGCCATGTTAGGTGACACACTTTTTCTCACTCGACTTCCTGCCTGCAGGTAGTTTTCAGACTCCCATATTGTGGCTTTGGGGCTTGTTCTGCTTTCCTTGCTTTTGAATGATTGCAGGCCTTCAGCGGCCCCTGGTCTGTCTGGCTCCAGTCAGCTCCACGTTCAGTAACTAGAGTCAAGGTTGTTTGCTAGATGAAACTTTAGATCTACTTGAGGTGTTTGGCTCTTGACCCTCAGAACACTAACCGCCCCCCCTTTGAGGAACACACAGGATATATGGCCCTTGTCAGAAACACTCAGGCACTCTTGCCACTGGAAAAACCTAATGAAATTCTATTTCTTATACCAGCTTTCCAGTTTGAGTCCTGTTGCTGGTGTGTAGACATGAACAGTATACCCAGTAGGTCTTGCGTTTCTGAGTCATGTCTTGTCAGTTCTCTAGAAGAGCCCATTCTGTCCTGGCGTCATCTGGTCCCTTGTGATAGCTTGTCAAAAGCAGCCATGTCCTCTCCAGCCTCCTCCTTATTCTTATCTCTCTTACTCTCCAGGTGTGTCATGTAGTCTGCCTCATCTGAACTTGTAGGTGACGGACTAGCAAATATTTCCCGCAAAAACATTGTTGCCTCTCTAGCCTCTACCATCAGTTTCCCGAAACCTAAAGCCTACCCATCTTAACAGCAAGAACTAATAAATGGCCCCATCTCAATGCAAGGGAGCAAGGAAATGCAGCCTAGTTGGTACCCAGCAAGAACAGGAAGCAGTTCAGATTAGCATCTACACAGCTTCTGCTGCTGTGAACAAGGAAGAAACTGATATATTTCCCAGTGGTTCTAAGTAGTTTAGAAGTGTCCAGCATTTACTGAGTAGCTACTCCACATAACATAGAAACAGGAGTCTCATAAACTGTTCTTCAGTCACAAATCATAAGATTGAGTCCCCCAAAACTGCAGGCAGTTGTGAGTCATTCTGGGGGTGCTAAGAACTGAAACATGGGCACAGTGCTCTTAACCACTGAGCCCCTCGCCAGCCCTATTTCTGACATTTTTGATGCTTGTCTAATTTGTTTCAGTTCATTAAGTGGTAAATGCTTTAATTTTAAAATTCTGGTGGTTTTTTTTCTGTTTTTAGTTTATAACTTTCCCATGCTGTGGTTATTTTTATGCTTTTTAATATTTATCCCCATAATTCCTCGTTATAAATTGTAGTCACTTAAGAGTCTTACAGAGATTTATAAAAAGTTTCCCTATTTCAAGTACATGTTGATTTAATAAGAAATTATGGATAAGAATTATTGTGCTACATTAAAATTATCTGAAATTAGTCAGACATAATAGCACATACTTGTAATCTCAGCACTCAGAGGTAGAGGCAGAAGGATCAGGAATTCAGGATTATCCTCTAGTAAATGCATTAGAGGCCAGCCTGGGCTTCATAAACTCTGTCTCAAAAGTACAGAAAACAGTATAAAGTTGCATGATAACCGGGGAGTGACCTAGGTTAACATGTGATGTGTTGTGCTGTGCTGCATTGTCATGTAAGTGACATGTTTAATATTGTAACTTCATGTGGATAGTTACTGCTCCTGTGTACGTACAAATATGGTGACTAACTGAGGAGCTTGAGGAATTGTGCTGCCTGCAGCTTACACTGTGCTCTGCTTTG
The DNA here is from genome assembly GCF_964271855.1 of Acomys minous. Taxonomy (NCBI): domain Eukaryota; kingdom Metazoa; phylum Chordata; class Mammalia; order Rodentia; family Muridae; genus Acomys; species Acomys minous. Next base: position 34,123,918 of record NC_140495.1, read on the forward strand.
TTCTGTAGCCTTAAGAAAGCAGCCGACAGTAAAGAAAGGGAATCTGTGAGCTTTTTACCGCTCAAGATAAACACAAACACTATGTCTCAAGACCCCAGGCACCTGAGCCAATTTCCCCACAAACACGATGAGAGTGTGGCTTTATACAGGACAGCAGGTGAGAGCATGGACAGCAGCTGTCCAGCAGCAACTGCTACAGAAGAGCATTTGGACAAAATGTACCTTGAGATTTTGAAGAAGAAAACATCTGTTATCCCCTCACTATTGCCTGAGGATGACAAGACTAAGCAGGTAAGACGTATGTGCTTGGGTTAGTGGGGCTGATGATGTCATCCTTACACTTCTCTCCTGCTTTTGCTTTTCTTTCTCTTTCCTTTTAATAACTCGTGTAAGACTTGAATAGTTTCAGGAAATAGTCTCTGCATCTCTGTGTTGCCCATGGCTCCTCTTCCTCACAGTCTGCATCACAGGACAGTTAGCCTTTTACAGGGTTATGATTAGTAACTGTGATAAAAGTCACATTTCGTTGTCCTTCTTTCTGTTTTTATCTTTCTGCTTATGGCTCCCAAGGTTCCAGTATTTTTATCTTTACTTTCTAATATTGTATTTTCTATAAAGCATCTCATTTCTGTGGATTGAGGCAAGGTGTTGTATTAATTCCTTTATTGTTACTGTGATAAAAATACTCTGGAAAGGATGACGTGGGGAAAAAAGGGTTTGTTAGCTCATAGTTCAATCAGGCAGCTGAGATGAAGGAGGACCAGTGTAGTGAATCCCAGGTGCAGCACAGCTCCCTTCCCCTTCTGTGTAGTCTGGGGTCCCAGCCATGGAATGCTGCGCCCCTCACCACAGTCAGGGTGATCTCCTTCCGCAGGGCCCCAGGCCCATCTCCAGCCAGCCTGTCGGGTTGACTGTTCATTAGCCATCACAAGTATGAACATTCTTTTTTGTTTTGTTTTGTTGTTTTGTTTTGTTTGAGACAGGGTTTCTCTGTGTCACCTTTGGCTGTCCTAGACTCACTTTGTAGACCAGGCAGAACTCAAACTCACAGCAATCCAACTGTCTCTGCCTCCTGAGTACTGGGATTAAAGGCGTACACCCCCACGCTGTTTACATACAGACATTCTTAATGTACCTTAAATCCAGAGAAAAGAAAGATATTGGTTGTTATTTCAAAGTATCTTCCTCCTTGATGCCTTCATTATTCCAGTAGCCACACATACACAAGGTTATTTTACTTTATTAATGTGAAGGACTTTGTCCTAATGCTAATTTTGAAGGTGGGTTTTAAAACACTGAAGTTATAATGAGTTAGGGAACCTCGCTGTAGTAGTTTGCCCTTCACAAACCTCATTATTTGCCAATTACAATCTGTTAAATTTTCATTAACAACAGTAGTTGACGTTTATTCCAATCCTAAAGAGTTTGTACTTGCATGCAGACTCCCAGGCCACAGCTCAGTGTTGAGAAAGAGGCGCCTGTAACTGGTAAACAGGTTCCACATAAGAAGGTCAGAAGTGCACCTGCTTTGCCTAAGAAAAAGCCACAGAGCGGACCTTACGCATCAGCTCGGAGCTCAGGCTACGGCAAACCCAGTTCACCACTCCAGTTATTTTCTGCTCTTGAAAAGAAAACCTCAAAGGACATTGCAAAAAGTAAAAACGTGAGATCCATTCCCACCTCAAATCAATTTAGAAAAAAAGGTAAGAATATATTCTACTCAAGACAGAATCAGATATATATAATGCATTGCTTAGTTGTCTTTGTTTCTGTAAAGGAGATTAGTAAAGAACTGTATACTCCTTTTTGGGAAAGTTTAGTTTATAGCTTTTGACCCAGGGTAGTGGCAGTGAAGGCAGTGAAAGTAGCTGATGGAAATATGTTTAAAGGTAGAACTGGTAATATAAAAACTGGCTTGAAGTCAGGCGTGGTGGCGCACGTCTTTAATCCCAGGACTCGGGAGGCAGAGGCAGAGGCAGGTGGATCTCTGTGAGTTTGAGGTCAGCCTGGTCTACGAAGTGAGTCCAGGGCATCCTGGGCTACACAGAGAAACCCTGTCTTAAAAAACAACAACAAAACAGGACAAGAAAACCTTCTTTGAGTCACTGAAATGGAGCTGGAGTGAGGTAAATTTCAGACTGGAGAGATGTCTCAGCAGTTAGCTCTCCCAGAAGTCCTGAGTTCAATTCCCGGCACTCATAAAGCGGTGTACAACTGTCTACAATGGAATCTGATAGCCTTTTCTGGTTGGCAGACATACATGTAGACAAAACAATCGTATACATAAAATGCATGCATAAGTCATTTTTTTTTTAAGTTTTAAAAAAAAGTTTGGCTTCGCTCTTAGTAGCAGCGGTAACTGTACGCTTGTCTGCTGCTAGGAAAGAAAAAGCTGGACAGTGTAGTAGGTAGTTGAAAGAAAAAGAAATGGACGGTGCAGTAGTAGGGTGGAGACCGGTTGCCAGGGCAGCATCCTTGGCTCAGCAGAACTGTAATGGTGCACAGTAGGACTGCATTAGCTGGGAGTGTGGACAGTCCTGGGTGGTAGGGCATGTGGAGGCACAGGGAAGAGAGAGCAAACTGGCAGCTGGACAGATGCTAGAGGGAGGAGAGTGGCGCATCCTTCTGTTTGCTTCAGTCTTCTCAGGAATAACACGGTGCCATTAGATGGCAGCAAAGCGGGAAAGAAGGGGAGATAGGAAGCAGGCGTCGTAAAGATACTGAGTTGGAGGTCAGAAGGTCACTGCACGATTGCAGATTCTCTGCAAGAGCAGAAAGTGCTCTTATTAGCTCTCCTAACCCAGAACATGCCGGTGTGCGGGAGCAGCTAATAGGGAAGGGACACTGAGGAACCGAAGCCCAGGGCTTGCCGGGGCCTGAGCATGGTGAAACCTTTGCAAATGAAAACAGAAGTGTCAAGGTGACTGAGAAGGGTTCAAGGTGAATGATGGGTTGATAGATGAAGGCAACAGTATTTTTATAAGTAAAGTTAACTAATAGTCTATACTTGTTTTCCCGTATTTCAAAATCTTACAATATTTGTATCTGTCAGAATCAAAACATGCCACTCGTTTGTATGCTAAAAATGTAGTGACAGTGACAGACCATATCTTCCTGTTCTTTCCCTGACCTACTTTAATCTCATTTAAGCTGTTGGTTATGTTTTGTGTGTATCTGTCTATCTTTTTATTGAGTAGCTTTATTCACTCAGAACTGTAATTCTTTTGGAGTGGTTAACTGTTAGAGGTTGGGTTCCTAGGGACGCAGACTGCTGCAGGGAAGTGTAGCAAATGCAGTTCAGATCAACAGTGGTTTGAATAAAAATAAGTCCTGTTGCTTAACCAAATGAGTCTTTTCTCTTTGATGAACAGTGAGTCCAGAGATAGGGAGTTGAGAGCTACAGCTGGGAAAGGAACCAGATCCCTTCTTTCCTGTTGCAGAATCCAGGCTGACTTCTGTCTTGTTTTAAGATTTATTTTTATTGTGTTTAATTGGGGGGGTGCATGTGAGTACAAGTACCCATGGAGGCTAGAGGCATCAGGTCCTCAAAAGTTGCAGTTACAAGTGATTGTGAGGCATCTAACATGGGTTTAGGGGAGCAAACTTAGGTCTCTGCAAGAAAAATACATGCTCATAACCACTGAACCGTGAAGTGGCATGACAGTAGAACAGCCATACCGTTAGTGTTTTCATTAAAATTTCCTGCCTATAACACTTACCTAGGAACGTTTGTTTCCATCTTTTGACTAGATACTGTGGCCACCGCAATTTGTATATGGTTTGAGGAGATGGTTATGTTGAGCTAATAAGCACACAGACGCCCAGGACAGAATTAGGTATCCGTCAGTGGGGAGGGTAGTGTCCTTGGCTTAGAAGAACAAGCTGAGAACCACTGTTTCAGAGGGTGCTAAAGCCCTACTGATGTTTCCTGGCTTCACTTTCAGTTTTATGAATTGCCAATCACTTCCTTCCCTCCCAGGAAACGTGAAGTGATATATTCCCTTTCCCAGGCCACCCAACTGGTGGCTTTCTGTTTTCAAGGTATATTTATTCTCTCTTGCCACCGTATCTCCCTCAGTTTAGATTAGTTCATGCTTCTGGTCATTAGGGAAATTGAAAGTCTCTTACCTAAAGTGGCTCCAATTCCAATATGGAATTATTTTAGCCCTTTTAAATTGAATGTTATTAATGCATTCTTTCTTCAAAGAGAGCTTTAGGGTTCTAATTCTGCAGTGTTTTGCTGTTTGAATTTTATATTAGGAAATTTTTCTTAAGTAAGGCGCAAATTCTAGCTAGATGTCTCAGCTAAGCAGAAAATCCTGCTCGGTTGCCAGCACCCACACAATGGCTCACAACTGTCTGGAACTCTAGTACCAGAGGAGTCAGTGTCCCCCACTGACCTCCTTGGGCCCCAGACACAAACACAGCTATACATTCCACAAATACTTACATACATGGAAAAAAAGATTCAGGAATGGAAGATTCTGTTGTAAAAAGACTGGCAGGCTAGACTTACGCACACAAGACCACATGTTTTCAGCTGTCTGGTAATCATGTGCGGTCAGGACACACCTCACCCTTGGTCATGGTGTGACTTGACAGTGACTGAAAGGTAGCACATGTTGCATCTGCAATGACTAAATTTTTTTTATGAATGCTTAAAAAATGTCTTTAGAAACATACATGAAACACGCTAAATACAATGATGACCATCAGGAAAACCTTTACACACCTACAAAAAAGATAGAAATGAAGTCTTCCTATGAGGCAGTGTTGAATTATTTCTTCTTTTAGCACCTAACACATGGTACTATTTTGAATTTAAAAAAAAACTATATTTAAGCAGTTAGATCTTGAGGAAATCACTGTAAGAATACAAAATCTAAAGTTGCCTATTAACCTCTAAGGCAGCTGGATAATGCTCATGGAGTGATCAGAGCCTGTCACGTTTGAAAGTGGGCATTAGGATCCCATCGAGGCATCTCCCATACATTGCTTATTGCTAACTGGATAGTGTGCTGGAGAGTTATTTCTGTATTTGGAGGTTTAGAATTTATTGTGAAAGCAGAAAATTAGACCAAAATATAGATTAGTCACATTCCTTTCTAATTTTCTAAATGCTGCTTTTGAATCATAGCAGTACTATTAAGCTTTGAAATCAAACTTAGGTGAGCTGTTATGATACCCTCCGCAGTGTAAACTGCTCCATTAATGCTGCAGCGCCCTGTCACACGTTGAGTGTCAAAGAGTGCTCAAGGAAAGAAAGCAGCTGTTCTTTCTGGTCCGTCAGGTGGATATCCTTACTGTGGCCATCTTAGAGAGTGAGTTGTTTACAGTGATAAAGCCCTGAAGTTACCCTGCTTCAGTCTCCTCACATTGATTTAGCTCCATCTGTCATTTCAAGTGTCCAGGGTTAAAAGTAGATGTGGACTGGGGGTGGCTGCTGGGGATACGGTGACCAGTGAAAGGACCGTGTTGTGTGGCGCCTCAGCCTGTGTGGCCATCACCATTTCACCTTCACATTGCTGCTGTCCTCGTATTTATTGTCCACCATTGCCGAATGCACCTTCAACCTTACTTTGTGATGCTTTCTTCTGTTGTCTGCAATATTTAGAAATATTGTCTGGAACAAAACTCATCAAGCCTGCAGCTTTGAATAAACCATCCCCCCAAAGTGAAGGTAGCCTAGCTACACCTAAGAGGCCTGAAGACCCCCCAGATGATTCCTTTGTTCAGTTTCAGACTGTAGGTATTGAAGCTCATCTTAATATTTATAACTTTTATGTCTTAAAATCATTTGAAAACTAGATTATAAAGTTATGTTATGTGTTAATTGCATAGTGTATGTAGAAAATATCACAGTTGATGTTGATTAATATACACAAAATATGGAATTTCTTTTCCTTATTCACATCATTCTTACTGCTCTCCTTGTGGTGGGGCATCACTAACCATGTCATCGCTACGCTGTGTTCTAGCCTTAAACGTACAACTAGTGTAATGAAGCAATACTTCTTTTTGAAAGGAGCCTACAGGATCCTATGGTGGAAACAGAGAGAAAGAATTACTAATGTTGAAAAGAGCTCAGGAAGCAGAGGAAAAGTGGAGGGGTGCACAAGCGCTAATTGAGCAGATTAAAATCGCATTCTCAGAAAAGGAGAAGGAGCTGGAGGGCACAATGGAAACCCTAAGGAGGCAGCAGGAGAGGGAGCTCTTCAGACTGAACCAAGAAAACTACATTCTTCAGGCCAAGGTACCAGACACACTCCTCTGGCTTTCCTTTTTATTTATAACAAGAAAAAAAAATGCTTCCTATTAAACTCCTTGTCATCCTTGGAGCCTGGAGCTTTGCCACATAAAATACAGACTTCGTTCTTGCTTCTCTCATTACAAAAGAGTGAATTGGATCATGGAGAAAAGCAAAACTGGCTCATTTTGATGATCTTCCTGTGTCAGCTTTTCTTTTAAAAACACATCAATGAGTTCATTATGACCCTCAGAGAAGTGGGAGTTTTAGCAAGCCGAGCAGCAGAAGGTGGAGAGGCAAAGTGCGTCACCATGGTATTCCTGAGTCCTTTCTCTTACCAGAAAATCTCTGTGCTGACTAGACGGTAGTCACAGCACTTCCCAGAATGCTCAGTAATAGAGGTTGTTTGGCTCTAAAAATCCTCTTTATCTCCCTCACTTCTTTCTTCATGTCCTCCTGCAAATAAAACAATTTCTCTGTTTTCTTCAAGTTAAGTAGCTTTGAAGAGACAAGCAGAAAACAGAAGTGGCTACAGTTTGGAGAAATATCTGATCCCATCACCGGAGAAAAACTGAAACAAATCCAAAAAGAGATACAAGAGCAAGAGACACTTCTTCAAGGATATCAACAGGTGTGACAGTGCTTCAGCCTATGACAACTCTGGTTTTGCTCCTTTAATTATAAAAATCAGGTATATTAAAATACTGCTGTGCTCACGTGACATGCAGATGCAAGTAAGGCAATCATTGACTGGTGTCCTCCCCCAACACCCACCTTTTCCCCTCCCCTCCCCCTTCCCTCTTGTCCTCTCTTCTGTGCTCTGGGACTCACTGTCTAGTCCAGGTGGGCCTCAAGGTTGTGACCCACCTCCCAAATGCTGGGTGCAGACATGCAGCGTTGTGCCCAGTTGAGCTGCCCGTTTCTTATTAAAGTAAAGTAGCTGAGAGCATCAGTTCTGCATTTAAGTGAGGGCTGGCTAAAGTCTTTAATATCTGCTGTGAAGCCATGTGCAAACCCGCTCACCCTTATGAGTAAGGAGAATAAGACAATAAGGTAATAGTGGAAGTCAAAGTAAAACACTACAGGCCAGCCTCATAACCTGGCACACAGTAGCCAATCAGAAATGTTTGCATGCTATTTTAATAGCCGTGTTCTTTCTAAGTGAGCGTGTTTTCCTTAGCTTTGTACAGCGTTTGTAATAGGTTTTGACTATTATTTTCAGCATTATCAATCTGCACTCAAGTGCTCATGCCCCAAGGATGAACTTTTTAAAATTTAGTATGAGCTATTCGTTTATGGCAGCAAGTATTTCTGATGTGTATAAGCCTGGACAGGTTTAAGACTTAACTTCCTTCTCTGCCTGCCTCACTTTTTGTCCTATTTCTCCTCTTGTGTCATCCACCTTATTAAATTTTCCTTTACAGTCATAGTCTGAGCTCTGAATGTTCCTTACCAACCAGAGAGGACTCAGAGAAAGCATTTCACACTGGTGGCTCTGAATGTTTGCGCAGCACACGCTGCCCTCAGTTTAGTGAGATCCATTCAGAGTCTTCGTCCACTGTTGCACCTTGCCATGCAGAGAGGGATTTTAAAGATTTCACAGACCCTTAAGTATGTCAGCTGTCCCCTCAGAAGACAATGTGCAACCTCTGTGCGTGTTGGTGTGCCATCTGCCAGGCACTAGCCCACACATCCTGAGATAATCCATAGTTTTTGCTACCACCTCAAAACTGCTTAGTTGTCAGCAAATTGTCGATAAAAAGGAGGAATCGTAAGTTAAAACATGCAATCACAGATTCGTGTGTTCCACATGTAACTATCTCACTGTTAGAGGCCAGCCTCCTGGCATCATCCTCTACTTCTGATTTTCCCCTTCTGGTCCAAACCAGAATTGGATAGATAGTCCCACTGCCTTTCTCAGCCCTAGCCCACCACAGAGGTGTTAGGCTGTGTTGACTCTATCTTCACCGTCCCTTTTCCGTTTACACTGATGAAGTTCAGTTTATTACACTGACATTAGACTCTTCACTTTGGGGGAATGTTGCAACTAGCTTTTTCTCAAGTAAACATTTCAAGAAGAGTTGAGTCTAGATAAGTTGCCTTCTAAGATAATAGAAGATGTATGAAAAGGGTTTTAAATTTATAAAATTAAAAACATGAAATATTAAAGACCACTTAAGTGATTTATCTACTAACACTCCATTTTATGTTTTAAGGTACTGCTAATTTTTAAATAAAATTCATGTTTTCTGTTTTTAAAAAGGAAAATGAAAGGTTGTATAATCAAGTAAAAGAGCTCCAGGAACAAAATAAGAAAAACGAAGAGCGGATGTTTAAGGAAAATCAGAATTTACTTAGTGAGTTAGCTTCCTTAAAGTAAGTTTTTTGAAATTTTTCCACTTAAATACACTTAGCTATTTCTGAGCTTTGCTGTTACCATATTAAGAATGTGGGTTTTTTTTTTTTAGAAATTGTAAATATTTTTTTATGTATCTATTTTCTTTTAAACACTGACTTCCAGTTTTATAATTTTTTTTTTTTTTTGAGACGGGGTCTCTCTGTGTAGCCTTGGCTGTCCTGGACTCTCTTTGTAGACCAGGCTGGCCTCGAACTCATAATTCTTACATTACATATTCAGAGGACTTTTCTTTTAGTAAATCATAGTAATGGATAGTTAATTTATACTCCAGTATCCTCAATATATCCATATGTGAGATTAATGTTGCTTTTAAGAAACTGAACATTAAAAAAAAACTGAAAACATAAATCATTCATTCTTCTAAAGTGAAAAGTATAAGCATTTCCCTCAAGTCTACTTCTCTTTAACATATCTGGTGATTTATATAGTTTGAATTCACTAGAATATTATATTAAAAAGAGTACTTTGTTTTAAAATTTTTTTTAATATTTTATTAATTTATTCATATTATATCTCAATTGTTATCCCATCCCTTGTATCCTCCCATTCCTCTCTCCCTCCCATTTTCCCCTTATTCCCCTCCCCTATGACTGTGACTGAGGGGGACCTCCTCCCCCTTTATATGCTCATAGGGTATCGAGTCTCTTCTTGGTGACCTGTTATCTTTCCTCTGAAAAAAAATATTTTTTTATTTTCAAAACCAGAGAACAGATGCACAAAAATCGTTTTCTGTCCCAAGCAGTTGAAAATGCAGAACCTACCCAAGCGCAGAGTTTCACAGATCTTCTAGCCGAATTACGGGCAGCACAGGTAAGTTTAATAAGAATTTTAACTATTATGGTTAATAAAGTTATCATAAACATTTCAGGATGTGTAAAAAAAATCTGTTTTTAATAAAAATATATAATATATTGAATTATATTATTTGAAAATATTAAGAAGCATCTAGGATTAGCATTTAGTATTTATGTGATTTAATGTACAGAAAACCTTGGCAGCTGGTTTAAATGGCCCCTCCTCTACAGGACAGCCTCTCCTCAGGCATTCATCACACGGAGCCATATCAGAGGCATTGCGTTTGGGGCACAAGTAGACTTTATTTCACATAAGGTCCCAGGGCTGAAAAGATGGCCCAGCTGCTGGTAAAGAACATGCACTACTCTTGCCGAAGACCCAAGTTCAGTCCTCAGTACCCACTTCAGGCAGTTCACAGTCACCTCTAACTCCGGTTTCAGGGGATCCAATGCCTCTGCCATCCAAGGGCACCTTCACTCATGTGCACACACGTGTGCATACATGTACGCACACATGCTTATACACATAATTAAAATAATAAAAATAAATATTTTTAAAAAGCAAATTCTTCATTGTAGTACATACACCATATGCTAAAATAGGAAAACAGTATGGAGGTACAGTTACCTTTAAGTTAGTAACCTTTTTGTTTGTTAGTTGGCTTTTTTCTTTGTTATTTCTTTACATGCTGGTTGCTGATGTCCCTCCCTCTTCCCTTCCCTTCCCAGTCCTTCCCTCTCACCTTCCCTTCCCCCACAATCCACTCTTCTTTGCAGTAAGACTAGGCTCATCTTCTCCTATTGAGGCTAGATGAGGCAGCACAGTTAGGAGAAAGGGATCCAAACACAAGCAGCAGAGGCAGCCCCCGCTCCCGTTATAGGAATCCCACATGAAGAGTAGCTGCATAACTGCTGCAAATGCGGAGAGGACCTAGGTCCATCCCTTGCATGCTCTCTGGTTGGCGGCTCAGTCTCTGTGAGCCCCCATCGGCCCAGGTTAGTTGATTCTGTAGGTTTTCTTGACCCCCTCTCACTCCTTCAATCCTTCCTCCCCTCTTGCACAGGGTTCCCCAACCTCCAACTAATGTTTGGCTTTGAGTCTCTGCATACGTTTCCATCAGTTGCTGGGGGAAGGCTCCCTGATGGCAGTTATGCTAGGCTCCTGCCTGCAAGGATAGCAGAATAGCATTAATAGTATCAGGGGTGAGCGTCCTCTCACGGCATGAGTCTCAAACTGGACCAGTCATCGACTGGCCCGTCCCTCAGAATTCTTCTCCATCTTTCACCCCTACACATCTGGTAGGTTGGACAAATTGTGGGTCTGAGGTTTTGTGTCCGGGTTGGTGCCCCAGTCCCTCCATTGGCAGTCTTGCCTCGTTGCAGGAGATGGACAGTTCAGGCTCCGTATCCCACATTGCTAGGAGTCTCAGCTAAGGTCACCTCGTAGATTTTTAGGAGTTTCCATTGTCCTAGTTTCTAGCTCATCCCAGAGGTGCACCCATCCCCCATCCAGTTGTCCATCCTCCTAACACCTGATCACTCCTGTTCCCATCCACACGCCCCACACTCCACACCCCAGTCTGCACCCTCCATCCACGCTCCCGTGTCTGTTCTATTTCCCCTTCTCAGTGTGATTCGGCCATCCCCTTGTGCCTTGTTACCTAACTTCTTTAGGTCTGTGGATTGTAGCATGGTTACCCTGTACTTTCTCAGCAATGTCCACTTATAAGTGAAGACATACCATATTTGTCTTTCTGGGCCTTGGTTATTTCACTTATTATGATCTTTTCTAGTTCCATTCATTTGCCTGCAAATTTCATGATGTCATTGTTTTTAAGGCTGAGTAATACTCCATTGTGTAAATGTGCCACAATGTCTTTATCCGTTCTTTGGTTGAGAAACATCTGGGTTGTTTCCAGTTTCTGGCTGTTACGAATAAAGCTCCTATGGACATAGATGAGCAAGTGTCCTTATTGTGTGGTGGAGCATCTTTTGGATATATTCTCAGGAGTGGTATGGCTGTGTCTTGAGGTAGCACTATTCCCAGTTTTCTGAGAAACTGCCAAATTGATTTCCAAAGCAGTCATACAAGTTTGCACTACTACCAGCAATGGAGACGTGTTCCACTTGCTCCTCATCCTCGCCATCATGAGCTGCCATTTTGAGTTTTTGATCTTAGCCATTCTGATGGGTGCAAAATAGAATTCCAAAGTTGTTTTGATTTGCATTTCCCTAGAGGCTAAGGATGTTGAACATTTTGTGTAAGAGCTTCTCAGCCATTACAGATTCCTCTGTCAAGAATTCTGTTTATATCTATACCCCTCCTTTTGGGGGGCTGAGAGAAGTTTTGGGGTTTGGAGTTTTAGGGGGCGTTGTTTGTTTGTTTGTTTGTTTGTTTGTTTGTTTTAAGACAGGATTTCTCTTGTGTTAACTTTGGCTGTCCTGGACTCACTTTGTAGACCAGGCTGGCCTCGAGCTCACAGCAATCTGCCTGCCTCTGCCTCCTGAGTGCTGGGATTAAAAGCGTGCGCCACCACGCCCGGCTGTACCCCATTTTTTAGTTGGTTTATTTGTTAATGTCTTGTTTCTTGAATTCTTTATATATTTTGGATATCAGCCCTCTGTCAGCTGTGGAGTTGGTGAAAAACTTTTCCAATTCTCTAGGCTGCTGTTTTGTCCTTTTGATGGTTTCCTTTGTCCTACAGAAGCTTTTCAGATTCATGGGGGTTTGCAGACCTGAGCAGTGGGCAAAGCCCAAGTGTTGACAGTAGTGTGGAGGTCAGGGGGCTTGGGGGATTTGCTTAGTTTTTTAAGTTATTCGTATGTGCGTGAGTGCTTGGTCTGGGTGTATGTCTACGTGCTACACATATGCCTGGTGCCTCTGGAGGCCAGAAGCCATCAGCTCCAGCGGAACTAGAGTTACACGTAGTTGTGAGCTACCCTGTGAGTGCTGGGACTTAAGCCTAGGTCCTCTGGGAGAGCAACAAGTGAGCCATCTCTTCAGTCCCTAAGTTTTATTTTAACGTCCAACCTTTTTACGTAATTATGATACAAGAGTTATCAAAATAAGCCAGGCATGCTGACACATAACCTTAATCTCAGCAACTGGAAGGCAGAGGCAGGTGGGTTGCTATGAGTTGGAGACCAACCTGATCTACCCAGCGAATTCCAGGTCAGCCAGGCTTACTTACATATAAGAACCTGTCTTTAAAAAAAAAAAAAAAAAGTCGTCAAAAAATAAGATTAGAATTCTCCTTTTAGGTTAATAGGTAATGGGTCAGGTATGATGAGTGCTGAGGAGAAAGCTTGCGATTTCAGGGAAAGTGGTCAGGCACCATCTTCCTGGGTCTTCTTTTGAGCTGTTGTGAAATGAAGCGCAAGCTGGCGAGCTGTCTGGCAGAAGGATGTGCAGAGCCTTGAAGTAGGAGTGCTCTAGGCGTGGGGCATTCAGAGAACAGCAAAGAGGCATCTTGGCTGAAGTGGAACAGGAGGTTTCTAGTAGTGTGCTCGGTCCCAGTCATGGCCGAGTTATGACACTGAAAGTCAGCGTTAAGGATTTGAGGTTCACCCTAAGAGAAGAACCACCAGAGGGCTCGGCTGGAGGAGTGGGGCTAATGCCGCTAGCTGCTATGAGAACAGGACGCAGGGCCGAGAGGGAGCGATACTAACTTAGATATGAAGCTATCGGAGCAGCCCAGGCACAGGGGTTACTGACCATCGGTGCATCAGAAAAAGAACACGTTAGGATGACAGTGGGATCTCCAATGGGATGCTGGCAAGACTGGAGCCAGTACTAGAGATGTGGTTCAGGAGTAGAGCACCCTCTGTCCCTTTAAGATAAAATGTGACCTGAAATTTAGGAAATGTTTGTGACAGGACTTTTGGTGGGCTGTGTGAAGGAGAGAATACCCCATGATTTATTTATTGGTTTGGAAGTTACCTACTTTTATGTTCCTTCAAATGTCAAGAAAGAGAAAAGCCATCTGATGGAAGACGTCAAAAGACTGAAGCAAGACAAACAAGCTCTTGAAGTGGACCTGGAGAAAATGAGGAAAGAGAGGGACCAAGCCAAAGATCAGATCGCTTATGCCACAGGTAAGCGCAGCCGAGACCCTGTCCGTTCTGTTCTAACCATGAGTTCAAGTAATAGAAACAAAATGGTATCATTAAAATACTTGCCCTGTAAATAACTTGTAATGCTTGCAACATTTTTAAACTAGCGATAAAATGGTGTATACTTCTTATTTTTAACAAGAATTGCAACATCAAAAGAAAATTGGACATGAATTGAGTTCGTAGCTTTGTGTTGAGTCATTTAGAGGACTGTTGTCTCAGCCTGGCTGAGAGCTTCCTGAGCAGCAGAAACAAACATGCCCTGAAGTACTTGCCGTGTGAACACAACACTGTATTATTTTCTAGAAAATTAGAAGAAATACGGCATAGTACCGACCAGGAAAAATTCCAGAAGAAAGAATGACTGAACAGAACTTAATGGGGTGGGGGCGTACAAACAAACACAAGAGTGTTGCAGGAGCGTGGAGTTTGAGCCGGGCCCTGGCAGTGAGATCTGGAAGTAAAGGAGTGGAGGGAGGCTCGGCCGTGCTGTCAGCAGATTGCTGGGTGGATGGTGGGGCAGCAGAGCACAGGCTGGCAAGGGCAGAGACGGCAGTGTTCTATCGACTGTACCTTCAGCTTCCCCATATGCTGTGCAGAGAGCCCATTCCTAAGTGCTTCTGCGGAAATGGGTCATTTCTTATCCCTAAAGTACAAGAGGAAAGGCTATCTTTAAAACCTATTTTTAAAAGTTCAAAATCCTTTTTCATGTAAATTTGTTGTAATACCTAAAATAATACACTTGGAAATGTATGCCATATATATTTTTAACTATAGACATTCCTTATTTTTATTATAAGGAATCGATTCTTTCTCCCTGAAAAGAACTTGACTTTAATAATAAGTCAGTGGGAGACACTTGTGGATAGCTGTCCTCCTATGAAGTAGAGTTACGTTATGAGCACAATCTCTTGTCTCTATTACTAAAAGATTCGACCAGACACTGATCTGTACATCATTTGTTTATGCGCCTTGTTTCCTCATAAGGCTTTCACTAGATAGACGTTGTTTTTTGTTTAAATAATTAGAATTTTGTTATTTCCATTTTTTTTAAATACTGTGATGTTACTGAGTTATTTTATGGTGTAGGTGAAAAATTGTATGAAATAAAGATTTTAGAAGAAACACATAAGCAAGAGGTCAGTCGCCTACAAAAGCGGTTACAGTGGTATGCCGAAAATCAGGAGCTTCTGGATAAAGACGCAGCCCGGCTCAGGGAGGCCACTGAGGAAAGCGAGAAGCTGAAGGCGCAGGTACGTCTGTACGTGAGCGTGCTTGCAGTATAGTACTGCGCCTGTACAGCATCCTGTTCCTCCTCCCTCGCTGCCTGTGTGCGTGTCTCCTGTGCTGGAGCTGAAGCCAGGGCCTTGAACTCGCTCTGCCGTTGCTATCTCCAGCTCCAAACCCCTTACTCCTAGCATCTGTATTTATAGCTAGTTTGGGTTTGCTTTGAGTTTTGAGTTTGAGACTAGTCTTGTCACAGAGTATAGGTACCATATGGCCTGACCCGCAGGGCCTGCCTCAGCACCCGCTGCGTGCCACTCAGTGAGTTGACTCCTTCTGGCCACACAGCCGCTCCAGGCTCATTTCGCTCGCTCCTCGGTGTCCTTGATTTTTCACATTCCACTTTCCCTCTTCCTCAGCTGAAGTTTCCACTCTTAGAAACACCCCTCCCGCACCCCTGCCCTTTTCTTTTTCTCTGTTCCTTTCACATACCTTTCTGTACCTGAGCTCCGTCCCTTGCTCACTCTCTTGGTTAGCTTATCAACCATCTCTTTCTACAAGTTCCAGGACCCGGCTTCTCTTGTTTGCCTGCGTCCCCTGCAGCCAGTGCTGTACCTCAAGGACACTTGGGAAAATGGAACAGCCCAATCAGTGTCTGTTATGGAGTTAATCAGTGAACTAACATTATCTCCCCACCTTCGATGCTTTTCTATTGTGTAAATACACGTCTTGTCTTGCTACATTTTTCCTTTGTGGACAGATTGAAAAACTGAAAACTGAGTGTGGGAGCCCAGCTACTCAGCAGAAGTTACGCTCAAAGGAGAGGGCTCTTGATGCCAAAAGAATTCAGGATCTCGAGCGGCAGGTAGGCATTACAGATGAGTTTGTGTTGAAGCACTTTTAATGTATACAGAGTGTTTTGTGTCAGGATTTCCCACAAGACATAATTATTTGTGAAATCCTTACAAAGTGTGCAGGAGGTTGCATAACCCAGGGCTCACACGTGCAGAGTGCTGGACTGATGCTCTCAGTCGGAGGATGGAGACCTACTGAGGAGAGAGCCTTTTGCCTTCCAGCACTAGTACACATCTAGGAAGACAGAGGCAGAAATTTGAAGCATTGGTATTTTTAGTTCTTGGGAGGCTGAGGCGGCAGGATCACTAGATGCCAGGAATTCAGGGGAAACTGAGGACACATAACAGAATCCTTTCTCCTTTGTGTAGAAGAGAGTTAGCCCATATCCTGACTCTCCCCTCTCCCCATGCCAAAAAGAAAATAGGTGGGGGTACAGGAAGATGGTAGAATTGGGAATATGTTGCTAATACTTAGGAACAATGCACACACCCTGCATGAAGAGCATCCAGTTTCCAGTCCCCAGCCATCAGGCCGAGCCTTGCCATGCTGCCATCACAGTATTCACTTCATGGTCGGGGCAGCAGCGAGACGATTAAACTCTTACTGTGAAGCTTCTAAGATAAACAATTTCCTCTTGAAGTAGTTTTCGATAAATACAGACAATTTTCCTTCTATTTTTAAAACATTCTGTGTAGCATCTATATTCATAGCTAACTACTAAAGCACAGTTTTCCAGCCTTCGATGAGGGAGCAGGACATGTGTAATCACCTTCTGGTTCTTAAACAGACAACTATTATTTCATCACAAACCCCAGCCTGTGAGGTCACCACAGAGCTCAGTGGTTTTATGAGGGGGGAAACTAAAAACTCAACTTTGTTACTGTCACAGGACCTTCTCTGGTACTAAGAGGTATGACTTGGTGATCTGGTTGAAGAGGTAGAGCTGTTTTACAGTGAGTGTGGTACAGGCTTGCGCCCTGATTGTCTTCAGGGTTTAAGGTTTATGTTGACAAGTGTAGAAAGCCGCTTCCAGGACAGTGAGGGGACAGAGACAAAGGGAGAGATGGCTCTGTGGTTCAGCACTGACTGCTTTTGCACAGGACTCAGGTTCGGTTTCCAGTACCCACGTGGCAGCTCTTGACAGAAGACACAATGCCTTCTGCTGGCCCCATGGGCAGTGCATGCATGCAGTGCTCAAACAAAACACCCAGACTCGTAATTTTTTCCTTTAAAGGGTAGTGTTAAGTGTCTGGCAGGGAGGGCCTGATGTCCTAGACAGGCAGGTGCTTAGCAAGCTCTGTGTCTGTGTGTATCAGTACGGTCTCAGCCAGCATGTATTAGGAGTGCTGTCACATGGCGGGGCCAGTGGGGAAAAACAAGAGCGCTCTACTCCACACTGGCTATGACAAATAGAATAGGAAAGCTTTGAGCGTGCTTTGAGCAGCTGTAAGATGATCTCTGCCATTTGAGCAGGCTGGTTAGATGCTAGAGGATGATCTTTAGAAATGACTGCACTCCTGTGCCTCTGATTCAGCATAGAGATAGGCTGTTAACACCCTTGACATGAGTGCCGTAGCATAATCTAAGGTTAGATATTAAACTGCTTCAGCGTGGCGTAGCATAATCTAATGTTAGATATTAAACTGCTTCAGCATGGCGTATATTTGTGTACACACACACACACACACTTGGTCTTCCTTGAGACAGGGTTTCACTGTGTAGCCTTGGCTATCCTGGACTCACTTTGTAGACCAGGCTGGCCTCGAACTCACAGCGATCCACCTGCCTCTGCCTCCCTGAGTGCTGGGATTACAAGCGTGCACCACCACACCCAGCTCAATGTATATACGTTTAACCCATCTTCCATAGGTTAAAGAAATGGAAGGGATTCTAAAGAGAAGGTACCCCAACTCCTTACCTGCTTTGATACTGGCTGCCTCAGCAGCTGGTGGTGATTCAGTAGATAGAAACACAGTGGAGTTTATGGAAAGAAGGATAAAAAAGCTAGAAGCTGATCTGGAGGGCAAAGATGAAGAAGCAAAGAAGAGCCTTCGCACCATGGAACAGCAGTTTCAGAAGATGAAGGTATGTGTAGGTGGTTTCCAGCCCTCACAGTAGCAGACCGCTCTGAGCACCTTTGTCTGCCAGTGTGATTCCATATAAGAAGGGTCTAGGTCCGGCGTGCCTTCCTGAGCTACACCAGCAGCTCTTCTCTGTTTCAGACAGAGCAGTCAGGCACAAGATATCTTTGTGCACCCCTGTCGGTATTAGAGTCAGAGGAAAAGTAGATGTAAACACCTCTGCACGTATGTTCCGAAGCAAAGGAGAGAAAGCACTGTCATTGTTGAAGTGTCCCCTGAAGCTCATCTAGTCAGGGGTGTGGGTCAGGGAGGAGACAAAGCAGAGGCACCCGCCCTGAAGGTGGGACAGGCTACTGAAGAGCATCCTTGCCTGGGGATTCCTTTCTTCCTGCATTTTCCATTCTTCTGTGGAACAAAAATGAATAAAAATGTAAGTACCAAAACAGACCAAGGATGGACCAGGACTGGCACATCAGCTGCCCCCTTCCCCTGCAGCCTGGCTTGGCGAAGGCAGGTTTGCTGCAGTGTGTGGGCGCCAGTCTTCAAATTGCTTTAGGGCCACTCTGCGAGCCTGCTGCACCCGGCTCTGGTTAGTGCCTTCTTGTTTTGTTTTGTTTTGTTTTGTTTTTTTAGCATTCACTCTAGCTCCATCAGGTTCTTCTTGTCCCAGCTGTTATCTCTGTATTCTATATGCCCCCATGTGGTGGTTCTGGGGTTAGATTCAGGGCTTTGTGTGTACTAGTCAGGTCCTCTGCCACTGAGCCACAGCCCAGCCACCATGCACTTCCATGTATATCAATACCTCTTGAGCAACTTCTGTGGGATTACATGAAATATCCAAACTAATGTTTTAATCAATCAACCACTAATTATTAGTACAAGAGAATTAAGTGTCATCCTACCATACATACCTAAGTATATATGGCACAAGCACTCAACTAAATAATTACTGTTAAAGTTCACTGAACAGCTAGAGACTCAAAGTATGAACGCTAGCCGATGGCCCTGTGTCTGTGTGTGTACTTCCCTTACCTTACAGTTCCCCTAGCCCATCCACCCCGCCCTTCCTCACACTGCCTTCCGCTTCCTCCTTTCAGTTTTTGCTTTCAATAGACAGAAACATTCGGAAACCTCTGTGCACCCTGCTCCTAGATGCTCTGTATCTATCTGCTTACCCCATATTTTCCTCATCCATCGAGACCAAATGCAGGGGTGCTGACTCCATGCAGGCTTCCCACCTTCCTCAGGTCTCCAGCAGTCTGCGCTGCCTCAGCGCCTGACCTATGTCTTCACTGCACGTGTCGTAGGACATGGCAGATGCCGTGTTACTCTTCCCCCCTCACAGCTGCACATGATTAGAACCAACCCAGTGCCTGGTATGACGCTGTAGCTCAGTAAATATCCATAAATGAGCAGACATAAGTACCTGACACCAAGTAGAATAAACTGTTATATTTCCTTTTGCTCTAAAGGTCCAGTATAAAAAAATCTATGCTGTTGCACTCCCTGTTTTGAAGATGTATTGTTCTCAGGAGGTAGAAGCAGGCATATCACAAGTTCAAGTCCAACAAGACCCTCTTTAAAAAAAACACACACAAAATGAAACAAACAGAAAATGTTCTGTTTCTCAAACACTTGAATGGCTCCACTTGCTTTACCTGTTTATCTTCAGAGTGTGACAGCTTGCATGGAACTGCATCATAGGCTAATATTAATAACTACTTTAACATTGATAAAGTATCAATACTATTACTTTAGTAAGCCTCGGTTATTTTTTTTTTTCTTTTTGAGACAGAGTCTCATGTATCTCAGGCTGGCCTTGAGCTCACTGTGAAGCCCGAACAGATCTTACACTCCGGAGCCTCCTGCCTTCACCTTTCAAGTTCTGAGGTTGCAGGCATGTTCCAGTATGCCCATCTCTTAAACTTATTTTAAGCTTTAAAACATTTGAGGGCTTTATAAGCACACGTGTCATCTAATATATATGAATCAGTTTTTAAGTGACAATGCTACACCCGCCAGTGAATACATCTGATTTCCAAAAGAAGTTGAAGATGTAAGATTGCATGAGTGTTTGGACAGGCTCACGAACGCAGTACAGAGCAGGGCTTTGGTAAGTAAAGACGCGTTTAACAGGGTTCTGATAGGATCTGGGTTCTTTCCTCAGATTCAGTACGAACAACGGCTAGAGGAGCAGGAGCAGCTGCTCGCCCGCGGGCGGAAGGAAGCGCCACAGAAGCAGCACGGCAGCTCGGCCAGGCTTCAGGCCCTCGAGACAGAACTTGGGGACGTAAAGGAAGCCCATGAGACCACTGTAAGAAAGCTGGAAGCCGAGATAGACGCTCTCAAACGTCAGAATGCCGAGCTGGAACACAAGGAGAGTGGCAAAGAGGATCGGGACCTGCAGTCTATAGAGCTGCAGGTAGAGCAGGCGCACGCCAAAGCAAAGCTGGCAAGACTCAACGAAGAGCTGGCAGCGAAGACGAGAGAGATCCAGGACCTTACAAAAACTGTGGAGCGGCTCCAGAAGGAGAGGAGAAACATGCTGTCTCGGCAGAGCTCCAGGAGCAGAGAGGAGACGTCGGCCAAAAGGCTGAAGAAAGAAGCTCTGCACCCAAACAGAGCAAACGCAGACTCCTTCCCTGGGACCCTG
This sequence comes from Acomys minous, assembly GCF_964271855.1. Lineage (NCBI taxonomy): Eukaryota > Metazoa > Chordata > Mammalia > Rodentia > Muridae > Acomys > Acomys minous. The sequence continues at coordinate 34,144,304 of NC_140495.1, forward strand.
GATGCCAAACTGTACCGCCCAGACACCTTCACAGATTCCCATATTTCAGAGGTTTTACAAGAAAACTACAGATTGAGGAATGAGCTAGAGGCGTTGATTTTAGAGAGAAATAAGCTGAAGGCGGAATCTGAAGCAACAATACACCACCTTGAAAACTCCATGAAAAGGTAAAAGGTGAATTGTTTATAAATTTGTGTTATAAACACAAAAAGGGTTTTTTAAATCACGAGGCATATTTTCACTATAATAGCTTCACCTTGAAACATAGTCATAACTATTAGAGTACTTGCCTAGTGTATGCGGAACCCTGACGTTGATCCCCAACACCACAGAAACAGTATGTGAGGCGTCTGTGTCATCCTCGCAGTCAGGCACATGATAGGGCAGATCCAAAGTCTGTGTAGCAGGACTGTGAAGCAGGGTAAAGGCCAGGTTGGGATACGTGAGACTCGTCTTAAAAAACAATTTATATTCACATTTATTATAGTGTGTGTGTGGTAGTATGTGAAGAGAGGATTTTCAGTGTAGCAGCCTTGACTTGATGAAACACCAGGTTCTAATGAACTGAACCCTCCATGCCGATCCATGCTCATGGGGTGACCAGCAAGCTTCCTCCCTGTTGACGCATATGTTGGTTCTCCCCTCAGCTCCTGTCCCTGCCCATGATAGCTGTTAATCCCATCAGCAGCCAGCCAGTCCTTCCCTGCTGAGTTCACTGTCTGTAGGATACTGCCTATCAATGTTCCCATCCACACTACTGCCGTCTCTGTCCTACACAGTACATCATACTTTATTTCTCTCCCAATCATCTTGCTTTTCAAAAATAATAGGACTCTTTAAAAGTGGCCTCACAGTCATCTAGGCACTGTGTCCTCTCAGTAACTCCTATTCCTTCAGTGCCAATACTAAGTTCCTCTGCCCTGCTGCTCACGTCCCACAGCCATTCTCACGTTAATCTCTGTGCCTAACTTGCCGTGTCCTCTGTCTCTTGTTCCGCTCAGTTTGAAGCTCTGCTTCCTCCACAGAATGTTTCCTGGCACATCTCAGAACATTGCTTGTTCCACCCACAGCCCCTACATAAGCGTTTAATTGTCAGCAGCCTTGTCTCTCCAGAGACCCGATCGCAGAGCACACTGCTTGTGCCTGCCTCCAACTACCTGCCTCACTCAGGCAGGCGGAGCAGGGAGAGCCCACCCACGAGGCATAGTGATTGGCTGACAGTTCTGGCAACTAAGTCACTATGGCAGCCACATACTGAAACCAGTTTCTCCAGTTCTGAGTCTAGTTGTTCAAAGGGAGGAAAATGGCATTCTTTCCTAGAAATAATTTGAAATTCCGGTTTGCTGTTTAAAATTAAAAATAAAAAGAAACCCTAATTTATTATGATTTATTCAGATTACATACCAGTTGTTATCCCCTTGCTTGTATCTTCCCGTTCCCACCCTCCTTCCGTCTGCCCTAGACCTCTCACAGAAGGGGACCTCCTCCCCCACCATATGACCACAGCCTATCAGGTCTCACCCAGACAGCCTGCATCCTCTTCCTCTGTGTGCGCGCTGGGCCTCCCCACCAAGGGGAAGTGATCAAATGGACGACACCAGAGTTCACAGCAGAGGCAGTCCCTGCTCCCCCAACAGCCGTGGAGAATGAGCTGTCCATTGGCTAGATCTGAACAAGAGGTCTAGGTTTACTGCATGTATTGTCCATGGTTGCTACAACAGTTTGTTCAGGCCCCCCTGGTCCAGATCTGGTCTCTTTGTGGGGCTTCTGGACCCTCTGGGTCCTTCCATCCCCCCATTCTTCCATACCTCTCTCAGTGCTCCACCCTGAGTCCAACAAGGAGTCCCAGCATCTGTCCTGAACCGCCACTGGGTGGAGTCTCTTCAGAGGACATCTATGCTGGGTTGATATTCACTTATAAGTGAGTATATGCCATGTGTGTCTTTCTGAGTGCAGGTTACCTCACTCAGGGTGATCATTTGTAGTTCTATCCATTTGCCTGCAAATTTCAAGATTTCTTTGTTTTTAATAGCTGAGTAGTATTCCATTGTGTAAATGGACCAATGTGTAAATGTTTCTTTATCTGTTCTTGGGTTGAGGGACATTTATGTTGTTTCCAAATTCTGGCTATTATGAAAAAGGCTGCATAGTTGAGCAAATGTCCTTGTTGTATGGTGAAACATCTTTCGGGTATATGCCCAGGAGCGGTATAGCTGGGTCCTGAGGTAGCACTATTCCCAATTTTCTGAGAAAGCACTTGATTGAGTTCCAAAGTGGTTGTACAAGTTTTCACTGCCACCAAGGGTGTTCCCTTTTCTCCACATCCCTGTATGCCCTGTCACTTGAGTTTTTGATCTTAGCTATTCTGACAGGTGTAAGATGGAATGTCAGAGTCGCTTTTATTTGTGTTTCCCTGATGACTAAGGATGTTGACTAAGTTTGTTTAAGTGTTTCTCAGCCATTTGATATTCTTCTGTTGAGAATTCTCTGTTTTGCCCTGTACCCTGTTTTTTTAATAGGGTTATTTGGTTTGGTATTGTTTGATTTCTTATTTTTTATATATTTTGGATATTCGCCCTTTGTTAGATATAGGGTTGGTGAAGATCTTCTCCCAGGCTGTAGACTGTCATTTTGTTCTGTTGACATTGCCCTTTGCCTTACAGAAGCTTTTCAGTTTCATAGGTCTCATTTATTAGCTGTTGATCTTAGAGCCTGAGCTATTGTTCTGTTCAGGACGTCATTTCCTGCGCCAGTGAGATCAAGGTTCTTCCTGACTTTTTCTTCTAACAGATGTAGTGTGTCAGGTTTTCTGCTGAGGTCTTTAATCCACTTAGACTTTAGTTTCATGCAGGGTGATAAATATGGATCCATTTGCATTTTTCTACATGTAGACATCCAGTTAGACCAGCACCATTTTGTTGAAGATGCTATCTTTTTCCCATTGTACGGATTTGGCTTATTTGTCAAAAATCAAGTATCCATAAGTGTGTGTGTGTGTTTTCTGGGTCTTTAATTCTAATCCATTGATCAGCCAGCTTATTTCTATGTCAGTACCATGCTATTTTTATTACTGTTGCTCTGTAGTGCAGCTTGAGATCAGGGATGGAGATTCCTCCAGAAGATCTTTTATTATACAGGATTGTTTTAGCTGTTCTGGGTTTTCAACTTCATATGTTTAACATCTCTTTTAGTAAAACTTTGTTATAGAAAGTTTTTGCTAGTGCTATTAGTCTGTTTCTCTGACCTGAAGAGTCTTCCTTGGCCCAGATTGAGGCTGGCCTTTACTATAACTGAGTTACATTGTGAGTAATTTGGTTTCAGTCCTTTTCCTAGAATGCTAACTACACTGCTTCCTTGGAGAAGTAGCAAATAAGCAATTGATGCCTGTGTGTCATTAGTAAATTGCCGTTTTAGTTCTTAGCAGTACCATGTATTTAACTGCCTAGGGCGCACATACTTTGCCACAGAGACAAAGGAATTATCACATATATAACCCAAAATAAGTAAATAATTCTGTGTCTGAGAATTACAACAAAATTATTGTATTCTCACAACATGCCGCTATCCATGTAGTCATTTGTAGGTCCAAATATTGGTGAGCTTCCAGTTGAGGATTTTAAAGGGAACTGCTGTGGTTATCGAAATAAGAACCCAGAGAGAAATCTTGAGTGTTCCTTAAATCTGAGTATGCCTTAAAGACGGAATAACTAAACATCTGCCTGAAAGTCAGGCAGGTGAACTGGAACCTAGGAGTCCCTTGGAGAATATAGCTTCAGATAGAAGGGAAAAGCCCACATTGTAACTCCAGTTGGATTTGACTTGATCTCGGGCTGAACAGTCCACAGACCTGCACCCTCGGGGTGGCCTCTGTGCTTCTCTTTTCCTAAGCCCACTCCTCTCACAAAATCGAGAAGATGCTAGCCCGTGAGTGATTGGAGAAGCTGGGAGCTTCTGTGAACACACCTGCTGTGCAGCTAGCAGCAGCTCCCCACTGCCGCTGCTTTTCTAGGCTTTGGCAACTGTCTGGGCTGCTACTGAGCTACAGCAGTGAGAGTCACTTCACATGCTGTCTTATGTTTGTTCCATAGGGTCAAGGACGACACTGCAGAACACATTGCATCTCTCAAAGCATCTCATCAGAGGGAAATAGAGAAACTCCTTTGCCAAAACGCAGTAGAAAATTCCTCCTCCAAACTAGCTGAGCTGAATCGCAAAATCACAACTCAAGAGGTACTGGTCTTTCTAAGACTTAACAGGGTATTTTTAAGACTATTGACAGAAGATAATTTAACCTGGAAATGTTTTAACCTCATATTTTTTCAAATGAAAAATAATTATTGACTTAATTTTCACACATACAGAGAGGATACTATTACTATATACTTAATATTTTACCTTAAAATTAGGCCCTATAAATAAGTGTTTTTACAGATTCTCCCTACACTTCTCAGGTCTTCCTCTATATAGGTTGTCACAGGTGGCTGAGGTATATGTCTAGCTGACAAGGACCTTATCACTTGAGCTTGCATGTTGACCAACCTCTCTCCACCCAAGTCCCAAATGACAGGTGGTTCTCCTCATTCTTCCTGCTCATTCCCTTTCATGGAGCAGATAGTGGCTCCAGTCAGTGAGGCGTTAGGGAGAAGGCAATGGGCAGACACACAGCACCAGCCCATGGGAAGTACAGCCTTCCAACAGCTGAGCCGGGCATGCTGACAACTCAGCACTTCCTTCCATCACTGTCCTTCTTGGATAACAGGTACATGTACTTCGAATATCTGAAAAATGGCTGCCATTTTCAGCACTGTTAGGATAAAAATAGAACTTTTATTTACAACATAGTTTAAAGCAGTGTAGATGCGGGGAAACATAAGCAGTGGTGAATGAAGAAGCTAAGTGTTTATTTTGCTCTTCATCCTTCCTAAAAGGTTTTTATTTTCATAAGACAAGCTTGAGAGGCTTCAAGAAGTTCCTGCCTGCTGACCATCTCTCCCACCTGTACCCACTTCCTACCATTAAAAAAAAAAATCCAAGCCGGGCGTAGTGGCACACGCCTTTAATCCCAGCACTCAGGAGGCAGAGGCAGGCAGATCGCTTTGAGTTCAAGGCCAGTCTGGTCTACAAGACAGCCAGTTCTACATAGAAAAACTCTGTCTCAAAAAACAAACAAATCTTTCACTGGGGAACTTTAGATAGGGACAGGTTACAAAGGGGTTTTTGTTTGTTCGTTTTTTGTCTTTTTTCCCCCCTAGGAGGAAACCAAGGGGTTTATTTCACTCATAGGTCTAAATAACAGTTCATCATCAAAAACAGGGAAAGAACCTGGAGGCAAAAGCTGATGCAGAGGCCATGGAGGGGTGCTGCTCACTGGCTTGCCCACATGGCTTGCTCAGCCTGCTATTCTATAGAACCCAGGACCAGCAGCCCCGAAGTAGCACTGCTCACAATGGGCGGGACCCTCCTACATCAATCACTAAGTAAGAAAATGCCCCACAGGCTTGCCTACAGCCAGCCCTATGGAAACACTTTCTCAGCTGAGGCTCTCTCCCTCTGATGACTCTAGCTTTTGTCAGCTTGACATAAAAGTAGCCAGCACTACTGACCCCTTGTCAACTTGGCACACAAACACATGAATTTTCAATTAGAAGCTTTTCTTTCTCATTTATCCCCAAGATGGCACATTAATATTAATATCATAATAGAAAACATAAATAACCTTACAAATCCAAACACTTTAAAAGTCTAGTCTCTGAAACACCAACCAAGGACCATGTATGGACTAAGTTATTTTTAAACCATTGTAAATTATCAGATGCAAAAATGCTCTTACACCTTTTGAGAAGGGCCCTGTTACGCAGAGGTGCATGTTGAAGCACTTAGAGGTTGGAAGTCAGGACAGTTCTCATGATGTAGTGAGAAGTATTTTAAATGCTTTCCTGAAGTGTTTTTCAAAGTAGCACTTGAGGTGGTCCTGCGGCTCCTCTCCAGGTGTCAGCAGGCAGCAGGCACTGCACCACAGTGATTCACAGAGGAGTCTGGGACACTGAGGGCAGGGTTCTAATGCCGCAGTAACACATAGCGCATTGTCCTGAGATGATAAACGTAATAATGCAAGTTCGAGAGTTCCATATGCTCATTCTAACAGTGATGTGTCATGTCACAAAGAAGAGAGTGGGCCTTCCACATGTTCTTAGCACGTCTGATGGAAATCTGTTTATGGATTCTAAACTCCTTTATCTAAAATTAGGAACTTGATGTTTTTAGTTCACAGGTATTATAACTCATTTTTTAGTTAGTTATCTTTCAATTAAGAAAAAAAACTAACATCCTACTTAATCACAAAGTATGAGGACAATCGTGTCCATTTCCAAAGCTTACACTGGACACAGGTTTACCTCTAAAGGCTTTTTTTCAGCCCTGGGTTGGCTTGCTTATATCATCTACATCGTATTCAAGGAGGAGCCTTATTAGCGAAATAATTTCTCCGACCTCGCTCAGTGTCCAGGATCAGATGCGGTCAAGTGCGTTGGGGGTTGTGTGACTGTAGACTAACCCTGTTTGCCATAATTCTCTAGGTACTTATACAACATTATCAAGGTCAAGTTAATGAGCTGCAGACTAAACAGGAGTCCCTTGCAGTTTCTCAAGTTCGAGAAGAAATCCTACAGAAACAGGTAAGAAATAACCAAAATCCTGTACTAGATAAGTTTTCTTGGGAATTTCAATTATGCTTATATGTAGTTTTTTTTTTTTTCAAACAGATGCACACACACAGACCTAGAAGTCTCTGTCACATACAGAAAAATCATTAGTAACTTAATGTAAAGTCTGCTTTCTAAAATGTAATCAGTTTAAAAATGAAAACCCAAGTCTGTTTTAATGTGACTTACACAATACAGCCTTAATATGACTTTAACCGGTGAGTCTTGTAGCTTTACTAGGCATAGCTCAGGCTTCCTGAGCAAATCTGCTAAAGGTGCAGTCCCCTCAAAATCCAAAGATCCTTCCCAGAATGCCTGAGACACCAAAGACCTGTGACTGCACGGCTGTGGGAATGGTGTTAATGGAGCCTTGCTTCCAGTCACTGTGGAATGTAGCGGGGACTCTGTCAGACTCGTAGAGCAATCACAGCTATTCCTGCGTGGGACTTTGGCAGCACCAACCAAGCAGCAAAGGCCCCTAAGCCAAAGCCAGCACACAGAATGCTGCCTGCCGGTTCATCGCTAGTCCCTCTAGTAAACTGTCTGACACAACCCAGCATTTATGTCCTTCTAGCTGGCAGAGACCAGTGTTCTCACCAGTCACAAAAGCCAAGCTGTCAGAATATCAGAAAAAATGAAGAAATGTATTCATTAGTAAAACTTGTTAACTCTGCAGTCCTTTACCCTGACTTGAGCAACAAGGTTTATAAGACCTGGTGTGTGCTCTACCTGTGAGTCTCCTCCAACAGATGGCAAAAAGACACCAAAAACAGTGGCTTCTCTAGCAGCCTTGAGATGTACAGCCAATAACATGCGACTAACTCTGTAAGAGACAGTAATCAAAGAACTGAGTCTTACATTTTGTTTTCCTCCTGACAGTCAGATTTTGTAAAGGAAGGAACAAGGAAAGACTTTATCTTCCTCTCTCGTGTGGGAAACCAGGCATGTGGCTCATACCTATAATCTTAGCACTGTGTAGATGTGTAGACTGAGGCATGAGTTTGAGGCCAGCCCAGGCTACAGAGTGAAACCTTGTTTCAAAAAGCTAGAGAGAGGCTGGGCAGCGGTGGTACATACCTTTAATCCCAGCACTTAGGAGGCAGAGGCAGGCAGATCTCTGTGAGTTCGAGGCCAGCCTGGACTACAGAGCAGTTCCAGACAGCCAGAGCAGTTACACAGATAAACCCTGTGTTGGAAGGGGAAAAAAGCCAGAGAGAGAGAGAGATTAGATAGATAGATAGATAGATAGACAGACAGACAGACAGACAGACAGACAGACAAGGGAAATTGGCTTTAGTGAGAACTCTTATGTTATACTGGCTGCTGCCGGCTTCCCTAGCATTCCATCCACAGGTTCCAGAAAGAGTTGGCTTTCCCAGAATGCCCTGTCTGAGTCTCTAGAAGCTGTCAAGGAAAATAAAGTTCCTCAGCTCTGTGAGTTCTTAGTTGGGACAGACTCCTGTAACAAACAACAGATTAGTTAAATTCAAGAACAGCAAATTGGGTGACATTTACAGTTCTCATTAAGCAGGAGAAGACTCAGTAGAGTGTGACTACACAGTGGCTTTAGAGCTCTACCTTCAGCAAGTAAACCTATGTGCACACAGAAGGACGCAGGAAAGCCACCGAGTTCCAAAGGCAGGGGACTGTGGAAGGAGTAAATGGGAAGACACTTTCCAAGTGAGGCTTCACTTCAGACTCATCTGCTGTCTTCTTCGCTGGGCTGATACCAGACACGCTCCTATCAGTAAAACAGTAAAAGACTGTATTTCTGCCTTAGACAGAAAGGTTCATAGAGAGCTTTCTCTGTTTGTTGTGTCATGGTTATTGTCGACTGAAAAACAGTCAGAGAAGCACATTTTATCATGTGGCTTCTTGCAACACTGACAGTCATGTTGTGTCACCAGCTACAATATCATTAGACCAAGGCTCCTCTGGAAAACCACCACTGCTCATTGGCCTAAGGTCCCTTTGATTCTAAGAAGTTTAAAGAGAGTGTGTGTGTGTGTGTGTGTGTGTATTCATATTTCGGTGCTTAAGATGCACACAGAACCTTGTCTTGTTAACTGTAATCATTAAGCTTATAAGATCTCACAGAATTGAAGTAAAGCTTTTAGAACAAGAAATTATAGAAAATATATATTCATGTTTGCAGGGACAAAAAAAAAGATCAGCTATTTGTGTAGTTAATTTATCGAGACAGTGATGATTAAGGCAATTCTTAGTCTAAGAGTAGCTAAGATATCTGAAAACTGAAAAGTTTTACTGTTTTCTGCTGTTATAAAAGCATCCTGGAACTTGATAATTTATCAAAAAACATTGTTAATTCAAATATCCAAAGATAGCTTATACTGCACTGTCCCACTAAAGAAAGTAGAAGGGCAGGAGATGGACATTTTGTTGTTGTTGTTTTTTGAGACAGGGTTTCTCTGTGTAGCCTTTACTGACTGTCCTGGACTTGCTTTTGTAGACCAGGCTGGCCTCGAACTCACAATGATCCATCTGACTCTGCCTCCCAAGAGCTGGGATTAAAGGTGTGCGCCACCACTGTGCAGCCAAGCTTGCATTTCTAACAGCCATTCTCCAGGGTAACTCACACACACTCCTCCAGTCACAGCTGCAGTCCACTCATGCACTAGGGAGGACTCGCTGAAAGCTAAAGAGCGACCATGTGTGGGGAAGCCGTGTCCCTCTCTGCTGAATAGAGACATGCTCCAAGTCTGGATGTCCTCTCCGAGTCTGGATGTCCTCTTCTTAAAATGGAGTCCACTTAGAGGAGCTGCTGTGGCATGGCTAGTACGGGCCTGCCACCGACGGGCCTGCCACCGACGGACCTGCTGCTCCTTGGGCTCTTGTGCACTGAGGCGTTCCAGCTCAGACGGAAAGGGAACAGCTCCCACCTCTCAACTCCAGGAATTATCTAGGTGTTTCCATTTCCTGAGTCTGAACTGTGCTAACCTGGGCAGTGACAGAGCTCAGGAGTCCCAGTCCTGTGAGCTGCTCCCCAGCATCGGAAAGCAGCTACTGGTACATTTTACTTCGTATTCTAGCTGCTCAGGGACAGATTTGCAGAGCCACAAATGACAGGGCACTATGCACTGTTGGGTCTTTTCCTAGTTTATAGTTCTCAAAATAGTTTATAAGGACCATTAAGAAAGCTGTGACTTGGAAGATTTCGAAATAGAGTTAAAGAAAATACCCTCAATGTCCTTGGTCTGAAAGGGCATTTCTATAGACAGCATATTTGTCCCAAGCCTTTTTATCTAAAATATTTTCAAACCACAAAGCTCTTTAAAGTCAAACCTGCTGCACAGGGGTGCAGACGTTTTAGTCAACCTCTGCTATATCCTTAAATCAGTCTCTGCAAAGGAGGCACATATTAGCTCCTGCCTTGGGATTTATGCTACTCCTAACAAAAAGTTCATCTTTTTTGACTTAGGAGTCAGTGTAAATTTCAGGGGCTACTCAGGTCTTCAGTTCATTTATATCCTGTGCCTTGGAGTTATTACAGAAAGGATTTGAATCTACCCAGATGCCCTAATGACAGATGAGGGACCAGGTACTACCCTTTGCAGTTAGTGTATGTACTTCACTGATTTAAAATGTCGCCATGGGGGAAAAATATAATCACTTCCTAGAAACTAAACTGGGCTTGGTAATCCCTGAGTGTAACCCCAGTACTTATGATCCTCCACCTGAGCCACCTAAAGTCCCAAGCTAGCCTGCACTACACTTAAGACCCTGTCTAAACCCAGAGGGTCCAGGAATCCCACAAGGAGACCATCGAGGCTGGCAGATCCGGACCCAGGGGGACCTGCACAAACTGTTGTGCCAACCAAGGACAATGCATGCAGTAAACCTAAACCCTCTGTTCAGATCGAGCCAACAGACAGCTCATTCTCCACAGTTGTGGGGAGAGCAGGGACTGCCTCTGACATGAATCTGTTGCCCCGAGTTTGATTTATTCCCCTTGGTGGAGAGGCCCAGTAGGCACGCAGAGGAAGGGGAAGCAGGCTATCTGCATGAGACTGATAGGCTGTGGTCATATGGTTGGAGAGGAGGTCCCTTTCTGTCAGAGGTCTAGGGGAGGGAGGGAGGGAGGGAATAGAAAGTGAGGAGATAACAATCAGATGTAATCTGAATATATTATAATAAATTATTTTTTTAAGATCCCTGTCTGAAGAAAAGAATAAAAGGAAAAAGAAGCTGGTTAAGACCATATCTAACGTGATCCTAGGGACTCTTAAGGCCCATTATAAAAAACTGCCAAACCTTACTGTGCTTACTGTATCTTGTCTCAGAAATCCTAGAGCCAGTTACTTCCTGAGCAAGTGGGATGGGATGGGATGGGGTTTATGGTAAGATCTGTATATAAATTCTTAGCTGTGGTACTCTCCTTCTATCACTGTAACAGGACCTGAGACAGTTGGCTAATGAGAAAATGATTATTGAAGTCTCTTCCATGAGCAGTTGCTCTCTCTAATAGAGAGCAGCAAGAAGTCCACACATCATAGGAGATCGTCACTTTGAGACTAGAAAGCAGAAAAGAGGAGGCCAGAATCCCAGAATCCCACAATCCCCTGCAAGGCATAACCTCCCAGTAACGTTGACTTCTCACTAGATCCATCTAATAGAGACCTCCCAGCTACAGAATGCCCATCGGAGAACCAGAGCACAGAGGGAAACTATTTCTAGAAGAGGGGTTAAGGAGAGGTCTAGAACAGGGAGGGAGGGAGCTAAACAGTATTGGAGCTGGAAAGCAACCTAGAGAACAAAAAGGCTACACGTTTAAGCCTGGCTTCCTGGCCATGAGGGGTTTGCCAAGAAAGATAAATGATAAAGCACCAGTGACCCCCATGATGGGTGCATCTGGCAGTCCTCACTAGATGCCCATAGTCTTCACAGGTGGTAACTCTGTTTGGACAGCTGACTAGTCTAAGAATAACTGTTCTGCTCTCCCTGGGTACCCCTTCTACTCAAGAGGCCAACCTGCTCCATCAGCCACCCTAGATACCACCCTGCCTTAGGAGCTAGCAGATGAAGCCCGGTGCCTGCACCTGCTTCTTATGGAAGAGAACAGGCCTCTCCACGTCCTGCAGATCCATGACAGAGGCTCCCCACCATGACCCATGGGAACTAGAGGAGCTCTTCCCCATAATCCACAGCACCATAGCCTTGGCATTGCTGCTTATAATTCAGAAATCCCTGACATCACCTTTGCCTGACCCTCGAGGACTGAGGAAGGTTCCGTCTGTGTCTCACAGCTTCAGGGATGCTACTACCAGAACTAGGGAAGCCCTCCCTAATAACTACAGCCCACAGGTGGAGCAGATGGTCCAAACTGCCCCACTGTCCTCTGAAGCTGCCCCTCACCCCCAGGAGAAGTTTCCATCCTGATCTTACAAATATAAGAATTTCGGTGTTGCTAACCCAAACCCCACCACCTGCACTCACCCCACAGCTGTTCCTCTGGACCAGACAATATTCCTATCCGTGTCCCATTTATTAGGAACACCAGCCCCACCAGTACTTTTCCATGTGACCTGAGAACACCCCATCCATGTTGTGTAGCTCCGGGACCACAAATAGCACAGGCACAACCCTTCACAGAACCTAAACTACTTTCGTGACTCTTCAGTCTAGACTGTGGCAGTGCTCATGGACAATGCTGACAGTTTCAGACAAGGAAATCACAGACTCGGCTCTAAGCTCATCTGCAACAGGAACCAAATCATCTACCCTTCTGACTCCTTGTATCACATCTAACTGTAGGAAAAACAAAAGCTTTCCTATAAAAGCTACACCCAAAACTTGGGGAAGACAAGTACAGTGAGGACAGAGGCATCAGTACCGAACATGAAATAGTATACCTCTAAAAATACGCTCCAGAAATCCCATTTTGTAGGAAATTTATAAAATGTCTGAAAAATAATTCAAACTAATAATCCTAAGGAAATTCATGAAAGGGAATACAGGAAAGCAGGACAAAGAAATGAGGACAATTCCAGTGATAAATGGAAATTTCACCAAAGAAATAGAGATTGTAAATGAAAGAGGAGGAAGTCTAGGAAGCCCATGGGACACCGTGAAGAGAACAAAGGTTGGCATGGTGTGAGTTACAGGAGAAAAAGACACGGGCATTAAATCCATTTGATAAAATATTCAACTGTTTCCCAAGTTTTCTAAGAGAATGGACATTCCAATGTAAGAAGTTGAAAGGATCCCCAGCTTGATTCAGCAACAGCAAAGACCCTCACTGAGACATTTTATAGCCAATGTATCAAAAGTACAAAACAGCAAGTTCTGAAATTCTGGGTTCCACAAGAGAAAAGCATCAAATTTCATTTAAAAGTGATCCCAGTGGATAGAGTCCATATTTCTGTTGAACTCATACAGGCAGAAAGAGAACAGGAGGATGTATTCAAATTGCTGAAAGAAAGGAAAAAACCACTATACTCAGCAAAACTACCCTTTAGATTGAAAAAAAAGTTTTTTCTTAGATAAGCAGAAACTTGAGGGGATTCACCACTACCAAAAGAGGCGTACAGGAAATGTGTGATATTCGACATAAAAAGAATAATAGTCGCCATCGTGAAAATACATGTTTACAAACCTTATTATCAGGAAAACAGATACCTAAAAGAGAATCACCAAACCGTGAAGGTCAGAAATAAGAAAAAAAGAAGTGAATACACACAACGGTTAAGAAAATGACGGGACATCGTTGATACCTATAATTAATAATCTTGACTTAAATGGACTAGATTCACGAAGCCTGGGACACGACATGCAACAAGTGGAACTAAAAGCAGGCAAGGCGAGCCATGCTTTATCATAGGCACAGCAGTTGTAAGTATGGGCAGTCAGCAAATCCACTGAGACACACAAAGCAAACAGTGTCAGCTGCAAAGGGACAGACTCCACTGCAGCAATGGTAGGGATGTCCAGTGCGGGCAAATCTTGTAGGCAGAAGACCAGCAGAGAAACATGAGCGAAACGCCATGAAGCAAAGTGTAACATAGCCACAGGTCATTTCATCCAACAACAGAACACTCGGCAAGGTGAATCGTGCGTTAGGCCATGAGTCAAGTCTCAGTATTTTCAAAAAGTATAATTTTGTATATTCTTAGATGACAGACAGGATAAAACTAGGTCAACAAAAATAACAATGGAAAATTTGCAAAGGAATTTGAGTAACATGCTCCCAAATAATACATTTGAAATCAAAGTTAAAGCACAAATAAAAAAAAAATCACTCTTAAGACATGAAAGTTGAAAGGACACCCTGAAAGTCTGTAGGGTACTCTGCAAGAGCATTGGGAGGCTTGGAGGGCAGTAAATGTATATGTCAGAAAGGAAGCAGAAAGAAAACATACAAAAACCAATACAAAACACTCATGAAGTGCTTTCTTGGAAATACATAATTGACAAACATTTAATTAGACCAGCCAAGAAAAATAATATTCAAAGATGAAAAGGGAGAGATTTTTACTGATCTAACCAAATTATAACAGATCATAAGAAATGGTTTACGCATAATTATATGGGAACCCAGTAAGCCCAAAAGAAATGAATAAAATCCTATAAACAAACATACTAAAATTTGAATTAAGAAGTATCAAAGTAAACAACAAATAGTAATACAATCGGAGCAGTAATTTAGTCTACTGTCTAAAATCCAAAACCCAATGCCTGTGGATTTCTACAAAACATTATTTTTAAAAAATATATTCTAGGGCTAGAGAGATGGCTCAGTGGTTAAGAGCTCCACCTGCTCTTCCAGAGGTCCAGAGTTCAATTCCCAGCAACCACATAGTGGCTCACAACCATCTATAATGTGATCTGATGCCCTCTTCAGGCATGCAGGTGTACATGCAAATAAAGCACTCATATACATTAAATAAATCTTTTTTTAAAATAAACAAAAAATATTCCAAGTATTAAATTAATCCAAGAAATGAAATGACAAGAACTCGGCTAAGCCTTTAGGCTGCCATTACCATGATACTGAAAGCAAAGATGACAAATTGTAAAAAATACAGACCTGTATCTCTGATGAATGTGGATGTGAAATTCTCAACAGAACAGTAGCAAGCTGAACTCCAGAGGACGTCACAGTGCTCATGCACAGTGATCAACTGAAACTCCTGCCTGACATGCAAGAAGGGGTTGACTTGTTAGGACCGTGAACATGATAAGACACCCCGCAGAATGAAAGTGTTAAAGTCTGGACAACAAAACAGAAGGAGATAGCCACTGTCACCACGCTTATTTAGTGATAATAATCTGGCAAAAGAAACAGAAGTCATCCAGATTGAAAAGGAACAAGGTGTAAGTGATCTCTATTTGCAAGTAATATATATTGAAAGCCCTAAATTTTCCATTTAAAAAATATTAAAGGAGATTTTAAAGAATTTAGTAAAATTTCAAGTTATAAAATCGCCATTTAGGGTCCAGAGAGATAGCTCAGCACTTAACACCACTGTCTGTTCTTCCTGACCTGAGTGCAAATCCCAGCACCCGCATGTCTGTAACTCCACCTTCAGTGACACGGTCTGGGTGGAGCATTCTCTTCCTGAAGTAAAATAACTCAGTTATTACTATAACTGAGGCTACTATTGGTATTTTTATTCCTATTGAGCATGGGTTAAATATTCAGTGTATTATTTTATGCTAATATTAGATTTAGAAACTGGAAGTTGTACCTATAGCCCCACTGTACCCATTTGACCACACCCTTTCCTGGTCACACAGTGTCTTTTTTACCTAAGAATATTTAAATGGACTTTTCTGTTGGCATGTAGCTCCATCAGCGATTTCCTACACCATTTAAGAAGACTGACAGTAGTAGAAACAAGTATCTATTGTTTAGTACATGGACTAAAGGAATGGGTACTGTTTTCCCATTATAAAGATGAAATATATAACAAGAGAATGAAATAACTTTACCATTGTAACTAGCCAGCCTTAGAGGGAAAAAAAAAACGTTAGCATTGAAACCATCAGTAGTAGAAAAATCCAGATTCTACAAATACTGAGGATAAAGGAAAGTCTCTTGTGGACCTCACATTTTGTGGATCAGACAGTAAACAAATATAGGTGTAATAAGCTGAGGCTGCTGTCTAGAGTGTGCCCAGCACTAACTCACTCTGCTTTGTCCGTTGACATCTCCTCTGAGACTCAAGTCAGTGGCATCTGCCTTAAGAATCCTGCCAGCCACCTCTTAGGAGTTCTCCCACCCTACAGCTCCTTGGCTGTGTTAGAACTCTCATTTATTTGTTGGCTTCAAAAGACCAGGAATGGGCTGCAGGTATTGCATAAGATAGCAATGACTTGGAATAACAAAATCACTTTCCAACCATAAAAAGTTTATGAGGAACTAGTGACATAGCTCAGAGGTAAAGTGGTTACACTAGGATACATGAATAAGTTTACAGAAACTGAATATTTGACCACCCATCCTGTATATAATTATGACTCCATCAGTTTCTTCCTCAGTCATCGTGCCTTGGTTTTTTCCTAAGTGATTATTAGTAGTCATTGTATAGTGTATACCATTTGTATGCCCAGCAGCTAACCTCTGCCTGCACTGTCTGCAAACCACCCCAGCTCAAGACTACATGTTCCTGTGGTGACTGTGATTCCATTGGGATGTTTCTCATTTAAAATATTTTTATTTCCCCTGTTTTAATATGCTTTTATATAAGTGAGGTTGGGGGAGTCATATTTTTATTAGATAATAAGTATTTTATATAAGACATTATTGAAATCCATCTTCATTTTCTTACTATTGTCTCTGCTGTAGCAATTAGTGAAGTCAGCTCTCTGATAGAATTTCTTAGTATATGACAGAAAAAAATGCAATTAATTGCTTTACTAAGCCTAATATAAAAGTCTCTCAAACCCCCTCCATTTTAATCCTTGTGCTATAAAAATATCTCTGTTCTCTCTGTGGTGAAAAAACAGAGGTGCTAACAGTGACTAACCCCATGAGGGCAAGGACTGTGCCTTTCATCTGTCTGCATCCTGGGGTCCCAAAAGATCAATCACCCAAGAAAGACACACACACACACACACACACACACACACACACACACACACACACCACTGCCCTTGCTTCATTCTCTTCTGGCAAGCAAACTTTTATCTCTTGAGCAAATTACGAACATTATAAAGTAGTATACTGTCACCAGAGAATTACAAATAAAATTACTGAGCTCTTTCTGTGCATTGGACCCAGTGCAGTGCTGCCTGCCTGAGCTGTTCTTTTAATCCTAAAGCAGTCTCTAACTCCTTGAAGCCGGAAAAAGCACCCAGCTCACTTGGTCCCATCACAGTCATGGGAGGAAGGTCGTCCAGAATCTGGAACCAATTAGAATGTGAGGTCAGCTCAGCTGCAATGACCCTTTGCTTCTTGGACATGAGGATGGAAGCTATTAATTTCTAGATGAATCCAAGGTGCCACTCAAGAAATCTTATACAAATATTCTTGATTTTAAAGATTTACCTATTTGAAAATAATTGTTTCCTTGTGGTTGTGGTTTTTTCAATTCCTACTTCAATTTCAGATTACAAAGCTCTTGGAAGAACTGAAAGAAGCCAAAGAAAACCACACCCCAGAGATGAGACATTTCATGGGCTTAGAAAGGAAGATCAAGCAGATGGAAGTGAGGCACAAGCAGAGAGAGCAGGAGCTGCAGCAGGTAAGGCGGTGTGTGCACTCCTGCAGCAGGCAAGGCAGGGTGTGCACTACTACAGCAGGTAAGGCAGGGTGTGCACTACTGCAGCAGGCAAGGCAGGGTGTGCACTACTGCAGCAGGCAAGGCGGGGTGAGCACTACTGCAGCAGGTAAGGCGGGGTGAGCACTACTGCAGCAGGCAAGGCGGGGTGTGCACTTACTGCAGCAGGCAAGGCAGGGTGTGCACTACTGCAGCAGGTAAGGCGGGGTGAGCACTACTACAGCAGGCAAGGCAGAGTGAGCACTACTACAGCAGGCAAGGCAGAGTGAGCACTACTGCAGCAGGCGAGGCGGGTGAGCACTACTGCAGCAGGCGAGGCGGGTGAGCACTACTGCAGCAGGCGAGGCGAGGTGAGCACTACTGCAGCAGGCGAGGCGGGTGAGCACTACTGCAGCAGGCGAGGCGAGGTGAGCACTACTGCAGCAGGCGAGGCGAGGTGAGCACTACTGCAGCAGGCGAGGCGAGGTGAGCACTACTGCAGCAGGCGAGGCGGGGTGAGCACTACTGTAGCAGGCGAGGCGGGTGAGCACTACTGCAGCAGGCGAGGCGAGGTGAGCACTACTGCAGCAGGCGAGGCGGGGTGAGCACTACTGCAGCAGGCGAGGCAGAGTGAGCACTACTGCAGCAGGCGAGGCGGGGTGAGCACTACTGTAGCAGGCGAGGCAGAGTGAACACTACTGCAGCAGGCGAGGCAGAGTGAGCACTACTGCAGCAGGCGAGGCAGAGTGAGCACTACAGCAGGCGAGGCGGGGTGAGCACTACTGCAGCAGGTAAGGCAGTGTGTGCACTACTGCAGCAGGCGAGGCGGGGTGAGCACTACTACAGCAGGCGAGGCAGAGTGAGCACTACAGCAGGCGAGGCGGGGTGAGCACTACTGCAGCAGGCGAGGCGGGGTGAGCACTACTGCAGCAGGCGAGGCGGGGTGTGCACTACTGCAGCAGGCGAGGCGGGGTGAGCACTACTGCAGCAGGCGAGGCGGGGTGAGCACTACTGCAGCAGGCGAGGCGGGGTGAGCACTACTGCAGCAGGCGAGGCGGGGTGAGCACTACTGCAGCAGGCGAGGCAGAGTGAGCACTACTGCAGCAGGCAAGGCAGAGTGAGCACTACTGCAGCAGACAGGGCAGAGTGAGCACTACTGCAGCAGGCAAGGCAGAGTGAGCACTACTGCAGCAGGCAAGGCAGAGTGAGCACTACTACAGCACTCTACTCTGAGGCTTTCTGTGGCTGTGGCTTCCTCAGCTGTTCCCACTATCTTTTTTTAAGCTATGTGTATGGGTAGTTTGTCTACATGTATATCTGCACTTGAGAAAAGACATCAGATCCCAGTAACTACAGTTACAGACAGCTGTGAGCTGCACATGCTGGGAACTGAACCCAGAACCTCAGGAAGAGCTGCCAGTGCTCTTAGCCACTCAGTCACCTAACATCTCCCGCCCCCTCCCCCGCCCACCATTATCTTTTTAGCTCATTAAAAGTATAGCTTTGAAGAAAAAAAATGAGACTTAAAATCTCAAATAATTTAATATTGATTTTTTTTTATATATTTTGAGATAGAAAATGTATATATATGATGTCCTTTATCCCAGATGGGTACCTAATAGGTTTTACATTTATTTTTCTGGGAATAATATTCCATATTTAAATAATTTCAAATATTTATAAATTTAGTCTGGTGAGATGGCTCAGTGGTTAAGAGCGCTGGCTGCTCTCTCAGAGGTCCTGAGTCCAATTCCCAGCAACCACATAGCGGTTCACAACCATCTGTTAGGGTTAGAGGGTTAGGGTTAGGGTTAGAGGGTTAAGGTTAGGATCAGATATTCTCTTCTGGCATGCAGGTGTACATGCAATTAGAACATTCATACATAAAAATTAATGTTTTAAATGTCTAAAAACAGCTTTAAATATTTATAAAGTTTATATGAAAAGATGACTACTGATTATTACATACCTAGCAATAGGAGCGGGCTAACTGCATTTCTTGATAGAGAACGTGGTGTTTTAGGACTGGTCTTGGTGCCAGTGCTCAGCTTTACTCTACAGCAGTTAGCCTGCTCAAACTGTCATGACAGAAGCCTCCTAGAGTGTATGGTCAGAACAGCCGGAGTTGTTTTGGAGGCTCCAGGTCAGGCTTTCTGGCTGACTTGCTTTCTAGTGAAGCTGTCTTCCTGGCTTGCAGGCTGCATTCATGAATGGCCTTTCTTAAGGCAAGAAAAGTGCTTGTGTCTTGTTAGGGAGAGCACTAGTCCTGTCAGCCCAGGGCCCCATCAGTACAACCTAATGGACGTATTCCCTCGCTCTAAATGCAGCCACGGAAGGGTTAGTTACAGCATGTGGGTCTTGGGGGAGGTGATGGCAGATTCAGTTCATAACAGTTGGTGAGAAAATTACGTCAACCTTTGAAGACAAAAAAAAAAAAAAGCACATTAAGTTGATCTGAGTTTTCTCCAAGCCCTGGGTATACCTGCTCAGTACTGTCTGCTCTTTAAAACCATTAAATAGTCCTCATTTCCACTATGAATTGGGTCAATAATCGGAAGTTTTCATATTTTCAGATAATACAGCAAACACGCCAAGTAGTAGAAACCGAACAGAACAAGGAAGTTGAGAAATGGAAGAGACTTGCGCAGTTAAAGAACCGGGAGCTGGACAAGTTCCGCACAGAGTTAGACTCCATCCTCGACGTCCTGCGGGAGCTGCACCGGCAGGGAGTGGTTGTGCCCGCTGCTCTCGCAGAGGAAGTGAGCGCAGCAGAGTTTTAGTCGGACTTGGACCTGAGTGACCTCACTGGAAGACAGATGAAAATGTGCCACAGTCGGGACAGCTCCACCACACAGCCATGTGTGAACGCCACCAGAGTAACATGTCAGAATAAACTGCCCTGAACCAACAAGGAAAAAACATACATCATGGTGTATTCTACTGAAAACCATTAAGTAACCACATTTGAGATCATTTACGAACAGGTCTGTGATGTCAGAAGACCGTGACTAGCAAGGTTTCCTGCAGAAGGCTGGGGTCCAGGCCACAGTGGAAGAGGAGACGTGCGCATCTTAGGCCACATTTTATAGTGCTTTTCGTTTTCTGCGTGACAGAAAATCAGCTCTTTCTCATGAAACAGGTAGATGAATGTGAGGGTGTCATGCTGGGGACAATCTTGTCATCTGTCAGCTAAGCTATAGAGCATCCTCAGTCATATAGATGACACTTGTAACTTCTGCACAGGGAAACAGCAAGTTCTCTCGGTCTTTTGGAGCCTGATATAAAGTGACAAGTAATGGCACAGTTTGATGGGTTCATTACTGTAGGCCAGGTTTAGTAAATGACAGTCCTAATTTCTGGCAGCTCTAACTTTACAAACAATATAAGAAGTTTTACCATTTCTGTTGAAAAAGGAATATTATGTCTATAAGAAAAAATAAAAATTTGCTATAAGATAGCTAGTTTATTTTATAATCCCATTTTTAAAAGCAGGTCAGAAATGTGTGAGAGTTCTGTAAATCAAAGCTACAGCCAGTTTGTTTTCAAGTACCTCTCCCAGTATGTCCTAAAGACAGCCCCTTGCTGGAGATGGAGCTGTCCAAGGAGACACTTGGCACCAGGTGCTTCCGGTCATCCATGTGGACCAGGCAGGTGACGTGAGGACACCTGGATGCTCTTAGTAGCTCCAGACAATGTGATATGTGCTGCTAGTGAATTTTTAATTTTAGTTTAAAATGAAAAAAGGAACTGTGAATATATTTTTATTCTTCAGAATATATTTTACATTAATAGCACATCTTGATTTGGACTACATTCCAACTGCACATGCCAATAAGCGCAATTCTGAGGTAGTACTTGCAAAGAAGAATGCTTCATAAGGGACAGGTGAGCAAGTCTTAGTGAACCCAAGAGCAAAGGTTGTGAAGTACAGCACCTGTTCATATAACAAGTGTAACTGTTGTCTTAATGCCAGTGTTTTGTAATGTATTTTCTTTCTGAGAGGGGAGTAAAAAAGCATCATTTTCAATGTTTTCAAAGTTATAATACAAATGATTTATTTCATTATTTAGATGTTTGTATTTATCAGTACACTTTGAATACATGGTTTCCCATCCCCCTCTGTCCTTTTAACTGATTCTGTATATGAGCCATTCAAAGTACAAAGCTGGTTTTAAAACACAAGGAAAACTTGCAGAAAAGGTTGGACTTGGTAGGTTAAGCCAAGTCCAAATGCATTATTTCTATGACTGTGCATATGCCCTGCACACCATTTTGCCTTGAGAAATGAAGATTAGCAAACCCAGCTGCTGCTACAACCCTGCTCGCCTCATCCACATTAACCGCTCCCGCCTTGTAAGGTGGGGCAGCTGCAGCTGTTCAGGGACCGCACAAGAGAGGGTGGCATGGCGTCACACACACATGGCTCCTAGTGAAACAGTGGCGTTCCAGTGCTCGTGTTATCGAGTGATCCTTAAAAGTTACTTCTCTTGTTGGGTGGAGGCCTCCTAGCTTTGCTGATGCAGGTGTGTTTAGATACTAAGGTGGCCTGCGAGGGTGAGGGGCTGGTAAAGAGCACGGAACACGGGTTTATGATAACAGGGATAGGATGGAGGTGCTGCTGGGGAAAGAATGTGGCCCTACAATTTGGAGTGACATGGGGTCAGAGCTCTGACAGAGCCGGAGTGTGGAGCTGCTAAGTTCCAGTGAGCTCTTTTTTGGCCAGGTTTAACTCAAACTTGAAATCCTCCAGCCTCAGTATCCTCAGTGCTAGCCTATGTATACATGGGCTTCTGAAGAGTGCCTTTTGTTCCTAGTGCTGCTGCTGCTGCTGGTGCTGGTGGTGCTGGTGTTTTAGTATTGAGACAGGCACTCATCTAGTCCAGTGCTGTGATTTGAAGCCAGGGCTTTGTGCATGCTGGGCAAGCACTCAGTGAGTGACCTCTTTATGCAGAAGTGGGTGGCAGTGACTCCTTTCACCACCAGAGGGGATTACCCTCGCTGACTGATCAGTAATGGTCTCACCTAGGTGAGATCTCCTGGGTAGGGCAGATGCTGAGCCACACAATATTGGTTTACCTTGAGGCAGAAGACCAAACATGCTGATATGCAGCACCCACAAAAGCAGAGGTTCTGAATAAAGAGCTCATTGGGTGGGGCTGTAGCTCACTCAACAGGAGTGCTTTTCTAGCATGCACAAAGCCCGGGGTTCAGGCCCTGGACTCACACTCTGGTACTGGACTAGAGGAGATCCTGTAGGAAAACTAAATTTACATCTCAAGGAGTTAGTAAGGGCTCCCAACAGCTTGTTTGACTGAAACATGGATCAAGCAAGCAAAGTGGAATCATTTAGGGAAAGAACCTCAACATGTAATTGGCACTTAACTATTAATATACTACGAGGGTCCAGCAGACCACTGTGGCCTACATGTATAGGTGGGCTTTATACTGTTTCTTTTAAGTTTTTGAAAGAGCTTCCTGTGGGACATTTTTTCATCCTAATGACTGACAGGCTCATTTGGATTAACTCCAAGGGGAGGGACAATGTGCACCTTTGCTCTTTACCAAAAAAACCTTCTGTTCCATAGTATACAAGGGAGCTCATAATATCATGAACTCTGGTGCACCATATTTGACCACGTCCCCTGGATGGGGAGGCCCGGTGGCACTCAGGGGAAGGATAGCAGGCTACCAAGAAGAGACTTGATACCCTATGAGCATATACAGGGGGAAGAGGTCCCCCTCAGTCACAATCATAGGGGAGGGGAATGGGGTGAAAGTGGAGGGAGGGAGGAATGGGAGGATAGAAGGGATGGGATAAAAATTGAGATATAATATGAGTGAATTCATAAATAAATTTTTTTAAAAAACAAGGGAGTCCATAATGTCATTCTCCATTTAGAACCTGAGAAACAATTCAGATCCCATTCTACTGACCAGAAGTAATATTAACAGGATGTGTTAGAAAGAATTAAAGAAAAATGCATATAAATGCATAAGAATAGTGATGTTTTGCCCAGATGGAAGAGCCTTCTAGAAGGCCTCAGCAAAGCCCTTGTACCTCCACCTTCCTCCTTTATGGCATTTTAAATTTTAAGAAGTGGCATTGGTGGCATTGTGATTCTTCTCTGTCCTTGAGTATTATAAATTATAAGCAGCAGCAACTACAGAGTCAGTCTCAGTCTCTCTCCCTCCCTCCCTCCCTCCCTCCCTCCCTCCCTCTCTCTCTCTCTCTCTCTCTCTCTCTCTCTCTCTCTCTCTCTCTCCCTCTCCCCCTCCCCCTCCCCCTCCCTCTCCCTCTCCCTCTCCTCCCCTCCCCTCCCCTCCCCTCCCCTCTCCTCTCCCTCCCTCCTTCCCTCCCCATCACTTGCAAAGCTGGTGTGTTACCAGGGACATGGGAGATAGGGCCCTGGCACTGATTAGGCACTTGATGAGGTCATTCTGCATGACCTTCAATTTCTAACTGTCCTAATAATGTCATGACTCATAAGAGAAACTTATTGGAAAAGTGGCTTCAAGCCAGTGATTGCTCTGCTGTAGTGTTTTATAAAATTAAGTTTTATATGTATAAGATTTGGCTTTTTCAAAACAGCATCTTGCTATGTGGTCAAGGTTAGCCTTGAACTCCTGGCATTCTTCCTGCCTCAGCCTCCTAAATGCTGGGTTACAGGCAATGCCATTCTGCATTTGTTTTGTTTTTTGTTTTTCAAGACTGGGTTTCTCTGTGTAGCCTTGGCTGTCCTGGACTGATTTTTGTAGAGCAGGCTTGCCTCGAACTCACAGGTATCCGCCTGCCTCTGCCTCCCCGAGTGCTGGGATTACAGCAGTGTGCCACCATGCCCGGATTTAAAGTCAAAATGCTCTGGGTTTTTCAAACCATTAACAGGTTCTATTTATGACAAAGTTCTGGGAGTGCTTCTCCGTTCTGACAAATCATAACACAGCCTTTTAGTCAGGCTGCCTTTCTAAGGGTTAGTGACATGATGCAAATAAATGAGGTTGTCATAATCTCACCAGAAGTAGCATGAAAAGGAAGAAACACAAAACAGAGGCAGCAAGGCACCCGTAAGTGACTTCAGCTTTACGTGGCTCACAGGAGAAATCATCACCCAGGTGGATGTCACAGACCACGGTGAGAAGGCTGGTTCTCTCGTGCAGTAATGCAACCTCCTGCAGTTGACTGTAGTCAATATACATAGTCTAAGCTCCACAAAAGGCAGCCTCAACACATCCCTATTGCTACATCACTGGGAAAGATGACCCAAACTCCAGACAGCAGCAGCCACTAGGGGCAGGGGCACACCCATAGCTGCTCCCAGTGGAGGGGCCAGAACAGGCCTAGGAAGGAGTATAGTAGCTTAGAGGCAGGTACCCCTACCTATTGATATTGTTAAGGATCTGATTCCTCCAAGAGTACAGTGATGACAGGGTATAATGGAAGTTTTGGTTTTTAAAAAAACAATTATGTAAACATGTTTTTGTTTTAATCCGAAGTGTGGGATATTGGGTTGCTTTAGTTTGTCCACAACTGATAATTGCTTCATGAGAGGCACAGTCATTGCCAGCCAGTTAGTGGAATTCTGAGGACTGGGAGAGTATAAATACCAGAGCCTAGAGAGAGGCAGGTACTTCAAGGAGATTGACAGAGGAGAAAGAAGGTGGCTCGTTTGTCCTACTACTGAGATTGATGTCTTCCCAAAGAAGCTAACCACCCTAACCAACCAGAACTAAGGCTAAAGTCTATCTCCCCTGTCACTTCTAACCTTGTTTCTCTCCTACCCAGGGTCAGAGGTTAGAATGGAGGTAGAGGCATAAGGAACCCAAATTAAAATAGAATTAAAAAACTGTCTTCAACAGGGGATGCCCCAGAGATACAGCCACATATCATCATCACTAGCTGGTTAGAGTTTGGGTAGTTAACAAATAATTATCCCATTATTCGTGAAAATGCAGCATCAGTGATAAAGACAGCAAAGCCGGAGAAATTAACAATGAGCAAAACAATTCTAAGTACGTGCCCCTAACTAGGGGCTAGGTTACTTCTTAAGTGAGAGGACATAACAGTTACAAGCTACAGCCTTGAAACCTAATGCAATTGCCACCCTTGAGTTTTGAAATTTATTGGGATCTGTGGCCCATGGACAGAAATTTTATACTCTGTATTTTAGACATGTAATACCAAAGAGCCAAAACTATTTCCTAGTTTTACAGGTCTGTAGCTAAAGATGACTTTTTTTCCCAGGACTTAACTAACACCTGATTAGATGGCTAAAATAATGATAATATATATGCAGCTTGGATTGATGTTGTAATGGATTGAAACTCTGAGATAACTATATTTTATACAGAGGATGAACTGGGCCAAGATGACAGGAGAGTCTACTGCCTCTCAACAAGTCCACATCCTCATCTCTGTTACCTTTCATGACAAAACAGACTTTGGCAGTTGAGATCAAGAAGAGACTTGAATTGGGTTATCCTTGGTAGTCCAAGGTAACTACCAGATTCCTGGTACGAAGGACACTGGGCAGTAGGAGACAGAAAGGAGAAGAGGTCACAGTGACATGAGGTCAATATCCAAAGATTGAGCCACCTGTGGAGACTGACAAAGGCAAGATAATGGATTCCCACCACCTATGTTAATCAGCTTTCTCTTGCTGTGCAAAATACCTGGAGGAAATTAAGAAAAAGTGTGGTTTTGGCTCATGCTTTCAGAGGCCTCAATCTGTGGTCATTTGGTCCATCCTTTCTGGGCCTGTGGCAGCACATGACAGCAAAAGTGTATAGTGGAGGAGGCTGCTCACCTCATGATAGCCCGAGAACAGAAGGGCCAGCCACAAGGCCCAGCTTTCCAAAGCCTACCACCAACTAGGTTCTCTACCTCCTAAGTTTCTGTCACCTCCATTAGTCCATTAAACTAAGAATGTATTCACTAATGCATAATAAGCTCATAGCCCTGATAATCTAGTCACTTTGCAGAATCCCACCTCTGGTCATTTCTGTGCTGGGAACCAAGTCCTCAACCCATGAGCCCAAAGAGGACATTTCAAGTCCAAACTACAATTTTCTAGGTGGAACACAACCACATTAATATTTTGGTTTTAGCTGTCTGAGACTGGTTTTATTATGTATATGATGATAAGAAAATAAATGTGTTACTTTAAGAAACTGTCTGCCAGTTGGGCGCTGCCTATAATCCCAGCACTTAGGGAGGCAGAGACAGGCAGATTTCTGAGTTCAAGACCAGTCTGGTCTACAAAGCAAGTCCAGGATAGCCAAGGCTACACAGAGAAACCCTGTCTCAAAACAAAAACAAAAAGATGCTGTCTGCCCTGATTTATTATAACATCAATGGAACATTAACTCAGAACCAACATCTATATGATGTGCCTGCAGCCTGCTGGGCCAAAATGAAGTTCTTGGTCTTGCTCAGAAATTTTGTATCTGCTAGAAGCTGAGAGAGCTTAGCCTGCTAACTTGTAAGATGTTGTAAAGTGTTAGCTTTTTCGTGGTTCTTAACAGTTAGTACTTAAAATTATGATACACTCAGGACCATTCTTCTTGCTGTTTAATACTCCAAATCCTCTTTTGGCTAATCAACTTCACAATATGATCTCTCTCAAATAGCTTTCAAACATAATTAAGAAGCAGCCCATGAATTATATTTAGTTGAAAAAATTAATACTCATGCAAGCTAGTAATATCAATCTCATTGGTTGAATAAAAGTATACATGAAGGTAGCATGTCTCCATCTGTAAGAATTTATTAAAGTGGCTTTAGTGATATAATACTAAATATTCCATGTTTTGTCCTACTACTTTTATGTTAGTCTCTTAAATAGTACTTCCCTTCAAAGACATTATGGAAAGGAATTCCCTTGGGTGGAGCTGTTCCCAAACAAAGCTCCTATTGTCAGCATACACACACTCTCAGAAATCAGGAAGCATTGTAGACACAGCATAGGTCAGCTTTTTAGAGAAAAGAAAACTTGCCTGTGTTAAAATTAAACCAGAGAAAATTCCTGTGCAGTCAAATGCTTTTATTTTGCAACTTAAGCAAGACAGCTGATGGATAAATTCATAAAGATGCTACCCAGAAGAGATTAGCAGCTGGCCATGCATGTAACTCACAGTGTGTAAAACTGAGTTGTCTCCAGCACCAGCAAAGGGCTGATTCCTCTGTGAAATGAACACCATGCTGCTCTCACCATCACACCATCCTGAACATGTTACTGTGGTAACCCACTGAACTCTCAGCCCCAAACAGGGCAGCCAACACCTACGCATCTGCCCAAGTACACACAGACAGCCAGGCACCATGGCAAATGGTCTTGTTCTGAAGCCAAGTACTTCAACAGTGTGAGCACAGGGATGCAAATGGGAACACCCAGAGGGGACCCACCATCAGCCAGATGGCAATATGTCCTACCATTTTTTGAGAGCACAAATGTTTGTGCCATACTTTAGGCTGGGATTCACTGGGGTCAAAGCTGTCCCAGGTTTAAAGCTCCTCATAGAAACTGCCTCAGTGTAACTCAGCAGAAACACTGTTCTCTGTGTGAGTCTCCTGGTACCCTGGTAAAAGTTCCCCCAACTAAAGTACCACTCAGTGAAGGAGGGTACCAGTGGAGAGAGGGTACCAAAGCCTGGGGACCCCGTGATGAGAGCCAGGGTGCCATGTTCTACCGTTTACTTCTGATATAGTCCCTAGTTTGTCTTGGATGCTAAGTCTGAAAGACACAAAGTACTAGAGCTGGGATAGGTCATCTACTCCGGATAGGCCACCTTAACCTGTAAAGCCATGGCAGCCCAAAGAAGTAAAGCAGCTTGTTATAGGCAGAGAATAGTGGTAATGAGCTAGGTCAGAATGCAGTGACCCAACTCCTACTCAGGGGGGCTCAATTACATATGTGGTCAATTGTTTCAATAAAGAAGCTGTAATACTGTGAATGCGTTTTTAATTTTTAAAAAATCATCCCCCCAAAAAAACAACAAAGTGGTGCCTTCCATCTCCAAACTCTATCCCTCTATCACTAAGTCCCAACCTAGCCTAGGCCAAAAACTTTAAGTGTTGTTGCATATCCTCTCTCTCTCTCTGTCTCTCTCTCTCTGTCTCTCTCTCTCTCTCTCTGTCTCTCTCTCTGTCTCTCTGTCTCTGTCTCTCTGTCTGTCTCTCTGTCTCTCTGTCTCTGTCTCTCTCTCTCTCTCTCTCTCTCTCTCTCTCTCTCTCTCTCTCTCTCTCTCTCTCTCTCCCTTTCCCTCTCCCTCTCCCCCTTTCCCTCTCTCTCTCTCTCTCTCTCTCTCTCTCTCTCTCTCTCTCTCACATACACATTGGGTGGCTTGAGGTTTCTTGCTATACACAGACAGAACACATCCCCAGGAAGACACCCACAAGTGTTTCTCAGTCCAGGTCTACATGTGATGTCTGGGAAAGTGGCTTATTTTCTAGAAGAACAGGTGGTTCCGAAATCAGAAGATCATCCTCCCCAAAGGAGGAGTTCTGGTCCGTGTTCACAAAGTTGGGGATGTCAAACTTCATAAACCTGCTTAGCTCCTCCTCGGGCCTCCCACAGCTTCTGATGGCTTCCTGGAGTTGGACGTCACTGTCGATGGCTGTGGTTTGGTGGCAAACCTTCACTCTGTCCAAGTGTTCCACTTCGTTGATATAGCAATGAAAGAGAGACCTGGATTCCTCATTGCCCTGGCGAGAAAACACCTTGTCTGACTCCAGTGGCTTCCCGAAGTCTGACACAAAGCTGTTCATTCTGAACCTCTTCTCTGAGGACTCCGCATTGCTATAAAGACAAAAAGGAGAGGTCACAGATCTGCAGCTCACTGGCCTACGGCCTCATAGGGTCCTGCATGGAGGGCATGCCAGGAGATTGCCATGGAAGCACCTCCTGGGTGTCCCTTCAGATACGCAGCTTAGCACCAGCAGCGAGAACCATCACTTCTGAACACAGATGGCCACGGCAAAAACCTCCAGATGAATGCTCCTGGATTTTCCTGAGGGCAGATGGGGTGCAGAACCCCCCAACATCCTGTAAGCACGTCAGTAATCACCACAGATCCTTAGATCTCCTGAACTGAAATCACATTTTAATCTTTATTTTGTGCTTATGTATTGGGGTACATGTGTATATGTGTTTGTGTGTATGTGTGTATGTGTTTGTGTGTATGTGTATATGTGTTTGTGTGTATGTGTGTATGTGTTTGTGTGTATGTGTATACGTGTTTGTGTGTATGTGAATGTGTGTGCAGGTACTCACGGGGGCCTGAAGTCGATACTCAGTGTCTTCTTTGATTGTTTCTACACCTTAGTTTTTTGTTTGTTTGTTTGTTTGTTTTTGTTGTTGTTGTTGTTTTCCTTTCCTTTTATGAGACAGTCTCATTCACTGAATCTGGAGCTCAGGGATTTAGCTTAGACTGGCTGGCCAGCAAGAACCAGGAAATCCTCCTGCCTCTCTCTACCACTCCAGTATTGGGATTATAGTCACATATCACACACTGGTTTTTATATGGGTTTGGGAGATCCAAAATCGGGTCCTCGAACTTGGCACTTTAGCAACTTTAGCAACTAGGCTATCTCCCAGCCTTGCATCAAAGTCAGCTTAGGTGCCTCTGAAGGAAAGTCCTGCCTTGCAAACCTTTAGGATCTCTGAAGAGAGACTCGATATCAGCTTCTCCATAAACTCTCCAATAATGCTGTTCCAAATCATATAGTACGGGCCTCCAGCAGTTCCTTCTGGGAGCCCTGTCGATATCTGCCAAGTTGCTTCCTTCCTCTCAGCCCCTCAGTCATCTGGGATCCGTCTCCGCAAGAAACCTCCAACACTTCTGATCTGGGGTCCTTGCTCTGCAGCGACACTGGGGGACACTGGGTGCCTCTCCTTATTTATCTTCCTCTCTGTGTTGTGCCTATTTCTCCACTTCTCTGTCACCTCCTTTATGTAAGCTCTCCAGGGCAGGGACGGTGCGCTTCTTGCCTACATCCCCAGTGCCAACAACAGCAGTAGGTTTAGACTAATGGCTCAGCATGGTTTTGTTGGATGGGTGAATTAATGAACACATGGGTAATGAAGATGTCTGAAATCAAAACAAATCTGGTGTTGGCAAGATGCCTCTTCTACAGATCCTCCAGGGTGGAAATAAATTCAAGGGCATGTTCAGCTAAGGCCTAAAACTAGAAGCAGATGAACATGAATGGAGAGATGTTTGACACTACGTACAGACTCCAAAGACAGTGAAACTGGAAGTCCAACCAACCAACTCCATGCAGGCTTCTCTGCTGTCTCTCTGTATTTGGCTGCAGGAAACCACCTTGGTTTTGCTCCCCACTTCTCCAAGAGCTGCTCAATAGTAGTCAGCCACGGGGCTTCCTCCCCAGGGTGCTTGACAAGCACAGACCATTTGGTACTTTACACCTTCCACAACTAGTCAGCCTGTGTGGTTGCATAGGCTCAGATGCCACGGTTGCAGAGGGCTATCTTCCTGCTGGTTATTAGTAAGAATGGCCACACCCTGGGGAGGGTAATGAAAACCTTGCAGTCATGGCCAATGTTGCAGCACAGCACTGCAGTCTACAAAGGTCACGTTCAAGGGCCTTGGGTTACAGGTCAGAAAGATGGTACAGCAGCCAAAAGCAAGTACCGACTGTTTGTCCAGAGGATCTGAGTGCTTAGGACTGCCTGTAACTCCAGATCCAAGGATTAGATGCCTCCTAGCCTCTGTGGTCACCTGCACACATATGGCATACAGACATACACACATATACATATGTAAATGTTTAATGAAAAACCTCAAGTTGCATGGTGGCACACATCTGTAATCCCAGCACTCTGGGAGGCAGGGACAGGCAGATCTCTCTGAGCTCAAAGCCAGCCTTGTCTACAAAGTGAGTCCAGGATAGCCAAGGCTACACAGAGAAACCCTGTCTCAAATATCCAAAACAAACCAATAAAACAAACAAACCCTCAAGCTACAAAAAAATATGTACATTTTAAGTAAGTTTCTGATATTGTGGGCTACCCATATAGCAATATTCAGCCCCATATAGCCTATAGGCCTCAATTCACACAGACATGTTTGCGGGTCTTAAACCAGCTTAGCCCTTATTGAGTCATACCTATCAACATTCTTAAGTAATTAATGTAGTGACTGTCCAAAGATGCTTTCTATGATGCAGTAGAGAGCTTGAAGCTGAGCCCTGCCTTCAGTTTTCAGGAAAGAAACACACGCATTGTTGCTAGGATACATAAAACGTGTGCCTGTAATGGCCTGGGTACCATTCCACAGGCTCTATGCCCCTACGACAGAGGAGGGCCATCTGCAGCTTCAAACTCTCAAGTTTGGAAGTCGTGGGGAAAACTAAAATGTCTCAACATCTATAATAGCAGGTAAAAAGGCATTTAAACCCAGCCGATTCTTCTACAGCTCTGGCTATACCTGTGATGGCCCTAACATCTTAAATTCCACCTTAGTTAAAACTACATCTGAAACCAGAAGCCTCAAGATTCAAGACCTTGATCCTTGAAAGGGCGGGCATCATAAAAAGAGCACTTCAGGAATATTTGCCACAAATCATTATCCCCAAGAATCCTAGCACCTTTCCTCGTTTCTCATAGCTTGTACCCGCTGTGTATTCTGCAGCCAAGAACTGGTTGGAATGTGCTGATGTCCTCCCTCGTCATCCTAAGGGCTGAGAAACAAAACCTGTTTATTTTGCTGGAAGCCTGGACCTATTCTCTCATTGTTTTGTTCAAGATTTTGTATTTTTTATTTTTAACTTGGACTTCCCTAATCATCTCCAACATCCTGTCCCCCTAACCCGACTGCTCTGACCCTTGGCTTTTTCCCCACCATAGGCTGCACATGCTATTCTCCAGGCCTGTTGGGTTATCAGCACCAGAACTGACAGCATCTCCCAGAAGGGCCCGTCCAGTCCTCTCACCCATGCAGTGACTGTCCTTATCTGCCATGCCCCCCTTTCTATGTGAAGGGACTCTAGCCAGCTTGAACATGGCTCTGGCAGGCCTTGCCCTTCTCCCCGATTCCTTCTGCCTTGTTAAAAAACTGTTAGACTACACTCCTAAAGCTAGCCACCAGGGTCTAACCCTCCTCCTCCTCCTGAGGCTGACTACCAAGGCCCAGCTGTCAAAATATTGAAGTCCACCAATCAAAAGCCCCATTTCTGCCCTAATTAACATGCCCTGTCAACATTAAACACCTCATCCTAACATGGGGTTTCCTCGTACCTTTATAAACTTCCATTTTCCTCTGTGCCACGCGTGTCTCTATCCAGAGGCTGTCCTTTGTCCCCCGGGGACAAATACCCCTTTCCCCTTCCCCTAGTTCCCTTCCTCTTCTCCCTCATCCTCTGTCTCCTGTCTTTGCCTCTTATCCCCTGCCCTCTGTCGCTCTGGAGAAAAAAAAAATCTCCTTTGCGCTGAGAACTTGGTCTTAGAGGTTCTGAATCATACTAGTCCTAAGACCTACTTTCAGCTCCCCAGCACCCCGTCTGATATCCCTGATCTCTTCCGTCATACTCCTCTCCCTCCCATGTCGTCTCTTTCACCAATCCCCCACACTCACTCTACAGTCTAGCCACAGTGGACCTGACTGCCTCTCTGTGTGCCTCTGTGTGAAGCGTCCATCCACCAGCAGGCCCGTGTCAGTGCCCACATGACAAGACTCCACGATCTGGCAAGAGGAAGCCATTTGTCTGCCCACCCTCTCCTGCCATCTTTTCTTGGTTTCTCTCACAGTTCATGCTTTTCTGCCTTTCCTCGGGTCTTTCATTCCTATACACAGATGTGCAAACTGGTAAATATCTGTGTCCTTCAAAAGGTCTTACATGACCTTCTGGGCCTCAGTAGATATTATACAAAACACTGAACACAGCAAAGCACTATCTACAGGCTTGTCCAAACCCCCGACTGCTGTGAGACACACAGCCACCCCCAGATTCATCTTTTCATGACAGAAAACCAAATGAAGCCAGGAAAATGGGTCCAAATACCCACACCTCTACCTGCAGAGCATAATACAGGCTATGTCCTGAGTTAGCCGCTAAGGATTTCCCTAAAAATGAAATGTTTGCTGCTGGGCTGGGTCACCACATATTGATTACCCTCCTCATCTGCTCTGGGAAGGAGATGATGGGCTAAGCAGAATGGGACCATCTGCCTTTTCCAGCAATTTCTTCCCTGGGGCTCTCCCAAGCTGAAGAAAGTCCTCCTATGAGGGAAATTCTGTGATAAAATGACCAACTACCACACATGGAGACACAGCCTGTGCCAAGAGTTTGTACAAAGTATAAATCAGCCTGACAGAGGCACCAAGCACACACTTCGGTGAAAGCCCTCTGTGTCACAGGTTTGGGTGGTTAGCAGAAAGATGTCAGGCTATCTGGGAAGAAAAAATCCTGCCACCTTAGAATTCCTCTTAGCATGGCCCTGGGCAAGCACAAACTACACTGCACTTAGTAAAAACTCCTAACTGATGGTAAAACAAAGCAGCTCTGTGAAGGTTGGTGGGTGGGACCCAACCCAGCTTTTCTACCTGTTGACAGTGGTCATTGGCATCTTGGGATCCTGGGGTTACTTAGCAACCACCCACCACATCTGCATCCTGCCAGCTAGACCTGGGCTGTGGTCAGCATCAATGATTCTGAGCGCTGACATTTTCCTGCTGTCTCCTCTGGTTGCAAAACTCCATCCTGTAGTGAGTCTGCTAAATTACAATTTGAGGCAAAATGTCATTTCCAGTTTTATAAGGTCATGAGCAAGCCTGTATTCCCCATTAAATAAAAGCTGCCCCTAACAGGAGATAGGATAGTTAGCAAAGGGTACAAAAGGAGGCCATTTGTGGTGGAAATCTGAGGCTTGAGGTTTTTTTTTTTTTTTTAAAGAAGTCTAAAATATTCAACATAAAAATGAGTCTAAGAATTCCCTAACCCTAATTCCACCCCCCTCATTCAGCTGTGTGGTAATGGGCTGAGATGTTCTACCAAGACACCGCACAGTCTCCCCAGCTGACAAGTAGGACAAAATGGCTTTTCACTGCTTATTCGGCATCCAGCTAACGTGATTCTCCGCCACACATGACTACTCCACAGGAAAAATAATCACCATCAAAACTGCTCTTGGGCCTAAAAGCTTTTAAGAAAGAAGATGCCAGCTTTATATCTGGATCTCTGCTTCCAGGCCCTTCCTTCCTTCCTTCCTTCCTTGTGCCCATAGACACCTGGCTCTCTTCTAGACAGGAAGCTGACCAGCACTCCCAGCCCCCAAGTGATGGGGGGCAGGTGGAGCTACTTCTGACCAATAAGTGGCAGGGAAGAAAGGGTGCATAGTACTCCCCAGAACCACACACCCGCCCCCCATCACAACAAGAGGGTTGAGGGGTGGGGACTGCAATGCTCTCCAGCAGTGGTTCTCAACCTTCCTACTGCTGTGACCCTTTGATACCATTCTTAGTGCTGTAGAGACTGCCCCTCCCCCAAGCATAAAATAAAAGTATTTCATTGCTACTTCATAACTGTGGGTTTGCTATTGTCATGAATCATAATGCAAATATCTGATATGGAGGATGTCTGGGACTCATACCAGGGTCTTCTGGAAGAACAGTCAGTGCTCTTAACTGCTGAGCCCATCTCTCCAATCTGTTTGTTTGTTTGTCCCTGTCTTTTCTTACTATTACAAACTACACCATACGTTTGGGTTTCCTTGAACAATACTATGAAAAGCAAAGGTGCATGAGGTTGGTTTTGACAGGTGGGAGAGAGAGAGAGGGAGGGGAGAAGGCAAAAAGGAGACAGGGGCAATGAGAATATTTCTAGTGGCTTTAAAGAGGTCTCCACCATGTGCCAGTTTGTTCAAACTTTAACATAACATCATTCGCCCCTCCTTTAGAATGCTTGTATTTAAAGAATTTCTCTAGTCCCTGGAGTCTCAAGCAAACTGGGTGATGGTCTGAGCTTTTTCTGCAAATCTTCATTATAGTTGAAGTATGGAAATAAGAAGCAACAATGGGCAGGAAAGGCCAAGCAAGAGGAGAGCCAGGCAGGAGAGTACTGCTGCCAGGCTCAACTCTGTAAACACATCAGCCATTTGCATGCAATTTCTTCCATAGATGCCCTCTTCGAGAAAGGGAGAAAACACATCTTAACGTCAATGTAAAACTGAGATCTGGTATGAGCATGAAGACAGGACAGGACCAAGATGCCTGATCTCATGAGGGCAACAGGAGGTAAAAGACCGGGCAGAAAGTGTGATCTCTCCTACACAGCACCGGGAATCGCAATCAGGCCCCGCCCACCTCCCTACCCCAATCCCCGCAGCAATCAGGCTCCGCCCACCTCTCCACCCCAAGAGACAATAGCGGGAACTGGCTCAGGTTCAGTTAACTGTGAAGCACAAGGCGGTCCAGACTTACTCTTGGTGCGGGGCTCCTGTCTTGGTCAGCAAAGTCAGCACAAAAAACATGAAGATCACAAAGACCGCAAGACCAACCCAAAATCCGATCACAATGGAGTCTGCAAGACAGGTGAGGTAACATTAGCGTCTCACGTGATTTGAGTTAGCCTACACATTTCAGGAGTCTGAGCTTTCTGGAGATGGCCAGGGTGCACAGAGTATATAACAAGTTGGTCCACCATCACAACGGGGGGTATGAAAACAGGTCACAGGTCATCACAAGCATCAGTCTTTTACTTTGCTGCCTAGGATTAGATTTGTTTGTTTGTTTGTTTGTTTGGGTTATTTTCAGAGTTATTTAAAATGAATGAACTCTACTCCACCTCATGCATGTTCACGTTGACACAATTCAGGTCTAGGTCACTTTTTGGATAGGATGGATAGATGGCCTCCTGACCACCGCAAATGAACGAATGCCTACTCCTCCCCCCACCCTCTCACCCCCGCCCCCACCCACCTCATTTGCTTTCGCAGCTCTGGCCCACATTAGGAGACTGAAAGTGCCACTTTGGAACGCTTTTCTCTGAGCCAGGAGCTGAGAAGGTATCCTGCAGGCCGGCCTTTGTCATTACAATGGCCACCCTTATCAACTAATTTACTCCTATTTTAAATCCCATTTGGACCTGGGGACATTGTGTCCCTGTGCTTGCTTTAGCTCCTGGCTACAGCTTCTTCACACCACTACTTGAAAAGCATTTCTCACCACTTTGGCACGCTGGTGAAAGTCTGCCCTGCCTTCCTCCTTAAGTCACAGCACTTCATCTTTTCTTCTCCTAACAATAGGTCTTGTTGGTCCTGTCTCAAGCAAGAGTCACAGCTGTAAATGGTTCCTGATTAACAGTTTCCCATTTTAGGAGGTTTGAAAGCAATATGGACCTGTTCTTCAGATTTACAAGTTTCGTCTTTTCCCAGGCTTGCAAGATACCATAGGTATGGTGCTGTCTCCAGATAAAGAACTGTGACAGCAAGCTGCCACTCCCAATGGGCCACTGTGTCCCAGAAAGAACAGCAGTACTACACCATGGTATACAGCAGAGCTATGATGTGTACGAGGTTAGGTAAGTTAAGCCATTTTCAGCTTCAACATTTCCAGTTTAAAGTAGGTTTATTGGGGTGTATACCTTCGTAAATCAAAGCCAGATGGCTTCTTTGTAGGTGTCTGGGGCACCAGGATTAGAGTCAGTTGTACAGACACACACACACACACACACACACACGTCACACACTGTTGAGGGGCGACAGTGCTAAGTCATTTTACATTTCAACCTAAATTTCCTTACCTAATCTTTAAAAGGATTACCTACTCAAGAATACAGTGAATATTATTAGAACTTTGAAAATATAATGACCAGAGCTTATACAGTAAGTGTGCTTAAATCAAAGAATTATTGTAATTATATTATATGTATATGTGCAGTAACTTTCTAACATAAAACTGACAATTTTCACTGCATAATTCACACTTCCTTAATACATGTACTACTGACAAGATAGATGATAGATAGATAGACAGACAGACAGACAGAAAAATGATAGACATTTGAGATAGTAAATTTGGTACTCTGAATAGAAAAAAAGTCTCGTTCCTAGTATCTTAATTCCAAGTGCTAAAGAAATAGGAGATTCTTTAGACCTTGCTTTTTTAACATAATAGAATTAAAGCTTAAAGGTAAGGGGTGGCAGGGTAGGAGCGGGGGTGGGGGGGTGGGGGGGGTGCTTCATGGTTGGTTCAGCAGAGAAAAGCACTTGTGGAGAAAGCCTGACCTTCTGAGCTTGTGACCCAGAACCCATGAAAGCTAGAATGAGAGAACCAACTCCACAAAGTTGTCTCTAGATGAATGTACCGCCCTACACATCATGCAATCATGTACACACACACATAGTATTATTATTATTATTATTATTATTATTATTATTATTATTATTATTATTAGACATAAAGCAAATCACTCAAAACACACAAATCCAAGTACAGATTACTTGAAATTATAAATCTCTGTTATCTGGGCATGTGCTATGATGAAAGGTGTACAGTTATCTTCAAGTCTACACACTGTATTTTAGCAACTGCCTCATAGGAAAGGCCAAATCTAAAACTATATACCAGTGTCATGTCCAGTCCCAGAATTACAATGCAGTCCCACTTTGAGTAGCATTTCCAAGTCTCCTAAGGACAATGTGGAAGGAGTCCCCGAGCACCAGAGAAAAGAAAGAAAGAAAGAAAGAAAGAAAGAAAAAAAGCCATGTGGGTTGAGCAATGTCCTTAATAAACTTGACCGTGTCTCTCCTGCAAACCCCTCCTTGCTTAATAAGCCTCCCAAAGTCCTTAAAGGAAGCACTGAGAGGCTGCCTCAGTTTCAATACTAAAATGCTATGTGATGTCCTGATACGTCTTGGAGCAGGCCTCTCCCACGTTCAGGCCATTTATAGAATCCCACCTTAAGGATTTAAAATGACCAATAAAATTATACATTAGCATATATAAGAAACATTAAACATAATTCATATAAAAGGCCCCGTCTTACAGTATTGGTTTCTCTGGGTGTTTATTTGCAATACGAGAGCTTGACTGGGATTGCTACTATAATTAAAAGCTGATTTCCAGGGGAAGCCTCAGTATCCAGTGTCTTTGTTCAGAGTCCACAACAGCAGCTTTCATAGGGAAGGGTAGGCTGGTCCCCTGCAAGCTTCCGCCTTCCTAAGCAGGGAGTGGGCAAAGGAGAGGGGAAAGAGACACAGCGCAGGCGCAGAAACTGGCGCTGCCTACTGCTTCTGAGGTCACACCTTCGCCAGTAGCCTCCCCTCCCTCCTGCTGCCAAGCCTCAGTTTCTCTCCACAGCCCCCTTGATGCTAGGGTTTTCACTACAGCTGAGACTAGACATTCACTAATTGCCTCTCCTTGCCTCTCTTCGTGGGAGACTCCAAGCCTGCCCCTACAGTGCCAAGCCTCGGCCCTCTTCTTGATCGCTTCCTTCATGCCTTCAAAACCAGTAGCCCGTGGGAGACTTCCACATTATCAAGTTCAGCTGCCAACTTGGATCTCAGCCTCGAGCCCTCTGGACCACAGCATCTGTGGGCTGACCATGAGGAAGTCGTCCCAGATTTTACCTCAGTGACGCCAGGCTCACTCACAGCTGATTGCTCAGCTCCAGATAAACTTCTTCCATTTCCCAGTAAAACTAAGGTTTCACTTCTGTAGTTTTAATTCAGGGATAACACACAAACAGCCTGCTTAGAGTCTTTGTTTCACTCTGAACGTCAGAACCCAGATGCCAGTCATCTGCCCGCCGGTGCTCAGCATTCCACTCCGAGTCCCCAAGCTAGCTCTCTGACCTCTGAGCACTCAGTGGCTCTTTCAACCCAAAGTTCCAAAATCCTCTTCCTCAATCCTCCAAAAGTCACGGTCAGAGCCAAAACAGCAACATTCCATTTTCCTGGTACAAATTTCTGTGCTAGTTTCCTCCCCACCCCCAGCCCCATGATAAACACTGACGGAAAACAACTTGGGGGAATGAAAGGCTTATTTTACCTTGTATGCTAGCAGAAATCAAGGCAGGAACCCAAGGTCAGAACCTGGAGGTGGAAACTGATGCGAGAGGCCAGGGAGGTGGCACAGTGCTTAAGAGCATGCTCACTCAGGCTCAGCTTGCTTTCCTACACCACTCAAGACCACCAACCAGCAGCGGCACCGCCCCCTGTGAGCTGGGCCCTCCCACAGCAACCAAGAAAATGCTCTGCAAATGTGCTCACAGGCTAACCGTGATGGAGGTGAGTCCCTCAACTGGGGTTCCCTCGTCTCAGGTGACTCTAATTTGTGTCAAGTTGACAGACAAAGCCACACAGATGCCTACCTTGTAATGTTAACTGTGTCCCGGGGGCTCAATCCTAGGATGGGGGCACACACCCCCACACACACCCCAGTTTCCTAATCACACCCCCTCATCAGCCTCTTAGCCTTGAAAGGCATTTAAACCTTCACTGCTCTCCCCCATGTCTCCTTGGATGTGTGGCTAGTGTCTTAGTTTTGTAGCTGCACAACTGAGCTCTGCTCCTCTCTTCTGAGGCCCATCTCTCCCTTACACTTCTTTCAAGTTAATGCCATTCCATTCTGGGAGTCACTCTGGTCACAAAAGCTTCAGAGCAACGTTGCCTGTTCTCTTAAGCCCATATCAAGCCGAGGACAATCTGGAGACCCCACATCTATAAATGCACGCGCTGCTTCCCAGTCCACCTTAGCCAGCACCTTGGTACGCC
The DNA here is from genome assembly GCF_964271855.1 of Acomys minous. Lineage (NCBI taxonomy): Eukaryota > Metazoa > Chordata > Mammalia > Rodentia > Muridae > Acomys > Acomys minous. The sequence goes on from NC_140495.1 coordinate 34,184,450, forward strand.
AACGGCTGTGACAAGGACTAGCTCACTGGTCTTTGCTTCTGATCTTGCTCACTTCAATCTCAGTCATAGCAATCCCACTGAAACCTAAGGCAGAGGCTGTTCCTCTGTCCCAAACCTTTTTTCTGACTTCTCAGAGAAAAGCCAATGGTCTTAGCCTGATCTCGATGCCCCTTCCCCCATCACCTGATCTCCTTGACATCTCTACACTTGGCTTCTGCCACTCTGTGTGGAATTCACCTTCCAGGCACTGGGATGATCTCTTTTGTCCTTGCATGTAACAGCTCATTCCAGCACTGGGACACTTTCTGGCTTTTTCTTCCACCAGACGTGGCTCAATCTCTCAATTCCTCCAGACCGTTTGTTCAGATCTCTCCCCTTTGGTAAGGCCTCCCTTGGCATTGCACAAATCCCAGATGTTAGAGGAGGTGGCTTTGAACTTTTGGGCCCACTGCTTGTCTCTCTGGCATGATGCCATGCAAAACGGGTGTCTAGGAAATATGCTGAAGTCATAAAGGTCTAATTTCCCCTCTCAGTAGCAACGATGATTTCAGTAAGCTGAAGAACTTCATCTGTGGAGGCGCCTGCTCTTGTCAAATGTGGTACAAGTAAAGGGAGTAGAACAGACCATAATGGTCACTCTTGCCCACAATGCCATTCTATTTGCCAACCTAGCTTTATAGGTCACCCAGTGAAAGTGCATATCATAGTAAAGGTAAGGGTTACTGCTTTTCTTTAAATGCAAGTCCAACAGCTGGGGAGATGGCTCATCCGTTAAGAACGCATGCTGTTCTTGCAGGGGACCGGGTTTCACTTCCCACCACCTATATGATGGCTCACAGTTGTCTGTAACTCCAGTCGTACAAGAAGTTGATACCCTCTTCTGGTCTCTGCAGGCACTAAGCACACATGATGTACAGACATATGAGCAGCCAAAACACTAATACACATAAAGTAGGAAATAAATAAAAATAATGACATGAAAGAACGTACAGATGTCTGCATTCCCTTGACATTCCTGGGACTTTTTACTCTCCTGCATATCAAGGGAGCATGTCTGTTTATGCTCCATTTTCCTCTCAGCCTCATATGCTGTCAGGTTCCTGTGCCAAAGAGCCTTTACTTTGCTCATATTTCTTACATCAGAACAGTGAGTGCTCACCTGGGCATTTTTATATTTTTATGATGTTAGTGTCGACACAAAAGCATTCTCACTAATAGTACAGTCATTAAATTAAGTATGCAATGTGCCACAGCTCTGCCTTGGTTTTTAAAAGAAGTTTTTTTTTTCCCAAACAATAATCATTTCTATTACTAAAAAAAAAAATGGTCAAAAGAGAGCTGCCTTAGTTGTCTCTGGAAATGTGCCAATGAAAATTATAGCAGCAGGGCTGTCTGTGGAGCCCCATAGACCATGGAAAAGAGACAGGAGCAGGCTGACACGGCACAGATGGAAAGGCTCGCATTACAGAGAGCAACGTGGCACTCTGCCAGTCTTTCCGATTTCCACCAAAAAATTCATAACAGACAAGTGTCCTTTCCTAGAGGTTATCCCATTAAAAACAACAGATTAGAGAACTTAGTGAGTTGAGGAGGGCGATTTCATACTCAGACCACAAGCCCCTTTATCAGATAATTAATGACAGCATATCCTAAGGGGTTCATGCACTCTCTCTTTATCCCCATAAATACTGAGCAGATGTCAACACAGGAACAAGAAATGTGTTTCATTATTACTGGAAGTGTGAAGGATATGTGATTTAGCTAGTGGCTTTGCTCAAGGAAGAAAAGTAGAAATCCTTCCTTGTAGCAAATGGGAGCAACATATCACTACTGCCAGTGGGGGAGGGAGGGAGGGAAGGAGGGAGGCGGGGAAGGAGAAAGGGAGGGAATTGCTGCATTTGTGCCTGTGATTCTGATCTCTCAAATTTCCCAATGTGCCCCTGGCTTGGCCTGAAATGGAGGGCTGGAGAGATGGCTCAGCACTGAAGAGCACTCTCTGCCCTTGCAAGGACCAGGTTCGTTTCCTAGCACCCAGATCAGGAAACTCAACTACCTGTAAGTCCACCTCCAGGGGAAAAGATACCTTCTTCTGGCCTCTGGAGGAAGTACACACACACACACACACACACACACACACACACACACACACACACACACATCAGTTTATCAATCTTAATGAGTCTAAAATGGTTGCAGTAGTCATGTCTTCAACTAGAAACATCAGGACATGGCAGAGATGGTTACACCATGGCCCAGAGTGGGTGACAGTACCCGCCTGTGATATCAATTCTGCCTCCCCAAATAAAGGTGCTTCCTGTGAGCCAGAATGCATGGGGTCTGGGGAGAGTGCAACAGTAACCTTTCACAGAATGACACTGCTTTGTGGCAGATCTCCCCCTCGCCCCCACCCGTCAATTCCTAGCAATGGACCTAATACCTCCTTGGTATCAGATGGGAGACTGCTCTTCACAGCTCCAGAAGTCCAGTAGAATTTTTGAAGGTTTTAAAAACTATTTTTATTTTATGTGTATTGGTATTTAGCTGGCATGTATATATGTTTACCATCTGTGTACAATGACCATGAAGTGAAAAGAGGGCATTGTAACCCTTGGAACTGGAGTTAGAGATGGTTGTAATCAGCCGTGTGGGTGTTAGGAGAAAAACCTGGGTCCTCTGGAAGAGCAGCCAGGCCTCTCAAGGGCTGAGCTATCTCTTCATCCTTTGTAAATGTTACTACTGACTTCTACGAAAGAAGAGTCTTCAGGGAATTGCTCTAGATCCTATTTTTATTGTTGTTACTCAAACACTGACATTTTAAGGGGGCTGGAATAGTTTTGTTGGGATGATTTGTTTTGTTTGTTTCTCAGTTTTGTTTCGTTTTTGTTTTTAAGACAGGGTTTTTCTGTGTAGCCTCAGCTGTTCTGGAACCAGGCTCTGTAGACCAGGCTGGCCTCGAACCCACAGAGATTTGCCTGCCTCTGCCTCTCAAGTGCTGGGATTAGATAGGCATGAGCCACCACTGCCTAGAAGGAACTGGAATAGTTAGTGCCTTTAAAAAAAAAAAAAAGTTCGTTCTAAAGCTAAAACACTGATTCACACTCTTCTACCAGGCGAGTGTTGTTTTAAGTCCTTTGTGAATCAGAATTGCCAATGCTACCATATCATACCACCCCAGAGCTATTTATTAGCCTGTGTCAAACGGTACTTTGTATTTAGGGACAGAAGACCATTCTGTAAGAAAATAGAGTATTAGCAAAAGCAACCCCAGGGGCTTTCACAGGTCAACACAAGCATATGACAGCTCCCCCCCCCCCCCCCCCGCCCCCGGGAGCAGCACAAGACTTACATTTATGAGCCTTCAGTCCTTCAAAGGAAACTGGTCCAATCTCATAGTACTCGTATTCCCAGGTATAGTCAGAGTTAGATGCTGACGGCAGGGATGTTCTGTTAGACATCAACCTCTGGGCAGACATCTCCATCCTGCACACAGGGACACAGGCAAGTGAGATTCGTCAGTCCATTCACAGATGCACAGCTGCCCCGATTGATCTCGGATGCATTCACGAGTTAAGGGTCAGAAGCCCCTGGTTCTTAACCCCTAGGTCACCAGCTGCCCTTACCTCATACCATGTAGCCAGTTTTTTGTTCTCACTCCCCACCAGTGTACGATATATATTAAATCAGATGCCCTGTCTTTGTGTGCTCATGCGCACTGTACCAAACACTTTGGCATGCAATTAATGTGAACTCCTGGGAGATGAAAGAGAAAAGGAGAAGGGAAGGCTATGAAAACCCTCTGAGAGTGTACATCATCAGCCTTCACCACCTGGACCTGGGCGGGATAAGTAACATTAGTATCAGAAGGAAACTTCAAGCGAGTCTGTCCTGGGCATCTACTGTATAGGAAAGCAGATGTACACTCCAAGCATCAGGAAATGGGGTGAACCACGGATGTGGACAATAGCAACTGCACCCTGGGGGGAAGACCCTTGGGAGAAGCCCACACCTCACCTTTGCTTACTCCTGGAGGAAGCCATTCCTTCTGGGCTTTCCCAAATACCTTTTTTTTGATTAATGGATTATCTTAAGTATCTTCTTTAGGAGATGTCAGGGTGTGTGCCTGGCATAACTCTAGTCAGTGCAGCATACGTGTAATTATTGGAGGACGTCGAATGCAAGTGAGCCTGCCTGATGGAGGCAGAGCCGCAAGAGCTATAGACCAGAACCCCACAAGCAAATGGATAAACAGAAGTCATCTAAGGGAAATTTGGCATGAAATACCAGTCAAAATCAAAATTCCCCAAGGAATCTCCAGTGCTGCAGTTCCGTCTATAAAAGACCTTTCTGGAATTTGCATTCTCCTGCCTGTCAGGGGCTTGGAGCCACTCACAGCCAACTTTAGGGTACAGCCACAGGTACAGCTAAGCAAAATTATCACCCGCCATTCTGCCCCAAAAGCACAAATCTCTCCTTTCATGTACCCCCTTTCTCCCTGCCCCTAGATGTGGGACCCACAGTGAAAAGGCCTTGGAGTCAGCACAGAACACACCCCAACACCAAACTCTCAGCACAAAGGAGACTTATTATCCCAAAGGGGACAAGCTGAGGGCTGCCTCTGGACCTGGCAAAGACAGCAGCCAGTGTCTCTGCCTGTGGAAGTGGTTTTTAATGAGAAAAGGGGGGAAATCTGTGCTAGGATGAAGTTGTGAGTCCTGATTGACGTCATAATCAGTGTAGCCAAATAATAAGGTACTAGACCTTGGTGTTCTGATAGCTAGACCCTGGAGTTTCAATCAGGCCTGAGGAGGTGGCCAAATAAGGGACTAGACCTTGGTGGCTAGCTTTAGGAATGTGATCTGTTTAGCAAAGGTGAGGGCAAGAGCTGCCAGTGTCATGTTTGTAATGCTTGGGCCGGTTAGCGCGGCCTTCACACAGTATCCAATGCCACAATACCCAAAGTGTAAGGTGCTGGGGCCCACAGATGCCTGCCTGTGTTGGTAATTAAGTCACTCCCTCAACTGTAGAAAGGCAGAGGCAGAGATGCCAACCCTTATGCAGGGGAAAAAGGATCCAGAAGCTAAAAGGAACACTGAACCTTATGTAAGTTAAATGTTCAATTACCTATCCCATGTCAGTTTAAAACAATGTAAAACTATTACCACACATCATGGTTAATCTTATCAATTTGGCTGGATTTAGAATCACCATGGAAACACAACTCTGGGTATAAGGATGAAGATGTTTTCAAACAGGCTTAACTGAGGAGGGACAGCTCATCCACAGTTAGATGACGTCAGGCCATAGGCTGAGTCCCAGACTGAATTAAAAGGAGGAAGAGCTAGGCTCCGGCGTGGATCTGCCTCCGCCCCCTAACTGTGGATGCAGTGTGAGCAATGGCTTCATGCTCCCGCCATTGTCTTTCCTACTGGCACACTATGGGTCAAAAGAAACCCTGCTGTCCTTAACTTGTTCTTGTCGGGAGTTTTATCACAGCAAAAAATTGGCACTGCAGGCTAAGATTGGAGCCTGCTGTCCGAAACCTGACCCTGTGGTTATTCAGCATGAAAGAGTGCAAAATGAGGGCTGAAAAGTCCTGGATGGCAAGCCGGGCCTGGTGGCGCACACCTTTAATCCCAACACTCAGGAGGGAGAGGCAGGCGGATCGCTGTGAGTTCGAGGCCTGCCTGGTCTATGAAGCGGGTCCAGGACAGCCAGGGCTACACAGAGAAACCCTGTCTCGAAAAACAAAACAAAACAAAAAAACAAAACAAAACAAAAGGAAGAAAGAAAGTCCATGGCTGAAGTGTTTCTCTCTCTCTCTCTCTCTCTCTCTCTCTCTCTCTCTCTCTCTCTCTCTCTTTCTCTCTTCTCTCTCTCTCAGCTTTGCTTATCTCTTTTCTACCTCCTCTGGCCATTACTGCTTTGGCTGATAACAGCTGCTTTCTGGCTAACTGAATCCAAAGGGGTGGGGGTACAGACTTTCAGAGGCTTGACTCTGATGGAAAACTCCCCCTTCCCACTGTTTCCTGCCTCAGGAGCTGTGTGCTTCCCTGACTGCCCTACAGTTCCCAGTCATTGCTAGACCAACACTGTATGCTTACAAACAGACATTTCAAACTTCCTGAATTGACAAATATGTTAACATACTTTACATATTCCATGCCTTATCAAAAAATTATAGTTTAATTTAATGTATTTTTTTTTTGCAGAAAAGTAGTCCTCAGGATTTCAAAAATGACCAACAACCAGCTTTTCTACCTTTCTTCGTAACAGAGCAATCCATGATTCACGGCCGACTAGCATTGCTCTTACAGTCTCTTGCTACAGACCTAATTTGAAGGGGAGAATCTTTTTTAGTAGGTTGGCAAATTAAGTTGTTAGTTAATGTTACTAAGTCACATGATGTGAACAAACAAAATAAACAGAAAAAATAATAGTAAGAAAGAAAACATTTTCTGGGTGTAAGAAGATGCTTCTTAAAAGAGCGTCTCTGAGCCTGAGCTTTGCCCTGAGCTAAGATGGCTGGAGGCAAGTCTGGAGAGCCCCAGTGAGTTTCCCGGGTCTAAGGACACTGCATGAGACATGTGAAAGATGAGACAGCACAGACATGTGTTCAGCGATTGACAGCTATTTTGATTTGCTTGCAGTAACGTTTACAAACACTGACTTAAGAGACTTTGTTCAGCCGAAATGACTCCATGGGAAACTGGCAGATTGGGATGTGTTTAAAACTGTTTGTGCTTTGTGCCTACACTACATCTAAATGTCAAAAAGTAAATAATTGCTTTTTTTTTTTTAAATACTGGCCTGCCTGTCCTAATATTTATAATGTGTATTTTATATGTTTTCCTATTGGGTAAGACTACCTGCTGGATAGCCACTGCCTCAATCACACGCTTGAAGTTTAACTTCAAATACCTTTCCTTCACCTACCACCTTTGCTTCTTTAAAATATACTGCTTCAATTATTTTAATTTCAAAGAGTCACACGTGAAAGTGTTACTTTGAGTGCAAAGGGCAAAACCAAAAGGTTTAGCCACAGTGGCGAACAGATCCAAAACATTGAGGGATTTCTTCCGTGAGTTATCCCTCTCCCCTCAAGCCTGCCTGCCTTCCTGGTTATCCAACCTCATCATTATCAGACAGAAGTTAAGCGCTTAGCCACAGGCTTCCAAAAGCGGCATCCATGATGGAATGCAGCAAGCCCTGCGTGCTCTGCTAACCCTTCAGCCACGGACATGTGTAAGTGGGGAGGGGAAAGACGTAACAGGCCCCAAGCTAAAATTATCTTGGGAGTAGTTAGCCTTTTTAAATAGCGACTCCACTACTTTCTCTTAGTGTTAGTGTGTCCTAAAATTAACTCCAGAGACGTCTATAAAAGCCCAATTCTTTTAAGACTTACCTTCAGCCTCTGAGGACTTTCCCACAAGCCCCCAACCTACCTTCAAATGTCAAAAATGCAGCCTCCCGAGTGCTGCCTTCCACCCACTTTACTCCTTCTTTTTAACAAATTCAATGCAGAAGTTTCAAAACCCTTCATGGACCACTACGTCTACACCAGGTTATTCCTTAAATATGTTCTTATTCTCAAATCCATATCCTCTCCTTCCATCCTGCACAGCGATTCATCCAGAATACTGTGGATCGTGGTACTTGGACCAGTGGACACAGATACTGAACTATAACCCACAGATGGACAACACACACACACACACACACACACACACACACACACACACACACACACACACACACACACTATTGGAGATGTCAGGGCTTTAGATAGCATACAGTTGCAGGTACAAAATTCAGCTATCTTAAGAGAGAGGGTGTGTGTGTGTGTGTGTGTGTGTGTGTGTGTGTGTGTGTGTGTGTGTGTTACAGGCAGAAGGACTGGAGAACTGAGGCTACACAGGGCCGTGGGAGCCCACCCAATGCCACCAAAAGCCCCAGTTTGATATGGGGCTGAAGGTTTGGTGTTTACCTGGCTGGATTTCAGTTCTTTGGTCAGATCTTTCCTTACTGTGTCGTCCCCCACTCCTCCTTTTTAGAATTGGAATATTTCCTGCATTCATTTGTATGCTTTAAAAGGGCAACTTGGGTTTGATTTTTCCAGCAGCTCATCATGGTTAGGAGATTGCTTTGAGTTTTGAAAGATGCTTTGATCTCAGCTACTCAACAGTGTTGGAGAAGACTCGGGGGAAATCTTGGATACAGATTGTAGGGTATGTGGACAGTGTCACCAGAGGAACTGACATGGAATTGGCAAAGTGGAGCATGTTCAAACCCTGGAAATCTCAAACTTGAGATTTAAAAACTCATCCTGAGACTGGCAGGAGTGGAACCACTCCCTGCCGTACCTGTCTCTGAACATGTATCTGGCCCTGGTCACCGGTAGTCAGTCACATAGCAGGCACCTGGATGCAAATAGAGCATCACCAGCATGCCAGCCCCAACCAATCTAAGGTTCTCACCCCCCAAGACCCCTCCCTATTTCCCATGGTTTAAATACTACTTGTTCACTGTGGGGAACTTGTGGCGTTTCACGAATAAAGGACTACAAGCTATTTCACCAAGGATCGTCTGAGACTGGCTGTTTCTACCAAGCTGTAACACTTGGAGAAGGGCTCTCTCTTTCTCCCTGAAAAATTCGTCTTGGGACCCTCTGATCTGCCTCCTTGGTCAGGCTCCCGCCAGGGCCATCTTAATTGCTGTAGCCACTGCAGCCACCCTGAGCTCCTGCTGCTGACTGGCCCAGTGGAGACCTGAGCTCCTGCAGCCCCTTGGCCTAGGTTCTAGCTCCTAGCTCTGGAGAACAAGTTCCTGCTGCTGCCTACAGACATGCTGCTCTGGCCCTCGCTGCATGCCAGTGCCCCAAAGGCTCCATTCCCACTTCTTGTCCCTCTTGGAGAAGGGCCATACTCGCCCACCAATATAAAAGAGCTATAACACTAACAACCTCAGAGAAAGCTGCCCCCTCTCCACCCCACACCGCCCCACCTTAGCTGGACTGGGATCCTGCAGAGCCCACCCATTCCCCTCTCTGCTCCCTCGCTCCCTCCCGGCTAGGTGTTCAGCAGTGCCTGGACATCAGGGGGACAAATGGCCTCGCAGAAGAACAATCATGGAGGCTTGTGAGCTATGGAGATCTCGCCCCCCCTCCTCATCTTTTTACTTCTTGGCCACCACGTGTGTGTGTGTGTGTGTGTGTGTGTGTGTGTGTGTGTGTGTGTGCGCGCTCCTCACTGAGATGCTGTCATCTACCCCGTGGCCCAAAACAACAGGCAAAGAAATGGTGGATTGTAACCTGGAGTGAAATCCTTTCACTACTCTGAGTTGATTGTCTCAGGTAGTTACAGTGACAGAAAGCTACTGCAAAGGTCACGACATGGGCCTCACCAGCTCCTCTTTGAGCTACTTCACCTCAGAACTTGTCAGTTTGGAAGTTGCATTTTTGACAGTCCCTGAAATGCTCTATGCTCCATGCCACCGGCACAAAGGATGCCCCCTGTGACATGAGTTTTCTTCATCTTCCCTTCACCCACAACACTCCTTCCTTCCAGGCATGGGCATCCATGTCAGGAGTTAGCAAACCCAGCCCAAAAGAATGCTCATATGTCCAAAAGACTGAAGAACTACTCCTGTGACATAAAACAATATGAAATTCCAATACAAGTATCAATTTTTAGAGGAGCTTTATTGTAACTGAGCCACTTGTTGCTTCCTTGTTTTCTCTGCCTCCCCTAGCATTCTAACTGCAATAGAAATAGGCAAAAAGCCTAAGATTTGTATTTTCTGATCTCCAGCAGAAAATATTTGCCAACCTGAGTGGGCCTCCATTTCCCTACTAGATAGGTAAAGGTTATGACAACTGCTACTTTACGAAGTGGCTGGAAAGAATGCGATGGTGTATGAAGGATGACTCGGCGAGGGGCCTGGGGATGGCTCAGCTCGTAAGGTGCTTGACGTGCAAGCATAAGGACCTGAGTTCAGTCTCCAGAACCCATGGAAAACTCCAGGTACAGGGCTCGGCCTGTAACCCCGGCACTGGGGACACAGAGATAGGAGGGACCCATGAGCTTCTCTGGACAGGCAGTCTAGCCGAACTGGTGAGCTCCAGTCTTGAGAACTAAGGTGGAGAGCAATTGCATAAGACACTAATGTCAACCCCTGCTCTCCACGTGCACAGACATACACATGTACACACACATGAACATGTACATACACATACATAAACACACAAAGACAACAATGATTCAGAGTAAGATTAGGAAACAGTAGCATAAACTGTTACTATTACCTAAGACCCCTGGGACAGAAAAGCGCCTGAGTTTATTCTTCAGATGTCACCAACTCCTTGGACCAGCCAGTTCCTACCAAACCTACCCCGTGGTTAACAAATCAATGTGTTCTAGGTACGTGAAGAAAATTAAAAGTAACATATACGGGATGTTGCTGAATGCTTGCCTGCTGTGTGTATGGAAGCCCTGCAATCAGTCCTCAGAGCTACAAAAAAGGAGAGCGAGCAGGAAGAAGCCATGAAGAGAAATTGTTTATAATAAAAAAATAACTCAAATGATGGCCGTTCAGATATTTAAAAGCTGTAATTACCGGCATTTATGTCTTAGGGTGTCTGATGCTCAACTGACTTCCCAACTTAGAAATAACAGTAATAACCATCTCTTTTTAAAGGAAACTAAGATGAGGTCTCCCTTGTCTATTGCAAGCTGACGCTGCAGCCAATGAGCTAAACAGAGCGAGACAAGAAGATAATGACAAATACATGAGACAAAGAAAACAGAAGTGGAGAGTGTGTTTCTCCCCTCTTCATGGGCCGTCACAAGCACAAGCTGCTCTCTCCACAGCCCAGCAGCAGTACACAGCAGAGCCCGACAGGGCTGACAGCAGCCAGCCCGCCTCCCCTGCCGGGGCCACAGGCCGTGGTCTGGTGTCAGAAATCCCAGTGCAGACAGCATATTTGTATGACTGGCTCCTCTTTCTTCTCTCCTACAAACTATTCACTCTCATCTAAACACACTATTTAGGGGTACGTGGCTCAACACCTCCTTGCAGCGGGGCACAAAGAAAGGCCAGTCACCCCTTCCCATCCATCCAGCTGCCCTTTTAGTCGCCTTCAGGGGGGAAAAAAATGAGGGTTTTGTTTGCATTGTCTATCTCCTTTTTGCCTTTGACTCCCAAAGGTAAACTTGAGGGCAAAATCTGTGGTCTCCTCTTTAGAAAGCCGTCAAGGTAACCTTGGGGAAGTCCAGCAGGGACGTTTCCATCCAAGTCCCAGGGAAAATGTTTAGGCCTTTGGATGCACGGGGACAAACAAGTAGAGCGATGTGTAAAGCAGCATTTTCATTTACCCATTATAGACACCCAGGGAGGTCTCAGAGCTTGGCTGAAAGGGCGGCTGGTCCTGTCAGCTGCTTGGAAATTGCCGTCCTGTCTGTCTGGGAAGCCCACCCCAGAGACTATCTGTCTGAGATAGCTCAGGGGTAGTGACATCCTGACACTAGGACTCACACCAGGGGAGCTAAAAGCTGGAAGTGGCTCTCTGAATATAGACACGGGGATCAGGAGGTGGCCCTCTTGGGGGCGCAGATGCTCTAAGTATCTAATGTAGGTCGGATTGCCCCCATACCATTAGTCCTTAAAAACATCCTCGCTGTCAGGAAACACATCCCAAACAAAGATCCCGGAGTGGCAGAGAGAAAAATTGTTCTTTTAAGCAGATGAAAGCACTGTTGCCAACGAACGCAATAACAACAACTAGGACTACACCTTAAAACTACCCTGGGAAATCAGTTAGCGTTTTCAGGTGCGTACAGGCGGTTCCAGAACAACCCACGGTGGGAAGCCGTGATTAACAGGCTCCAGACATCTTTCCACACAGAGAAAGCCACCCAGCATCACCCCTTTTCTCTCCCACACATCAACGCTTTTTCATTAGCTCCTCTGACTCTTTTATCGTCTAAGCCAGCTCCCCTTACTCCTCGTGGGCATCCCTCCCTTTCGTAAGGACAAGCATTTTTCTCCCTATATCCTGAACATGCAAATCTCCCAATGGTTCAAACCAAGAAAAGGCTATCTCTACCCTTGCTCACACCAACAGGCTAGTTAGATAACCTCCACTTCCTTGTTAAGGGTGAACAGAAAGAGAAGCCTTTTCCAAGCAAGTGCCAACAAGGCAGGCCACAGAATCCCATATGGAGGCATCCTCGTGGCCAAGTTCAATTGAGCATATTTCTGTGGATGTTTAAAGTCAGCAATGTTTCTCAGTGTGGGCGGTTTTCTCCAATTCTGGGTCACGCTTCAGGGAGTGCAGTGTCTTCTGCTTTGACTTGAGCACACCTCTTACTTTTGAAGTCACACTAATGACATTACACACCTGTATATGCCTGTGCACACACTGGTATTCTCCTTTCTCAAGAGGACACACTCACCACATTTATTTACACCAGTGGTTCTCAACCTTTCTAACACTGCAACCCTTTAACACAGCTCCTCATGTTGTGGTGACCTCCAACCATAAAATTATTTTTGTTGCTATTTCAGAACAGTAATTTTGCTACTGTTATAAATCATACTGTAAATATGTGTTTTCCAGTGGCCTTAGATGATGCCTATGAAAGGGTCATTTGACCCCAAAGGGGGTCACAACTCATAGGTTAAGAACCACTGATCTACACTGTCAAGTTTTATGCCATCTCCTGCTGTTTCGTAGAAAATGCTCTATGCTGGGACTGACAGCTAGCAGATTTTCAGGATGTACCTTCAGTTCTGTTCCTGTTTACCAGGGTACAGCTGTAACTTGTTTCAGAGTATACCATAGAATAAAAAGTGTTCCCCAAGACTGATGATGTCTCCCTTTAAAAAAAATCAACATTTGGACCAATATAATAACTTGCAAGTAACAAACAAACTTACCATTGTAACCCAGAGAGATACTAAGCAAGCCCATGAATTGATGAACATATGGACATCCTTTCTGTAACAACTGGTGCCTCAAAGGGGACTTGAATTCCCTCTACCAATTGCGCTTAGTGCACCTTAATAGCAGTGAACAGGCCAGATAGTAATGTTTTGAGTTAGTGTTCCCTGGCTCTGTAGTTCTCCCGAGTTCAGTGCAGGAAATCCTCTGAACTAAATTCTAGGGGTGAGGACATGACAACTGTCCTTGACCTTTTGGAGATGGTGGCAGTCCCTTCCAGAACGCCACAGGAAAGGTTATGATGCCACTGAGCTAACCAGTCCCATCCCCCACCCTAGCCCCCACTGACTTGCTCCTTCCCTCTGGCTCCTTCTGTAAAAGCCATCAGACAACGGCCTCTTCTACTTTGCACACAGCCGGAGTTGAAGTCACCTACGCGTTGTGTTCCGAATGTTAGTTTTCTCCAAGCACATGTGTTTGACCTTAGCCCATAGTTAGAGTTTGTAGACCATTTAGGAGGTAATTAGGTCACAAGGCTCAATCTTCACGAATGGGATTAGTACCCTAATAGAAGTAGCCCAAGTGTACTGCCTGTCCCCATCATATGAAGACACAGAATCAATGCACCATCTATGAAGGTGAGAGTCCTTGCCAGACACTGAGTGTGCTGCCACCCTCACATTGGGTTTCCCATGCGCCAGAATTGTGACCAATAAATGCCTGTTGTTTGTAAGCCTAAGGTATTTTGTGCTAACATCGAGATCAGACTAAGATGTAAGTAAGGTGACTCAGTGGTTAAAGCTCTTTCTGTAGAGACTCAACTTCTTGCTCACTCTACTTCCCGAATATTGACACAACAATGTGACCTTTGGCCTCTTGCTCCTGCAGCAGAGCCTTCTCCTCCAGGATGGAATGCATGCCCTTGAACTGTAAACTGGAGTAAGCCCCGTTTCCCTTAAAGGAGAAAAGCCTGAAAACATTGTCAAAAATAAATAATAATAGTAACGGTAAGAAGTACTTCGCAATCAGTGCTCTGTGGGTGGGAGGCTGAGCGCTCTCCAAAGCAAGAGGAGCCCAGGGAATTGTGGGCAATGCTGAGCCAATCACTTACCTTGCATAGCCTCTGGGCCACATGCAACACACTCTAGCCTCTTTCCAGAGCTTGGGGTTGGGGAGCCTTTTGGGGATCCCCTTTCTCTGTCTGGGAGAGTCATGAACAGCTGGGGACTACCTGTGCTCAGACCAGACCAGACCAGTTCTGAAAACACATGTGGATTTTTAAAAATTTATTTATTACTATGTATACAGTGCTCTGCCTGCGTATATACCCACAGGCCAGAAGAGGGCATCAATTTACATTATAGATGGTTGTGATTTGGGAATTGACCTCAGGACCTCTGGAGGAGCAGATAGTGCTCTTAATCACTGAGCCATTTCTCCAGCTCCCCCTCCCCCACATGTGGATTCTTAAGATCTTTATTTTTAAGCTTCTACTGCATTCCTGTGATAGCCTCCTACGGCTTAAGTACTTATCTGTGCTGAAAGCAAATGTAAAGGGCTTAAAAGGATTTGGCGAAATTCCTTCTAGATGACTATTCTGTGACAGAATACTAAATTGCTCTTTACTTACGTCATTAACTCTACACGTGTATCTGCTTCCCAAAGTTATGGGTATGCATGTGAGCATCTGCACATGAGTGTTTGTCTATATTTAGACAGACAGTAGATAGATAATAGTGACAGCTAGGTGATAAATAGTAAGTTGATAGATGATGACAGTGAATAGATGACCGATAGATGATCAACAGATGGATGAAAGAGATAGACATGGCACGTAGATAAATAATAAGCAGATATGACACTTATAGACCAAATATTGACCACCTTATAATCTGTACATCAAATGCCTAGCCCCTCATACTTCATAATGTGATGACATTTAGAAAGGGGTTGGGTGAACAGAGGCCATCTGATGCACATCATGAAAGAATGGAAGCACACAAGGGTGCACACACAGAGGGACTGCATGTGAACAGACAACAGAAGGGCAGCCACCAGGACGTCAAGGACAGAGGCCTGTGATGGGGCCTTTCCTTATGGCCCTCAGTGAAACATGCATGGCTGCTGTTGAAGCATTCCTGCCTGAGGTATTCGGTAGTGCAAGCAAACTTACATAAGTTCTGAATTTATTTGAGGAAAACACTGTTCTCTTTGATGAATTAAACTGTCATTGGAAATGAAACTGTCATTTAACTGAATTAACCCAGATTGAAAGTCCATTATATCTGACTGATTTTATCCCAACTGTTCTAACAGTAATGAAACAAGAAATACCTTTGAAAAGCAAGCTATTTCCAAACTGTTATTAATCCACCCTGTTCCATGCCAACTTCAACAGGTACAAAAAGTACCCAGAAGGATGTTCTGTAAGAAGAAGTGCCTGTACTAAACAAGTTAAAATTAGTAGGAGAAACTTCAAACCAAAACACAGTGATTAACCATCAGAGACTTAGTGAAGATCAAAAAGTCCATGTCTGTCCACTCTGGGATTCAGGCTTATATATAGATTTGTTAGCCGGGCGTGGTGGTGCACGCCTTTAATCCCAGCGCTCGGGAGGCAGAGGCAGGCGGATCACTGTGAGTTCGAGGCCAGCCTAGTCTACAAAGTGAGTCCAGGACAGCCAAGGCTACACAGAGAAACCCTGTCTCGAAAAAACAAAACAAAACAAAACAAAACAAAACAAACAAAAAAAGAAATAGATTTGTTCTAACCTCTGCTGACCTTTACCTTCAAACACACACACACACACACACACACACACACACACACACACACAGAGTAAAGGGCATCATGACAGCATTATGGCACAGACAGCACATACAAGAGCATCTTTTAGAAGAGTCTCAGTACAGTACAGGAACCCAGGCTTAGCACAATCAAAGATGGTCCTCAAAGTTTCTCCCCATCCTCCTCCCTCCAAGCTGGACTTTGATCTTCCTCTCTTCACACTCTGACCTTACTTTCCCTAGAGAATGGGGTTGTCATGAAACTGTTTCCTCCTCTGGGACTGAAATATTGTATCCTGCACGGAAGCTCCTTGTACAGGAAGGTAAGCAACTCAAAATAGCTTCAGGAAGTCCCCGAAACAGACCCAATTCACTCGGTGCCTCCTTTCCAGAGTAAACAATAAAAGTGAGGAGTCACCCTCAGATCATAGAGAGCCAAGATGCAAACATCTTAGACCAGACCTGGTGCCCGGAAGAAGCAGAAAACACCTGCACTGCCTTGAAGTGGGGTGACCTGGAGTCATGTGGAAAGGACACCCTCCAACCTGCTGAGTTGTTTGTAGGTTGTGTAGTATGCTCTCAGCTTCTCAGTTTTGGGGAGCCGTTACCCATATTGCTGTATACCTTGGTGATGTAGCTGTCTTTGAGTCATTTCTGTTCCTGTAAGTAACCCCAATAAAACTCACTGGTTCACCAAGTTGGACTTTTGTGTTATCTGTTCTTTGAGCTGTTGTGGGCCTCCTACCTGAGGTAAGTGGAGGTCTGTGTTACAGCTCCCCAGGAAGAGTTTCGTCACGCAACAGGGGCATAGTGCCTACTCTACCATAGTACTCTGTCCAACTACCTTAGCACATGAGGACTCTTTTCTCAAGTTCCATGATGAATTACTTAAATCTCTTCCTTATGAGAGGGTGTGTTGGTTTGAATAAGGAATGTCCACCCTAGAATTAGGTATTTGAACACGTGGGCTCCGGTTTATTTTCCCATTGGGGAGATTTGGGCAGTATGGTCTTAATGGAAGAAGTATGCCACTTGGTTATACTACCTCGCTCAACTTCTCTCTAGTTTGTTCTCTCTACTTCGCATCTTCTATTAAAGGCGGAACGCCTAAGAAAAGATAAACAAACAAACAAACAAACAAATAAATAAGGAAGTCCTGCCGCCATGCCTACCACTCACTGCCCTGTCTTTCTGCCATGATGGACTCTCATCCCTCTGGAGCTGTAAGCCCAAATAAACTCTATTCTTTAAGTTGCTTTTGGCCATAATATTTCATTACAGCAACAGGGGGAAAAAAAAAGACCCAGCTAATACAGATGGCATGAGTCCAACTCCCAAGAGATCAGCCTGTCGCTCACCAAGTGCTCATGCTGATTTCTTTAGCTGCAGCTCTAAAACTCTGTGCCAGGTGAAATAAAACTTTAAACGCAGGCCATTTGCGTGGCTCTTGGGACCCACTCTGTGCGTTTTAATTATTGGAGTTCTTGAAACATTTGGCACAGACTACAGTAAAGTGGAACAGGCTGTATCTTAAATCACTCGGAAGGTAATTTGTCAAAAGCAGCTTACTTTATATTTTCTCTCCAGTGGTAATCATCTCCAAGGAACACACAGCATTCCTACAGCCCTGAGCCAAACCCTTCCACTGATGGTCAAGTACAAGGGGGGAAGGGATCAGCTCTTCTGAATGTAAGACGTTGAGACCATGAAGTGGACACGCTCAAACGCAAGGATCATCTTCTTGGTATGGAGTTCACCTCTCATGGTTTACTGTCTCCATTTGCCTAGCCCTCAGCCACCTTAGTGGAAGCGATCCAGAGCCTGGTGGAGGAAGGGCAGTGCTGTTTTCCAGCAGCCTACTGCTTCGTCTTGTAGAGATGACCTGGACAGAAGAGAGCAAGGAGGAGCCTTGCAAAATAAAGGGTGGAAAGTTGGGTCCACCCCTTGCATGGGATCCCCAGGTCGCCAAACATACCTAGCTCATCTCCTTTTGGTGTCACTTTGACTCAGGGTTAGGGGGCTGCTTTCCATGGTTGCACGCAGCAAGGGTAACTATAAACAGGAAGTGAATGGCCATGGAAGCCATAAACTTGCTTCTGGTACCCAGAGCTCAGCCTCAGCCTCCCAGGGATACAGGTTAACTCTCCCTGAATCTTTGGCTGTGTACAAATTTTTAAGACAAACACTAGCTTGAATATGACAAAGGTTTGTATAATACTGTCCAGAGCTCCATCTCCAATGTCTGCTTTTTCTGTAGAATCATGGGTGGGTTTCAGGGGAAGAAAGGAAAGGCGTATGGTCACTTTCCCTCACTTATCCCCTCAGGTCTCTTTCTTGATTCCCACCAGGCAGCCTCGAGTCCACCCACGGGAAGGAGCTCCCTCAGCCAGCCCTGCCTCCCCATGACATTTCTTTTGCTGTTACAAGGACACAGGTAAGGCACCTTTGAAGGGCTGGTTATCTGAAGCTTGTAAATCCATCTCCCTTGAAGGGCTTTGACATTTTAGTAATGTTCTCTAGTCAGGGAAGTAATTGTATAGGTCTTGGTAGCAGAAGCAACAATTGAACCTGCATTTAACTCTCACAATTCTCGTCTCTCATAAAGAGATTCTCAACCTCTGCTTTTTTACCTCACATCTAAGCAACATTGTCACGGACCAGACAAGCATGTTCACAAGAAAGGAGAAACAAAAATTGATGTCTCACATACTTCCACTTTGTTCCTATTGGGAAGAAATACTTTTCATACCCCAGGAGAGGTAGGAAAAAAAAAACACTCTGTATCTTGGTGTAAGGCAAAGATAACATCTCTGAGAGCCTAGGAGTTAGACAGGCTCCCAGTCAGACAGGGAGCAGGGCTACAGCTAAGTAATGAGGGGGGGAGGTGAATTTCCTCAAGTTCTTGACTTGAGACAAAAGCCTGGCTGCTCTTGGGTCCCACCAGCAAGGCCACCCCCTACACCACCCCCCCCCCTCCACTGATGGACTGGCTCAACAAGTTCAAGGCCAGGGCAGGAGCTGTCATTCAACAGCTGTGGACCAATCAACTATCCTGTCTACAAACAGAGCAATGCTAAAGTAGGGGAAGAAGAGACTGTGGCTCTGGCTGCCCGCCCCCCACCCCCGCCACCCTACTGCTTTGCAGAAGGTCATTTTCTGTGTGTCTGATGCATGTGGGTTTCCTCATCGCTCAATAAACACCTTTCTTCTTCTACTGCTGATTTTGACTGCGGAATCTCAGATTTCCCTGCTGCCACCTGCTATGCTTCAGATTTTGCCTGGCAGAGAAAATGAACTCCACGCAGACCCCAGGCCCCTAGACTGTATCAGCATCACCTTAGAGGGCTGCCAAACAATGAACTTTTAACTGTGTTCTACCGCCTAAGGAAAATGCATCTTCTCACCTGCCCCACCCCAGCTGTTTGCTATGCTGCTGTCTGAAGAAAAGTCACAATTGTAGGACAATAAAATGCATGCGAAAGTCATTTTCAACCACAAACAATAGATGAATGCACACTTGGTATTGTCAGTAACTTTGTGGGGGACATCTCTTCAAGTGTTTATTATGGCGCTCTCTCTCTCTGCATGTCTTTCCCCATCTCCTCTGTGGGCATGCACTCTGTGTGTATGTGTCTGTGTGTGTGTCTGTGTGTGTGTGTGTGTGTGTGTCTGTCTGTCTGTCTGTCTGCATGTAGGCCAGAGGTCAATGTCAAGTGTCTTCCCTCTATTCCTCTCTACATTGATTTTTTTTTTTTTTGAGACAGTCGTTCATTGTACCTGAGGCTCACTGACTGAGCTGGGCCAATCAATCAACCTCAGAGATCCGCCAGACTCTGCCTCCACCCTGACCCTAAGAACTAGGGTGACAGGCATCCATTGTTGTACCTAGCCTTTTCCACGGATTCTGGGGGCTCAGACTCAGGTCCTCATGTTTGCAAGGCCGGGCACCTTGCTAATGGAGCCACCTCCCCCAGCTCAACCCTCGCGTCTGGGAGTGGCTAGTAGGTTCACTGTTTGCTGAGAAGTTTTCAGATAGCGACCTTGAACATTTCTCTTGGCGGTTGAATGCTTTCACTTGGAAGTTCTCAGAACTTGAGAATGCGCACCTTAGTTTAAAAAAAAGCTTACTTTGGTGCCCTTATTTCATCTAGATTCAAGTTTTTGTGATTGGGTGCTAATGTGTGATTCTTTTTCACGTGTTCTAACAGAATCGAATGTGAAAACCAAAGCCAGAGCCCTCTAATCCTACGGGGAACTCCTCTTCTACACAGTCCTGACCACTGATCTTAGATGTGGGGCCACGTCCTGCTCGTCAGCCGTCTCCGTCAGGACTGGCTCAAATGCTGGCTACGGCTCTTCTCTGCCAGGTTCGTGTCTGCTCCTCTCGTGAGCCACTCTCTAGACCCTTGTCTCAAGCCACCTTCCTCCAGATGCTTTCCAGTGGCCGCTAGGCTCTAAAGAGCCGCTTCTCAGAGTTGAGTGTGGAGTGGAGCGGATCCAGGCTCCTCCGACCCTAATACCACGTGGAGGGAAAAGGTGCTGGCGGTGGATCCGTGGTCAGGTCTCATATCTATTGGCTCTGCAACCACGGGACAAGTCCCTTATTCCTCTGCACCTCCATCTCTTCCTTTGTTAGAGGATGCCTTTCACATGAATATAGCTCATCAGGGAGGAAGCATCCTGTAATCTCATCTCTTCTCTTCCTACCTCCGGCCCCAACCCCACCTCTTTGAGACAAGGCCTCACTGTGTAGCCCAGGTTGGCCTCAAACTTACCCTCTTACTTCCGTCTCCTACGCAATGGATTTTACAGTCATGGCCAACTCATCTGGCTGTGTGCAGGGTGGGGGGGGTGGGCATATACATGCACGTTGGGGGGGGGTGGGCAAGCAAGAGACTTGTGTCAGGCATCTTCCTCTATTGCGCTCCCCTTTTTGATACGGGGTCTTTCTCAAGTCCGAAGCTCATTGATTCAGAAAGACAAGCTGGCCAGCAAGCCCCTGGGGACCCACCAGTCTCTACCACTGTGACACTCGATTATAGCCACCACAGCTGACATTTTTTATTAATGTGGGTGCCGGGGATCCCAATTCAGTTCTCTTATCCAACAAGGACTCTACTAATCATGTGTGCACAGTGCCCAGGGAGGCCAGAAGAAGTGTCAGATCTTCTAGGATTGGCATTACAAACAGTTAGGGTGCTGGGAATTGAACCCAGGTCCTCCAGAAGAGCAGCCGGTGCTCTTACCCACCTCGCCATCTCTCCAGCCCTCTGTCCTCTATTGTAAACCTGTCTCTGAACCTCAGTGCAGATTTAGAGCTTCAACCTGACTGTGAGCACAAAATTCTAGAATTTGTATCTTTTGTTTTGTGTTGTTTGAGACAGGGTTTCTCTGTGTTAGCCTTGGCTGTCCTGGACTCTCTTTGTGGACCAGGCTGGCCTCGAACTCACAGCAATCCACCTGCCTCTGCCTCCCAAGTGCTGGGATTAAAGGCGTGCGCCACCATGCCAGGCTTAGGATTCGTATCTTTTGCAGACATATTTCCCCTCAGAGCTATAGTCATTGCAATTTTAGCCAGTGCCTCCCACCACCATATAGTTTTGCCCCAGTAAGTGACACCAGGAAAGAGAAGGCATAGAGACAGAGCTCTACTCATTTCACCCTCCCCTACCCCCACCCCGTCCTTTGATGTAGCAGGAGACTGCCTTCCATAATTCCGCAAAGCCAAGAACGCTTTCTAGTGTCCACCATGGTTAAGAGTCAGTGACTCCAACGCATCTGTACGTCCTCTGATGTAAAACAGAAATAACAGTCACCTTGGCCCGAGGACAAGGACACACCTCAGCAACTCACTGTCACCCTGCAGACCTGACAAATGAAAAAACATTCAGAAGTGGATTCTGAGTGATCAAACATCCCAGTATCTGCCAGCCAATAGAAACTGAAAGACTATGAGGATGACGTCATTTACAAAGTAATAGATGACACTGGGTGAGCAGAGACGGGGTCAGACTAGAAGACAGGCTAGGAGCATCCAGGCTAAAACTGTAGAAACAGCAGGATAAACAACATAGAAGCATGTGCAGGAACGCACACGTGCACAGAGCGCGCTCACAAGTCAAGATCAACTCTGGCTCTGGCTCGTGCCAATGTCTTTCTCGTCCCTTATACTGAGCTTCATGTCTTCAAAGTGCTGGTTGCCACCTACTAGGCTAAGCATCATTATCCTAATGAGACATAACTCACATTTGTATGAAGTGTGGAGATGGCACACCCCCAATCCACAGGCCAGCTAGTCATAGATTACCTCTGGGAGTGCTTTCCTGGGTGGTCTTGAGTTGTCTTTTAGAAGTGTTTATCTGGGAGGCGATGATTCCCCCTTTTGAGAAGTCTCCTAGCTCTATTCTCCTCCCTTACACTTGTGCAAAGGTGACTCTAAAGTGCTTTCGCTGGTCATGCAAACTTCAAGTAGCCCCCCTTCAGGGTTTCAACACCTCCCCAAGCTGTTTGGGCCTCTCTGCCTTCCCAAAGGAGCTGCTTATCCCAACCCACCTCCACCCTGGTCAGGTCACCATCACCTCCCTGCTAGAAACACTGTCCCTAGATCCTTGGAGCCCAGACCATACTCTTGTACCAGGTTTTGCCACTGGGCTCCACACCTGGAATCACAGCATTAGTTTCCAGGTCACCCTCCGCCCCGACTGTTAACTGGTGGAGACCGTTTGGAAAATGTCTCCTTTTCACCTGTGCGCTGCAAATAGTGCTACTTACTTTGGGGGAGGGGCCAGCTGGTAAGGATTAATTTGTGTGAGGCAGTTGCTCTCCCTTCCCTGGATCTGCAAGGATACTTTCTTCCAAGCTTTCTTTTGCTCTCAGAACATTCCCGATTGCTTCATGGGTGCCAGATTAAATCGAGTACAATATCCCGAGCTCGTGTCATCTAAAGCGCTGTGGAAACCGAATCATCAGAACAGCTCTCTGTCGCACATGCTCTCCCCGAAGGCCTTTCTCAGTTCAGTACACAGTACTGGACAGAGAAGAATATAAGAGGGACTTGCAATTGCCGCCTCACCAGTAAGGTGACCCACGACCCTCTCCCCAGTCTGAACAAACCTGTCAGCGCAGGTTAGTCCTGAGAAACAGACTTACTGCAAGGGGCACACATCTAGGGCAAAGGGACCACGCCCTTGGTCCGAAGAGACAGGCCCCCAACCCCTGGGGCTCTGTGGATGTGCCAGGGGGCCTGCAGACCCTTTGGCGGCGGGAAAGTTTCTCACCTGCGGGAGAGGGTGTGGCCGGGTCGTGGTGCCATGCGCTTATTGCGTGCTCAGCTCAGGCCGCTGAGCTGTATCCAGGTTTTCCTGACCCCTGGATCTGGAAGGGCTGACCTCAGCTACAGGGCAGGCTTCTAACTTGTAAGCCCTTCAAGAGGCCCGCAAGCTGCCCTCGGTATCGTCTGAACCCCGATCGCTCTTTCCGGCCCTTCCCATCTTCACCCACTCCGATCCCAATGAGGTGTAGACCGAAAGGGACCCGAAACCCAGGCTAGCCCCACTCCCTGTTCTGCCCCGGGTTACCGCAGACTCTGCGCGGTCCAGCTCCTTCGGTGCGCGAGCCTCGCCCCCGCCGCCGCCGCCGCCGCTGCCCCCGCCGCCACTGGCCCGTGCGGTGGGAGTCGCGCCCTGCACCGCGGTGCGGTGGAGAAGCGCGCTCGCGATCTAGAGGCGGAGGCGGCGCTGGTCACGGGGAAGCTGGGGCTGAGCTCTTGGGGTGCCTCCCCAACCCCTGTGCTCCAGGGAAGCTGGTCCTCAGCGTAGGAAAGGAGAGGAGGGGAGGAGAGGGGTGGGGAAGGGAGGGAGAGGGGTGGGAAAGGAAAGGAAAGGAAAAAGGAAAAGAAAGGAAAGGAAAAAATGCCCACGGATACTTTTCCCTCTCTAACTGTGTAGTGGCTCTCTTAGGCCAGCTTTGGGTACTAAGCTCTCAGGAGCTGTACAAGAGGAAATGGGCCTCAGAAACAGAGGCTTGCCAGTTATTCTCAGCCTTGGGTTCACGTTCCTCCATAACACACCACTTAAATTACTCTCTTGGTTTTTGAGTGCCTTCTCCAGCCTATAGGTACAGTTGCCAAGGGGCTTCATCAAGCATCCGCCAGACTGATTCCAAAAAGTTAGCAGTGGGCTGGGAGCAGGCTGAAGTTAGCAGCGTGTCTCTCTTATTCATCCATTTGTCGATTCAATCTGTATCCAGTGTCAAAACACCAGATTTCTAAAGCATATATCTAGCCAAGAGACAGACGATAAACATTACCAGTAAATACAACGCGGAATATATGAGTAACGTGCTGTGAACAAAAATACAAAGCAGAAAATATGGCAGTGGGGATGGGGGTGTTTAGAGCTGGCCTTACTGTGTCACAATGTGGTAGGACACCAAGCAAGCTTGTATCAGGGGAGAGAACACTGGTTATGAGCCAGGCGCTAACACTAAGATGTCCTTATCACACTCTCTGTCCCTGTCTCCGTCTCTGTCTCTCTCTGTCTCTCTGTCTCTGTCTCTGTCTCTCTCTCTCTGTGGTGTGTGTGTGTGTGTCTGTCTGTCTGTGCTGTAAGTACCACATGAGAAAGGTCCATGGCCATGTCAATTTTACAAATAAGAAAATTCAAACTCGGCGACAGCGGCGGTGGTGCACCTTTATTCCCAGCACCAAGATGGAGCCAGGCAGATCTCTTTGAGTTCAAGGCCAGTCTGGTCTACAGAACAAATTCCAGGTCAGCTACACAAAGAAAGCCAAGAGGGAGGGAGAGGGAGAGGGAGAACTGCATGGGGAGTTGGTTCCAGGAACAGATTCCTGGAAATGATATTGGTGAGATCTGATTCATGGCTTTTTTTTTAAAGTAGTTTCACTGTTTTTATAGCATCTCAGTGTGTTCTCCTGCCCCACTGGCAGGCAGTTTCATCTAAATGATGCAATTTAACATCTGTGGTGAGAGTTGTCAGTGGCTCCCAAGACCATACCTTGACTCACTCCCTTTGCAGAATTCTGTTTCTGGGGATGTGTCCCATCACTCAAGCAATGGCACCTCTACCGCTGTCAGAGCCTGGTCACACCGTGCAGAACAGCATCAGAACTGAGTGTTAACTACTGAACAGGCCAGTATCCACCTTAGCAGGGGACAGAAGGTGGCCTTTTACCAAGTTAGAGGGCCAGGGGTCCACTCCAGGAACACTGTGCTTGGGGACAAAGGCAGGTGCCTAACCGTTTAGTTTCAGAAGCTAAAACCAGAAAGCAATACTATTAGGAGAGTAAGGAGGCTCACATGCCCCTCCTAGGCATGTCTACCTGTCCCTTGAGACACACATCCCTTCTTTTCCCCAGAGTCGCTAACATTTTCTCTCCTTTCCCTCTGGATCGCTTCTCCCAGAAACCCTCCCTCACCACTCTGCTATGAGTGTGCCAAGTGTGCATGCAGCTTCATGCACGCCACAGTGAGTGTGGGGAAGTGAAAGGACAACCTCAGGCATTCGTCCTCACCTTTTGCCCTGTCTGAGACAGGATCTGTCATTGGCCGCTGATCAACGGGCCTGCACTGTGCCCTGTCTTACTGTAAGAGTGGAATTACAGACACATGCTACTGGATCCAAATTCAGGTCCTTGAGCGTGCACAACGGGCATTTTACAGAATAGCTACCTCCCTAGCACTACCTTACGTTAAAACTGAAAACCTCTCTTACGGCAAGTCTCCCTTTCTGCTTTAGAGTCCAGCAAACATACCCTAATGCCTCCTAGAGACCTGCCCCACAGTTGCTATACAAGATCCTGTTTTGCATCCAGTGGGCATTTAATGGGTGTGCTTTTATTACAAGTAATAAATGGATCTGCAAAGCTACAGATCTACGGTCTTTTAATTCCATCACTTCCCTCCCAAAAAAAAAAAGAAAAAACCTTTCCAATTCAATGAAAGTTAGTGATAGGCTAAGGTGCATGTATCTATAGATGTCCATTATCAATAAACATTGATGTCAGTTTGTCTTGAGGTAAAAAAAAAATGTTTACTCCATCCTGAGATTGGAAAACTAAAGCTCGAGAGTTATTGCCCTAAGGTCACAACTCTAGTCAGTGGCACAGCTGGTATTCACACTCAAAGGGTGTAAATTATCTTCACCAGGAGCTCACACTTTCCCCCCAATCATTCATTCATTTGTCCCTTCTACAGATATTTACAATTATTTGCCTCAACTCTGTAACAGCTGCCAGGAAAATTGCAACAATGAGCGCATAGATCTTACCCTCAGGATCTAATAGAAGGGAAAGATGGGGAAAGAAAGAAGCCCAAAGGAACTCTTTGCTTCGCCCACAGTGTTCGGAAAGGGGAGCTGGCAGTAAGGATTCACCGAGAAGACAGAATTATAAAAGCTTGCTGCACGGACACTGAAGGAAAATGCAGAAGGCAGAGGAGGGGCATTATGCAAAACAAGAGGCTGGGTGAGTGAGCTGAATTTGGAGGCTGTCTTTGATTATTCGGGATGAAGTAGGGGTGGAGGATTGAGGGGGTAGAGGGCAGTGGGTGTGCGGTTGTCGAGAGCAACAGCAGATGAGTCCTGCAAAGCCAGCAGGGCCAGATCACAGAGCTCCATGAAATGCTTTACCGACTACATCATCCTTGAACGTGTGTGAAAAGTCATTATGTCTGCGCATGTCATCTTCTCAGTGGAGACGCTCCATGGCTTTAGTCATTTTTTTTTTTTTTTTTTTTTTGCAAATATCCTACAGGGCCTGGGGCCAGACAGATGGGACGTCGATTCCTTTCTTGAAATGAGTTGCACCATCACTCAGAATATGCAGGACCCCTGAATTGTGAAAGGGCTCAGCTCTGCCAGATGCCTGCAAACATGAAGCGGTACTGTCATCCCTGAATAAGAATAGCACCTCACCAGGCCTTCCTAAGTGAGGCTGGAAGGTGCGTCAGGGAGCTAATAGCCAAGGACCTGTCACGCAGTGGGAGCCAGAAGTAGGACCATAGTCTGCTGAGACACTGAGCCTTTGGTGCTTGGATTCCTCCACTGCCCCATCTGACTTCACTCACTGCTAAGTTATGCGTCCCCAGACTCATCTGTCCCGATCTCTAGTACTTCAGAATATTTAGAAGTAGGGCCTTAAAGAGATGATTAGGTTAAATGAGGTCATGTGGGTAAGTCTTAATCTATAGGACCAGTGTTCTCATGAGAAGAACAAACTAATACACAGAGAAACGGTGGGTGCATATGAGCATAGAAAAGTAGTCATGTGGCAAGAAGAGACTGGTCATCTGGAGTCAAGAGGAGAGATCTGAAACAGCTCTGTCTGTGGTCCTCTAAAGAAACTTCCAGCCTCTTGGGAGAGGGGGGGGATATAAATTTCTTCATTATTAAAGCTACCTAGACTGTGGCATTTTGTTATGGTCAGACCCAGGAGACCAATGGACAGAGCACCAATCCAAATCTCAAAAATAATGTATTTACAAAACTTAAGATGGCAGTCAAATAGCCTTAAGTCTCAAGGAATCGGCCTGTGTGAGCATAGAGCCCTCTACCCCCACACTGCTCATATGCTCCTGAAAAACCAGTTGTAGGGATATGGGAATGGAAATCTGAATACAACTCGGGAATACAACTCAGGGGTGGAGTGGCTGAAGCAAGGCATTAGTGAAACTGATGCCTGGAAACAAGTGAGACGAGGCCTCATGTCAGAAAGAGCAGCTAGGGAAACAGGAGGCAAGTGAGAGATGCTAGACGATGTGGGGAAATGGGTAATCAAGGACATATGATGAAGATCATAGCCCATGAGCCTTAGCAGGGCGGTCATCTGACTGCTGCTGGTAAGGAATTGGTTATATGATCACAGGGTAACCTTACAAGGAAGCTGGAAAGAAAGAAGAGGACAGGACCACAGGCCTAAGGAGGGCTGGTCACCAAGGCTAAGTCATTTTACTGGAAGGAACACAACGGCAGGTCTTCCAATAAAGACACGGATGGCCTAGTCTTGGCGTATGGCCATAGTTGGAACCTGTTCTGTTTGTTGGTTCATTAATTCAATCCAGCACCAGGAGCAATGCCGGAGACACACACAGTAGGTACAGCTAACATGATGAGTAAATGAATGAGATGCAACGTGTCAGGTTGAGCTGCGCTTACTTAGCTCTCTTCAAGTTAGAGACAAACATTTTTTAAGGATGGAGAGCAACCCTTCCCAAAGGAAGAAAGAACTAGAGGACAGAATCAGGGGAGAAAACAGTTACTGAAATAAGACACTAGACAAAATGAATATGAAAATAAATCAAGAGAAGGCTGTGGGAAGAATTGAGCCTCCATTTACTTATTCATTCAATGGTGGGCATTATTTATTACCTTCCTGAAGATTAAAAACTTTTATGCAGAGATAAGATGGATATGAAAGAAAACATCCAGTTTGTTCCTTTCTGTTTGCTTAAGGTGATACTATCTATTAAGAAGGTTTGTGTGTGTGTGTGTGTGTGTGTGTGTGTGTGTGTGTGTGTGTGTGTGTAAAATAAGAATACAAACCAGCAATGAAACACACAGCAGGGATGTACCCAAGCATCCAAGTAAACAAGAAATGATTTGAAGACAGAATGAACCTGGAGACGACCCGGAGGCATCACTGCAGAGGTAGAGAGAAGAGAAAGGGAGGCAGGAAATGTGAGGAAAAGGGCTCTGCCTGAGCCTGCTGGCAGGGGACAGCTCGCAGCTCTGAGGATGCCAGAAGTGGGGGCTTACTTATTTTCCAATTGATTAGGACCTATGTCAGCCAGCCCAGGAGGAAGCAGCAAAACCAACACCTGTCTCTGAGGATACACCATGAATACTTAATGTGTCTGGCCCAGGTAACCTGGCTACGTTCCAATGTGTTCAACAGCAAGGCAAGGACAGCTAAAGGGAGTGGTGAAATAGAAAAACTGCTGTGGCTCCCAGATCTTAGGATGCATAAAACGATACATTTACTGCTCTGTCCTGGCTGTTTTCTTTCCAGAACAGGATACTCTATCATCTAGCTAGCTCAAAGGCATACATCTACATATGCTGCCAGCAAAAGTCACCCAAGGGAACAACACGCCATTCCTCAAGGACAGTTTCCTCCTGCTGTCTATGGGGTTTCAGAAGCCAAGCAAGAGAGTGAGCATTCCAGGAGCCCAAACTAGACTGCAAGAAGCGGGAGCTCAGTGCCCTCCTGTCAATCAGGACCATGTCCCGCCCGCTTCCTGCAGTAGCCCCCAGCTTTCCCTAACAAATTTCAAGGTTACCACTTACTATAACATTTTTCTATTACTTTTGTCTCAAATTGAGTTTCATTTGCCTTTTCTTGGTTTTCTGGAGCTCTTTTCAAATCAGCACAGTCATCCCCAAGTCTGAGCCCTTAGCTTTCACTTGCAAGCTGTATCTTTTTAATTCTAAGGATCATGCACCAGGGCAAGCTATAACCCAGCAGGAGCTTACACACAGGTCCTGTAAATCTCTGTCCCTACTGTCTGATGCTTGGGCATTTACCCAATCTCTCCCTTTTGCACTTGGTCCTGTTGTCCCTCCACTAGAACCTCACAGACATCCATCCACAGAGTGTAGCCCCAGGTAGAGGAAAAAGCTGAGGGCTTTCTGCTCATACTTGACATTCAATCAGGAAGATGGAGCTTTGGGAGCTCTGAAATGGCAAGTAGACTATCCCCCCCCCACCCTTCCCTCTCTCTCTGTCTCTGTCTCTCTGTCTCTCTGTCTCTGTGTCTCTGTGTCTCTGTGTCTCTGTGTCTCTGTCTCTGTCTCTCTCCCTCCCTCCCTCCCTCCCTCCCTCTCTCTCTCTCTCTCTCTCTCTCTCTCTCTCTCTCTCTCTCTCTCACACACACACACACACACACACGGTTGAGAACAGAGAGGGAGGGGAAGAAAGGGATGTTTTTTGGGAGTTAGTTTCTTTACTATCACAAAAGGAAACTTCAGTGTATTGGCTCCCAGCTCCTCTGCTTTCTGATAGAAAATGACTAACGGCCTGGCTTGTCCTAGCTCTTCCTTTGTGTTAGTCCTTACATTGCATCACAGCCCATTATAAGGCACACTGGAACTACTCCGAAATGGACATTTCAATTGGTTCCAGCCAACACTAGGAGTTGGATGGGTGTTGTACCGTGTGTGTTTGTACCCCTGGTCTTCCCTGCATGTCAGCAGGCTTTCCTGGCGAGCACTGGCAATGAGATGAATAAGGCCACCTTCCCTTCTGTGTGCTCAACACCCTCACAGGAAGGCTGCTTCTTCATTTATGGTTTTAGCCTCTGACCCATCCTCTGTACCTCTGCCATCTTAAACACTCACCAATCCAGCTGCAGTCCCCAAATGTCACCCATAAAGTTCAATCAGGAGCCACCACCAAACACCTTAAGGCGCCTTAGCACAGCCAGTCTGGATCTAAGGTCCAGGTCCTCCCTCTCTAGCCCTCGGGAGCAGAAATGTATTTAACAATTACCTTTGGGCAGCTGCCCTGACTCCTTTGCCTTAGCCATTGTCTTTGGTGATCTCCTTGGGCCTCCCTTGACAGTTCAAATTTGCACTCACGCATGTGTACATACGTGTACGTGCATGCGCACATGCATACACACACACACACACACACACACACACACACACACGCACGCACGTCTTTAATACAGCGCAGTTTTACAGTTAACTTTGAACAGAAGACAATAGCACTCTGAACTGCTCCACACTATGCAGAATTCCTGGCAAACAGGTGCTAGCTATTTAAAGAACTATTTCATCCTCTTCCCCTTCATGCAAAGGGGGGACTAATGCTTACAAGGACAGGGGCCTATGTAGTTTGGTAAAAGCAGTCCCACACTTCTGCTTCTCTCCAGATTATCTCTAAGATGGCTCTTTACTAGAATACACATCTTTGTTCTGTGAAACCAAATGTAAAGAAGATAGATAACAGTGAGATGACTGTCTGTCTATCTGTCTGTCTGTCTGTCTGCTTCTGTCTCTGTCTGTCTCTGTCTGTCTGTCTGTCTGTCTGTCTGTCTGTCTGTCTGTCTGTCTGTCTCTCTCTCTCTCTCTCTCTCTCTCTCTCTGTGTGTGTGTGTGTGTGTGTGTGTGTGTGTACTTAAAATCTCAGGTATATTAAATATACACACATTGAAAATTTTTATTATTTTAAAGATAGCATCAACACTTAATAGATGAAAAGATCACCTGTCCCTCACTGTCACAAGATCACCAATGACAGGCAGCTTTCTCATTAGTCTTAGGCAGTTGTACATCAGGACCATTTTCATAGCGCCTAAACAGTGCAGATATGGCAGCCATAATTGGAATATTGATTTTTCATGTAAATTTTATTCTATTGAATTTTATGTTTTATTATATAATGTTTATAACCAACTTTATAGTTGGTTTTTATTTTGTTTTGTTTTAGATAGAGTCGTGCTATATGGCTTAAGATGGACCCAAACTATCAATTTTCCTGACTGGGGGATTATAGGTGTGCAGCACCATGCCAGGCAAACAAAACCTTTGAACAGTAGTAATATTTCACTGAGTATGTACGATGATTCACTTAACTCATTCTTGGTGGAACTTTAGGAAGATGCCAGATTTTTCCACCATAAGCATTCCTAAAATGATGTTTGTCTTATTTAACGCTATACATGAGAAAATACAAAGTAGTTATTTTCTCCATCCCTTCATGTTTATTTTATATTTGTCAGAATTTTTAGGCACCTGCCAATAAGTAGGGCCAGCCCTGTCCACTTTCACAAGCAAGAGGCTACTGCATAGGAGACGACACATACTAGTAAGTTTCTATGTAATTAACAATAAATATCTTCCTATCTTATTAACCAGAAATATAATTAGGGCCATAAGTTTATGAATGAGAAATCATTCCATTTAGTCTAGACACAAGAAATCTACATCAAACACTTGAACTGAGCACCAGAGGAAAATTGTTCAGAGACTTTAGGCAGGGGTGGGTTTAGGCAGGGGGTGAGTGAGAGAAAGTTCTGTTGAGTGATCCAGAGAGCACCTCCCCAGTGGCTGTGATCTGGAACAAGCTGGGTGCACAAGCACATGGCAAAGAAAGAATCAAGGGCACTCAAGTCACCCTCCAAGGATAAACAATATTCCATTACAGATCACTTCCAGTCCTGTGACACAGTGATTCCAGAAGACGATAGATAGATAGATAGATAGATAGATAGATAGATAGATAGATAGACAGACAGATGAGAGAGAGATGATAAACATAGAGATATTCTTTGTAAATTAGCAAAGAATCAATTTGCCATACTTTTGGGTTGTTTAAAGTGAAAGGGCTATTTCTTTCATTAACCACATAGGCAGTCATTCAGTAAATAGGTACCATGTATGTACCAAGATCCAGGCTTCCCTTTAGATGACAGGGAGGCAAAAAAAAAAAAAAAAAACTAGACCAGATCCCCCATTTTCATGGTGCCAATAAATGCCTGGCATGTTCTTCAAATTCGCTTCCAGGGCTTTGGAAGTGTGTGAGATCAGCAGGTCACCTGTGGTGCGGAAGAAGAAATGAAATCTTTACAAGAGCACACAATGAGTGTGGGAGGAAAGAGAAAGCCTCCAGTGCTCCAGCCCGCCTCATGGGCTGACCGGCATCCCCTGTATGTGGGCGAGCTCTGTTCCCATAGTTTTACCTCAGACTTCTAGAGTGGGTAACAAGTCCTGCTTTTTTCTAAACATTGAAAATAGCTTAAACCTCAGATGTCACTATGGCTAAAAGCCCAATATATTTTAATTACTTAATCATGAAGTTCTTAAAGGCAGATTCTGTATCTTATTTGTTTTTGAAAACACTAGTTCAGTGCATAATATGTGCCTTAAAATGGATGGTTTATGTGTTTTTAATGAGTAAACATAAAAATAAAATACTACTTTCTTATTGTGTTTTTAAATTATGCTCTTCTTAGAAATACAGTACAACAGAAAGGCGAAGCCATGGAATTTAATGTGCAATCAAAGGAGCAAGACAGGTTATATTAGGATGTGTGTGTTGGTTACAGAAATGTTAGGTAAACTGCACACCTGATGCCTTAGGAAACCGAGAGTCTGGTTTCATCTTCTTTCCAAAACATTTAAGAACTTTGTAGGGTTTTGTTCATTTGTTTGTTCGTTTTTCTAGTACATTTCAGTATTTTCTCCTTAATTAAAATCTGGTCCTTACAAGTCCTTCATAATAACCATGGGACTGTGTTATGCCAATGGTCATATTTCAATATTAAGGAAATTCCTAGCACTTGGAAATTAAGAAAGGGAGATGTGATATGTACTTCCATGGCGAGTTTCTGGCAGGTTTCCATTTAAAAACAGAAGTGAAGGAAAAGATGACAGCATACTCTGCCTTCAAGTGCTCATCGCTTGAGAAAGACTCATATAACTTGAAGCAGAAGAGGTATATACGTCTTCTCATAAGATATGCAGGCTATGTGGAGACCTCAGAGCCTTGTTTTACAAGAAACCAAGCAAAACATGATATTGTAACTTAGATGATATTGACCTCATAGGCTCATATATTTCAATAGTTGGTCCCCAGTGGGTGGAACTGTTTGGGAAACTTTAGGAGGAGGAGCCTTGTTAGAAAAGTTGTGTCATTGGGGTTGTTGGGCTTTGAGGTTTCAAAAGACTCACGCCATTTCAGTGGGTAGTTGTGTCTCAAGGTGTGAACTTTCAGCTACTGCTCCAGCATCATGCTTGCCTGCTTGCTGCCATGCCCCCCGCCTGATGCCACGCCCCCTGCCGTCATGATCATGGACTCTAGCCCTCTGGAACAGGAACCCCAAATTAAACACTTCGTTTTATAAGTTGCCTTGGCCGTGGTGTTTTATCACAGAAACAGAGATGCAACTAAGACCCAGGATGACCTGCTCCATTGTTATGTCCAGATGCCGGTGACAAATCTCCAGCTGAAGGAAGAATGGCATTGCTGTTGACAGATTCCCAGAAAGCTTGAGCTGTGTGCTCACCAAACGACCATGGGTTGCTTCTGGTAGACAAACCTTGGATCTGTGAGATCTAGGAGACCCAGGGGATCCAGGGAATGCAGGGCATCCAGGTAGGAATTCTGTTTTCTGGTTGTGTGTGCATGGGCAGCCAGTAGGCCGTGCACTCCAGCTCTGACCCACCAGAACACTTGGTTAATATTTTTATTCTCAGGCGCCAATCACTTTGATTTTCTGCTCATGTCCTCGCATGTCACTTTAATTCCCTCTGGGTTCAGCCTCAGCAAGGTACCTACTTTATAAGAAGAAGGCCAAGTTCACAAAGCAAGGAGAGCCGGCCCCCGCTGGTCTCAACTGAGTCCATGAGAAGCGCGGACGGCTGTTGATTCCAGAATATGAAACCTCATGCAGTTGCCGGGCCCCCCAGAAACAGTTATTTGTAGAATGGAGCTGAGAGACTGAATGGGTTGTCCGTTCCCTAACGGGAGCAGGTGAAGACATTTCGCTCATAAACCGGGCTTGAACCATGTGTGCCTACAGATAAAAACTAGATGGTTTGAAAACCAGTTCCCCTCTCTAGCCCCAGAGGCAGACAAAAGGCTGGCCACGCTGACTGGAGAAAAGACTCTTCGGTGCCTAGTGGATATTCCACCAGTGCTGTGATGAAAAGAAGCCATCCGCGAGTAATCAACTGCAGGCTTCTTTTCCGATGTCTCACGGGGCGAGAGAAGGTTAATTCTTTACCAGGTTTAAGGCTCACACAAATAAATCATGCTTCTGGGAATCTCAGATAGAGATGATAGACTTCTGTACACCCCCCAAAAAGTTATAAAATATAGCATGTTTGTTTGCAGCAAAATAAGAGGCCATAGTGGCTGACACACATCATAACATTTTTAGCTTCCTTCCCTCAAAGACAGCTGTTTGAGTTTGATGCACATTAATATGGCATTTGCTGTAAGTGTCTTACACAAATTAATCTTTTCTGTGTCCTTAACTACCATGTGAAGTTAATCAGATAGGATCATGGACTTCATTTCCATTTTCCAGGAAGCTGAGCACAACCTTGGGAGAACTTGCCCAAAGTCACCCAACCCACCTGATTCAACTCTACCCCAGGCCTGTGCCCTGCCTCACTCTGCTAGCCTACCTCATGAATATGTAAGTGTGGTGTGCCTGTGTGTGAATGGGTACCTGCATGTGAGCAGTCACATGTGTGTGCAAGTGTGGGGGTGCCGAGGCCCACGCTGGCAGTCTTCCTCAGCTGCCTGCCTTATTCTTGAAGTCAAGGGCTCTCAGTCGAACCCAGAGTTTGTCCTTGGCGTCCCCTCTCTTCACCTCCCCAGTGCCGGAACTACAGGCATGTCACCAGACACACCTGGCATTAGCACATGAATTCTGGGAAATCCAAATTCTGGTCCTCTTATTTGTGTAGCAAGATATCTCCCCAGCTCAGTGTCTTTATTCACAAGATTTAAATACAGTGGATTTCTTCTCTGTCTCAAAAATGCTACTTCTGTAACAACAACAAAAAGATGCACACATTGTGTCCTCAATGTATCTGTTGGGGATACATTTTCTCTGCAGGAGAAAAAGGTCAGAGATTGTGCACAAGATCCTGGGGAATATTGGCAACAGCTGTTTGGAGTCCGCTGTCCTACACAGGCTTATGGAGTTCCCCCATCTCAGGCTCCCTTCACAGGCTGGGTCTGATTGGTGGGTCCCATCCCTTCCCTTGTTCTTTTTCCTATGCCTAAGTTTCAGAATTGGTATTGCTCGATGAATACTAAATAATCTGGAGGCTCTTCTAGTAAGTGAATATGGGTCTGGAATATGATAAAGCACGCAATGGCAAACCTGGAAGTTAAGGTTAAATCCTGGGCACCTCAGACAGATCCAATAAGAGTGATGTATCCCACATATATCGATCATCCATACTAAGTGGTGACAGTATGAGTCACAGAATATTTATGCCCCTGACTTGTTTTATATATAAGTAAACAAGATAATTTCAATGTCCACCTTAACTAAGTTTTTAGAGAAAGGCTGCCAATAAGAAGGTAATATTACATTGTGCTTCTAGGGTGGATAATATTGAACATCTGTAGGTGTTGATCTTTTACAAACCTACTTTGTTTGGGGTTCTTTAAATGAGTATACTTCCCTTCCAACCCACCTACCCTAGATAGGAGAAAAAAGAGGTTAATGGGAACAGTGGAAGTAGACTTTTTTTTAGACTCAGTTCCTTGGGGGCAATTCCACTCTTGTCAGGATTCCAGATGACCTGTTAAAGTGCAAACCAGAAATTCAGCAAAAGTGACCCCAACCACAACTGCAGCAGCCAAAACCCAGAACCTCGAAGTGTTCTCTTGCTTTCTGCAGTGTTTCCCTCTAGGAGTGTCTCGAAGTAAAGTGATGAACAGCCAAGCGATGTGAAGCGATCTTTATTATTTGGACTACTCATCCATAGTCTATACAGGATGTTTTGCAACTTGCAAAGACTATTCCCCGACACGAGGCAGTTCCCTTTCTAGTGGACAAACATCATGTGTCCTCACACAAGTCGGTTTCACATCCCACACTTGGGATCTAAACAAAAACATGTTTACATCCACTACAAACACCACAGTGCCCTGATACAGCAGCATTTTTTTTTTAAACAGGAGGTTTTGGGGGTTTTTTGTTTGTTTGTTTTTTGTTTTTAAATCTAGTTTGACCATTCTCAGTTTAGGAGTTTATAAAGATTCACAATACTGTTGTGGATACATTCACATGATTGTTGAATGATTTTTAATATTTAATATTGAGTTGCTATTTTAATGAATCAGTGGTTACTCATTAACCAGCTTTATACCCAAATAACCACACAGAGAGACTAGGGTCTATTTAATTAGCATAGACCACAATGCTACAAGATAATTACTCCATCCTAAACCTCCAAACTAGGATAGTTTCTTTACCTCCTAGGTCCAGCTTATTCCTTCTGTTTTCCTGGTCCTCTCCATGTGCCTCCATCCTGTCCTTCCTGCTCTTTTTCTTCCCCTCACTGGACCAGGATGTCCGACGCTTTTCTCTGTTATTGCTTAGCACTGTGCTTTAGTCTGATTAAATGGATCCCAGTCTCTCTGAGGGTTATCTGGGTATAAAGCTGGTTAAAGAGCAACTGCTGATGTATTAGTATAATAACCCAATATTAAGTATTAATAATCATTCAACATTGGACACTAGGAAATTGAATTGTGATTTCCAGACAATTTCCAGGAGGGATTTGGTAGTTTTGTAGATGATGTGTCATGGAGGAACATACCAGAGATTCAGAGGCAGAAGGTAATTGAGTACAAAGGGTGAGCAAAGAGCCCCTGGAACATATATGTGATCCATCCTATTCTATGTAAAGGTTTTACATACATAAAGATACATAAAATCATCTTTTAGTGAGTAGAAGGCGGTAGCTGTACTATGGCCCAACCCTATAGGCTTTGAAGATTGCACTGCTTCAGCATAATGGCCCAGCATGATCTTGTTGGGGAGAAGAGACTATCATTTCTTTCTGTCATGTTCTGCTCTTCTGCATACACAGCTGAGGAAGACCGTCCCTTCCTAACCAGAATTAGCCAAACTAATAGGCAGAGCTGCTAGGAGATGTTTATGCCTGTTTGGTTAGACCTGTGTTCTGTGTGCTTAGCTTCATTCAGCAGCAAGTTAGTGTTTTGGGGAGAACGGATCTCAATAAGAACATATCTTTCTTTTTATGTTCCTTCAGGAGATTTTCCTTCAGGAGAACACCTTGGCTCCATGAAAAATGGCTGTTATGATAGCCCTGAGAATTTCTTAAATTCATCATTTTATTTCCCTGTTCTCTAGATAAAACCATAATGCCTTTTATAAGACAATGTGTTCAAGTATGTATGATAAATGTGCCAGCTGGTATGCTGGGCACCTTAACTAAAGAGCCATGCTTGTGGAGGATCTGGGTATGCCACATGGTATAGAAAGACCGTCTGGATACAGCTACAAACTTAGGGCCACAAAGGTCTGCTTAAAACAGAGCTTAAGGAGAGGCCCTGGCAGATGTTCCAGGGTCAATTAAACAAGCCTCTAGAGCAGTGTGGGATGTTAGGTTTGCTGCTCTGGGGTCAGAGCAGCCAGTGGAGAGGGGCAATCTGAACTGTGTTCTGAAGTAATCACTGAGAAATTGCCATAGTTATGCCAATTCTAAGATGCTCTTGTGAGGAGAACCAAGAAAAACTGTTGAGGTCCAGACTGTTGAACAAGAAACACTAAAGAAAGTTAGCCTTTAACTAAGCACTTATGATTCAGAAGACCTGCTACTAATAGCTCATGTAGGTTACAGATGAAAGTGTCCACAATTCTCCTGATGTCACCTAATGTGTCATCAGAGTCCCCTTGGGCTATAACAGTGGCATTTTTCTACCCTGGAAGAGATGGTAGTGTGTGTGTGTGTGTGTGTGTGTGTGTGTGTGTGTGTGTGTGTGTGTGTGTTAGTTACTGTTTCTATGCCTCAGGCCTGCACATGTCCCTTTAGAATAGACTGTGAGCTCCCTCCCCCCACCCCCCCCCCCGAAAAAAAAAAAACAAAAAAGCAAAAAATGTCTTCAGGAGTTTTGATGCTGCGATTCAAAGAACTTGTATATCTTTTGAGAGAACCACAAAAATAGAAAGTCAAAGATACCTCTACTGGGCAACAGAGAAAAACATTTTAAAGCAATTATAGAAACTTGAAAATAAGGACTATTGCAGTGATCTTGGTGGCAGCAATTTCTGTCTCTGCTATTGATCAGAGTGACCCTGCTTGTCCTGAGCTATACAGCTTTATAATGTCAGGTTATACCAATTATTTCCTCCTAGCTGGCTGGTAATTTGATTTAATGTGGTGAACAGCAGGTGACCCTAAAAGTCTTGTAAAGGTCAAAGACCATTCTCTCATTTTCTGATGTCCTGAAACACAAGTTTCCTGTTCTATGCACTTCAGAAGGGAAAAATGAAACTGGCAGATCACTTATGGGGGATTTTTATTCTTTCACTTTCCTCCTTTGCCAGGTGAGATTCTAAAGACCCCACCACAGAAGTCACAACAGGAAAATTCTGTTCCTGGTTCCCCATGATTTCAAAACAGCCTCGCGCTTTGTTTCTGTAATGACATGAACTTATGCTTGCTTGATGCTCCCACTCTAAGCTTAAGACCCAAATAATGGGAGCTGGGTGAAGAAAAAAAATCAAAAAAGGAAAGAAGCTCATTAAAAAATAAGCCAGAAGCAGATGTACGTGTTTGCTCTCTTACAGCGAGGTCCCCTTCTAGCCTTTGTACTCCTTGGGAGAAGCTCTCGAGCACAGAGAGGACAAGAATTTTCTCAACAAGAGCAGACTTCCTACCCAGAATGCCTTGCTAAGTTTACATTAGTTCCTGTACCTGCCAGTGAATCCGCACCTGTGCTTTTATGTTAGTCTTCTAAGGAAAAGTGTGGGCAAAATGGAACTTAATGTTTTAAATGTAGAGAATTAACAAGGATATGAAGCTATTCATAAAATGTAAAAATTAACCAAATAGTTCATGGACTCTATTAGTCAGACTTTGCTTCCCTTTGACTAAATGCCTGCGGGCAGTGTGTGTGTGTGTGTGTGTGTGTGTGTGTGTGTGTGTGTGTGTGTGTGTGTAAACCTTGAAGAGAAAAGAGCCTATTTGGGTTCGTGTTCTCAGAACCCTTCACCCCTGGCTCCACCCCTGGATCCCGATTCTGTGTTGAGAAGAAGCACAGTGGTAGGGACATGTCCCCAATGCTATTCACCCGTGGCAGACAGATCATGAGAAAGGGACCAGGGGCCAGAGAATAAGTGTAACTTTAACAAGCACCCCGACCCCAGAGACCTATTCTATAGGGCAGCCCCCATCTTCTAAAGTTTCTACCACTTCCCAAAAGTGGACACCCAACCCTCAAAACGACAGCGTGGACTCAGCTCGGAGTGGACTCTGACAGAGCGAGCTGAAGGATTGCTGGCAGATAAGCAAGAGCCTAAAATCAGCATTCCTCTGAAACCTGCCCCACGGGTTTCTGTTTGCCACTTCCCTTACTTCCCTGCTCCAACTGACTGCCTCCTGTGGAAAAACAGCCTTGAGCAGACTGAGAGGATACACACACACACACACACACACACACACACACACACACACACACACGGAAAGTTTCAAGGCTTTGGACTCCACCTGAGGCTTGAGGTTCCAGCTGCTGCTCCCCGGTTCCAGCAGCAACTTTGGTAAAATTGCTGGTCTGCTGAAAGCCTGCTGACTATGCCAGGGACTGATATCCTTAAGGTTTCATTGTAGTGTTCTTTAATATCCTTTCCTGATAGTTTGGGTTAGTCAGGTTGTTAAAAAGGTAGGCTCGTTTAATAAACTCATACTAAAATATAATTGATAAGAA
This sequence comes from Acomys minous, assembly GCF_964271855.1. Lineage (NCBI taxonomy): Eukaryota > Metazoa > Chordata > Mammalia > Rodentia > Muridae > Acomys > Acomys minous. Next base: position 34,224,616 of record NC_140495.1, read on the forward strand.
AATTGAATCTCCTATAAATGGGGCATCTCGTCTCATATTTAGTGTACGGTCCCCAGCATCGACTCTTGCTTCCAGGCTGGTCCTGCTTGCAGACTCCCTCCCTGGCAGCAACCAAACTGGCATGGATTTCCATGCTTTCTGTGTTATCTGCGCCGCTGGACAGTTACTCACAGCAGTCCAATTTGTTCTCCTCTCTCTCTCTGCCTCCCAAGAGATAGCCATAGCAGCTGTGTATTGTCCAAAGGTAAACCCTTCTTTCTACCCACAGAGTGGTCTAGTTCGGTGGTTTCACTGCACCCTCACCTAGAGGGACCAAGCACTCCTCCTCTATGTAAGGCTGTAGGACATATTTCATATTCAGGCTGTAATATTTTTTAAAAGAAAATTCATAAATGAAAACCTAGAGGAATTTAAGCAAGCGATGGCAAAGTGACTGAAAGAAATCAGCGACTAGTAGGTCCTAGCCAAGAATCCAAAGGAAGAGAAGGCAAAGCTAACATTATGGTGCTACATGCTTGGAGTCCCAGCACTCAGGAGGCTAGCACGGAAGGACTACCAAAGGTTCAAGGCCATCCTCATCAGGACAGTGAATTTGAGTCCAATCCGGTGTACATGAGACTCCATTTCAATTCCTCTACAAAACAAACAAACAAAAACCGAAAAAACCCAAAAAAACCAAAAAACAAAAACAAACATACTAAATTAAACAATAAAAATAATTAAAAACAAGGGAAGGTTTTCCTTCTTTTAGAAGTTGGAAGGAGTTGGGAAGAAGCTATAAAGAGATGAATCCAGCACACAGCTGCCATTACTGAGTGAGGCAAGAGAGAAAACAAGTTACCACACACGTCAGAAACAAAGTAGTGGTGATTACACGCCTTAGGCAGTAGAGAGATGGAGAATCCTGTGTGCCTTGGCAGTAGCAATTTATTTAACTATCAGAGATTTGAAGAAGGGAGCTGGGGAAATAGAAAAAGAGTAAGGACAATAAACCATACCGTTTCCACATCAAGGATATCGTTAAAGACTGGACCATACATATAAATGGTACAAAGAAAAATACAAAATCCACTGTCTGCCAACACTGAGAGTGTGGGAGAGGGAGAGGGAAGTAGCCTGTTTATCATTATTCATGGCAGGAGACAGTAGGTTGGACTCTGATGAAGTGAAAGAGTTAGGGCATTATGGGGTATATTACACAAATAACCAAGAAACCCGGAAACTTACTAAATATCTGATGAATCGTCCATAATGTAAAACAAAGTAAAGAAAATAGACGGGTCCCACAAGATGGCTCTGTGGGTAATGGTACTTGCTGCCAAGCTTGATGACCTGAGTACAATCCCCAGAACCCCCCAGGGTGGAAAGCATGTGGTGGCTTCAAGAAGCTGCCCTGTGATCTCCAGAGAAGTGCCATGGCACATGCATGCCCAAATGCATTCGCACATATGTCATACATACATACATACACATACATACATACATACATACATACATACATACATACATACAAATTTTAAAGTAAAAAACCAAAGCCAAACAAAACCGAAAATTCCAGAAGACGGCTTTCTGCTTGTCTTCCCTTGTGCAGGCCTTATCTTCACTCAGGTTTTGCACAGTTGTTTATTGTTTGGTATTTTATCTTGTAAATAGGCCCCTTTATTCCATCATTTTGTTATGCTGATGTTACAGAGAAGAACTTTACATACGTATGTATGCTTCCTAAATATGAATCTTATATTACCTTACAGGAACTACAGACACGTTTCAGTGATGCTTGTCATTTTTGTCTACCAGGAGATTGCGATGACTATCGCAGCATCCCTTGGTCCTGAGGGATATGGTTGTCAGGGGGACCTGGGGAATCCTGCAGAGTGGAACCCATTCATCTACTTCAATATGCTGGAAGAGAGTGGGCAGGACTTCTGTTGGTGTGCTTGTTGTCCTTTGTTTTTGCCTCATCTGCACTCGTTTAACTCACACTATGTAAACTGCATCCAGGGGAAAGGGAAGCTAGGAAACAATTCTTTCCAGCTTCCAACTCCTATGACAGATGAGAGGCCACAGTCAAGGATAGAAATGAGTGCTGATTGCCAAAAAACAAACAAACAAACAAACAAACAAACAAAAAACCACATACAGCATGAATATAAGTTGTATAGGAAGCTCATAAGATGCCAGAAAGACACAGGAGTTTGGACAAAGGTTATAAATATTTCATAGAAAAGTAGGTGAATACACAAATACAAAAGTATTAAGCCTTTTTATGGTCTCTTAAATATATAAAAACTAAGTTCACATTCACACACAGTAAAAAAAAAATGCAGATTGAAAGTTTGCTTACATGCCCAACTCATCTTGTGACTGGAAGCAAGTTGTTAGCCCACTCTACTGGTGAGTGTGTGAGGGGGCTGGAGTCTGAAAGCATTGCAGAACAGAATGCATTTGGCATTATCTATCAAAACTACAATCGCACAGATCACTCGAAGCAGAAACTCCTCCTCCAACAATTTAGCTTCCCGATGCATGTACGTGTGTGAGCTGTAATTGAAAACACCTGTGCACACCCTTAAGTGCTCATCAGGGGAGTTTGGAGGTGCAGAGAGTGATTAAACAAATTATTGTTTAATTATTGACAGTGGAATACCGTGCTTCTTAGAAAAGGAGGAAAGGGCTCACAGAGAAAGCTCAGTGGTTAAGGGCACTGGCTGCCTTTCTGAAGGCCCCAGGTTACAGTCTTGCATGATGAGCCACAGCATTGGTGACTACGGTTCTGTGGGATCCAACGCCCTCTTCTGGCCTCTGTGAACAGCAGGCACGTGCATGTGTACAGACATACATGAGGCAAAACACTCACACGTGTTGAGGAAGGAGGAGTAGCAGAAACAACTGTACAAGCTTCTTTGAAATACTTTTAGATATTAACCGGGGAATAAGACAAAGTGGAAAAATAGTATGAAATTTAACATTTGATAGAGAAAACAAAAGTCAGGTGTGTTGGCACATGCCTTTAATCCCAGCACTCAGGAGATAGAGGCAGGATTGGTATCAGCCGGATCTACATAGCATACTCCAGGCTAGTCAAGATTACGTAGTGAGACCACCCATCTCAAGAAAAGAAAAAAAGTAAAAGAAAAGAAAGAAAGGAAAGGAAAAAAGAGAAAGGAACATAAGTTTAAAGTACCTTGTGTGTGTAGTGTAGGGGTTACTGTGTGTGTGTACACACAGGTATATGAAGATGTTTATGTGCATCATACTCTTTTTTTTTTTTTTTTTTTTTGGTTTTTCAAGACAGGGTCTCTCTGTGTAGCCTTGGCTGTACTGGACTCGCTTTGTAGACCAGGCTGGACTCGAACTCACAGGGATCCGTCTGCCTCTGCCTCCCGAGTGCTGGGATTAAAGGCGTGCGCCACCACGCCCGGCTGCATCATACTCTTGTAGAGACCAAATGTCGACAATGTTTGCATTTCTCCATTGCTGTCCATCTCAAATTTGTGATAGAGTGTCCCTCACTCAACCTGAAACTTACCATTTTGGCTAGACTGGTTGGCCAGTGAGCCCCGGGGAACTGCCTGTCTCTGCCTTCCTAATGCTGGGATTCTAGGCTTGTGTGTTGCCTCCTTCAGCTTTTGTATGGTGCTGGAGATCCACACTCAGGTCTCACCCACTGAGTCATCTCCCCAGGTGCTGGATTGTCTTTTATATGCATAAAATTCTGGAGTAGCAAACAGGAAACCCACAAAAGTTTTCTCTTTGGAAAGGTACAATATGAAAGGGCCCAATGGAAGGCTGGGTAGGGTTGATACTACTAGGTTTTATGGTTGAATTATACATGTGTTGCTTAATAAAGAACAAGTGATTTTATTTATAAAAGAACATTTGGGTTGGGGAGTTAACAAAGTTATCAGAACCTCAGTGGAATGCTACAAAGCCGGTATCAAAAGGCTTGAGGCTAAGCTCTGAGAAGAGGAGAGAGTCCTTTAGGTACCTCAGAAGGAGAGGTGGCAGGTGATTGAAATACAAATTGTTTTCTATTTACTCATACATATTAAATTGTTCTGCATTAAACAATACACACTTTCTGCCACTTCCACACAAGGCACTCAAGGCTTGGCCTGGTGTAACTTCCTGTTTTTCAAACCCATTATAATTTTGTTTTGTGCCTCTGAGCCTTAGGTTTGTGTTTCTAGAGAGTTTCTCTTCCCTATTGAAACCCAGCAGGTCATAAACTCTTCAAAACACTGAGATCTGCCTGAAATACGGCTTAATTTCTGTGCCCATCTGAGCCTTCTTCTGCCATCTGGCTGTGTCTCTCTCCTATTGGAATAATGGTTTGGTACCTCATTAAATGCTGACAGATGCCAATGTTGTCTTTTTATCTGTTGAAGCCTGTGTGGCGAGGTGACTTATAACCATCACAGTACCTGGTCTCCAGCTATGCTTCCTTCATGTAGAGTGAGGGCCACATACAGAGTTGGGAGTGAGAAAAATCCAGGTGTTTCAAATGCAAGGCCTTTTCTATACCAGCCCTTGCTCTAAATAATGACAGTGAGACTTTTATATTTATTAAAAGCTTTAATAGCACTATAGCTAGGCAGATACTTAGCTATTTTAACCTGCCAATAGTGGCCTGGCCTACTTCCCAGCCATGTGGCCCTTTTCTGTAGTCTCACCCTGGCACTTCCTTCTTCATTCACATCCTGATAGAGAATCTTCCCCTTTCTGGTCCCCACCTGCAACCCCTTCTTCACTAGCATCAGAAATCCCACCTTAACTCTCCAACCCAACTATTAACCACTCAGCTCTTTATCTGGCCAATCAGAAGGTGATGGAGAACAATATTCGCAAAGCATTGAGGAATAAGATGCTTCCTCTCTACTTCATGACCCAGCTATACCACTCCTGGGCATATACCCAAAAGATGCTCTATCACACAGGGACATTTGCTTAACTATGTTCATAGCAGCTTTATTCGTAATAGCCAGAATCTGGAAACAATCTAGATGTCCATCTACTGAAGGATGGATAAAGAAACTCTGGTATATTTACACAATGGAATACTACTTAACCATTAAAGACAAGGAAATCATGAAATTTGCAGACAAATGGATGGAACTAGAAAAGATAATCCTGAGTGAGGTAGCCCAGACCCAGAAAGGCACACATGGTATGTACTCACTTATAAGTGGGTTTTAGCTATTTGGTATAGGATAAACATACTACAATGCACAGACTCCCCCCCCCCCCAAAGATAAATAACAAGGAAGATGTTTAATTCTCATTTAGAAGGGGAAATAGAATAGACAGAAGTAGTGGCTAACAAGAGGAGGAGGAGCAAAGAGAGAAATAAGGATGGAGATCAGACCTGGGGAGAGAGCGACAAGAGTACAGAAGGCCTGCAGAGAAAAGAGAAACTGTGAATGGGGGTATCTCTGTGACAAGCTGGGGACCTAAGTCAGAATAGGCCCCTGAGAGGATATGAGGGAAACTATAGCTGAGACTCCTAGTAGCAAGAGCCATGGAGACTGAAGATGACACCCTCTAACTAGACAAGCCTCCTGGTGGAGTCAGGAGAACACCAACTGACCAACAAAAACTTTGATCCAAAACTCACCCTGTCTATAAGGCATGCAAGGATAAAGATAGAACAGATAGAGCAGAGATTGAGAGAATATCCAACCAATGCCTGGCCCAACCTAAGACCCACCCCATGGAAGGAGAGCCAACCCCTGACCTATTAATGATACTCTGCTATGCTTGCAGACAGGAGCCTATCACAGTTGTCCTCTGAGAGGCTCCATCCAGCAGCAGTACGAAACAGATGCTGGGACTCAAGGCTAAACATTAGGCATAGAGAGTCTAGTGGAAAACTTTGTGGGGTGGGGAAGATAAAAGGACCTAGAAGTGAAAAGAGCTCTATAAGAAGCCCAACAAAGCCAACCAAGCAGGGCCCAGAGGGGCCTGCAGAGTCTGAAATACCAACCAAGGACCATGCATGGACTGGGCCTAGGTCCTCTACTTAAATGTAGTCAATGGGCAGCTCGGGCTTCATGTGGGTCCCCTAGTAAGGGGAGTGGGGGCTGTCTCTGACATGGACTCTGTTGCCTGCTATCCAACCCCCTGATGGGATTGCCTTGCCAGGCCACATGGGGAAAAGGACAAACTCAATCCTGATGTGACTTGATGAACTGGGGTGAGTGGGTAGGGGGGCTCCCCTTTTTCAGAGGAATAGGGGAGAGAGAAGGGGAGGAGGGACTGGGAGGAGAGGAGGGAGGGGGCTATGACTGGGATATAATGTGAATAAAGAAATAATATATAAAAAAAATAAAAAAAAAGAAATAATATAATTAGCAAACCTAAAAAAAAAAAAAAAGGAGTGGCAATTGTAGATTGTAATCAAATCTACACCAGCACAGAAATCAGCATTTGAATATACAAGGATAATCTTTACACGGTGCATAAAGACATTATCCCAATACAGGTGCTTTTTCTGTTCCTCTATGTTCCAAACACAGTAAGGATAATTACTGAACAATTAAGAGTCTGCTCAACGCGGGACTGGAGAGATGGCTCAGCCACTCACTGCTCTTGCAGAAGACCCAGGCTCAGTTCCCAGCACCCACATGGTGGCTCTCAACCACCTGTACCTCCAGTTCTAGGCGACCCAACAGACATGCACGTGCGACAGTCATACACATAAAATAAATAAATCTAAAGAAAAAAATGTCTGCTCTACTGTGTTTATGTCTTCAGGAACAGAATCCACCGCAAGCCGTGGAGTGGACTGACTAGGTCCTGAACACAGAGAACATATGCATTTTAGAGGATGCGGGGGCCTTGCTTTGATAGTACCGCTCCCTCAGCTGTCAGTCATGCTTGCTTGAAGGTGATGGTGGGGGTGTGTTTTCTGATTACACTGATATGCAAAACCTCCAGACTTGCTTCACGGCTCATTTATCATGGCATTTTGGCTCATGTCATTACAAAGTAAAGGGGAAAAGGAAAAGCTTGCAAATGTTCCTACCTCCTCCTCACCAACACCAACCTATGCATCTACAATCACAAAATAAGTGTAAACGGCATCTCTGCATGAAGCCTTGGTTTAGGAAACTGAGTTCCTCACATATCAGAGAAAGATATTTTAATTTATGCTTTGCTTATAGTTCGCCTCTATCAAACTCAGTCTTGGGTTCCTATTTTATCTCAAACATCTGTCTTGAGACACTGAGTCACCTAGAAACACCTGTGCCATCTTCCCGGCCAGTTGGTTTTGTACCTGCATGAGGGTGCATGAGCATGGCACACTGCCAGAGTCAGGCTGTTCAGCCATAACTGTGGCAACACATGAAAGAACCTCATCCATTAAAGCCTCGCTCCTCAGTCACAGAAGAGAGGAGTTTTAAGCTGTGTAAGAAATTTGCTAACACGTTGTATCTGGAGAATCCCAGAGGCCCAAAAGCTGCTCTCATCGATGTTCTGTCTGCTACTCGGTACTCTGCTTCCCTTCCTTGCTGTTTGCTCCCTCTGTTTGGGTTGCCCTGACCCATTGCTACCCTCCTCTATTCTAACTGGGAACTTATCTTGGTCCTTCCTGCTTCCCTCTGACTTCCCCAGCACCCCACACACACACCTTACACACAAAGTCATGTACACACACACCACATCATACTACATCTACATACACACCACACACACACACTCCACACATACACATCACACACCACACACATACACACACACACACACACACACACGCCACACCACACATACAAAGACACATGCATACACACATCATGCACCACATACACACACACCACACCACACACACACTCCACACACCACACACACATCACACACATACACCACCACTCTTCTCCCCAACTTTCCCCTTAGCATTCCGAGCTCTGATCACCTCAGCGTTTGCCCTTATTATTATGCGACATCACGTCACTTTACTCTTCCTTTACCAGGATAAAAGCTCCCCATGTCAGACAGTTTAAATGAACCAAAAGTCTACCTGTCAATGGTATTTAACTACAAATACCAAGAGAATCTTGTTCTGGGCGCACAGTCAAGGACACTGAAATAGGTTCCCAATTTTACAATTGTGCCAACTATTTTAATGATGTGGGGTCCTACTGGGCGTGGCGGTGCATACTTGTGATCCCAGCACTCAGGGAGGCAGAGGCAATCAGAACTCTGTGAGTTTGAGACCAGCCTGGTCTACAAAGCAAGTCCAGGACAGCCAAAGCTACACAAAGAAACCTTGTCTCCTGTCTTGAAAAACAAAACCAAAAAAAAAAAAAAAAAAAAAAAAAAAAAGAGAGAGAGAGAGAGAGACAAAGAATGAGAAAAACAAAGAAAGAGAATGAAAGAAAGAAAAAGAAAAGATGTAGAGTCCTAATTGGTGGGTGGGTGTCTCTGGTTATGAAGCACTGAGCACAAAAGCTATGAGCGTTGTAATCCAGTGTGCAGGTCTCCTCTAAAATTCAGATGTTGAACATCAGTCAAGAGATGGTATTAAGAGACAGTCTTTAAGAGTTTGTTAAGCCATGACGGTGGAGCTCCCACAAGCACCATCAGTGACCTCATAAAGACAGGCTGCCTTCCTTTCCTTTTATCTTCTGCCTCTCCAAGCACATGAAGACCATGCATTCAGCCACCTGCCTCTGCTTCTCCCATAGAAGATACAGCCATAAGGCAAATCTCGGCAGCAAAGAGCAGTCCTCAGCAGACATCAGAGTCGCCCACACGTCTCTCTTAGCCACTCTACCATTGGAACTGTGAGAAATAAGTTTCTATTGTTTATAAATACCCAGCCTGTGACCTTTGTTACAGACTAGGACACAGAAACAACCTAAATGGCCGTCGGCAGATGACAAGTAGAGAAAGCATTATATGCCCTTCTAGTGAAGTACAACTTGAGCCTGAAAAAGAAGGAAGTCAAGCCCACCACTTGTTCACAGTGTAAGTGAAACTGGAAAAAGTTATGCAGAGTAAATAAGACTCAGAAAGCAAGTGCTTTATGATGGGGTGTATAGGACAAATCTACATGACTCATGGAAGTGGAGTAAAATGGTGGCTGCTAACAGGTTCGTTAAGGGAAGGAGAGACGGGGCCAGGGGGGGGGGAGATGGCATCTACAGGGCACAGGACGAATGGGTCCCAGAGCTCTTCTGTGCACTGAAGCGCCTACAGTGAACACTGCCCTTTTCTATACTTAAAATTGTAGTAAAGGGGTCAGATCTTAATAATTCATGTCCCATGCACAAAAATAATAACAGCATATTAAATGATGAGAGATAGCAGATTTATGGGAGACACATAACTATCTCTAAACTAATCAAGTTGTAAACATCACATATGTATACCTTTTTGAAAGCCAATCACAGCTTAATATAAACAAGTTGGGAGGAAAATTCATACTCTACCAGAATCTGTTAAAATGTGACTCCTGGTCTAGCCACTGTCCTTCTTTTAAACACAGTAAAAGGGTGGATCTGTTCTGTTAAGCCTAAACAGTCTGAGATTCTGAGTCTAATGTTTTTCTCAATATTTATAGAAATGACCAAAATTCCAACCTGCCAGAGGCATATTCAAACACAGTATGAATACCAGGGTCTGTCACTTGGATAGTCGACGCCCCCAAAGGCCGTGTGTTGAAGCATTGGTTCTCAGTCTGTGATGCTACTGGAAGGCGGTATAACTTTCAAGAGGAAAAGTCTACTGCAGTGGTTCTCAACCTTCCTAATGCTGTGACCTTTAATACAGTGTCTCATGTTGTAGTGACCCCCAACCATAAAATCATATTCATTGCTACCTCATAGCCATGGTTTTGCTACTGTCACGAATTGTAATGTAAATGTTTTTGTTGTTATTGTTGTTTTGTTTTTTGGTTTTTTGGTTTTTTTTTTTAAATAGAGGGTTGAAAATCACTGGCTAATGGAAGGAAACAAGATTGAAGATGTGCTCTTGAGGAAGATACCGAGACTTCAGCCTTTCCTCTCTCTGTTTTGTGGCCCAAAGGTGAACCTTCCACAGCAACAGAAAAACCAACAATGGACTGAGAGCTCCAAGACTGTGAGCCAAAATAGACCTTTCCTCATTATAACTTATTCATCTCAGAATTTTTGTCACAGTGACGGGAAGCCGACTAATACAATGTCCATAATGAGTACCCATTGCATGTAAAGCCCATAAGAACACATCGATAAGTCTACAGGTGAAAGCAGAACTAAGAAGAGGCTGTATGTTTTAGTGAAAACATCAAGGAGGTTTAACAAGGAGAGTTTACAAGCAGATCCTGTGACAGTGTTTAACTCTCCAACAAACTATGTTTAAGACAGAGTAGTACTGGGCACAGAAAGGGGGCTGGAAGTATGCAAAAGTCCTCACCATTTCCTCTCCTAAAATATTTCCTTATGCAACGATTTTTCCAATAATGATTAATTTAATTAGGAAAACAATCTTCCAGTTATACCACTGTGGGATAGAGGAAGGAGTAAGCAATCAACTTAATGACATAAAATAGACCTGTTCCTAGCAGAGACCAGAGTCGACCTTACACAAGATGAGCATGAAGCTTGAGTCTGGAGGAATCTCACCTTCACTACTTGGGAAACTGCTGTAGAAACTGCACTCAGGTTTTTTCATTGCAGGAATATGGAGAGGTGCTCCATATTAGAGATCAAGAAAACCTGACTTTAAACCAGGGACATGCAGAGGCCTGAAATAACTAACTCTCTCTCTCTCTCTCTCTCTCTCTCTCTCTCTCTCTCTCTCTCTCTCTCTCACACACACACACACACACACACATCCTCTATCATGTAAGAAGAGGATATCCTGGTATACATTTTGTTCGTAAAACACAAATGGAGCCAGTACCATTTGTAACATGATGATCTCTGACTGGTCTTTATAGAGATTCTAAAAGATGGATGTTGTAGGGAGCCCTGGCTGGAGGAGTCTGCAAGCCTGCATCTCTGTCTTTCTAAGATGGAGACTTGGGGAGAGTAAGGGCAGAGGGAAGGAGGTTGGAGGGGAGGAGAAGGAAGACTCAGTTGCAGCTATATTTGAGGTCATGGTGTCTATGAGGGATGGGGGTGAGAGGGGCTGAGCTCTGAACCACCTTACCCACTAAGCCTCAGGGAAATGTCCACTTTTCATCAGTGCTTGCTGGGGAGATTTCCTATTGGAAGACTATGTAGACCCTTAGAGCTATATATGGAGTGAGATGAAAGCTGGCCACAGGACACTGTTGAACCCCAAAGGGAAGCCATTAGTCTTTACCATATACAGAACTCAAGGGAAAAGACGAACTAACCACAGCCACCATAGGATGAACACCCTGCAGGGCTTTGCTGTGGATAATGGGTCAGTAAGAGCATGGGTACTTGAAGTCAGTAATGGACAGACCCTTTAGAAACCTTAAGCTAGAATGTAACCAGCCACACTGTTGCAATCACAACCACAGTAGCTCCGCTGACAGGGCTGAAAAGATTTCCCTTTGAAATCACAACAGTCCCATGTAGATTGTCTGCACAGTCAAATCCTCCCTCCTGGCTGTAGAACTCGGTTGTTATGGTAACAGAGTTCCCAGCAGTGAGCAGCAGAAAATCATTTTTCATCCAAGCAAGATGCCTTCCCCCTTTGGAAAAAAAAAAAAAAAGGAATGCTACATTCAGTCAGGCAAAATAACAAAAAGATCCCTAAGCAAGGACACTCTTGAATCCACATTTTTTTTTCTTTACAAATTGGTCTCTCTCCTCCATCTCAGCACTCAGCCGCATCCATCACCCTTTCTCTTTGAACTGATTCGGACAACGACATCGTCAGCTCCTTTTCTTCACAGATGTTCACAGGTAGCCAAATGCCAGGTCAGCCTCGATAATCATCCTTATGATTTGCTCATACACTCGCCAGCTCCAGATGCAAACAATCTCAGTGGGATTCTTACCCCTAGAAACCGAACACAACACCTTCCCCTTTGAGCCCACTCTCCATCGCACACTGTCGATTTCATTTCACAGCAAGGTCATTTTTCCTAAAAAGCTCTGCATTCATAATTTTGGGGGCCTCCCCTTTTAAAAAAAAAGATTCATATTGGTGTATACTTATACACAGTGATTTAAATGGAGACGTGGGGGGGGGATTGGAGTAGAGGACAGAGAAAACTCAGCCGTGGCTACTGTGTAAGACAGGAGGTGAGAGCACCCGTGTGGGTGGAGATGAGGCTCAGGGCTCTGAGGTATGAATCTTCTCCCCTGCCAAGTCTCAGAAAAAATGTCCACTTCCCGTCAATAGTGTTGGGTTCATGTAAGGTTTGGACACATCCACCCCTACCATCCTTCTCCTCTCCCCAATTTCATTCCCACAGTCCGGCTTAGACTTTGATGTACATGATTTTATGCATCTGCATAAAATCTAAGATCAACAAATGAGCAGAAAAAAGATGCAATATTTATTTTTCTGAGGCTGAGCTAGTTTTTTTTTTTTTTTTTTTTTTGAATGGTCTCCTCTTGTATCTGCTTTCCTACAAACACCAATGTCTTGTCCTGCGTTTTGGCTGAATGTACCTCCATCTGACTGTATCACACTGTCACTAGAATCTGTTGACAGACAGACTAATTATATAGCATGACTATTTTAAACAGTTGCACAGTGAACACCGATGTGCAATTATTTCTGACATATCTCCATAGAGTCGCCCAGGTAAGTACACAGGAGTGTTAGAGCTGGGTTATATGGTAATCTTAGGTTTAATTTTTGGGGCACACTGATTTTCATAGTGGCTGGACTAAGGTACATTTTTGCCAGCAGTGTCTAAGGGTTCCCCTTAACACACAGCTTCACCAAAGTGTACAGCCATTATATTTGGGGAGAGATGGACTCTCAATATTGTTTTACGCTCCATTTTCCTAATAGCTAAGAATGTTGACTTTTTAAATACACTTATTGGCAATTTGTATTATCTTTTGAGAACTGTATGTCTTACTAGCCCATTTATTGATTGACTGGCTGGCTTCTTGGTAGTTGTTCTTTTAGGTTATATATATATATGATACATATATACATACATATATATGTATCTTAGATAATAGTCCTTTTTCAGACATGTAGATTCTATCCAATCTGTAGGCCGTCACTTCACTGAGTCTGTTATTTCTCTTGGCAAATAGGAACTTTTCTGTTCCATGCAATCTCTAAGGAACCCATTTTTCCATTCTGTTCTGCTGTCCCAACAACTCCTGAATTATTAAGATATGATGATTGATGTTCTCAGACTCAGAAGGAATAAGACATGCTTTATTCTGGAGCCAAATATGACCATCTATGGATGCTCCAAATGCTATGTTCTTATACAGTAACAGATTCATGAAGTTTTTATGGTTACAGAACAAAAGAATGTTATAAATGTAGGAACTTGCAAATACATTGGTGGAAACATCAGATAGATGGGCTACAGCAAAGTACTGACATCTCGGCTATAGCCTCAGATATATTTGATGACGTTCTCAGGTGTTTTGGGGGGGGGTGGAAGCCAGTGATCTATTAAAACATTCCAAAAAGTTCCCTATGATGATCACAAAGATGTTAGGTCAGACCAGAAGTGGACTATAGCTGGGTATTACACAGGAGCCAAAAGTAGCCCAAGATAGTTTGGCTGTAGATCTCTAACATACTAACAAATCAATTGGTCCTGTAGAATCTTCAGCCTAGGGGTGGCATTTGTGCTGGGAACTGCAGCTCGCATTCTTTGTGATGTTGTGGGTCTCATCTCCTCTGCCCTCCATAGCAATGTTTAAAGTACAGAAGCATCATGACACACACTTCTGTGCTGGCCTCCTTCCTAGCATCATACCCCACTCTCCAGTTAGTTTCTCCATCCTCTTATTTCAATGTCATAATCAAAACATTTTTCTTCTCTCAAACATTGAAAACAGAGAGAGAGAGGCCCGTATAGAATGTAACCTGTTTTTGTTCAGAAAATATTCATATATGGATAATGTAACATGAATATATATAAGTAGAGATTCACCCAGAGGCCTGAACATGGGTGGAACTGGCATTGTCTACTGGGAGGGGAAGAATTTGTATGTTACTCAGCAGGAGCTGGGAGGCTGAAAGATGGGTTCTCCAAAACACTGCTGAAGGGAGCAGGGTCATAAAGTACTGGACTTAAGTGGTTTTTTTCTTTCATGTATTTTGTGGGTTTTATGTGTGCAAGCAGAGGAAGCATTGTGCCTTTTTTATAGATTGGCACAAAGCAGCTGGGGTGAAAAGACTAAGTTGCAGGTAGAGACACTCCCAATCATAGCCAGCTCTGGAGCCTCATTGCCCATGTGATGAAATGTTTGACACATGCCTATATAAACCAGGAAGGGACGGGAGGGCCCAGCTGTTGTCTAGCTTACATTTTATTGAATTTATATAATTTAATAGTACCTCTTTGATCCTCTCTGGCCCAAATGAGAACACAAAAGTAAGTAATTTTAAAGCAATGTGGAAAATGATAGCCTTCAAGTACTGTGATTACAATCATAAAACTATTCAGTAGGGAAAAAATGACTGGAAGACAATACAACTCCCCCCCCCACCATCACCACCAAATCAACTCTTTGGTAGAGGATTATGGTTAAATTTCTATTTTATATTTTTGGAAAACATTATATAATGTGGTTACATTAGTTTAATTTCAAATTTATTTATTTTATAATACTGTGATCTGAACATAGGACTTTGCACATGCAAAGTTATAGTCTACCACCCTAGTTAATTTTTTTTAAAGGTGATTTTTTAAAAAGCTATTTAGCAATGAGAAGAACAGTTCATGAAGGAATGTATCACTCAAGAATTAAATAAAACTGGCACCTTAATATGTCGGCAATAATGTAAAATAGAAATATTGCCAGATATGATGGTGCATGTCCTTAATTTCAGAACATTAGAGGCAGAGGCAAAAGTATCTCTCTGAATTACAGGCCAGCCTGGTCCATATAGTAAGATTGAGGCCAGCCAGGGCTACATGGTGAAACAAAATGGCCACAGTCTGATTCAACTGGGATGAAAACTCCAAAAGACTGGAATCAGGCTGTCAGGGAGCATCCCTGATGAGGGCCGGTTGGGAGGGTCAGAAATCAATTTGGACCACACAGGGTTATTCCCTATACCTGGCCATTAACTCTGAGCCCTGGGTGTAACCACACAGGGAGAGGAGAGGAGGGAGCTGCCCTCCTGTGGAGACTGCCCTCTAGTGGTAAACCTGACAAGACTAGAGGCAACCAGACCTTTCTCGAAGACAGATCTAAGTCACATGTGTCCATATCTGGGATAAATATGCAAATGGAATATATAGAATAACAAGAGAAAATGCCATCCAAAAGATATTTGAAACACTTTTAATTTTTCCACATCTTTTTAGTTCTACAAAACAGGAGTTTATAATCTCACAGCACTGTTGTGAGAAATGGGACAACGGAAAGAAACAGTGCTTGTCACAGAGTTCTCAATAATAGTACGTATAACAAATTACTCAACAGTAGTGCTTCTCACAAAGTACTCAGTGCTATTGCTGTTGTTAGTTTTCACCCAGTCTTCTAACTTGCACCCCACTAAAGAGCTGAACTGGTCTCTCCATTCCCTGTGCCTAGTTACCTTCCCCCATGCAGCCCTTGTGTCCCTGCTTGGGGGCATTTGAAGTCAAGTAAGGATGGGATGCTGGGATCTGCAGTTGACAGACCATCCCTATGAGGGAGGTAAAGCACAGAGATGCCAACGCATCAGGAGCCTTGTTGGTAAGTAAGCAGCAGTGTCTTCCTGATACAGCCTGTTACCTGGGCCCTCCTACTGCCAGCCACAAATGCTGCTGGCTGGTAAGGGAGGTCAAGAGAGAGATGGGAGGATGAGAGGGAAGTACCACAGGAAGCAGATACATTAGCTTGCGTTCTCTAAGGTCCAGGGGCAGTGTAATATGAGAACACAGTATCACCTAATGATGAATGCAGTCTGATCGTATCTTTCATCAGACCGATTCACGGTTTAATCTTCAGTGTATCTCCCTTCCTGCGAAACAAAGGAAATGAACCTCTCCTTTGCTCCCGTGCTATTTGGAGCAGGACTGCAGGAGAAGAAGAGGATTCTAATGAGATTTCTTGTTTACTGCGGTCTACCAAGGTGACTGAGGAAAAATGAACGACAACTAAATAATTAGTGAACGATGGCTCCTACAACTTCTACAAGACAACACACAATCTGAAAAAAATCTACAATACGTAACTCAAAATGCAAGCTACTTTTCCTCTTCTACTATTTAGTACGTAGGTTCCTCATGGGGCCGTGGAAAGACAAATCCATCTCTGTTTCCAATAAGAGCCTTGTGAACGGGACATACCCACTGACTGGCTCCGGATCATGGGGACAGAACTGTGGGGACCAGTGTGAACATCGCTCTCCGGGAGTCTCCCAGCGAGAACTGGAGGTAGAAGAAAACTTGTAGTGCATCTCAACTTTTTGTCCTTGATCTTAGTTCTCAGTGATGATACTTGTAGGAGGTAAATCCCAGCTGTCTATTGTCTACCTTATATATAAAAAGCAGTGGCTGCAGGAATGAGAGCTGGCTGGGTTCTCGTTTTAGGAGCATTTGGAGAACTACAGGGTTGCTCACATCGGAGCTTTACAAACGCTGGTGTGGCTTCTCAGGATGGGCAGACGCGCGCCGTCTGGAAAGCTGGGGCTCCTCCTGCTTGTCCAAACCCAACAACGGACACAGGGTTGGATCTCCAAGGTGTGACAATCCCAGTAGGTATCAAAATTTAGGCAATAGCAGCAAACATGCTGCCTCCCCCTCTCATCTCCTCAGCCACGAGCTTTCACAGGCAGGGCTAAAGGAAGCTTGCCCTAGAGCTCAGCCGCATCCTTTCCTCAGGTAGTCAGCCACATTTTCTGAGACTTGTGATCTCTCTCTCTCTCCCCCTCCCCCCCCTCTCTGGATTTAGATACTTCTTGGGATGGTGAATCAACTTAGCATAAACTGGTATCAACACACATGGCAGGAGAGGGGGTTGTTTATGCTTTCTTCTGATTTTGTGAGGCCTTTGGTTATTGCGAAAATCATGCCTGAATGCAAGGTTCCTTGAAATATCTGTCTCCAACAGAGTTCTTTGTAAACAACTATTTCAAGGTTCAGTGCATCTAAACCCCTATGTGATTTCAAGTACATGTGCATCATGTAAACTTTACGTATTATGCAAAAGTTGTAGAGTTAGAGGCATGTAAGTTCCACACACATGGAGTAACCCGAAGTGCTCTCTTTGATCCAATATGCACTGTATCTGGACTCTTGACATATAAAACGGCCAAGGAAGTTGCCTTGACATTTCTGCTGTCTGTAATCAGCATCATTCATCGCTCAGATGAGAAGCCCGGCGTGTGGGCAGTCCCGCTGTGTGAAACCCTGCTCCGCATCTATTCACGATGATTGAAGAAGCATTTTGCTATGGAGCACATCAGATGCGCTTGTGTCACATCTCTATACGGTAACTGGCACCATGTCATAGCTTTGTAGGAGGGCGACCCTTTCTGCTGCTGCTGTTGTTTTCAGAGCTATTGATTCATTACTATATTGAGCTAAAGATACAAATTTCTGAATCAGAAGCAGAAGCTAAGATACACGTGAAGGACTTGAGTGCAGCTTCTTCTGCAGGGTGCTGCTCATAGCTCCTAGCTTCTTTATATGTTGAATGCACGAGTGTCCCCTATGCATCCCACAAGCATTCTCCTTAGGGTACTTTACCAAGTTGGGGGTCATACAAAGTGGAACTGTCAGTGCTGCCAACCTTCCTAAGAGCCATATCCATGTGATCCTCACTGTCTCATGATGACTCCCTTAAGAACAGATCATCAGACTTGCCCTAGCGCTGTGCACTCCAAGCCATGCTTGCTAATAATTAAGTGATGTTGGACACCAGCTGAGCCTGGCTTGCTAGAGCTGAAACTGTGACTCCAAAAGCTCTACTAACCCAGCCACCATACACCTGACGGTAAATTCGTTGTTCCTTTGTCTCTCCATAGGGAGAGAATAGGTGCGTGTTTACATCTCTCCAGAAAAAGTAACGGCACCCTAGAGACCCCTTCTGTCTGCCTCTCAGCAGCACACCCCTCCCTCTGTGTAGTTACTGCACCAGGAAGAGAGGTGGTGTCAGTTGTTTAGGTCTGTGGACTGCACCGTACACCATCCGTGGCAAATTCAGCAATGCTTTCTCAGTCTTGCTAACACTCACCCATTCTTAGTGACTTTGAGTCAGCAGCACACAAAATACGGTAGGGCACGAAAAGCATATGAGATTTATTGATTTTTCCCCCCCTACAGTAGCTTGGCCTTATCTCTAGGGCATAATAATTCTGGAGATTTCCTAGGCCTGTGGTGCTTATATAAGATGATTGCTCCTTTATCCTTGCTGTGAAGAAGAACATTATCCTCATTAACAGCCCATAAGAAATCAAGCACATCTGCACTCCAGGTCCTGTAGCTTCGAGGGGAAACACAAAGGCTTGCAACTAACCCAATTAGAGATGATTTGACGTGTCTACTGAGATAATGCGACTATTTCAAATGTGCAATAATTACCTGCATCTCTTACACAGACTTCAGCCAAAGATTATAGACTGATAACAGACAGCACAGTCACATGGCCGCCACAGCGTCTGAAGAGCGTGGGCATGAGGCTGCAAGGAGGAATCACTGGCCCCTTTATGCACGGGAACTCACCCAGCTGTGTGTGATTTAGACTGTAACTCAGAAATGTTTATTCCTAGTATAAACTTAATTTTCTTACCTTTCTCAGTTTTGTTGTTGTAATCACCGCCCTTGGGAGGGTGCTTTTTAAGCCTGCCCATTGCCAAATAGTTGTTTGCAAGGTAGTGGCTTGTTCGTACAGGTGCGGAAGACTCTGCTTTCTAGGTAGGCTGGCTGCATCAGGATGCAGCCAGATGAGACTCAGTCGTGAAGGCTGAAGCTGAAGTTGGCTTCTCTTAGTTCCAGCTGCTGCTCACTGGCACCTTCAGTTCCTGGCAGAGCAGCTACAGCCTTGAGCCTCCCATTTACCCTGCATCTGAAAGGTTTCTAAAGGTCAGCCAGCCATGCTGCGCTAATTTATCTTAAAATGCAATAGACTTTCATAGGACAATACCACATGCAGCAGCCATTCCAATCACTCTGCAAAGACTCCTGGCCTAGTACAGCCCGTTTGCACCTTCCCTACACCCCCATGTAGGAGGCAGTAGCCAGGAGCCTCTACCCACTTTCTTCCTGCCCTATGGTGTTTCTGGGAAAAGCCCTCAAGGCATGATGGGCCAGGCTGTGGACCATAGCAGAGTCTGGGATAGTTTATATATATATTACAGTTTCACCATGTTTTCATGTTTTCCTTCTCCACTCCTGACCTCCCTACCCATCAGACTTAATATTATCTCTCCCTCCCTCTCTTCCCTCTCTCCCCCTTCCCTTCCTGAACAAGAGCTCCCTCTTCTTTCCTCTCTCTACTAAACAAAACAAAACAAGAGCAAAAAAAAAAAAAAAAAGAAAGAAAGAAAGAAAGAAAGAAATAAAAACAGGCCAATGACCAATAAGAGAAAAAAAAAAAAAGCCAGAAAAAAGCAAAGCAAAATAAAAATATGGTTGAATGTGTTTTGTGTTGGCCAATTACTCCTGTGGGGGGGGGGGGGGTCTGCCCTGGACTGGTTGCTATACCCAGTGATACTCCACTGCAGAACACTGACTTTTCCTTTGCTGACAGGTATCAATTGCAGATAGCATCCAGGGGTGGGAAACTGTGTCCACTTCCCCTCTTTCAGAGCTGGGGCCCTGCTAACAAATTCAAATTGGAGTAATATCCCTAATGAAAGTAGTTCCTTCTCAGTAATCCAGTGAATAATTTTTAATTAGGCTTTGGGATAGTTAGTGTGACCTGTCACCTTCACGGAATCTTGAATCAACTGAGAGAGGCTTCTGGGCACGCCTGAAGGAGATTATGTTAATTTTGCTAAGGTAGAAGATGTACCTATTTGTGGGTGGCTTCCTTGACTTCCACCCAGGACTGCATTTGCGAAAAATTTTGCTGCGCAGCAGCATGGGCCGTCACTTCCTGCTTCCTGATCTTAGGTGTCATGTGACCAGCCGACTGATTCATTGTTTCTTGCTTCTACCAGCTGGCAAGGCAAGCTGCTTTTCCCTGTGTGGCTTTTGCTCTGTGCTGCAGAAGAGGTGCTGTGATCCTGGAAAGCACTCTGCAATCCCTCAGGCTCCCTTTCACCCAGTATGCATTCAACAGCAGCCAACCTTAAAACTGAAATAGGTCTCTCACCGTTTCTGTCTCCACAGCGAAGGCAACACAGTGCTACACTGGAGGGTGACTCAGGGCAGGTTCGTTTCTAGTTCAAAAAGTTTGTAGCAAGCAATCTTGGACAGTT
This sequence comes from Acomys minous, assembly GCF_964271855.1. NCBI lineage: Eukaryota > Metazoa > Chordata > Mammalia > Rodentia > Muridae > Acomys > Acomys minous. Next base: position 34,245,082 of record NC_140495.1, read on the forward strand.
AGAGATCTCATCAGGTTTTCACTAAAAACATCAAATATTTTCAATTCTTGTTCTTGAAACTCCAACTCATTGCTTCTTAAACTGACCACAGCGCTGGAAAAATGTCTCAATAGGTAAAGATACTTGCTGCATAAGCCTGGTGATTTGAGTTGGATCTGCAGAACCAATAAAGGTAGGCCTGATGGTTACTCTTGATTGTCAACTTGACTACATCTGGAATCAACTAAAACCCAAGCAGCTGGCACACCTGTGTGGGATTTTATTGATGGGATTGTTTGAGTGGGAAGGACCCACCCTAAATCTAGATCCTTGAGATTGGAAGGCCTACTCTATATATCTGAGCCACACCTTCTGGTGGCAGTCCACATAAAAGATCAATAAGGAAGGGCTTCAGCTTTTGGCCAGCTTGCCTTACCTCTTGCAGATAAATGCATCTATCTTGCTACTGAGGCGTTCCTTTCCTAGTATTAGAGTCCACTCTTCAGGATTCTAACAGAGACCCAAGACCAGCTAAGACATCCATCCATGTGGACTGAATAATAATAGATTCTTGCCTTTCTGTTGGGAGACCAGTCATTTTTGGACTAGACTACAGCCTCTGAGCCACTCTAACAATTCACCTTTTATATTCATTTTATTAGTTCTGTTCCTCTAGAGAACCTGACTAATACTGATTCCGTGAAGTTGTCTTATCATTTCCACACTTGTACCATGGCATGTGTGCCCCACCCACATGGCCAAAAAAGGTATGAGGAAAACGAATGGTGGTGCCATCCCACTCTCTAACTTCAAAGTGTACTATACAACTACTGTACTTAAAATCACACACACACACACACACACACACACACACACACACACATCCTCATACAGTCAAAAATAAAACCAGAAATCAAAAGTGAACCAACACGCATACACATTATATGTCTATTGATTATTGACAAGGGTGCCAAGAACACTCTACAACAAAAGGGCAGCTCCTCCAGTAAATAGTGCTGGAAACTCAATAGTCACACATTGGGGATGAAACTGTAACTTTATTATCATCGCTGTAATAAAACCATCAACTAGAAATAGACCAAAGGCTTAATAGGTCAGAAACCATCAGAATCAAAAAGAGAAAGTATATGACATTGGTCTGGGTAATTCATTTTTTTCTTTTGTTGTTTTTTGTTGTTTTGTTTTATTTTTAATTGACTGCTAAATCATAAGAAGGGAAAACTAGGTAAATGGAATTGCATCAGAATAAAAAAGCTTCTACTTAGCAAAGGAAGAGACTGGGAGGGGCATTTCTAAGCCATGCATCGTTAACAACCAAAACATCCAAGGAACCAGAACAAGCCAATGGCAAGCGTGCTGTCAGTCTGCTGGCACTATAGCAAAGACAAGCAGGTGACTGCCCCTGTCTTCACAGGTCTCCATCCCTGATTAGTTGGTCCCTTTGCTTGGACCCAGGGTCAACAGCACACTCTAGTTTGGCAGAGCAAAATCTCTCACCTCAGTGGTAAGATCTAAAATAGGAAGGAAAGGGTGTGCCCCACAAGTCCTAGAGAGCAAGACTTCCATGGCATGCCCACTTCCTATCAGGTGCCTCCTACAGGTTTCGCTGCCTCTCAGTAGTGCTAACCTAGACCACGACTCTCACTCCATGCCTTCAGGGGACATTCAAGATCTCAATGTAAAGAATGGGCAGGACTCTCAGTAGAACATTTTCAGAAGAAGATATACAAATGACCAAGACATAATAAATAAATAAATAAATAAATAAATAAATAAATAAAATGGCCAACAGAGAAGCACACCGGAAATGCAGGTTCAACTCCAAGGAGTTATTCTCCCATACTTGCCAGAGAGTGAGGGTCTAGAAAGCCCATGTCCTATTAGCTGGGTTGCAGAGTATTTCGGCCACCATGGAAAGTCCTCAAGAAACTAAGAATAAATCTTCCATAGGGTCCAGTAATCTCACACCTTAGCATTTACCTAAAAGGTTTGACATCTGTTTACTGAAGAGATTTCTTGACTTTCATGTTCATTCATGATGAATGGATAAAATCAATATAGTAGCTATACACGTAAGATGAAATTCTGTCATTTGTGACAATATGGAGAGATGCAGAGAACATTATCTTAACAGAAATAAGCCAGGCACACATACATATGTACACACACACACACACACAGAGAGAGAGGGGGGGGAATCTCAAACAAATACATAGGGCAGAGAGTTGAACGGGAAGGAGAGGATGATAGAGTACCCATGGCAGGTGGAATGCGCTTGCATTTAAACCATTGGCCATCCAGAGTGGTGGATGAAACTAATGATAGCGTTATACACATTTTGACCTGAGTTTGGATTGCTAGCACCATGTAAAAGCTGAGTGTGGCAGCACATGCCTAGAGTCCCAGCTCTAGCAAAGCAGAGACAGGTGGTTCCCAGGAGCTCACTAGCAAAACAGCCTAGCCAAAACGGCAAGTTCTTTCTAGGTTGAGTGAAGGACCCTGTATTACAAAACTGAGATGGATTACAAATAGAGAAGCATACCCATTATTATTGGCCTTTGGCTTCAACAAGAGTATGTATAGACATACACAACTTCATACACCCATGCGTACACACATAGATATACCCCTACATATACACAAACACTGAAATTGGTCAAGAGTAAATTTCAACTGTTTTAAAAACAAAAATGGTAAATAGGTGAGGTGATATATATCTTAGCTTGTTTGGCTTAATCCACATTAGTAAACATGACATCACTTTTTCCTCAGTCATATACACTAAAGAATCACCCACTTAAACAATACTCTGTGTGTGTGTGTGTATGTGTGTGTGTGTGTGTGTGTGTGTGTGTGTGCGCGCGTGTGTGTTGAACCTCACAAATGCCCCCCACCCCACCCTCTTTTTTTTTTTTTTTAAGAGAGAGACGGGTCTCTCACTGGTCTGGAACACTCGATCCAGGCTAGGCTCGCTGCCAGAAAGCCACAGGGATCTGTCTGTCTCCGCTTCCCCACTGCTGGGGCTACAAGAACTTAGCATCATGCCTCGCTTTGAAAATGTGAACCCTGAGGACTGAACTCAGGCCCTTGCAAGCTCCTTGCTGAGTGAGATATGTCCTCACCCCCAAAATACAACTTTAGAAACAGAAAGTGAACCTTCTAGTCTACCTTTTGATGACAGTAATTCCTAAATGTAAGAAGAATAGACCAATGACTCATTGCAGTGAACATTTGCAAGTAAAGATGTGTGGATGAAAGGGCATAATGTGGTACACAGTGACACACTGCAGCTTCCACAACATTTATTTTTCCTTAGAGAGTGGTTTGTCAGGGCAGAGGGAGTATACAAAGGGATGAGGAGATGAGTGGGATTGGGGTGCATGATGTAAAATTCACAATCAGTAAAAAGCCAAATTAAAAAATATTATTTCCCATTAAAACACTCTAAAATAAATTTAAACAAAAACTTAAAATGACATCCTATATATTATAAAAGTATTACGTCGTCCATGTTGTAATGCCACATGCAGCAAATCCCGTAACGTTATCCCACAAATTAAATATATAAGTATCTAAATATAGAAAACATGTTAGAATTATCACTGCCATCTTAAGCATGATTATTTCTGAGTGAAAGATTTTTAAAATTGATTTCTACTTTTGCGTATTGTGTGGCTTTTATCATCTGTTACTGATAGGATTTAAAGCTATCTTGTTTGCTTATGGCAGGAAGACAACCCATCCCCGAGGGTCAGCATGCCACCAGGCAAGCCCCCTGGCAGTGTCATGACCACCCAATGACTTGTTGCACTGCGGAGTGCGGTAGTGAGGGTGAGCAGGGCCAGGCAGCTGCAAGTGCTTAGGAAGGGAGAACTCAGCCATACTCATCAGAACTTGCAAAGGCAGATGTGCATGCCCAAGCACGACTATTTCAATTTAACCTTCTGAGAGAACCATAATAGTCCGCTGGAATATCATCCAATTCTCTTGCAAATCACAAAGACAATTTGAGCGAAGCAATTATAGATGCATAGAAGGCCAGAGCCGAGGCAAGTGTGGAGAAGATAGATTGGATCAGCCCCGTCGTATCACAGCCAGGGAAACCGGGCCGAGCAGTGGGAAGGCCTGCCTCCTAGGGCATGTGGCAATTAAAAACCACGAAATGTGTCTGTGTGGGGGATGTGTGTCTCTGTGTGAGTATGTGTCTGTATGTCTGTGTGTGGGGATGTGAGTATGTGTGTGTGAGGAGGGGTTGAGGGCCTCCTGGAAAACATAGGATGAGGTTGAACTTTTCAGAGTCTTGGTCTGTCACTCCCAGAGAAACGAGGACCATCCCTTGCTCTCCAGGCTGTCCCTATCACTTCCCCAAACCCCGCAGTGAGCAGCTCAGCTCAGGAGCCAGCCCACAGTCACCCTGGTACACGTTACATCCCCGCTTCCTTCTGAAATGCCACCTCAGTCGTATAGGGGTCATTCTTTTGGCCATGCCCCCACATATACACAGCTCTAAACTGCTCCGCAGACACCCCCTACACCCCGCCATGCTCCATTGCTTACCTCTAACTCTTACCATCAACATCCTACATTCTGACAAAGCTCGAATATTAAACCCGTTAGATGTATTTTGCAATGCTCATAATCTAAAACAACATCCCTCTCGCTCCTGACACCAGTTCCCTTACTACCTTTAAAAGCCCCTGCCTGACAGGACAGAACGGCTCCCACAGGTGCTCTCCGCCTTCTGGGTGGGAACCCAGGGAGGACACCCTCAGAGCAGGCCACATACGCTTCTTAATGTCACAGTCCAGGATCAGGGAAGCAGGACAGGTACCCAAAGCCATCCAACAGACTGAGAATAAGTTTGACTTTGAAAACCATTTCTGTCCTTGACAGAGCCCTTTTAGGTAAGTGGGGGGCAGACCTTAGAGGGCCTTCCTGCATCTCCCTCCCTCCTAACCCTGCAAAGCGAGGTGGGTAGGTTCCCTCAGGTACTCTGAGGTAAGGGAAGCAATGTGGTCCGGGGAGTCCAAACATCTGCTGAGTTCTTTTCTTTTCCTTCACCTGTAAACCACAGCACTTCAGGAAAACAGAAAATCCTTTTCCTCTTGCTCCTGATAGTGCATAGAAGTTTGTTGTGCAATGAAAAATTAATGTTCCCTTAGGACATTCCTTTAGAACACAGTTTGCAGGGCTTTGCAAACAGCGCAAAATAAAGCTGACACACTTTTCCTTGCGGGGTAGGAGAGATGTGGGATGCTCTTGCAGAGGACCTGGGATCCATCTCCAGCAGCCATCTGGCAGCTCGCAACCACCTGCCACTCCAGTCCCAGGGGACCTGACACCCTCTTCTGGCCTCTGTTGACACCATGTGGACACAGTACACCAAAGTACACCTAGGCGAAAGACTCATACACAGAAAATAAACTAAAAAGAAAAAATATTTTTTTTGAAAAAGAATAAAACAGTAACAACCAGAAATGAGCTTGAGTCTCACACTTCTCCGAGGCAATGGCAGCCTCTGTTTTTTTAGTTTAATCTCAATTCAAAGGTACTACACACTCTCCCTCCCTCTCCCACTTCTCAGGGAGAACAGGCATCCAGCGAGCAGGCATGGCTCGTAGATAACAGAAACAAACAAAAACAAAAATGGGAGCAAAATAGAGAGGCACTGACGAAGCCAGAGATTCAGTCTTCACAGAGGAGACGTGTCTCTGATGGCCTCAGCTGCAGGGAAGCAAGACCACAACCAAACACCAACAAACAGGCACTACAGCAGCAACAGCACAGCTGTTTGTTTGTTTCTCTGCCTCTCTGTGTGTACGTGCACATGCGTTTCTGTCATTCTGGGGGTTGAAACCAGGGCCTTTGGCTTGCTTTGTAGGCAAGAACTCTACCACTGAGTTACACTCTCAGCCCTTAAAAGTAAGAAAAGTACTTTGAATAATTTCCATTAGAAAGGTTAGATGAAGCAAGTTGTTTTCTAAATAAATAATGCATTAGCGAAACAAAGTGGAAAAACCAAAACCAGATAGACTTTAAAGTAGTCAAGAAAATTATTCAAGGTTTAAAAAAATATGCCCACAACACCAGAAAAATATCAATACAATAGCTACTTAAGTGATATGCACTAGCTATTTAAGTGATATGCACTAGCTACTGAAGGAACACATAGATGTCTTTTGGATGAATTATAACAGAAATAAACAATTATACACCCGAACTATGCTATGTGGCTGATATGACTTTGGTATCAAAATCAGGTTAGGATGATAAAAGAATGAAAATAACATGCAGGCTACTTCTATGTATAGTGAGTAACTCAAATACTTTTTTTTTAAGTTAATGGTAATATTTGTACCCACCTCAGTTTACCAAAAACAAAATTAACAAACAAAAACAAAAAACCAGGTATGGGGCAAATTTAGAACTATCAATTTTATCCTTATATGTTTTACTCATTAGCACATTAGCCTCTTAAAAGAGGAAGATCTCAAGATCTCAGTACACACACACACACACACACACACACACACACACACACACACACACACGTCTCCACATTAAACCCTCCGTGGTGGGCTGGGGGTGTCATTCAGTTAGTCGCACACTTCACCTATCTGTGCCGTTAGACAACTGCTTCCCCAGCCTGCCCGTCTGTCTGCCTGCTGAAGGGCCGTCAAAAACTTTTCCTAATCAAAAAGTATTACATAAATATCAGCCATTCGTATTAAATCTTCCACAGACAAGAGGAAGGGAACAGGGGAGAGGGAGGAGGGGTATTTGTCCCAGAGTGGGACAAAGGACTGCCTCTGGATAGAGAGGAGGAGGCAGACGTGGGCCACAGGCAAACGTTTATAAAGGCGAAAGGGGGAAATGCAGTGTTAGGATGAGGTGTTTAATTTTAATTGGGCTTGTTAATTAGGAGAGCCAAAGGCAGCTTTTAATTGCTGGATTTCAATATTTTGATAGCTGGACCTCGGTAGTCAGCCTCAGAGGGAGGAAGTGGCTAATAGACCTTGGTGGCTAGCTTTAGAAATGTAATGTTATGGTTTTTGGCAACGCAGACAGAATCGGGGAGAAGGGCAAGGCCTGCCAGAGCCACATGCTCAAGTGGGCCAGTGTCCCTTCAGTGTGCTCCTCCAAACACCCATGAACGCAAGGCGCTCTGCCTGGGATGCCTCCTTATCTCTGGCCTAGGCTGCCTAGGCCACTGCAGCTTCTTTTAATGACTTGTATGCAGAGGTCCCACCCTACACACAGCCTGGAATAATAAATCCTAGGTTTTAAATGTAAGTGTGTATATTAATAAAACAGGAACTGTAACAGTGCAAACAAGCCCAGATGCTCTGCTGGGATTTTCTGATTTGTTTCTCAGGACTAGCTTCAAATTGCCTGTTGAAGGTTTGTCCAATAAAATATTAATTTGATTGGAAAGTGGGAAGTCTTTATCATAACAAACACCTGAAAGTGCTTCACTGAAAATTCAGAAGGCTTTTCCTGCAGATCAGAAGGCTTTTCCTACAGACTCATTTCAACAGCCTTTGTGAAGCACAGATACCTGCTCTCCACAGCATGTTCTAAACGGAAGGAAAACAGACGTGGGCAGGGGTCCACACAGGCTGCCTCTGAAGACATGACAGAGAACACGCAATCTTGCTGTCTAATCCCCACGGACTGACACAGCCAATGACAGCATCTGAAATCAGTGTGTAACTCTCTGATTGAGACAAAGTTGCCAGCTCTTTCTCAGCCTTACCTTCAAGGCCTAGGTGTTTCAAAATAAAGGCCAACTTGATGTAGTTTGTTACCCTGCACAGCCAAGCACACACAAAGCTGCAGGGTTTTATTTGCCTTAACACTGAGAGTTGTACCTTCTATCATGGTGCCTGAATTTCACTTAACCCCAACTGAAAGTGTCTACACTTTCATGTCCCTGTTTCTGTCATTAGCCACCTGCCTCTCTTACGTGTAACCCCTCTAAAATGTCCTTATTAAATGTATAAGGAATATTTGGAATATAAATTCACAAAATTGAATTATCTCCATGCGTGAAGTTCAATAGTTTGGTTCCTATAATATTAAAATGGTGGGTAACAACGCCACTCAAGACTCAATGGTTAGAATTTATGGCTTGGGAAAGCTTCCAATACCAATTGGTCCAGCATTTCAGACTGTCCCACACAGGATTCTAATTAAGCCTGGAATTTCCCAACATTTAGAAACTGGACCACAAATGCTATTTCTAGCTTGTTTAACCATTTCCCCAATTTTATTTGGGCCCCTACAAAGCTATTATTTGTCCCAAATCAGCTGGAATACACTTTAAGAAGATGATGCCCCATTTCCTTTAAGGGGGTTGGGTAGGTTTTTGGTTGCTTTCTTGGGCTACAGAGGGTTATTATCAATGGGAGTTGTTTACAAGTTATTATTGGTCTTATTTAGAAAGAAAATTAGGTTAGACTCAATGATGTGTCTCTTTTCTTTTATCTTACATTCTTAGGTTTGGAGATAGGTTGGAGATAAGGGTTGAAAAGAAAGAAGGGGAAATATAGAAATATATGGGGAAGATAGAACAAAAAATAGATTAGTGAATCTACTCTTCAACTTATGCCTCAGTTGTCACTCACAAGGTTATTTTTGATTCACTAGAAGAAAATTTTTTTATCTAGATGCAAAATAAGTTTAATTTTAGATATGGTGGTATAGAATTCAAATGTAAGATTATTCTTAACATTCTTATATATATCTTCTCTAATATGAGGTATCTTACCCATATAACTCAATTATAAAACAAGGTTTACTTCCAATACTGTGAAAGTGCTATTGCAGGTTGTTTAGGATAAGTAAGTTATACAAATTAATTTTTAGTTGATCAACTCATGGTCATGTCAATTACTAGTCTACTTTTATCACAAGAATATACATCTTAGGTGCGGCAGATAGATATGATTCTACAGAAAGATGAGGTAGGACAGTTAGACAAGGTCCTCAAAAATTTCAGAGATACACAGAATATGGCATTTAAAATGTTTTTATTATTTTAAAGATTCACTGACAATGAGACAGGTTAACTCCTGGCAACACCCAGCCTACCTCAAAGAGGGTTACTAGCATCAAAGAACCTCCTTATGGAGATGGCTTCAAATGTGATAAAACAAGCCACTGAGTGAAATGCCCTTGCTTCGACCACAGACAGAATTCTGCCTAAAAAAGGGCAAACTTGGATGCAGGCAGAGTCAATGGCCAAACTCTGGCAAGACAGGGAAAGCGAGTCCTCAATAGTTCCTGCCTCACAAATATGTCTGTCAGATATATTGGGCCAGGACGCTGAAGATGATGCTCCAACATTATAGAGAATTTTGGGGGGCTATTTAGGTAGCAACTGTCTCTGTCATCTTTTCATTTGGAAAGCTACTAACCTGCATTCCCGGCATACTCAGGTAATCAAGTTTATTCCTTCTCAAGTCTCTGATGGGGTTGAAGAACAGGTAGCTTAGTTTTACAATGAAGTTTAGTTGTCTAGGGGTTAAGATGGTTTTTAGGTCTAGATAGATGAGATGGAGATTGATTTACATTCAGAATTTTAGATGCACCAAGATAGGAAAGATGTCTTCTTCAAGGCTATCAAATGCAAATAGCTAAAACACTAAGAATGTAACATTTATATAATTCCTGATTGTGTCATCGTTCTTCTTGCTATAGGTAGTTTATTGTAAATATGTGTAATAATATAAATGTATATGTAAAAAATGAAAACTGGTTAATTAAAAAATAATTTATGGCTTGCCATTTTCTGGGTTAATTCATAACTACACAGGTATGCGCACAAGCGACATGCAGGTACACTGTCAGCTGCAAGGAAATACAGAGACATACACAGGCAGCTAGCTCAAAGACCGGGACTGTGGATTTGAATGCTGACAAGCCATGTTTTGTTCTAATTGAATACTAGAAAATTGTATTAAAGCCACAAGGCTACCAGGAGCCATGTTAACAAATTCAATTTAGGTCATAGATAGCAGAAATGAATTTGTTATGGAGCTTCTGGTTCATGAGAAACTACACTTTCCTAGTGGGGCACACATCTGTAATCTCAGCCCTCTGGAGACAAAGGCAGGAAGACAGAGCATCTGCAGGCAGCCTGGGCTACAATGTAAGGATGTGAAACATTCTGCACTTGTGTGTACGCATGCATACTTTTTGCACCTGTATATTACTTTGTAGCTTAATTTGCAGAAGTTCTTGTTTTTAAGTCTCATCTCCCACCCTCCGAGGTGGGGACAGCTGTAGTGTTTGCTTCCATTTCTCTCTAAACAATTGTTTCTGCAAAGGTTCTCATGTGCTGTGCGGGGAAGTTCAAGAATGGGCTTGTAGCGCCATCTTTAAGAGCTGGATAAACCCAGTATGATGAAGGGTGGAGCATGCTACCTGCCATCAAAGTGAGGGCTCACTGTCGGTGTAGCTGTTTAAAGGGCATCTCTCTGCCCACCTGTGGCTCTTCTCCCTGCCACCCAGATGGCTCTCCGTTGTATGGTTAAACTAACAGGGAGAAAGAACACTTTCTCTCTATTGGTGCCCCTAGTCAGAGTTGGGACACCAGAGTAAGAAACAAGTGCAGTTCCCTGCAGCACTTATTTCCACTGTGTGGGTGTTGGTTAGTGCTGGGTCTCAGGGAGGCAGGGTGTACATGGGTGGAAGTTAACAATCTGATTAGGAAGCAGGTGTGAGGGTGTGTGACTCACTTGGGCTTAGCAGGTGCCCAGTAGGGATCCATCCTTTGAGGAGGGGTAGGAGTAGTGTGTTTACAGACCAGCTTGCATGTAGTCCTCAGGACAGTGCCTTAGGATGGTGGGCAGTTACACAGGAGACTTTATGAACTAAACAGTTTGGCAGAGCCGGCCTCAAGAACTAGGGAATAGAGGAGTCTGTCTTGACCGTAGATTTTGGGTAAATCCTATAAGGATTTTAAGAGTTTGCTTATTTTTGAGAGAGGAACTACGGCCCCAGACTGGTGTTTAGAAACAGATGCAGTACATCAACTGCCCTTGCCCCTGTTCTTTGTCTGAAAAGTGGTCTACTTCCTTCTCAAAGTGACACCTAGAGATCCATGCTCACGCCTCTCCACTCCATTTCTAGAACTTACTTAGTGTATTAGTTGAGGTTCTTTAAAGGAACAGAAGCAAATACACACACACACACACACACACACACACACACACACACACACACACACACCAAAGAACTTACTAAGTCAGTTTAAGTCAAAGTAACAGCTGACTTACACTTCAGAGGCCAATAGCTAGTAGCTGGTTGGTCCTTGAAGCTGAATGCCCCAGCACTGGAGTTGTCCACAGCTGCTGCCTGACACTGCAGAGAGGGCCAAGAGTCTTCTAGTCACAGTCACTCAGTCCACAAGGCTGGGTGTGTCAGCAGTCTCAGTTGGGCACTGAAAACCTGGAAGGTTCCTGGAGACGCACTGATCTAATGGGTTTTAGGCAGCAGTTAAGGCAATCAGGCAATCAGGACAGTTCTTCCAGTGAGGGGCCAACACAGAAGGTTCTAATTTGTAGCCAGTTAACATTAAAAGACACTGTGATGCTATAGTTTTATTTAGTGCAGCACAGATCATCATCATCATCATCATCAGCAGCAGCAGCAGCAGCAGCAGCAGCAGTAGCTGCCCCTCAGGCAAGGTCTGTGTAGCCCAGGCTGGCCTGAGACTCACTATGCATTCCAAGATGGCCTTGTACTCCTGGGCCTCCTAGAGCTGGAATTACAGGTGTGTGCCAGCATGTCCCACTCAGTTCAAAAACACAGCTTGGTTTTGAACATTTTCTCCCAGGCCTCTGACACTTGTAAAAGCCAAAGGCATGTGCACTGGAAGCCAGAACATTCTGCTCCTGTGCTACAGAGCCTCTCTTAGGAGCCCTGTAGTACAGATGCTCTTTGCCCTGACTAGCTCCTCTTGATCCATCTACACTTATTTTGGTAGTTAACAATCCTTAGGTGAAGAAGAGATTGCCTCTAAGAGCTAGGCCCAGGCTAGAGAGATAATCTCAGTAGGTAAATGCATTTGTCAACAGGCCTGAGTTAACCTCCCAGACCTACGTGTTGGAAGGTGAGACAGACTCCTGCAAGTTGTCCTCTGAGCATGCATGCACACACACATGCACACATAGTTTGAATGAGGCAGACCTGTGGACCCTTGTTTAGAGTCCTCTCAGATTTTTAATAACAACTCAAAGTTAACCAATGATTTGATGGGCAGAACTAGTTTTAATTCACTTCGATACAAAGAGGCTGGGGTGTAGTGGAAAGTTTTGGCATCTTTAAAAACTCAGTTATGTTATGTAATCATGTTTTTGTTTTAATCCCAGGTGTGGGGTGTGGGGCTGCTTCAGATTGTCCACAGCAGCAAACTCTTTGTCTTGTGTGGGCTCTGAGAGGGGCTCTTTGCCGGCTGCAGATGGTTTAATTCTGAGGACTCTGGAGAGGGAATAAATACCAGAGCCCAGAGAGAGATGGAGGGCTGTAAGAATGCTGCTGCTTCCTCCTGCTGCTCCTGGTTGCATAGTTTTCACTTTAAGACAGCTTAAGGCTTGATCAGTCTTACTTTCTAGTCTATCTAAAGGCATTCCTTTTTGAGGTATAGTTCTCATGCCACACAGTGCCATCTTAAGTTTGAGCACATATGTACAAACATGCCAACTTTAAATAACTTAAGTCAAACCCAAAACCAGGCCCTTACCTTTCATCTTTTCTCCTGTACTCCATAAACAATCATAAGCTTTCCATCCTTATAGATATCTCTTCCTAGGGTTTCACATAAGAGAATTATAAATGTGGCAATGCGTAAAAGCTGGTTTGCTTCCTGCACCCACATGTCTTAAGGCTCATCCAATACGTCATTCCTTTTTATGGCCAAATAGGTTTCATTATACATATACTATCATTTTTCTTATCAATACATTGATAGATGAATATTTAGGTTGTTTCCACCATTTGGTTTTATGAATAATACTGGACTCAAGCTAGAGGTTCCTTTCATGATGGGGAATGGACATCGGAAAATAATTTTAAGGGGTTTGGGGAGATGCCTCAGCCAATAAAGTTCTTGCAGTGCAAGTAAGAGCGTCTGAGTTCAGATTGTGGGCATGCATGTAAAATCTGGGTGTTGGGGCGTCTGTGACCTCAGCGCGGGTGGGAGAGCAGGGGCAGGAGTATCTGCAGGGTTGCTACCCAGTCAGTGACGTCAACACACTGAGCCCCAGGTTCACTTGGCTCAACACTAACATAAGGTGGTGAGTGCTGGAGGAAGCCACCCAAAGTCTGCTTCCGGCCACCACGTGCACTTGTAAGTGTACCCACCTGTCAGATGTGCTGACACACATATACACAACACAGGACCCGTCCCAACTCAAAAACTTAAAAGGAATTTTAACCAAGAAACAAAGACATTTTTGCATTTTAGATTATCACTCACATTTTGCTTTGGGGTCTAAAAGGCAGCATGAGACTGAAAGATGACATGGTTGAGACACCTCTTTCTTTTATAAACTATCAGCACCAATTCTAAACTGTGAAGCACACAGAATCTGGCTCATCTACTTAATGTGGTCTGAACCTACCAACAATCTGGGTGCCATTGGGACAAGCTTTTATAGGCTTGTGAGGGCAGGCCACAGAGACAACGGTGGTGTGGTCGGCCTGTATACGAATAAACAATTATAGTATGCGTGTGCCTCTATACAAATAAGCAATTACCGTATGCATGTGAGGGCCTGTAATGATAGCTACACAAAGTCTAACCCTCTAATCGTAGACAAATATGCTTCTTTTATAAGCTGGTGGACAGGATGGCTCCAAAAGATTTCAACCTTTGGTAATAGTGGGTCACATGGCACAAGAACAGATTACAGATCTTCAAAGAAGAGAGGCCACTTTGTGCACCTGTATGGGTCTCTCTAAACACAAGAGCTCTTTCAAAGCAATGGGCCTTCTCTGCTGGGACAAGAAAGCTGTGGCTGGAAGAATTTCAAGCTTTAATATCTAAGAAGGATGCAACCCAGCAGTGCTGGAAGTGGGCCATGTGGGAAACAGGAGGAATGTTTGCATCTTCTAGAAGCAGATTGGCCTCCAAGGAAATGGGGCAGTCCTGCTGCTGCTGCTGCTGCAAGGAGCAGGCACCCTTCAGAGCAGGGAACAGATGCTCGGATGCCATGCTGAAGCTTGAAGGAGCTGGGAGGACAGGAATCCTTAGAGCCTCCTCAGAAGAGCCCAGCCTGGCTCACAATCCTTACTGTGCTTCTGCAGAGGATGCATGAGTCATCCTGAACCAGGAACCAACACAAGCATGCCATTTAAAGCCATGGAGCTTGTGATTTTTTTTTTTCCTGGTGGCAAAAGAAAATTAAAACCAAAATGTATTTTTAAAAAAGAAATCAAGCATCCCAATGACATTCTTCACAGAAAGAGACGTGATAGAGGTTGGCCTAAGTCTAATTACTGCTCGCAAGATCTAGCTGTTGCCTCTCTGCTTGGCTGAATAAAGGTGTACACCTGAGAAAGGAGGAAGGAAGGGGCAGAGTGAAGGTTCCAGAGCTTGGAGGACAGAGAGAATCTAGGGAAGGGGGAGGCAAAGAAAGTATGGGAGAAGGAAGAGGACACCACCCCCACCATCACTCCCACCCCCACCTTTCCCACCCCGCCCCAAGATGGGTTAGGGGGAGAGAGCACATGGCCCGATCGCCGTGGTTGGAGAAGATGGACAATATTAGCATGGATTTTGGGATTATGGATGGAAGGTAGCTCAGTAGAATTTATTAGAAGCAGATGGCATGGGATTTTGGCAGGGAGATATGGAAAGTAGCTGAGGGGATTAATATCTGCCCTGCCCCAGGTAACTCAAGACTATTCTAAATACAACAGGTGTCTGTGTCTTTAATTGTGGGTTAGACAATACTGCCATAATAACTAAGCCTAATAATAAACAATTATTAGGCCATACTTATAAATTATTCACAACAAGACAATACAACCCTAAAACCATAAGGTACCACAACAGGTACCCAATGCATTGGCTACTTTTCTGTTGCTGTGATAACAACATGTCTAGAAGCAATTTATGAAAGAAGGGCTCATTTTGGCTTATGGTTTCAGAGGGCTGGAGTCCATCATGGCAGGGTTGGCATGGCAGCGGGAGGAGAGAATTTAGCTCGCAAATCCTCAACCACAAGCATGAAGCAGAGAATGAACTGGAAGCAGAGTAAGGCTGTATACTCTCATAGCCAGTACTTTGTCCATTAAGGCCACACCTCCTAGACCTCCCCAAGCAGTTCCATCAGCTGGAGCCATGCATTCAAATGTCGGAGGCTCTGGAGACATTTCTCACTCAAACCATCACACCCAAATAGCCAAGGATATCTTAGCACCTGACTTAACACTATACTACAACATGTGAGTAACGAGCCCAGCCTTTACTAGCATGAAAACAGACACGTAAACCAGTGGAAGAGAACAAAGTCCCAGACAGCTATAGGTATCTGATTTATAATAAAGGTGCCACAAACACACTCTAGAAGAAAGGTAGCCTCCTGAACAAGTGGCGAAGGAGAAACTGGTATCTACAAGTAGAAAAAAATGTACAAAATCAACTCTAAATGGGTCGCTTTAACACTCAAAACTACTAGAGGAAACCACTGATGGTACAGGCAATGACTTTCCAGAATAAGAAATCACTGGCAAATGGATTGCATGGAATTAAAAAGATTCTGCATAGCAAACAAAACAATCAACAGTGATGAGACAGCCTACAGAATGGGGGGAAATCTTTGCCAACTACTTAGCTGACAGAGGTTAATGTCTAGAATGTACAAGGAATATAAAAAAGAAAAGCACCTGGAGAACAAATTATTTCATCAACAAATGGGCAACCCCTCCCCCCCAAAAAAACCAACATGGTCATAGAAATCTGATGCTGGACTGATTCTGGGACAGGACTGGAGGAGAAAGAGAAAGGTTAGAAAAGATGAAAAATAAAAGAAGGTTAATAACTAACCAAAGAATTACTGAATTAAATAAAAAAGATGGCACACACCTCCTTCCAGGGAAAAAGATGGCAGGGTGACATGGTGCTGAAGTCCCTGTGGGCAGCAGGGCAGCAGGATTCCTGCCTTGGAAAAGGGAGACACAGGAATGAATAATGGGTGTTGAACCAGCCATTAGCCAGCAGAGGCTTCAGAAGGTGCATGCTGGCCCTTTGGGAAGTGTTAACGCTGTATTACTATTAGTTGGCCACTCTTTCAGTGATGGTAGCTATTCACAAAGCCATTCATGGAAAACTAGGACTCCTTCCACCGTCTGTGTAAACACTGCTGGATTAGGATGGAGTGATCCTGGGATGCTACAGCCACCTATGCTTTTAGAACATCCTCCTGAAAAGCTCTTGATACTGTCTACTAAATTCTAGGCTTAAAGGGATTTGAAGGCTGCCTACAGCAGAGTCAGGGAGGGCTCCCCAATGACCTGCCAGCTGCTGGGGAAGCAGCCAGCATAGGAAGAAGCCTCGGTACAGAATGTTCCTCTTTTCCCAACCTGTGTGGATGGGCTGCAGGAGGAATAGATCATCTCAGGCTATGGCTGGATGCCACACTTCAGTCTTTGCAGATACCTTTGGTCTGGGCTTAGAGATAGTAGTTAGTGTTCTTGTAAGCTCTTTAAACACACACCCAATCCCAAACTGTAAGTGTGAAGCACTTCCATTATTTTTATTGGTATTTAAATTATATTTATTCAGTGCCTGTATATGTGTTGGTGCATTGTCACCGTTCTCTTGTCCCACCATCTGGGTCTTGGAGCTTCAACTCTCCTAGTGTCTTTAAACTCAGCCCTGGTAGCACACACCTGCAACCCCAGCACCTGGAGGCAGAAGCAGGAGGATTGCTGCAAGTTTCAGACCAGTCTGGTACATATAGCAAATTTCAGCCTAATCAAAGCTACAAAAGTAAGACTCTGAAAAAATAAACAATAGATAAATAAAAGTCCCCGTAAGACAGCCATTCCATTTGTTACATTCAGCCACATGTCCACCACCGGGACGAAAAGTATAGAGGTATAATTTTATTCTACTGTGAATCAATGCTGTGGACACCCACAGAACCAGATCACCAATAGCTACACCATTCCATGTTTTAAGATTAATAAGGACATACACCATCAATTCCTGAGTAAACAGTGCAGTGTAACATTTAATCTGTATTGCTCGGAAGACATCTTGCAGCATAGAAAGTGATCAAAATGGTTGCTTACTTTATCATGTCATAAATTACAAGTGTTTATTGCAGAACAGTGATACCATTTCAGTGGTAAAGAAACTTGCAGTTCATAACAAAGGCTCTTGTATACATCTGCTGTCATGATTGACATTCTGAGTCAGGCATCAGTAGTAAAATAAGTCATGGTAAAAATTAAACCTGTACCAAAGAGACATGACTTCTTTCCAGAAACGGAAGCCTGGATTCTGGTTAACCTTTCATACATACAAAAATTCTTTTTTAAAAAATCCTAGGCAATCACAAATATAAACTAGGTGACTAAAAGACAATGGCAGCTCTTCGTTATGCAGTAAAACCGTGGATCTCGTCATCGGAAAAGCTAAGATCATGCAGCAACCTGAAAAACAAAAAGTGCAGGACTTTTAGGGAAAGTGTTTAGAAATAAGGACATGAGATCAGAGCTGACCAGCACAGCCTCCTCATTCTCTCAAGTCACGTTAGCTTTTTAAAAACACAGTGATCACCCCGGAAACTTAACAATTCCTATACAGCACTGGCGACTTAATCAGGGTTCAATTTTAACAATTCCACAATGCCACTAATTTTAAATGATCTGAGTCAAGATTCGATTATAATTCACTCTTTGCAAACGGTGGACAAGCTTCTGGACACGTTAAATGTCTAGAACGTAATCTAAGAACCTTCTTTCCCTTTGCTCCCACCTCTGCCATGTTCCCCACTTTCCTTGCTGAAAACCACATTTTTACTGTGGATTCTTCCACAGTCCTCTCGGCTGCACTCCTGAGGCGTCTCCAGTAGCACGGGCCAGTGCCCTCTCATTCCTCACACGTAGCAAGCGGATGGAGCCTAGGGCTTCATCACGTACCGGCTCAGTTCTTTTTGTGTACTTCATGCGGAATGTTATTACTCTAAGAGGCATAATACATGGCTGCCTCTTAGTAGATGCTAGCGGCCACCAGCAGCCTAGAAAAACTAAGATTCTACTTCATCATTCTTTCTTCCCTGACGCCCTGAAGGTTTCTATAAAGAAAACGTGCTCCATGGCCACGTGGCTATCCAGCAATGCATCATGCTCACACCGGAAAAGGCAGAATAAATGAATCCAGTTCATTTGCAAAGGGCAGAATAAATGCTTTGTTTTCCCATCTTTATTCACCAGTTTTCAAGCTGAGGAATAGGAAAAAGTACTGCTCAAACACACGTCAGCTTGGGAAATCACACAAATAGAGACTGGGGCCACAGAGCTGACTGCTTAAAGTGATTGCTATTCAGCACTTTCTGTCCAGAGTGGGAACATGCACACGAAGGGCTCGTGTGGCACAGGGTTACCACACCGCAGACAAGCCTCGCACTCTGGGAGACCATATTACTTTTCTAGACATGTATACTGTCTCCCCCAGGGAAGGTCTTCACTGCAACCACAGTCTCCTCATTTGAATACCTTTAACAAATCCATTCTCCGCCCTTCTCCTACTCTTTCTGACTGGTGTGTGTGTGTGTGTGTGTGTGTACACATGCATGCGCATGCATTTGTGATGCTGTGAATGAATCCAGGGTTGTATATGATAGGCAGACGTTCTAAACACTGAGCTACATCCCTACCCACTTCTGATTTGATTATTATTACAATTTCTTTTTTGAGACAGGGCCATGCTCAGGCTATCCTGGACCTGCCCATCTTCCTGCCTTTACCGCCAGAATACTAGGGTTATAGCTATGCACTCCACGCCCAGCTCTCTAACCACAGCCACCTACCTTCATAGCAGGTCTTTTATGATCACATGGTTCTGGTCTCCTCAAAATACACACCCCCCTAGGTGACAGACCTGATATATCTACGGTACTCCAAGCTGTATTTCTGTGATATTTGTCTCATCAAAGGACAATGTGAGCCTCTGAAGTTGAGTCCACCTATCCATGTCTTCAAGTCAAGGTAGTGAGTGGATCAAAGGGTTCTGGCAAAGAAATCCTAAGTTGTTTGTTTAAAAGTACCGGCTTCTAAATATTTATTATACATATTGGCAGGTGCTCATGGGATGCAGAGGGTATGCTTGAGAAACAGCTAGTTGTCCAGCTAGTGCCAGGGGTCCAGTTCTAAGCCAGAGTGACGTTTACAAAGGGAGTTGGCATGGTACCTGCTGAGACCTGGGCTCAAACACAAGAAAGACACGTTCTTGTAAGATGCTAAGGACAAGAAGTCAGGAAATGAGTCTGAACTGAGTCACAAGGGAGACTGGTGGGGGTTGGTCTGTTGCTATGTATTTTAATGCTACATCCTGGCCTCCAGAACCTGTCCCTGCTCAGGTGAGCACATTCTCACGTACACCTGTCCTTGTGTAAACCTTGCCTCACCTAATCTAAAGTAACTGGTTAATAAAAAAGTGCTGAAGCTTGGGATTAGGCAGAAGAAAGGGAGTTGGAGTTTAGGGTTCCCAGGCTGGGGCTGAAGGATCATGAGGGAGAGGAGAAGGAGGGGGATGCTGGACAGGATCAGAGACAAAAGGGAAGTGGAGCGGCACCGTGGGTTAGTGTGGGGAAGGAGCACATGGCTGGGCCAGCGTGGATGGAGGAGACGGAGAACATTAGCAAGTATTTGGGGACCATGGATGGGAGGCAGCCTGAGATGGGGCTGGGAGGTAAAGTTAATTTAGAAGGTTAATATTTGCCATGCCCCAGGTAAATGCTTGTTCTAAAAAAATACAGCAGCTGTCTGTGTCTTTATTTGATTGATAACAAGTTAGAGAATTCTGCCATAATAATTATAGCCTACTAATAAACATTTATTAGGCATACCATTTAAATTAACCACAACAGGAGATGCTATGACATGCAAATACCGATCTGGCTCAAGTCACCTTGACAGGCAGCCTTGGTGTAGCTTGCTCAGTGTTAGCAGCCTGCCTCTAGGTTGCTTAGCAACCTCTGATGTCATCACTTGCCACAGCTGGCAGGGGCCCAGGATAAAAAGACAAACCTGCCCTGTCATCTCTCTCTTGCACTTTTCTTCCTAAGGGGGGACACTCTCCCTCTCTCTCTCTCTCTCTCTCTCTCTCTCTCTCTCTCTCTCTCTCTCTCTCTCTCCCCTTTCTCTCCCCCACTATCTTCCTGTCTCTGTACTCTCAGGCCCTAACTCCTTTCCACTTCTCTCCCCATGCTTCTATAATAAATCTCTCCATATCGTATCAGTGGCACGGCATCTCATTTTCAGTCCCAACACTAGGGTAGGTGATCTCAGGGAGCTACAGGAATGGTTAATAGCCCTGCTGAGCTTCCTAGGTAAGCCAGTTCAGCATAGGAGGATTAGTTTTGAGGCAAATTTTAGAAAAGAGTTGTAGCAATTACAGTTGTTTTCCAGCATGCAAAAATCCTATAGTCATGACAACATACTCTTTGAAGCACATATCTGGGGCTCTAGTCTGCAAGGGAGTAGCTATGATGTGTAGAACCAAATAAATGAAAATGAGGAAGACATGGCCCAAGCTCTAACACACCACCAATCACGTGTGAGGGTGGCATTCTGCTAGGAGGCACCGGTGTGCAGATGGCTCTGCAGCCAGGCTCACCATGCCGAAGGTTTGAGGTTTCCATCACCTAACTGCATCACTGCAGCCTAGAGTGCTCTGCGACACCAAGCCCACAGTGTGATGCACTTAGCCTCCATTCCTACACAAGGAAATGCTTCTTTAAAAATCGGAGTCAGGGGCTTTGTAAATAAATTTTACAATACAATTAGACTCAAATTATCTAGAGAATGTCAGGTTCATGCAAAACAAATTAAAGGAGCCAGAACTTAAAACCTAGAAATCCAGTACTGACTGCATTTAACCAAATCTTTTAAGGTGTCATTTTACAATTAGATCACATAGGTGGTTTTCACTGTGTAGTCTAGCCATGGGTCTTGCTTCGTTATGTTGTACAATATAATATAGTGTCTTCGCTTTGACTTGCTGCCTGGCTTGGGATCACTGTTTTTTGTGTGTTTGTTTGTCTTACCAACTCCTATAAAGCTAGAGAATAAAGACAGGGCCACACTGAAATGAAACGGCTTGCTCATAACTATTTACGTTAAAGTTGGCAGAAGATGAGATCAAGAGCCCAATGTCCTCAAAAGGGTTGTAGCACTCCCTGGTCTTGTGACTGTTCATCATGATGGCCACAGGTAGATGACACAGCTGCTGTATCTAACACTAAGCACAATGCAGGCCCCAAACTCTGTCCCTCGTATGAAGACCAACTGTTTTCACGGCTGCCACAGATTTTGAAGTGTATGGCGGCATGGCAGGAAGAGCCACACGGCTTGCCCGGGCTCTATGTATGGCGGCATGGCAGGAGGAGCCACACGGCTTGCCCGGGCTCTATGTATGGCGGCATGGCAGGAAGAGCCACACGGCTTGCCCGGGCTCTATGTATGGCGGCATGGCAGGAAGAGCCACACGGCTTGCCCGGGCTCTATGTATGGCGGCATGGCAGGAGGAGCCACACGGCTTGCCCGGGCTCTATGTATGGCGGCATGGCAGGAGGAGCCACACGGCTTGCCCGGGCTCTATATAGCTACTGTTTCAGCGTCCGTCTCACCACACCGCCACTCACCGTATCCCCTCATCTGTAAATGGCGGTGGTCCACAGATGCAAACGAAGACTCTAGAGTTTTCTAAACTTCTTTGCAAAAATTCAGAGAGAAGAGGTCGTGACACGTGTCCCTGTTTGCCATTCCATTCTGAAGAAGGTGCCGAGAGAACAAATTCAACTTCAAATCTAGGACAAGAAAAGAGTTTTCAAAGTCTGTCATTTCAAACCCACTACTGTCACATTTCAAGGCCGGTAGGGCTCCTTTCCCTAAGGACAGCTTAAGAAGAGTGGATAGGTCCTAAGTAAGCATTCAACAAAGACACGTATGTGAGTGCAAACTCACTAAAGCCTGGCCTTGCTATGGATAAGGGCAGAGATTTGGCTGTTTTATTTTCTTGAACTCATCAGCAAGACACCTCCATGGATCTCAGAGGCTGTTACACTGTTACTAATAATGCCTGTGTGAGTCACAGAGAAGTTTGATTACCAGAGACTAGTATTTTAATCCCCACTTAAATGTGCACCATGAATTCCAGACCCTGGGACAGTTTAGCTAGGAAGCCTACTTGACTTAGCCCTGGACGTTCAAAGTCCACCAGGCAGACCTGTAGTCTCTCTAGGACTGACCCTGTGAGTGGCACTTGTTCACTTGCTCGTCCGAGCCCGAACCTTTCTGAGCCAGAACCTACGCATGGTCCTCTTGGAAGCCTCGCCTTCCAACCTTCATGTACAGCCTAGGAGCAGCTCTGGCTTCTGCCTTCTTCCCTCAGCCGTCACAATGCAACACTGGCTACTCAGTCATGCTTCTGTGATGCTCCTAGGAGGCCCTCTCTTCCGGTCCTAGCTCAAGCTTCATGCCCATCAGCAAATGCTATGGTCTCACTGGTCTTGGCTCCTTCACTCTCTGTGCTGTAGAAACAGCGGCCTTTGCCTCTTCTTCACAGCCCTTACTTCAGGATGCAAGCATGTAGTCCCCAGGGGAACTTACCCCACTGTCCGCCTTCACCTTCAGACCCCAAACTCCATGAAAGCAGGGAGCATGTCAGTTTTGGCTACTCTATCCCTATTGGTCAAAATATAGATGCACCTAAACATTATGGAATCGGATTCACAGAAATGAAAGAAAGGGCATGGAATTTAATGAGACACCAAGTGAACTGTTTGTCAAAAGCTAGAAAACCCAAGTCTTGCCACACCTACTTTGTTTACCACCTGGACACACCAGCTCACTGTACATAGCCTACTCCTTTCTGAGGAGCAGTGGCCGCTGTTCACACATTAGCCTAAGCCTGGGAGGTGGGGTATGTTCTGGGAGGCTTCTTGGGTGAGAGGTCAAGAAACTGAATGTGGGAATAGACTGTGGCTAGCACTGCTGCCTTTAATGTTGCGGTGGTGGCTGGTCCAGACTCCTAAGAACCAACAGGCCAGGTGCAGCTGTAGACTAAGTAAGTGCACAAGGCAGAGGTCCGAGAACCAGCCCAGTTCTCCGCACAGGACTCCCCTCAAGGGCTTCCGAGGGCATTCACTAGACACACTGAGGAAACTCGCAATCAACCACAATTCTCAAAACACCTCAGAATCGTTCTTCCCAGCAAGGTTCCCATTTAGTGTATACAGCAATGCTAACCCACGCTACTGAAAACTGCCTCCCTAAACACAGGGTGAGCACAGGCACCTGAAAACCCCAATTCAGATGCTCAAACAGCACTCTGGAACACTGAGGAGTTCAGATTAGAGACACCCAGTCTATGCAACACTGGGGAACTCTCAAACTCCAAAACTGCAAGTACTTCTGGCTCCAGGCATTCTGGATAAGGACACTTAAAACCTGCACCTTGTTTCATTAAATCCCTATAACTACCTTTTATCCAAATGTCTTTTTGCCAGGATGAATTAAAAGCCAAAGATGGCCTTTGATGGCTTTATTTCCAGTGAACCTTTAACTGCTAAGATATAAATTTGGGGTAAATTGGCTATAATCTGCAATGGATAGCCATTGATAACCTTCCTTTACTAATGCTTTTTAAAGAAAGCTAACCAATCAGTGCCATCATTTCTACAAGCATCTACTTAGACAATGATGAGATAGATACTTAGTTCTCTCTATGTAAAAAACATACATTTTTCATGCCTTTTGTACTTAGTCACATAATGCTTCCCTGCCTGCAGTCTGGTATTCAATGGATAAAATAAAAAGGCAACACAGATCATTTAAAGTCACCATGAAGGTGCTGCTGTCCTGGATGAGAAAAGTGCTTCAACCAGAGTGGGAGCAAGTCCCATGAATGATGTCATGTCTCAAATCACACCAGCATCACTGTGGTGTCTTCTTTGGGAATCTTCTGACACAATTATTGCACTAAGCCAATGGAGACCTGAGAGGTCCATCTTTAAATTCCTCCTTGTTCCACAGAGCCAGGAAAGACAAGGATTCTTGAAAGGTTTACTTGAAAACAAATTCAGATAACCCACAAAACACAAAGTGACAAGGATAGAAAAGGATGGGGTGGGCCCCCAGACTAGCTCCTTGTGAATGTGTGTATGGTATGAGACGAAAACAGGAAAAAATATACCTTACAGGTTAAGAACTATGTGCACAGTTAAGAATAAGTTCCTTGACCCATCTGCACTGGATGTGCTTGAGCGCATGTGGTTGGGAGGTACATGGGCAGGAAACACATCAGGATGTATGCTTATTCCTGACTGGACATTATGGGAAATGCAGTGGATTGTGGGTTTGTCTTTATAAGCCTCTGCAAAACATGATATATGGCCATTTTCTGGGACTGCAGAGCTGGACGTAGTCAGAGATCCATCCTCTTGGCCAGTATTTAATTAAAGCTTGCTTCAAATATGGCTTAAGATTGTGGTAGTGGCCTTATTCTTAACCAGGAGGATTAACAGTAGGCTAAAAACTCACCAGGAATAAATAAGTCTATTGAAAAATTTAAAGTGGGCCAACAGTGTTTATTCTAACATATATAATTTGTTGATCTAGCAACTTATTTCTCTCTCTTGCCCAATCAGCTTTCAAAACCTTCCCCTTCCTTCCTGTTTCTCACACATGTCCACCACGCTTTCCCAGGTGGGGCCCTCAGATCTTAGGTCTGTCTGATACACTATACACAGCCACATTAATTCTCCTGAACCCCAGGAGGGTCTCTATTGCTTACAGATTGGCAATTCAGAGTCCTTGCAGTCCCAGCCTTCAGGTTTTTCTAGGTACAGAAAAATAGGAGAGCAAAACTATATTTCTTCATGGAAGTACCAGAACATTCTGGCCTTGGAGAATCCAATTACTCTTGTTTCTTCTCCTGTTCACAGAAATGCTAATTTGTTTCCTAAAATCCAGGTCAGAATCCTCTTTTTCAAGAAAGCCCTGACATCCTCTCTTATAAGAATGGGACCACTGGCTGTGTGCTAGTGCAATTTCAGACAGCACAGCAATGCAAAAACCTGTCATTTGTGACACAGTGGGACTCTTTTCTTTCTTTCTCTATTCCAATGGAAAACTAAGGACACCAACAATATCGCATGCTGCTGCTGGGTGGGACAGCGCTCTGTGCTGAGGACTTTTGTCAAAAAGCATTCAGGGCCTGAGAACACTTTCACCTGTGCCTCTTCAGCACTTTAACCCTAAGTAGTTACGGGAGTACAAAAGACCTTCTTTCTCACCACATACAGCAGGGGCTGGTTAGATAAATTATGGGATGTTCACATACAGAGCACAATGCTGTTTTTATTAAAAAAAATCATGGTACAATACAGGCCTTCTCAGGCCACAGTCCTAGAATTTTGAGCTACTCTTGGCCTTTAATAACTACAGGCCAGTAGCACACATATACCCTTCTCTAATTGTGACCATCAAGAAAAAAGTCTTCAGGAGCTAGAGAGATTGCTCAGTAGTTAACAACTGCTTTTTGCTCTCACAGCAGAGCTCGTTCTTCCTCCAGCACCTGCATGGTAGTTCACAACCATCTGTAAACCTAATTCTAGGAACTCAAATGCCTTCTGGTCTCTTTGGGCACCAGGGATGCATGTGGTTCACTTAAATATATGCAATGAAAACACTCATACAAACAATATAAAAATGAATAAATCTTTAAAACAGCAACAATAAAACCCATTTCCAAATGGAAGCATCCATGTGGTCAAATGTTGAGGGAGACTCAGGTTGACAGAATATATTCTATGATCAGGTACAATAAGCAGAAAATACAATTATAAAAAGGACAGTCAGCATGACTATATTGCCTTCAAAATAAAAAAGGTGAGAGAGAGAGAGAGAGAGAGAGAGAGAGAGAGAGAGAGAGAGAGAGAGAGAGAGAATAAGAAGTGTGTGTATAAAAATATGGGTCATAATGTTGATTGCTTGTTGGGGAGTAGAAATTTCAGCAACTTTCTTCTTTATTCTCTGCTGCTCTTTCTGTGTAAGCATGTACTAATTGCATAAATGTAAGGAAAACCACAAGTGGCACTCTTGGAAATAATGCATCACTCACTCTTCTATCTAGAGCATGGTTCTCAACCTTCCTCATGCTGTGACCCTTCATAGCAGTAATCTCTACTGTTATGAATCGTAACGTAATCCTGCATATGTGATAGGCGGGATGGTCTTAAGCGACCACTGTGAAAGGGTCCTTTAATCCTCCAAGAGGTCAAGACCACTGATCTGAAGGAGAGTACTGACACCAGACATGAGTGCTTTGAAGGGGAAGAAAATACTTGTACTATCAAGTCATTACAACGGGGTATTCAGAACTAACACTGCCATCAGTACTGCCCTACTCCTTACACCTCACTGTATGAAAGTAGCAAAAGAACACCCAGGGCCACTGCATCCCACTACTGATGGGGAGGGTGGGGCAACGCTTAAGCAGAGGCACATGAGTTCACAATGCTGCTCACTTGAGAAACAACGAAATTCAACTTGGATTTCAGTTCTACACAGTAACCAGCTAATTTACTTCTCTTATTTGCCTACCATTGTGCTAAAAAAAAAAAAAAGTTAAAGAAAAACAAGAATGTGCAAAATTTTGCTATGTTCAAAATGTCATTAATGAAATCCTGACTTTTTTTTTTTTTTGGAGATTGTAATTAATTGAAATCATACATCTGGGTAAGATAACATAATTTTTGTTCAAATCTCATTTGTATCATGCAAACTGTATTGAAAAAGAAAAGAGAAATTCTAAGTCAAGGAAATCAAGGAAAGTAAAGACACTTGTTTTTCTAGACTGCATGAAAAGCAAGGCCATACAATGCTTTGTTCTGGTGTGACCTGGTACAGGCATGTAGCAGATTCTGGCACATACTCATTGAGTGAATGAAGGCATCTCAATGCAAGGCTATACCCATTGCTGTGGATGGTAAACTCTCTTTGTTCTATAGATGGAAAAACTGAAGCCCAGGCAGAGTAACTGGCCAGAGGTCACAGGGTGAGCAAGTGCTGTTTCTTCATTAGTGATGTCATCTAGAGAAACCAGAGCATAAGAGCACGGCCCTGAAGAACACATGCTAGATCCTACGCCAGCCCCGTCCAGCCTTCCCTTGCTTCCTTATTCCACCGAAGACTGAATGGAAATTTAAAACCCAAGTCTACAGTATGTTTAACTGTTTAAACTATACAATTTCAGAGAATTTAAAGATACTCATAATACAACAATAAGTTAAACAAAGGAAAATATTCAGGGAATCCATTTTGTCCTCCAAAACCTGACGCAGGGAAGTCAAACTGTGGGAAAGTGTAACAGGCATTAACTACACTGCACCTCAACTCCCACTTTCTGTATTGGATTTTATCAGCCAAATCCACCCAGAAGCCCTAAAGGTGAGGGGCCTGCTACTTCTCTGTAAAGTCTCAGACTATAGTAAAACTGATGATAAATGTTCCAAATCCAACTATAGAGTGTGGTCATTTTGTTCTCTAGGAGGGCTAGACTTGATCACATTTTTATAAAAGGTCTTGGAGATCCATGCATGCATACATACATACATACAAACAAACAAACAAAGAAACAATGAGATGGGAGAACAGCAAGGAAGGCCACCTCTCAGAGGATGCTGAAGCCTTGGAGAAAGAAGCACATTAGGCAAGAGGGGTATAGATGGGCAGAAGAGGGACAGGGGCAGGTCAAAGCAGCCACACCTGCCACACCAGCACTGACTTTTGAGTCAGCCGTGAGGATCACTCAGCTGCTGAAGGTATAGGTAGGAATAAAAACACATACTCAGAACTGTAGCCTAAGCAACCAACAACCCAACCATGAAGAATAAAACAAAAAGCAAGGCACTTCATGTGCACGGGTACACTGTTTTTTCATAATAGTTTATCAAAATTAACTCCTATTAACGACTAAGTTAATATCTAGTCATTAAAATAAATCTCTTAAATTTTTATAAAATTTCTCTTTAAGGAATTTAACACTTGCGACAAAAATTTACTAGAAGCATTTATCAATTAAATGTAAAGCCTACTTCTGTCTGTTTAAACTCTTTTCAATGTTTGGGAAGCAGGAGCTCTAATAAGATGAAGCAGTCTCTCCTTTGGTGAGCTCTAGCACACTCTAATCACCCTGGAGAGGGTTTCCCAGTGCCCAAACATTTACAAGGTCTTCCCCACACCTCACAGCAGTACAGCAAAGCGAGCAGGATGGGCACCGCTGCTTGACTCTGAGGATAAAGACTCAGGCCCAGGAAGCAAAGCAATAAGGTTTTTTTTTTTTTAATTAAAAAAAATTTAAAAGTTTATTTTATATAAATGAGTGTTTTGCATGCATGTACATATGACTATGATGTGCGTTTCTGGTGCCTGGGGAGGACAGAAGAGGGCACTCGATCCCTTGGAACTGGAGTTGTGGACAGTTGTAAGCCACCATGTGCGTCCGTGAGACATCTCTCCTGCCTCCTGAAGCAGTAAGGCTTAAAGCCGAGGACATGGGAACTAGGGTGTGGTCTACTTCTTCCTGGTCAATGTTTCCCAGTGGGAAAGCTTGGAAATTGGCACTTGCTGAACTCACTCTCAGCTGCTTCATGGAAGTAAGTGTGCCCAGCTGGGGGCTTTAGCCAGTAAGAACAGCAGTGCTTCAAAGGTAAGCATGGTCAGGTCCTAGCCTTAACTGTGAACCGTTCACTAAAGTAGACAGGATTGTGGGAGCAAAGAGCACAGAGCCCTGCACTATTACCATACCACTGACAGTCAAGGTCCTGTATCCTGAGCCCTAGGGTGGCGGCATCTAAGGGTGGTCAGGCTTCTCAAGGACTGAAAAGCTTATTTTGATGAGACTATATAAACATAAATAATCACTGAAGATATTCTGTGCAACTTAGAACACCATGACAGTCTTAGAAATATTTGACTGCTGAGATGCTCCGGAAAGTAGGTGGCTCATCTAACTCAACGTTCTTGCATTTGCACTGCTTTCAGCTGACTGCCACTGTTGTTTTGTTTTGTTTTTTTCCTTTCCTTAATGACATACGCTCTTACTGTGCTGCTCTTTCTCCCTGAGCTCAGCTTGACAAGATCTAATTTCTATTGATAATATCAGTGGAAGAAGAAAATCAGCGATAGGGCTGTTGATATGCATTAACTCAATCAACTAACAATGAGGACAGTCAGTGCAACAATGTGAATCATGCCTCTCCTGGGCAGCACACAGACGGGGCTTACTAGAGGCCTGAGAAACCCTCGACATTCAACTGGGCTTCCGCTGGCCTCAATGTGTTTACCGGAACTGCCCCTGGTAAGTACAAACATGTCAATATGAGTTAATAGGTGCAATACCTTTTATCTTTAAGTGCCAATTTCTCTAGTTGGCTTCTCCAAATTATATCATCCTCTGTTTTATTGAAGAACATCAACTTCACCTTCCTTCAAAGGAAACAAACAAAAAAGGAAACCTCAAATTATTTAGGTCACTATTACATTTAAAATACGCACAAGTGGAAATGTCCGAAGTGAGCCTGGTGAATGCTTTTAGGTAACATAAACTATCAAAACATGAAATGAGATAGAAGCATTAATAATATACTCAGTAGGAGAGGAGCGGGTAGAACAGGAAATGACGAATGGGGCAATGAAAGCAAGGCTCCTCACATTCAGTGAACTGCCCATGCACAATGAATGCCTCGCATTAAAAAGTGTCCCAACTAACAGTAGCCAGAGACAAGGGACCATACCTGAGACTGGATGTGTAAGTCAAAGCGTATTTCAGGACATTGACCATTGGTGTGAAGCCTGTTCCAGCTGCCAATAAAAAGAGATCTTCTACTTCCTGGAGTTTGGATACTTTAAAATTGCCCTCAGGATTGCTTACAGAAATAAAATCTCCTAAACAAAATAAGTAAATAAACAAAATCAGAAAAAAAAAAAAACAAACCATAAAGCAAGAAACCTAGTAGGAAGCCAGGGACAGAGCTCTGGTGAGTGACAGGATGGACCTGTGAATGCCACATCAGTCTCTACAGCATGACGAGTTTTGGAGGTAGTCATCAGATACCCAACTGTGTTGGGATTCTCTCAGCACAGTCAGAGAACAGTAACTAACACAAGGTAGGTAGAGGTAGACACAGTGAGTAACCGCAGGGTCAAGCTTAGCAGGAGAGAAACTGGAAACAATGTATTGTAAAGCCTTACATTGGGAAGTAGCATTAGCTTCTCCTGTAATATCTGAAAAGTCGGATCAACTGCAACAAGAAGAGCCACTGGGGGTTTAATCCTAGGAAAATAGCAAGATCAGAAACCAGCTGCACTTGGGCAGTTGCAAAATGAGTGGCCCATTCTTGTGGTGGCCGGCTGACAGGACAGTACACACCTCTCACAGAATGAGTGGCCTGTTTTTGTGGTGGCCGGCTGACAGGACAGTACACAGCCCTCACATAAGAACACTGCCACCAGGGCCACATTCAGAAATCCAAAACGTAACTTGAAAAATAAAAACCAAAACTGTTCATTATTTTCAAGTTATTTTAAATACTGTATTTTAAAATGTTTGAGTGCTTGTAATTTCCTGTGTTTTCCACCACAGGATAGTAATGAAGGCCTAAAGGAAAATCGTACTACAGATGGATTTCTAGGTCACCTTTCAGAAGTAACATAAAGACTTCAGTGACAGGCTGCTTGTTGCCCAGTGAGCTGATGCTGACACAGAGAGGAAGGACCTTTCTGCCATTAAGGAAAAAAGGATCAAAATGAGATGGAGAAAAATGAGAAAACACAGAGAAAGGATCAGAAACAAGAAGAAAAGCGCTTGCATCTTCAGAGACTATAATTTGTTATCCAGTCTTTCAAGGTCCATTTCCTGATAAAACCAGCAAGTGCCAACTGTCATGCTAGGTCCTGGAAATAAGACAAGTAAGGCAGTTCCTACCTGCAAATGCCAATCTTACAAACAAGCTGTGTGCTTACGCTTGCAACAGGGCACACGCAGCTGCTATTAAATCATTCTGAGGAGAAGCAGGGCTTCGTAATGGAAGTGCCATTTGCTGAGTCTTTAGAAGAAGGACTATGGCAAAGGGCGGGCTGATGGGCGCTCTAGATGAGGTTCCCATAGGGACCTAAGAACAAGGATAACAAACTGGGCTTGCAAGGAACACAAGAGCCAGAGAGCCCACCAGGTCCTTGTAGTAAGCCTTGTGGGGGAAGTGGACAGTACAGGTAAGGCAGATCCACCAGACGCTGCTGAGCTGGGGAGCAACAAGGAGCTTGGAGAAGTTACTGGAAAATGCAGATGAAGAGAAAGACACCAGCTGAGTCATGTGTGAGAGAGCAGTTAGAGGGGAAAAGAGAAAAGATGAAGGCTTGTTTTCAGAGCGCGGGCTGACTTTGTGGCTGACTGGATTGTGGGAATGAGCAAGTCCCCAGAGAAGGGCGGAAGTGAACAGAGATGCTGCAAAATGATAAAGATGGAGTACATGGAGTACAAGACAAGAGGAGATGACTTCCGCTGCAGACATGCTGAGTGTAAGATGCTCGATAGGCTCCTACATGGAGCTAATAAAGGGCCTCTGACCCAATCCACAGCACAAACACGGCTACCAACCAAGCATTACTAACCAATCTGAAGACGATCAAGCTCTGGTGTGAAGAGTCCATCAGGATAGATTTTGATCAAAAAGTAGATGTATTTATTTGGGGGAAGAACTGGTTCTTTAAAATCTGAGAGTAAGGAATCAGACACGGGTGTATATGGCTTTACTATTTCTGCACCTGGAAAAAATCAAAACAAAGAAAACTATAATATTTAAAAAGCTTTTAATAAAGACACAACAGACAAATCTTATGATGCTCTCAGTGTGTACTTAGAATAATGTATACATACCACTAATGAGATGTTCTACATGCATGTTTTACTTAATTTACATGTATCTTTTAACAAACCAATGCTTAATCATTATATAGACAGTCCTTCTATTTATTAAGTATGGTTTATAACAATGAATCTAGATAATCATAAAAGCTTTGTAATGGGCCACAATAAAATGGCACAAAAATTTCTCCATGGAAATGTAATAATAAAGGCAGAACAATTCTAATTATAATCCACATATTTAGCAACAGTAAGTGGTTACCAATGAGATCACTAGGGAAAGAAAGGGACATATTTCATTTTTAATTTTATATATTTTGAATTATTTTAATGTTCTAAATTATTATTTTTGCAGTTGAATGAAGGGATAATCCTCTTATCTCATGGGATGTATTATTTTTGTATGTATATATTTTACCATATTCCAAAGAGAAGTCATCAAATATTTGAAAGACTAAAATTTTAAAAATGGCTAATTACTTTATATGTAACTTAAGGCTCATTGGTTAAAACTATGCTAAGGAAGACAGGGGCTCACGAATAGCAATCTTGTATTAGTGATGAAAAAGAGAAAAATCTAACAGCACCATCCACCAAATCTCAGAATGAAGTCTACAAGATGGACCACTGCAAACGCAGGCTGAAGTAAGGATTCTGCAGCTCCAAGAAACCAAGAAAACATTGGATATCAGTAAGAATAGGGGCAATTTAACAAGTAAATGAAGAGACTTGGGAGGAAATAATGCAAAAAGAATTCACACAGCAAGGATCCAATTTTGAACTTCTTGCACTAGCACCATACATAAGGAAACCATGTACAATTATTCACTTGTTTTGAATTTTATTGACTCAGTCTCATACGTGGTGGCAGCTCCTTGGAGATACCGACAACGCATGTCTGTTTCTAGCAGCACTCCCTGTGGTACCACCTGTGGAGGATCACTGGGTGTTTACTTCTTTTACACTGGAGGCTGCTCCATGTGGTCAGTTGCACAGACATGGTTCGACACACCTCCACGTCCGCAAACTCAGAAGCTTCCTGACATTAAGCCAGGTGCCCACAAAGAGCACTCAGATGGCTGCACAGGAGAGCATGCCCCCCGCCCCACGCCAGCCTCTATTTCCCTTACCTGTGACACTGAGCTTGAGGTAAACATGTTGCCCAACTGGCACCTGAAGGTGAGTACTTGGAGGCAGCATCACACAGAAACGCCTTGTATCATGAGTAACATCTTCCTTGGAAATTAACTGGCACTTTCTGTAGTACAAGCCTGGAAGGCAATACAACTAGGTCACTAAGGAAAAACCCACACTCCACTTCTGCTCGTTAGAATTTCAGCTTCACTAAAATGCCTCTATACTTCTAAAAGTCATTAATTTTACAGGGCTATTTTTATTTCATTTTCTAAGTTATTTTATAAACATATCACCACATCTGTAATTTGAAGAAAGAATTAATATTATAATTTAATACGAGTATTATTTCTTCATTTCTGCTAAAAACATGTCTCAAGACAATAAATCCCAATTTCTTCTTAAACTTACTTTGTAAATAACTCTATATTTTAGTCTTTACATTTACAATGATATTAAATGTACATATGAAAAATATTTGATAAAGATGCCCACATTCTAAAGTTTCTTCTTTCCTAATGAAAAAAATTTGAAAGTTGAGTACCAGAATTTAACAATACTACCACTGTTAAACAGACTAAGCAACACACTCTGATAAAAGAAAGGAAAATATGTTATGTCTATGCTTGTATATATGAATAATAAAACATCTTAGCTATCTAGGTGATTAAACAAAAAATAAGCTTTTATGAAGTGACAGGTGAAGGCAATAGGTTTATAACACACACTGATTTCAGTAAAAGAAATAAAGTATATGGTGCTGGTGATGAGCCGTAAGAATAACATTAGCAACATCTGGCCAGTCCTCAGCACTCTGCCTATACAGCAATCAACAACTGAATAAGCAGAGACAACCTTCATACAGTGCACCCCAATAGTTGAGAACCAGTGCTCTAGACCTTTTTTGGACCCCAAATAGAGTCTACAACCAAAGGCTCAGATGCTGTATGCCTAAATAGTTAAGAATTATATATCAGGAAAATAAAGCCTGTCGCATGTAATATGTTGTGTTGCATTTTGAAAACACATGCCTTTGTGGTGTCCAAGAAGGCTGTGCTCCAGGTCAGCTTCTTCAGCTGCTCAGAGCATCACAGTGAGACAGCTGAGGCCTACAGTCCCCGTCTACCCTCTTCTTTCTTCATCCTCACCTGTCACCAAGTGAGGTTTACACAGAGATGGGTGAATGAACCCGTATGCTCAAGCTCACCCAAGCTCTTCCATCAACAGTCCTAGGTACTCCCTGGATACAACTGGATTTGGGGCCATTTACCAGGGCATTTTGAAGTTTCAGATCCTGGGAGAATGGTGTTGAAGAAAGCAAAGCCCAGGTACCCACATCTTAGTCTTAAACATTCCCCTTATGTTAGAAAGGTATGAGGAAATGGAAGACAGCCCTGTGGGCTCCCCAAGGAAGGAACCCTGGGGCAGGTGCCTTCCTCTCTTGCTCAGGCCTAAGGGCCACAATGCTTCCCTCTAATGACATACTGTACATGTCACTTGACTTTACTGCTTGGTGAAAACTCATCTTTGACTTGACAATTTCTACACTTGCCACAGTGGATTTGCTAGAGTAAGTTTACCTTTCTTCAATTCTACTAAACCCACTAGGGAATCTGGGATAGCGTGTCTTACAGACTTGCCATGTTAAGAGCATGGACACAGTATTCTTACCATTCAACACGATTATGATAACTTCATCCTTTAACCTACAAACAGCAGGCACAATTTCACATGAATGTCCTCAATATAGGTCCTACAGCTTTAAAAAAAATTAAGACTCCATCTTGCAGTAGTCCTGTGGGGCCAGACAGGATGAACATGCACTGTAGAGCAGATGGCACAAACTACTGCTGTGGGGACAAAAGCATTTCTCACCTGTCAAGCTCTTGGCCTCATAAGACTAGATGATGACTTAAGAAAATGAGCAGCTAAAATGAACACGAGATGGTAAAACAAAAACTTTGGTTCCAAGTGCCTAACGTCTTTTTATAAATACATATAATAATGGCATACTCAAGGTAACACTAAAATAGCAAAGATAAGCTGATAACTGAACTTTTTGTCCCTGAACACTGAAAAGTGTATTCTTCATTCTTAAAAATGGGATTTTGCAAGGCTAAAATGGAAAACACCAGCAAGCCTCCAATATAAGATTATTCATCCCAAATCAGCAGGAAGAAGTCTTAAAAAGAGAATGATGTCCCATTTCCCTTAAGAGGAGCTAAGTAGGGTTTTGGGTGTTTTCTTGGGATATGGATGTCTATTTTCATTAGGAGTTGGTTATAAGTTTTTATTGGTCTTATTCAGAGAGAAAAGGAATTGGACTCAGGGATTTCTCTCTTTTCCTTTATCTTACATTCTTAAGTTTGGAGATTGGGTTTGAAAAGAAAGAAGGGGAATATAGAAATATGGGGATGACAGGACAAAAAGTAGATTATTGAACCTACTCCTCAACTTAAGGCCTTAAATATTACTCACAAAACAAGGTTATTTTTAATTACCTGCTATAGAATTTTGCATATTGATACAAAATAAGTTTAATTTTGATATATTGGTATAGAATTCAAGTTTAAGATTATTTTTCACACACATTATATGTATTTCTACTCTAATATGAGTTATTGTACCCATACAACTCATTTATAATACAAGGTTTACTTCCAATACTTTGAAGGTGCTATTACAGGCTGTTTAGAATAATTAAGTAATATAAGTTAATTGTTATTTGATCAACTCACAGTCATGTCAATTACTAGTCTATTTTCATCCCAAAAATATACACCCTAGGTTTAACAAACAGATATGATTCTATAGATAGATAAGGTAAAATATTTAGATAAGGTCTTCAAAAACTTCAGAGACCTATAGCATATGGCATTTAAAGATGTTTTTATGATTTTAGGGATCTTTTGACAATAAGACAAGTTAACTCTTTGTAACAACCAGAATACCTCAGAGAAGATGATGAGCATGAAAGAACCTCCTTATAGAGATGGCTTCAAATGCACCAAACCAGCTTCTGGGCAAAATGTCTTCATTTCTGCTACAGACAGAATTCTGCCTAAAAGCTGGCAAGCTTGGACACAGGCAGTGTCAACAGCTAACCTCTGCCAAGACAGGATAAGCAAGTCCTCAATAGTTCCTGCTTCACACATATATGTATGCCAGATAAAATGGGGCAGAAGGCTGAAGATGATGCTCCAACACTATAGAGGGTGTTGGGTGACTGTCTAGGCAGCAAACTGTCTCTGTCATCTTCTCATTTTGGAAGCTGCTAACTTGTACTTCCTGTTTACTCAAATAATTAATTTTATTCCTTCTTGAGTCTCTGATGGGGTTGAACATCAGACAGTTTAGTTTTACAATGAAGCTTAGTTGTTTAAGGGTTAAATTGTTTTTAGGTCTAGATAAATGTTTTTAGGTTGCTAGAGATGAGATACTATAGATATTGATTTACATTCAGAATTGTAGACTCGCCAAGATAGAAGAGATGTTTTCTCCAAGGTTGCCAAATACAAATAGGCAAAACACTATGCATGTAACAATAATATAATTCCTGATTGTTTTATATTCCTTCTTGCTGTATGTAGTTCATTTTATATATGTATAAGAACATAAATGTATATGTAAAAGCTTAAAAAATTTTTTAAAAAGAAGAAAAAGAACAGAAGCAACTTTGAACTAAAGGTCTGTACTACATTAGTCAAGGCCAGCCTCTCACCCTTAGCATACTTTTAAACAACAAGGTCTTCTTTTCCCTGGTGGAAATGAAACCCAATAGAAGTTTAAAAGTTTGCGTAAGATCACTGGGCAACAGGGAAGATGGGAGACATGAGACGAGACATGAAATTATTAGTTACTTTTCCCCACTTGAAAGGCCCTTGCAAGATGCTTGAGGACCAGAGCAGATGGTTCTTCGTGTCTTGCCACTCAGTTTAACAAGGTACAGATCTGTAGATTGTATCTTCAACCTTTGCAACTCCATCCTATTCTAACGACATTGCCCCATAGTGTTGTTTTGTTCAGTTACCTAAATAAATATTTCCTCATCTCCTAATTTATAATTTTTAATCATTCATTCCTCAAAAGAACTTCCTGAACCAATGTAGGACTTCTAATAGTTATGCATTTAAAAATGAAGTTTATAGAAAATAACTCAAAACATACTAACACAAACTATTTAAAAAAAATATATAGATATACGTACCCACACATGTCCATGCCCCAAACACCCATATCATACAGCACTCAGCACAAGACTCTTCTGCTAGAATTTGTCCCATTCTACAGCAGTGGTCAGGCTACCTTCGCCTTGGTATGTCTGTGTCTGAGGCAGGGACCAACGAGCTGTGGGCCTGACTGCAGGCAAAGCGTTCTGAGCATACGAGAGTCAACTCCTCACACATGTCACAACTGTTTATTAGAATTTGGAGACTGATAAAATAACTCATTCATGATGTCATTAGCTTATTACTGCATTGAAACCAAGTCTGAAGTCTTTGTATATACTTAAACAAGAATTAAATTACTGAATATATTCAGCCTCTCCACTAATTCTAAAAAGGCTTAATTTAACTTCTCATAGTACAGTGTCATTACTCTAAATCAAATCACTCAAAAATACTAGGACTATAATGACAACGCATCTTTAAGCACTAAGAATGACAAATGCTAAAGGCACATAGCAATTAACACATGGGGGTAGACCATGATGAAAAAGAATGTTCAAGACAGCGATAATTTTCATAGATTTTAAAATTAGTATTATTAAGTTGATCCCTCTTTCTTTTAACTAGTATTGTTAAAAAATATACTTGTGTGGTTTTTTAAATAGCAGTGACAAGCTAGGTTTTAAAAATTATTCCTAAAGCCTACTAAAATAAAATGTTTTAGTACTGCAAATGGATGGATTGAGAACTGATTCTTTTGGTTATGGCTATATATTTAAAAACTGGCCTTAAACCATGAGGAAAAAAAATCTTTCTCAAAGGCTAGATTCAACAGAATTTCAGAAAACAGAACTCTGTGGCAAGACTGGCACTCATCTGAGTCCTTCTATGCCCTCCCATGCCAACACTGCCGTACTCAAGTAAGCACTTAATTAAGTGCCTAACTCCTTCCAGTCCTGACTGTTGGAACTCCTGATTCACACTGAAACATAGCAGAATTTCTAACTTCTGCATTGCCTCATCAGTTTGTATTGTTCTGATTTCATATTCAGGCAATTCTTTTTAAAATATTTATTTATTTATTTATTTATTTATTTATTTATTATGTACACAGTGCTCTGCCTGCATGCATACCTGCAGGCCAGAAATGGGCATCAGATCACACTATAGGTGGTTGTGAGCCACCATGTGGGTGCTGGGAATTGAACTCAGGACCTCTGGAAGAGCAGTCAGTGCTCTTAACCACTGGGAAACAGGATAGCAAGACAGAAAACCATATTTAAGTTATCTCGCGAAAAACAGATTTTTTGCCAGCTAAACTGAGCAAATACAACTTAGAGAGTAAAACATGTGGAACATTTACGGTTAGTCACAGAAACATGGGTGTACAGGCAAAGGCTAGGGTAGGTGACAATGGTTCTTTCTGCAGATGCAGGTTCCAGGCTTGAGAGAAATGACTGCTCATTGTGCTCCAGTGAGCATCCTTATAGACGTCCACTCCACTATACACCTGTGTCAGCAACTAAGAAGCTCTGGTAAAACTATCATTAAATATGAGAAATTTCATACAGCTCAACCTGAATTTAAGGTATGTACACATGAGCATGCCTGTACATGCATCTGTTAACCCAAAGGCTCACACAAGGCTATTGAAATATCAAAATTATGACATGATTAAAAAACATTTTCTCTTGTTGCTTTTCTTCCTCAGCAGCCTGCACACCACTTCTGATACTAAGAAAACTAGAAAGCAGGGAAGAGGTTTCCAGCTCAACTACAGCTTGAGTACATATGTTGAATTGCATATCTTTTACTGGAATTTTTGCTTTTTTATATATGTACAGGTGAGACACCTCCCCATCCCCTAACATATACCCACTTTCTCCAACCTCATCTGTCCTGTGGCATATAAAGTGCCTTGATGCCCATGGAATCCAGCCAGGTGTATGTTTTCTCTGTGGGCATGAGGCCAACCAGAGGCTATGAATAGTCTTAGACTCCGAAAGACACTGCTGTCCAATGGTCCAAAACATCTTAAGAAAGTAGCTATAGACCTGAGCCAAGTTCCCCAAATCTTTATATAAGCTCCCCAATTTTACTTCTCCTCTACATCACTATAGTAACAATGAGGTATAAAACCCCTTTAACAGTCACCTCATGATGTGCTACAGCCCCCCTGAATTAAGTTGGTGTGCACACCTTTAATCCCAGCATTTGCAAGGCAGAGGCAGGTAGATCTTTGAGTTCAAGGCCAGCCTGGTCTACAGAGTGAGTTCCAGAACAGCCAAGGCTACATGGGGAAGCCCTGCTTCAAAAAACCAAAACCAAAAACAAAAAAACCTTAAGACCAATTTTCTGAGTTGTTTATTGTCAGTTCTTTAAATTTTCCCTTATCTGGTAATCAAAGTCTCAATATTACAGGAAAAAGTAAATAAATAAAATGGCTCCCGATGTGTCCATGTACACACACGTACACACAACCGTTCATTCATCACCTTCATTCTGGAGGAGAAAATACAGTCAGAAGTGCCACACAATTGAAACTATTAACAACTGCATTTGGAGTCAAGGTAAACAACAGAATACTTTCCCTTTTCTGATTCATGTGTTTGACTGTATCCCAATCTTTGATGGCCATAAATAACTGCCACACTGTACTATAGGTTTTCAACTTAGATTATTGTTTTCAAACTAAAATTCCTTTACTTAAGAAATGTATTGATCTTAAAAAGTCAGTAATTTTATTAATACATATCAAAACCTAGGAGTCAAATGGTGGTTGCCTTGTCAATGCGAGGTGGACTGACAGCAAGTCAGTAATACATCGGCAAGATAAAAATGAGCCTCAGTACAGCTGGGTCATGGTGTAAGAAAGGGGATGATGGCAGGAGAAATTGTCTTTGCTCATTTGTCAGCGAAAACGCTGAGCTATTTCCAAAGCAGGAAGCTACCTTACACCAGGCCTGGCTCCAATGTCATGCAGGAACTTTCCTGCTTAGTTTTTCTTTCCTTTCTGTTTCTTTCTCTTTTTAATGGTGGCTTGGGACTCAAAGAAACATAGCAAGGATAAAAGAGCTAACAGAAAGCCTCAGGAAAACAGTTCATTGGTCATTCACCTCCAAACAGAGGCCAGCTATGTTTTCAGTATCATTGATTTTGACTTGGTTTTCAGTATCACTGATTTTTGACTTGGTTTTTATCTGGCTGGCTAGGCCTTTTCAATCATGAGGTAGTCAGATAATCCTGGGCAACAGGCTCCATCCTCTTAGTAGCTCATTTTACCTGCCATGTCCAATTCCTAGTCGCTGCTGGTTTGCTGGATCAGGCCATGCCCTCTGTGTTCTCTTTCCAGCTAACACCACAAGGCTCCCCTCACACCTCCTGCTATGGCAAACTCAATGGGGTCAAATGTCCCCATGTATGCCTACATTTTATTTCCCCAACAACTTGTACAATGCCTGGAACAAATAGCTAGTGATGATGTGAGCTCTCCATCAAAAGCCCTCCGAAGACTGCTGCTTTTGTGGACACTACGGATCCCACTTTTAAACCACTTGAAGACCACCTTCACTCAAGGTCGAATTCGCCTGTCTGTTCACTTGAGGCTCCCTTAAAGTGTGCTGTTTGGATTACATAACTCACCCTTGCTGGCTTGTCTCATCTTATTCTTGTGTATGTTCCCGTTCCTTCCTGGGAATATAGTTTCTGCTACTGTTTCACAGCACAATGGCTAAATCAGCCTTCAATGTAAGACATCACTCAAAATCTGGATGTCTGATACAAACAAATTACCTATGAATGCATATTTAAAATTGAGGAATAATAAAAAAAATACCATTGCCTCTAGTTTCTGACACAGAGCTCCTACAGTCATTAAGTTGGAGCCAACTCTTTGTAACTCCCTAGTGATGGGCATGGCTGAGACAGAACTCCAAATTGCTTGGAATGCCCTGGGCTATGGGACCTTTTGTTCTAAAGAGGCAACTCTTAGTAGATTCTGCGCTGATTCTGGATGAGGGCCTGGGTGCTGAATTGACCAACAATGGCCAATCACACAGCCCATCAGACTTATGTAATGAAGTCTCTACAGGTGAACTCTAGGAGAGAGTTCTATCCTAAAAAGGGGAAGCCTAAAAAGATTGCTGGAAACCCAGGTGGCTGGAGGAAGTGTGGCTATGCATAGGCTCCACGCCTCTTCTCACAAGCCTTTGTAGCCTTTAAAACAAGTGCTTAGATATAAATGCTTGTTCTGTGAAATGCTTTAGCACTTTTTTTTTTTAATCCAAGGTGGGGAAAATGAAAACTCTGATGTCAGTTTGTTAAAGGTACAGCTGGGGCCTAAAACGGGCACATGAAGTTGGGGAGGTTTGTGGGACTAAGCCCTTAAACTGTGGGGTCTACACCAGTTTCATTTCAGTATAAAAATTGATCTAGGGGCAGATCTGGGCCCAGGAGTCCTTCTCAAACTACGGCACCAGCCAAGGACAATACGTGCAGTAAACTTCGAACCCCTACCCAGATCTAGCCAATGGACAGGACATTCTCCACAGTTGAGTGGAGAGTGGGGTCTGACTTTCACACGAACTCTGATGCCCCATATTTGACCACATCCCCTGGAGGGGGAGGCCTGGTGGCACTCAGAGGAAGGATAGCAGGCTACCAAGAAGAGACTTGATACCCTATGAGCATATACAGGGGGAGGAGGTCCCCCTCAGTCACAGTCATAAGGGAGGGGAGTAAGGGGACAGTGGGAAGGAGGGAGGAATGGGAGGATACAAGAGATGGGCTAACAACTGAGATGTAATATGAATAAATTAATAAAATATATTTTAAAAAAGAATTGATCTAGACCATAACCACTAGGCAATTGTTGGTAAGGAGAAATTCCCACATATTTTTAGTGACCAGAAGTGTTCTGTATTGAACCATGACAGCAGAAAAACTAATTTGGTTTTCCATAGTTTGCAATAACTTTAAATATTAAAATATGGTTAGATGAATACTAGGAATTACTATCTGAACCCACTAAATGACTGTAATAGGCTGTGTGTGTATGCTGGGTTGTTTATGGTATTATCCCAAAGGGACAAAAAACAGGAGAGATGAAAGTAACAAATTTTGGGAACCAACAAGGCAAACAGGTGACTGCGTTAGCAGATCTGAGAAAGGGAAATCCTAAGCCAGCAATCAAAGCAGCAATGGCAGTCTTTTAATAGAAAAATCCCTTTAACACCTTGAGGCTAGCAGGATCTACCACAGCTAACATCAGAGTCAAGGAAGACTGGAAAGTTTCTGATTAAGCATGTTTAAGAGGCTCAGATGCTCTGCCACCCCACTTAAGCTCTCTCCTACTTAGCACAGTCATGCAATGGACTTCTCTAGTCTGAACAAGATAGTACAAACTGCTCTCTAGAAAAGCAGCACAGGGTCTGTGGGTCAGGCATGCTCTAGATTAGCCTGCGTGCTCTCCATTAGAGCAATGGAACCATAACACCCACAGCCTTGGAAGGATTCGAGACAGGGGTCCAAGTACTTAAAAGGTACTTAAGTTAAAGTGAGGGAAATAGGTGTATAGAGTGCTTCCCTTTTAAGAAGAGAAAAGCTAGAGACACGTACATACAAGAGAGGCCACACAGGCCAAGGAGAGAGGCCTCAGAAGTGTCTAATCCATCCAATACTGTGAATGGACTTACAATAAACTCCACAATCAAGAGAAAACATTTCTGTTCTCTTTTTATTTTTTAGCATTTTAAAAGATTTATTATTTTTAATTTAATTTTACTAATTT
The DNA here is from genome assembly GCF_964271855.1 of Acomys minous. Lineage (NCBI taxonomy): Eukaryota > Metazoa > Chordata > Mammalia > Rodentia > Muridae > Acomys > Acomys minous. The sequence continues at coordinate 34,288,343 of NC_140495.1, forward strand.
ATTCAGATTACATCTCAATTATTATCCCATCGCTTGTATCCTCCCATTCCTCCCTCCCTCTGACTTTCACCCTATTCCCCTGCCTTATGTCTATGACTGAGGGGGACCTCCTCCCCCACTATATGGTCATAGGCTATCAAGTCTCATCTTGGTACCCTGCTTATTCTTTCTCTGAGTGACACCAGGCCTCCCCACCAAGGGGAGGTGGTCAAATATGGAGCACCACAGTTCATGTCAGAGTCAGCCCCTGCTCTCCACATAACTGTGGAGAATGTCCTGTCCATTGCCTAGATCAGAGTAGGGGTTCGATGTACATTGCTGTTCTTAAAGCCACATGGTCAGTAGTCATTATAGTACCTTAGCTAACTAACATAGTATTCTAGGAAAACAAAACAAAACAAACAAACAAACAAACAAAAACAAAACGGGGGAGCAGAAGGATAAGACTAAATCACATTTATAAAACTGCATCTTTTCTTACATATAAAGCTTTTGGAAAAAAGATGGTGAGCAAGAGAGAATATCGTTCTCTCCAGAGACTTGCAAATATTGGCATCAGACTTTCCTTAGAGAAAACACTCAGCTGTACAGGGAATAAATATACTGGCAACCAGCCAGCCCTTCATGCACAGCTGTTAATCAGCTGAAACATGAGCTGACACTTGAGAATCAGAAATATCAAGGACAGCATCTGGTATGAAACAGCAAAACAAACAGCAAACAGTACTGTGAGTCAGCGGTCACACAGGGAGGAAAAAACATCAGTTATTCTTCTAAAAATGGAGATGGCTCCGTGGGTAAAGGCACTTGCAGCCAAGCTTGACAACCTCAGTTTGATCCACAGGACCCGCGTGGCAGAAGAGAACCAACTCCTACAAACTGTCCCCTGACTTCCATATCAGGCCATTATGTGTGTAACACACACACACACAAATAAATAAAATAGATAAGATGCCATTTGAGCCTTTAAAGAAACTATAAGATACAAGAGCTCTGCATACCTGCATCTTTCTTTGGAATAAAGGAATCAAGTTTCTCCAGGGGAAGACCAAGACATTTCCAAGAAACGTTTTCTCTCTTTTGTAGAACAATCTCTATTTTTCCAATATTCTCAATGACCTGTACTGAAAAGAAGAGAAATTCCACTTGTTTCACTAATACTAAATGTAAGATTTTTAGAACCAATTTTTTTATAGTCACACTATGCCAGTTTTATATAATATAATGATGCTGGCAATTAACAAAGATGTAAGATTTGTTCACTAGTAAAATTGGTCCTTGTTTTATATGATGTTAAATCCAGTTCATTTTAGATTCACATTGCCTTCTTTCAAGCCAATTTATCAAGGCCAGATACCACATGTGTGGCTTTCAAAGGGGCCCAGATACAGTCACAGATACAGATCTAGCCACAGCGTGAAAAACACTGTCACAGTGAATGGACCCACAAAACCAAGTTTGATGTATTCCCTTTTAATATCTTTAGTTAAATCTGAGAAGTCTATGTTAGTGAATTTAGAACAATACTGGGCCTCTCAGAAGAGTCAGTACCCAGGAAGAGTACACAAAAGGCTGATCTCTGTTGTTCCAGATGCTCTTCTTCCTCTCTCGGTGACTAGAACAGCTCCACACACAGGCCCAATAATAAAACCTAGACTCTAGCCACTGATTTAAATGTGATGAGGTAAACATGCTTTTAAAGCCAAAATACACAAACTCTACTTTTGCTCAGCAGCTCAGTCTATTCTTCCACACAGTGAACCTGTGAACTCTAAAACAGACAAGCAGCGAGAATTCAATCAGATGACCACTGATTTCAGACTCCACCAGAGCAGAATCAAGCTCCTTGACTGTCTAGAGCTGACCACGGTACATGGTAACCTGTGTGAGAAGCCTGGACACCAGAAACTGCCAAGGAACCCACACTGCACACGAGCAAGCACAGTAAGCACCACTCAGTGCGCTCTGCCCCGGCAACCACCTGTGTACATGATCCTGTGAGAAAGGTGTCCTTTCTGTGTGCCTGCATGTGAGCAGCAGGGCAGAGAGAAGTAACAGAAAGGAGACAGGAGTATTTTCAAAGGAGAGAAAAGGGAAAAAATAAAGTACTAAGAAGAGCACAGAAAAAGAAAATAGGAAAAGACAGAAAGCAGAGTATACTTTAAAGTAATGTATTTTATGACATGAAAATAAATACATGTAAGAAAAAATAAGACAAACGCCTGGCTTTTTTTCTTCTTCCTTCCTATGCATATGTGTATGTGTATATATATTTATGTATAGGCATAATTTGCTTCTTCTTTTGGGTACTTACCAGAAAATTTTTCTTGAACTTCGTGGCTTAGCCCTGAGGAAAAAAAAAAGTTCTTCATTACCACCAAAATTCAATTCACAAAAATCAATCTTACACCTTTAAGTTCAAAATGTACCATTTCAAACTGCTTAAGACTAGAAAAACGAGACTAAAAGAAAATGAATGCTCCAAATTACTTACAGTTCTTCAATTTTTCCTTATCGCTCCCTGTTAGCTGAGGCGTAATAGTCAACCTACTTCCGTTCCAGACTGACAATATTACAGAGTAAGAAGTATGCAGACAAGAGAGGGAGCCAGCGACACCTGGGACATAGGCCCCATTGTCAGCCTGGGCCCTGTTCACACAGGTCAGACAGAGTCAACTTAGCTCCCCACCCCACCCCACCCCACTTCCCCGCTTTCATCCCTCTTAGTTGAATCACCACTCAGCGCCTCAAAGCCTTATTTTGAGAATCTATATGCAACCAAGCACTTTCCAGGTATTATGACACATGATTAACAGGAGACGGATGTTTGTACTTAGTAACATCTATCTATTCTAGAATAGGAAAATGCAAGATGCAGCTTTACCACTCTCTGCTCCAAATCTCACTGTAACGACATGATTATCCAGTCTCTGAATCCACACTGTTTCAGTCTTTCCACTGCAGCACTGACATCCAGGAGTCATTTCTTTTTTATTAGTTTTGTTCTTTGACATTTTCATATGTATATAAATGTAATCTGCTTACAACCCTACCGTCTCTCCCTTTCCCCCTCCCCTGTCCATCTGTCCTCTTCCCTGCGAATCTCTTTCTCACATATCATGGCTTTCGTTTTGTCTGTCGTTCTGGGTTAGACCACGGTTGTCTGTGTGATCTTTGTGTTGGCACTATGCATCAGTTAACCAGTGTGTACACAACCTGCTCACATTCCGTCAGAAGGCAATACTGCAGCAGCAAGGGGTAGGGTCTCACAGCCCCTACCACACCTTCAACCCCCTTCTAGGAATGACTGCTGAGAAAGCCTACGTTGTGTAGATCCAGACCAAGTAGCTGCAGTGGCTGTGAGTTTATAATTCCATTGGTTATGCCATCTCAAGAATAAAATTTCATTCTGCTTCTTCTTAAAATACTTCTGTTCCCTCTTCCACAAGGTTCCCTGAGCCCTAGGAGGAGTAATAAAAATGGCTTCTCTAGGGCTAAGGCCTCATCTGTCAGTCCTTCTAATCATCTGAGGTAGCCATGAGTCTCTGTACTCACCACCACTAATTGTGACTAGAAGCTTCTCTGGTCAGAGTCGCTTGTCTGTAGAGTATGAACATAGATATTTAGAAAGCAGTTTGATTTTATATCTACTTAGCTAAAATTGGTAGTAATTTTCTTCATAGAGTCTATGGCATGTGTGGTTTTGAGCCAGATTTACAGCACCAGTCATGGGATCCCTTCTGTGGTGCATGCTAAAAGCTAAGCAGGGAGCGGCTGATTACCCCTCCAGCAGCCGTGCCACTAGTCCCTGGCACGTTGAAGGTGTAGGTCATAGAGAGCACCTCCCTCAGCAGCCTGCACAGCACTACTAGTCCTATGAAATCTAGAAAGCAGGGAAGAGGTTTTCAGCTCAATTACAGCTTGAGTACATAAGTAGAATTGTATATTTTTATTGGAATTTTTGCTTTTTTATATATGTATAGGTGAGACACCTCCCCACCGCAATGTATACCCACTTTCTCCAACCTCATCTGTCCTGTGGCATACAAAGTGTCTTGACGCCCATGGAATCCAGCCAGGTGTATGTTTTCCTCTGTGGGCATGAGGCCAACCAGAGGCTATGAATAGTCTCACACTCTGAAAGACGCTGCTGTCCAATGGTCCAAAAACATCTTAAGAAAGTAGCTATAGACCTGAGCCAAGTTCCCCAAATCCTTATATAAGCTCCCCAGTTTTACTTCTCCTCTGCATCACTATAGTAACAATGAGGTATAAAACCCCTTCCTTTAACAGTCACCCCGCGATGTGCTACAGCCCCCCTGAACTACGTTTCCTAATGTGTGTCTATATGGAAACTATGATGGTTAGGGACTCCTTCTCTGAAAAATCACATGTCCTTTTGGGAACAGCTCTAGTTACAACTCAGCTGGAAGGAAAATCCTTCCTTGACTACAGTGAGAACAGAGATAGATAGATCGAGCCACAGGTTGTGAACGCTGCTTTAGAGTTTTTACATTAGTCATCTATTGGATGAGGCTACAGGGGGTGGGAAGAACGGAGGGGTGGAAGGAGGGAGCTGGTAAAGAAACAAAGAAGTAAATTTTGACCAAATTCAGAATTAAAGGTTCTTCTCCTCATTAATAAAACAAAGTAGTGAGCAGACTTCTGAAGTGATGAGAATTTTAACCTGTATTTTGTTCAACCAACTGCATGTTCTTATGTTTAACACATTGCTGCCAGAGCTGGTAAGATGGCTCAGTGGGTAAAGGTGCTTGCCTTGCAAGCCTGACACCCTGAGTTCCTTCCCTGGAACCCACAGAAGGGTAGAAAGGAGAGGACCAAATCCACAGAACTGCTCTCTCACCTCCACACGTGTTACGTCATGGCATGCGCACATACACACCAAGCACAGATAGACAAGATGAGGAATGCTCGGACGGTGACCAAACGCCTCCAGGGACTTATTTATAGATAGTGAGTAAGAGAGACTTCAAAGGTGGGCCGACCTTTTATGATGGATTCTGACCACATCTGATTGGTTAGGGGCTCTGTCATAAAATGGACATGGCATTTGACTCCTAATTGTTTAAACTTGGAAAGAGGATCATGCTGCCATTTTTATTAGCATGAAGGAGAAACAATAACTATAAAAGGATCAGAAATGACAACCCAAAGTGACAACAGCAGATAAGTATTACAGGCTTCTAGACTGCAGAGCGTGCTATTGCTATAGTGAAAGGGAACAAGGCACTCACCAATATGTACAAGGTAGCAGTGGTCCTTGATAACAGTCTCTGCTCTCAGGGAGTTATCCTGAAGGTCAACGATTACTGAGTCCGAGCTGATATTCTTAAAAGGAAACAAAAATAGAAGGATAAAGAACTGGCCCCAAACAAGCCCATCTGTGAGGTGATGAGTGAAGTTTTCATGTACTACTTCACAGCAACCTAAATATCACTTCCGGTTCTCAGTTCTTCCCTTCCTTCTAGGAACACCACTGTAACCCTAAGACACATCTCCTCTGTGTAATATATAGCATGGTCACTGTCTTGAAGTCAGAAACCCCACAAACTATCCATAGAGCATTCGCTGGTCAGCACCTATTAGTTGCTGGAGAATTTTTTTTTTTTGAGAAACAATGTAGCAAAAATTAAGCATATGACCCAGAAATCAAAATCTTTAGTTGTTTTCATTTTAGTTTTTTCACTACTGTGTAATGCTGGAAAAGTACAGCACCTACTAATCTTGGCCCATGCAAAATTTACTAAATGAATTTCTTAGATATCTCTTGTAAAAGTAACTTTTATTCTTCTGGCTCAATTGTCTGGGAAGCTTACTATCTCCTTCTGCTGGCCCAGGCCTAGTCCTGGAAGCTTCTAGCCTCCTTACAATCTAACCCAGGCCTCGAATGTTTTCAGCCTCTGAGACTTACTGCTTAATGAGCTCACCTTACTTGTTCTTTCTGAGCTCTGGGCTGGCTGGTTTACTCAGCTGTTCTGCCTCAAACTCCTCTCCCAGCTGACTTATTTGATCTGGCTCCTCTCAGCCCAGAATTGCTCTGCTTGGCCTCAAACTAACTCAGCAACCTGTTCTAATCTTCTGGCTTCTTCTCATCCTCTGGCTCGTTCCGTCTTCACCTGAGTTCTCTCTCTACAACTCAACTCTCTATTACTGTCCTGGCAAAACTGCCTCCTCTCTCTGTAAAATTGCCTAAGTAGCTTCCCTTTCCTCTCTTCTCATGAGAGTTGGGCATATCCCATTCTGTCAAATCTTCTCTGATTCATAATCTTTTCTGCCACTCAACTAGACATCATTTTCAAACATGGGTGATTCTACAAACTAACTTTACCTTTGTTTGGGATTAAAGGCATTAAAAGCATGTACCACCATGCCTAGATCTAAGCTTTTCTTTACTTGATACTTGCTCTATATCAGGCTGGTCTTGAACTCAAATCTGTTTGCCTCTGGCTCCTGAATTAAAGGCGTGTTTGTATTCCAGCAGGATCACACAGACCTTGAAGGTCTTTGGGTGTGATTTCTTGCTAGAACAGGGGGGTTCTGAGTTAACATTTCCCTATAGTCTTTAATTTCTATGCAGACTTAGTGAAAAGTGTGTAGTACTTAGCACTTTACCATGCACTGAATACATGCATCATCCATCACTAGTCTCCCCTTTGCCCAGTTACTGCATTTCAAACCCCACTGAGATTCCTGCAGATGTTCCGGGCCTATCTCTTGGTTTTGGACTGTGGGATAAGGAAACAACAGCCTGAGGGAGGAGAAGGTAGGACTAGTGGTGTGCTGAGCTGTTATCAGGCAGAGGCTGGCCACTCTAGCACAGTGGTCAAATCACTGCTGCAGGAGAGGCAAGGCCCCAGCTCAGATGAGGCTCTGCACTTCTTCTTCTTCTTCTTCTTCTTCTTCTTCTTCTTCTTCTTCTTCTTCTTCTTCTTCTTCTTCTTCTTCTTCTTCTTCTTTTTTTTTTTTTTTTGGTTTTTCGAGACAGGGTTTCTCTGTGTAGCCTTGGCTATCCTGAACTCACTTTGTAGACCAGGCTGGCCTCGAACTCACAGCCATCCACCTGCCTCTGCCTCCCGAGTGCTGGGATTAAAGGCGTGCACCACCACGCTCGGCTCCGGCTCTGCACTTCTATAAAGGCAGCTTGAACTCTCGGAAATCTCTAGCTGTTAGAACTCGCTTTTAAAACCACAAGGTTTCTCAAATGTGGAAGTTCAGCAGGAATTGGAGATGCAGCTGGAAACATCTAATAGTGCCTCATACAGAAGAAGTGCCACCTGAAGACCCCATAAAAGAATGCGCTCCCCAACCTTTGTTACATGGGGCACCTGAAGGCCAGCAGCAGTTCAAGCATATTAAGCCTCAAAAGATGTATTCTTATGGCGGAGTTAACTGGAAACCACACACAATACTTAATAGTGTTAAAGGCTACACAGCATATCTGCCAGGCAGGAGCCAGAATACCTAGGTTCCAAACAAATTAACCCTTTTTTATAAAGTAGGGAACAGTGCTTTCTACCTCAGAGTTCTTGTAGAGAACGAGTAAGTTAATACAGGAAAGGAAGAGAGGGACCCACATATAAATAGATTCGGCTAGTTCTTACTGTTCGTTTTCCACAGCATGTTTACCTTTTGTTTGGTGTATATAACAACGGTGACTGAAGACTCTGTCTGGAACCAGTCATAGCTGTAAGACAATAATAGAAATGAAAAATATTCAGAACGATGTACAACAACACATGAAATCCATCAATGTTTAAAATCCAGTGGGAAATATATTTCCCCAGGTAAAACTCTGTTCTAAATGGTGGTCTTAACATACTACAGTTATCATGATGTAGCTGACATCTACTTCCAACTTTAAAATATCTATACCTGCATGTATTTGATTAAAACCACCAAAATGGGCAAAATAAAGGTTACATATTTTTCTACCAAAATTTTCCCAGAGCAGTAACAGAATACACAGGTGTCTTAAGGAGCAGGAAGAACTCTGCATGCCCATTGCCTTTCTTCTCTACAATAAAAATATCACTAGCTAAGGAAAACCATTCTTAAGCTGGGGCTATAGCCCAGTGGTAATATGCTTGCTAAATAAATGTGAGGACATGAGTTCAAATCCATACAACCGACATAAAGCCTAATGTGGGAGTGTACGTCTACAACACCAGTGTTCCTGAGCCAAGACGGAAGGCGGAGGCAGGACAGTCCCTGAAAGCTTACAGGCCAGTTACCTTTGGCATATGTGGCAGCAAACCACAGCAAAAAAAGGTCCCGTTTCAAAGAGGTGGAAGGTGAGGGCCCATGTTCAAGGTTGCCAAACTCTTCACACGTACATAGTGGCGGGTGTGCACCCAGTTTAAAAAAAAAAGAAAAAAGAAGAAAAAAAGAAATGCTTCAAGGTGACTGGGTTGGTACAGAAGTTAAGGTAAAGTGGATCAAGTCAGCACTGGTTAACTATGTAAAGACAACTAGATGGAGGCATTCTCGGTCCCTTAACAAAACTGTCCACAAACTTATTTAAATGTGTAGCAGGATGCTGCTGTTAGAGCAGCACACACTAGAAGAAGAGAGAAAGAACAACAAAAAAGAACCCTGAGTGCATTTAAGGTGCCAAGAACAAAAATGTGGCATTAACTGTTCAAAAAGAAAGTAGTGTCTAAGAGATTTTAAATTATTTCCATCAAAATTTACTTTTAAAAACTCCACCAAAATAAGTATATAGATTGAATAATGAGATAAATGATGGCAAGGTTATGTGATGGAATAAAAAAATGTTTTCACAGAATTTTAACAACAAAAGATATTGCAAAGACAAGACTGTAATTCCAGTACTATAAAAGCAGTGTGGGAAGGCACTGTGTGAATCAGTGAGCTCCAGGGTTAAACACCTATGTCTAAAGTTAATGGGGTTACAACTGGTTTTCCTTTTTCTACGTTTTCTAAACTTTCTACTCTGAATATACATTTTATCACCAGGGAAAAAAAATTTTAGGATAGTTTAAAATAGTTTTAAAGTGTTTAAAATGGATCAGACTTCAGTTATTTAAAATTCACTTTTGGAACTAACATCTGATAAATGAGGTGCTGCTGTCTGTGTGCTAAGCCAGACTGCTCGGCAGTGAGTGGCAAACCAACCCCTGAGCCAGGCTCTTTGCTGTAATGTTCACCAGCTTGCTTAGAACTGCTCTCACTTTGAAATGTAAAAAAGCGTGCATACCTTGGAAAACTAGGGCCTTCCCTGGGCAGTGCATCTTTGCCTTGGCTCTTGGGAAGCATGCCTTCACAAAGAAAAACAGTATTTTATCTAATCATTACACACATACATATAAAACATAAGTAATAAATGTGCTACTAAAGCAAGAGACCCTGTCACCAGCATGTTCTTTATCGTGACCTATGACATCAGACTAGCTCTAAATTGATGGACAGGTATTAATGGCACTATATACTATACAGAAAGGATCATAAGGTATGGTTTCTTCTGGTTTGGCTTTTTTTGTCCATCCTTCTACACATCACAGTTCTAGCAAGTCAAAGCTGGGACTTCCTGAGATTTTTAACCATTCTGTTAAGTGCATAAAGCAGGTGTTCCTTTCCATACTGAAAAGTCTTATGTTTTATGACTCTATCACAATCCATTCGCTCTTTTATCGACAGGCATTCTGGTCACTCCTGGTCTGAAGATATTATGGGAGTGCAGTTACAAATATTATTGCAGACCGCCATGTATATTCTTAAACAAAAGGCTACATTTCTGATGCCCATATAGTATGCATGCATGTTTAGCCTTAGTCAAAATGGGTATTGTCTTAGTTAGGGGTTCTATATCTGTGATAAAACACTAAAACCAAAATCAACTTGGGAGTTTATTTCAGCTTTCAGTCCCATAGCACAGTGTATCATTGAGGAAAGTCAGGGCAGGAACCTGGAGGGAGGGGCCGGTGCAAAGGCCAGGCAGCAGTGCTGTTCCTGGCTCACTCAATCCAGCTTCCTTTCCTTTTTTTTTTTCTTTCCTTTTTAAAAATTAATTTATTCAGATTACAACTCAATTGTTCTCCCATCACTCGTATCCTTCCGTTCCTCCTACCCTCCCACCCCCACCCTATTACCCCCATGTCCATGTCTGAGGGGATCTCCTCCCCGACTCTATGGTCGCAGGCTAACAAGTCTTACAGCGCCCAGGACCACGAGCCCAGGCACAGCACACTCACAATCAGCTGGGCCCTCTTAAATCAATCACTAATTAAGAAAATGCCCTGCAGGCCTGCGTCCAGGCAGATCTTATGGAAGCATTTTCTCTATTGAGATTTCTTCTCTCAGATGGCTCTAGCTAGCTGTGTCATGCCGACTTAAAACTAGCCAGCACAGCTGTACAAACCGAGGACACCTTTTACTACAGTACTTGAATAGTGCAGTATCCGCTCACCAACATGGTGTTCTTTTTCCACTTTACTCATTCATGTGGGTCTACATCAACACAGCCTTTTAAAGGGCCACAGAAACTGGTTGTCAAGTCATTTCAGAACGCTCAGCGATAGGGAAGCGCTCTGTAAAGTCTGCAAGCAGCAAGTGTTTCCTCCCTCAAGAGCAGTGCTTTGTTTGAACCTGGACTGCTGTCAGTAACCTCTGAAAATAAATGCATCAACTGTGCTACCCTTTCTCACAACGGTAACTCAGGAAATACCCTACAACGTGGTGACTACAGGAAAACACAGTCAACAGTTAGCCTTAGAGCTGCCAGAGTAGGAGCAGTCATTACAGGAGGCGGGTGTGGGAAGCACCTTCCAGGTAAGCTGGGCTAGGTTTGCAGAACTCCCCTGTATTCACAGGCTTAAGACAAACCACAGATGAAAACCAGCTATACTTTTTGGACTTAGACTGCTGGTGAGGCCTGCCTTGCTTGTCTCTTCCACTGTAACTCTACAGAGTACACTTTTCCCACCAAGGAAGCCTCAGAGATGTGACCACAAGGCCTTTTGTCAAAAGCCAGAGCTAAAAGAATTAATTTTTTCTAAAACGAAAACACCAAAAAGATTAATTAAATTATTGTCATTATTACATTATTTGAGAAGTACTGAAAGATATTTTATTAAAAGATTGTGCTTTTGGTGGTCTCTTAAAAAAATGCATTGGAATTTAAAATTCTCTGTGAGGAAAATGCATCAACAGAATTCCTAAATTTCCAGTCCTTTTTGATCTTGTATGGTTTGAGTAAGATCAGAAAAAGGCTGGACGTAAGGCAGGTGTCAGCACTGGGACCTGACACAAACCACAGGAAAGAGTAACAGGGACCCTTTCCAGCTAACCTTTTCAAAAACAGGAGAGCAGCACAGAGATCCAGCTTATGAGAGGAGAGCAATGCTGAATGTTACAGACTCTATCCTGATTTCAACACGGGCAAAGGAAAGCACAAAACAAATCATACATGATATCCTTCTGGGAACATGGTGTGGGGTGGGGTAAACCCACTTAGAGCAGAGTAAATAAGCAAGGTGGTCCAAAAGAGCATTCCTCCTCTCAAAGTGCTAGGGAGCAGAATGATGTTTAAGGGATCTGAGCCTTACTGCAAAACAAACCTCATCTATCCCACTCAGGATTCTAATGAGCTGTTGGAATAATGGCACAGAAAGCAGGCAGATTACATTTGGACATATACAGACTTACCACATAGACTTAGTTGAGTCAAATGTGAGAAACACACACACACATACCAGATACACATACACCCCACTGCTATACAGAATCCAAGTCAGAACACACGATGGTTTCATACTGGAGAGTGCTGTGTCACATTCAAGGCTATCTTTACTTAAAATGTTAAATACAGTGAGTAAAGATGTGGTAGGCAAGAAGATGGTAGTTTCTGTAGCATCACAGAAAAGTAAAGCATCAGATGAAGACCAGGATCAGCCCTGCATTTACTGCAGTGATACACCACAACATCAAATACCATAAATGGCAAATCACAGATGCTTTCTCACTTAAAAAAAAAAAGGTAATTCTACTGAAAACTTAGCTTGCTAACTCTATTTCTGTATCTTTGTTTTGAAAACAGAGAGGGAAAAAAATATGAATCTACAGATATAATTCAGCCAGAGGAGTCCCATGCATTTCATGAATCAGTATTGATCGCCACACCACACTTGAGTGTGAAAGGGGCAGTGCCAACCATGAGGACGTCCGTGCTGCTCAGTCAAGAACAGTGCAGACTAAAAGCTATTTCAATCTGTGTCCTAACACCAGACGTGAACTCACATGCCTAAGAGACCACTTTACTCTTGTTTTAGTCACTGTAAGCACTTATGCATTGGGCTCAGAGATTTCATGGAAACCATTATTTTAGGAGTAATAGTTGAAATAAGGAGCCTCCAAAAAAGTTATAGTAAATCCCTTAACTATGGATAAGCAGAGACAGCCTTTGCATTAAAAAAAAAAAAAAAACCTAAATACCCAACAATTCTATGAAGCAATATAACATATAAACATGTGACTGAGTCATTTTATTGTTAATGTATATGACTTACCATTTAAGACTCTCTTCCCTTCATGACAGTCTGCTGCATGATGATTTGGAAAGGAAGAAGTCAGATAAGAATAATATAACTTTAAAGGGAATATCAGGTCATTTTTATTGATCAACTACACTATTGTTAAACTACGCCCGAGGACAGAGACAGCTATGACATGGAAGGCCTTTGTTTCAAGTAAGTCAGACTATACTTCTTCTGGTGTGTGTGTGGTGTGTGGTGTGTGTGTGTGTGTGTGTGTGTGTGTGTGTGTGTGTGTGTTCCCTGCCTCAGTCTCTTGGTAAGTTAATTTCTTGACTCCTACTCTCAAGAGCTGGTAATCAGCCTGTGGATCTGAAAATGCTAAGCATGGGTTCTACCTTTGAGCCCCAGTTTATTTCTCCTAAGAGCACATACACCCAAGTTTAGTCTGAGATGTCATATTCTAAATTAGTATAAAGAAAACTGAATTTATTAGGTCATATTCTATAAAATAGAAATGTTAACACTCCAAAGAGATTATGAGTCGGTCTGTCTATAACTATGTCTATATTGTTATAAGCATAAAGTTGCCAAAATGAGGCAAATATTTTAAGATTTTCATATACACATATATTAGTTATTAGAGTTGCAACCCAGAACAATCTTGACAGGCATTTTCCTTCAGGGAAGGCAGCAACTCACCAAAGTCTAATATGTCTTAATAACCACATGTGCTACACAGGCATGGCCAAAATAATCCCCTCAGCAAGTTGTTGGGAGCTTAAAAAGTTTTTTTTTCAGTATTTATTTATTTATTTTTATTTTATTTTATTACACATGTATAAGACAAACTACATACAGCAGGGAGAACCATGTGACAATCATGAGAATAATGAGTTCTATACATGTTACATTCATAGTGACTTGGCCATCTGCATATTGAAGACAAGATAGTATAGTTTTACAACCAAGCTTAAAAAGTTTTAAAGGATGATAAACTAAAATAACATATCCAAATGTCAAGCTGAAAGATGTCACAAGATGAGGCCCCTTCCCCCTACCCTCAGGGTCTCTCAAACTTGTGTCCTTTCTTAGTCTCCCAGGTGCTGAAGTTAAAGGTGTGCTGTGCTCTGATTTCAAATTCTTTGTCTTCTAATTTCAAAAATCTAAAATCCCATAAGCACCTTTAACTCACTCGCCCAACACAAAGAGATCATGACTAAGAAAGCCAAATTATCATCTCTTCCCCCTCCTAAGCAAAATAATTATATAACTGAAAGGACTCTTGCAATAGGCAACAAACTACTGCCATCTTCTTCCTCAAGAATGAAGGTAGGAGGCCAAAGACTTTGGAGCACTCAATCCTGAGCGGGATGCCTGCGTTAAGCTCCTCCCCTAAAGGCTCATGGATCTCTACAGAGAGGAGGTGGATAGATCATAGATCATAGGAGCCAAAGGTGATACATGACTCCAAAGAGACAATGTCTTCCAAACACAACAGTACAGGTACACGTGAACTCATGGAGACTGTGGCAGAACACAAAGGACCTGCACAAGTTCAGGCCAGACAGGGTTCCAGCACCGAGAGAGGGAAGTAGACATAGGAATCCTACCCTAACCAAGAAGCTATCTGCAAATGACAGACACAGACTAAGGGGGAAAATCAGTTTTCTCCAATGTAGTATCACTAGGTACATCACACACACTCCAGGACAGACTCCATGCCCAGGAGTAGCTGTCCAACACAAAACAATCTCCACACTTTGTTTGTTTTGCTTGTATGAACTTTTTGTGATCTTATACATACTTAACCTTTGGTCTTTTTTGTTTGTTTTTTTGTTTTGAGAGAGAGAAATGGAAGGACACACAAAGATTAGTGGGTAGGGAGGGAGGTGGGGAGAATACAAGGATCAAAGAATAAGCAAAACATATTGTATAAAATATTTTTTGTAAGGAAAAAATCCTTTGGCTCACTAACATTGCTTTTTTTGCTCTGTAAATAATTTTTTGTTTTTGCTTCCTAATGCCTTGAGAGTGATTTCAAATCACTGGTACTAAACCACAAAATGCTCATGATCCGAACAGGTTGGCTCCCCCACACCCTCACAGGTCCTGTCAATTACAAGAATGCTCTCTTTCACTGGAACAGAACAATCTTTTCATGGTGAAACATAGCAACACATGCTAGTTTATATCTAACAATTGTAGAAATAAACTGAAAAAATTAAGAATGGCCTCAGTATAATAAGTAGTGAAGCAAAGGGGGCCAGAGAAACACCAATGGCATTTCTAGCCACACTACCATCAACCATAACACATGGACACACACACACACTCACACACACACACCCTCACACCCTCACACACACACACACCCTCACACACACTCACACACACACACACACACACACACCCTCACACACACTCACACACACACACACACACACTCACACACACACACACACCCTCACACACACTCACATACACACACACACTCACACACTCACACACCCTCACACACACATACCTGCACTGTTTACAAATTTTGCTTCAGTTAATTCTCACAATAATGTTAATATGTTCATTCATGTGTGTAAATGTATGAAGCATGTACATGTGTGCTTGTTGGTATGTGCCCATGGCACAAAGGCAGAGGACACAGGCCATGCTTTTGAGTATTGGTCTTCCTGTACGAGCAGTCTAGCTGCGTGCAGGCTAGGCAGCCCAGCTCCTGTCTCGACCGCCCATCTCCCTGTAGGGGCACACTGGGACTACAGATGCGGCTCTGCCATGTGCTGCTTCTACCTGGGGTCTGGGAGTCTGTACTCAGGTTGTCAGGCTTGTGTGGCAAGCACACTTGCCCACAGAGTCACTTTCCCAGCTCCAGGTGCTAAATCTTATTCTTCAACTGATTAATGAAAACAACAACAACAACAACTCACAACATTAAGATGTACAACTGGTATCTAAGAGAACAAGGTCTAAGAAGCAGAGATAAGACTTGGACCGAAATCTTGTCTTTGAAAGCCTGCTCTTTCCAAAGGTTACGCTGCCTCAGTATCGGTATCAGGAATAGAGATGGCGCAGAGAAGGAGGCTTTTAATCTTGTTTCAAAGTCCATGCTTTCCTTTCCTAAGAAACAGGCTGCCTTTCCCTAAACCAGGTGAGAGAAAGCACAGTGCTCATAATTTAGTTGTCACGATTAGGGCTTAGCACCTCAGTTTCCCTATCCCCTGGCTTCCACCCTCATGGGGAGGAGTTTTGGGTTTTTTGATGGTCGAATGCACCTGTGTTTTGACTGTTCCACAGAGTGATTTAAGGACAGCTGCTTTCTTTAACACTTTCAGTGCTATTTATTCTAGTTTTTAGCCCTTCCTTTAGCAGCTGTTTGGGAATTCAGCTGCTAGTGGCTGTTGCTGCGTCCCCCTGGGCTACCCCTGCTATCTTCTCATCAGCTTTTCTGTACACACTTCCAACACTGCTCACATGGTACGCTCTCAGTATCAATCTTGTCTGGGGTTTGCTGGCCTTGCTGGACTGTAGGTATCTGCTTTTATTAATTCTGACATTTTCAGGCCTTATCCCTTTCATGCATTGCGTCTCCCTCATTCTCACTATAACTTCCTCCTAAAAATCTGATTACAAGCCGAGGGCTTCGGAGACGCCACGTCTCCTGCATTTCTTTCCATCCTCTCAGCTCCTAGTGCCGTGTTCTGTGTCAGCTCTGCTCTTCAATCTTGTGTTCACTAAAGTTTTCCACTAGGTCCAACCTACTGAGCTAATCACCTGATGAGCTTTTAATTTCACCTGCTCCATTGTTTCCTTTCCATAAATCAGTTCTAATTGGTTTATTCTCAGTTCTGCATGACTTCTTTTAACAGTGCCATCTTAAAAATTCAATCTCATCTCCCTACACATTTAAGCTACAACGGCCGTGACTCTGGACAAGCATACCGAAGCTCAACAGCACACCTGCTGTTTACTTCTGACTTATTTCCTTGGGTGGCCTAGCAACTGGCCTGCGTCTGTGAGAAGAGTGTTTCAGACTGAGTTCATGTTTTTCTATTAGAGATTCGCATGGGCATTTGCTAGGCAGGCTGGGAAATCAGTAGTGAGAGACTAGTTCTTGGTTTGAGGTTTCTGGGATCACACAAGTAATATGCTAAAGTTCTCATCTTGATTTGAATTGGTAAGCAGCCTATCTGAATTCCCAGGTGGGACAGACTGAATGGTTAGAAAAGGCCTGACAACACTAATACATAGCTAAGTAATATGGAACCCGAGCTGTCTCAGGAAAAACCTCCAGCACCCACGCAAGCATGGTCTGAGGCTGGCTTTCAGGCATGAACACGCATAGACATAGCTGGCCAATGTCCTTTTAATATGAGCTCAAAATCCCCAATGGATAACTTACTAACTACCCTCAAAAGTAAATGTTTCCTAGAGGTAGTAGAATGCTTGTCTAGCATACGCAAGGCCCTGGGCTCAATCCTCAGTACTGCAATAAAATAAAATACAGTCCGCATAGGCAGCCATGGTGGTGCACACATGTAATCCCAGCACTCAGGAGACAGACCCTGAAGAATAGCTACAAATCTGAGGTAAGCCTACTCTACATAGCAGGCCCCTGTCTCTAAAATGAAACCAAAAGAAGAAAAAAGACATGTAATCTGTAAAGAGACACACTGCTCTCCACTAAGAAGCCTAAAACCCTCTTTTCTAGCCATCCAGTCAACAACCTGCTTCTTCCCTCCATCTGCTAAGAATCCTCTGCTACCACCTGAGTGGGAGAGAAATCTAGGCAGAAGAGCTCCTGCCTTCCTTGCTGAGCTGTAAGTACAATAAAGATTTTCTTTTAATAAAAACCAAGTTTCACAATATTGGCTTCAACACACACCAGAAGACATGCCCTCACTGCTATAAGGGCTGTGGCCAGACTCAGAGGAAAATTCTTTCTTCTCCTTCATCACTTTATTTAAAATGTCAAAAAGCCGGGTGCAGTGGTGCACACCTGTAATCCCAGCACTCTGGGAGACAGAGGCAAGCAGATCTTTGTGAGTTCAAGGCCAGCCTGGTCTAAAAAGGAAGTCCAGGACAGCCAAGGCTACACAGAGAAAGCCTGCCTCAAAACAACAAAAAAACCAAACCCAATTAAGAAATGGGTTTCAGATCTAAACAGAGAATTCTCAACAGAGGAATAGAATGGCTGAGAAACACTTGGACATGTAATGAAAAAATCAAACACATAATCTGTACCACTGGGATAAACATTAGTCTGCCTTTGTTCTGTGAAATCTGAATAAATAAAGAAGCACCTGGTTGCAAGTCAGTCAGCACCGCCAAAGCCTGATTGCTAGTTGGTCAGAGCTTCGAGATTCCCCTGACCATGCCTGACTCCTCCCTCCTCTTGCTGATTCCTTTACCAGCTCTGAGGACCGCATTGTCAGCAAGGACCCTCGGACCCTGGGCCTAGAAGGCCCCCCAGGAAGGCCCTCAGCAGTCAATATCAAATATTCTATTTTTCTTTTCTACATTTTAGTGTGTATGTGTATGCACATTCTTGCATGTGTGGGTATGGGGGGACACTGTGTGTGCATGCATGTGGAGGCCAGTAAAACTGGGAGAAATACAGTGATTTCTTAATTCCTATTCATTAAGATCCAATTTTATTTTTAAAAAGCACCCTGTGTTTCACATACCTTTAGAAACAGTAGGCTTCACAGCCATCCTGCCAACCAGGCATTCTTTCAGCATGGATTCATAATTGACCCAACGGTGAACCTAGCAGGGGAGACGAATGGCCGACAGACATCATGGCTCTACCTCCACAGAGCAGTCTTACCTTACCATGAGCAGAGCTAACACTTCATGCCCTGCTCTGAAGCAGATTCAATTAGCCAGAAACAGGCAGAGACTGTTTAGAACAGTACTCTCCATGTGTTAGCCACAGACCTCTGGGTGTTTCTGACACTGTCAGGTGGCCATGAGATGCCAACAATTCCAACAGAACACTCAGATCTAATTCACCATTTTTATTCCTTTGCATGTGCTGTGCAATTAAAGGCCTCCCAGCCTGGGGGAGAGGGATTAGTATTTAAGAATATCCTTCACAATGTGTGAGAATTACTGTCATTTTCTTCCTGTGTGATAAAACAGAAAATTCTAACTCAGGCTGGTCTAAAACTCAAACTGCACTTTAACTCACAGCCATCCTCCTGCCTCAACTTCCTGAGTGATGGCATTACAGGTGTGCATCACTATGCCAGCAGCATAACACTGTTTAAATTGGCAAAGTCCTAAAACAATGTAAATGTTCAATTGTAAAAAGATCAGTAAAGAAAACCACAACGTTCCAAAGCATCAGTAAAGGAAAACCATTTATATGACTCATTATCAGTCACAGTACATTACCCAAACATTAAAATAATTAGGTCAGATCTTAATAATCCTGAGGAACTAAATAACACTAAATAGCAAATACATTACAAAATGGACATGTACTAATATTAATAGAAACTGAAATTTTATTTGTAATTACTTACAGTGCACCCACTGCTGTGCAAATCCCTGCCTTTGGAAGTGTGAAAATGGGGGTAATTTAAGCAAACAGATTAAAAAAAAAAACAGATATTCAAGGAGGCAAGGGTATAGGGTTTGTCAACCACAGTACTCTAAACCAGCAGGCACTTAAGAATGCCTTATCTAACTGCCTCCAAGAGGTATGGTTCCACACAGTAACAAAGACCGGATGTACAACTACCTCCCCAAGAAGAAAGAGCAAGAACACTATATGCTAACTAAAAAAAATTAATTTAATTTAAAAACTAAGTAATTTGTAACAGCAGATTGTTCCTTCTCCCACTGACAGCGTTTTCCCCAAGTCAATTACCATCATTACTAAAATAAATCAAGATGAATGCAAGTCTTGTTAGCCGAGGAGACAAAGTGCATACCACGTACTTGAAGCCATCTCTGGAATTTTAATAAAGTGATTTAAGAAACCACAGGAACAGCTGCTACCTGTGAACACCTGCCTACATTTCATAGTCCAAGCCCACCCACCTCAAGCGAATGCAAGCATTTTCTTCCTTCAAAGGTTTCACTGCTAAATCCAGGCACGCAATGCTCTGACAACTTACAGCAACTTACCTCATTAAAAAGGTCCGTTCCATCCGCTCCTGCTGCTCTCATGAGTTCGTCCTCCCCACCAGGATGATACTCCATATATGGGCTGACATTGTAAACAAGCCCTGTCCCAAAGCAAGGAGAAACAATAAAATGAACTTCCTAAGAATTAGGAGACCTATAAATATAAGTTCCAATAAATCGCTCCCAACATTCCATTTAGGTGTTCTTTACCTGCCCCCCATCCCCACCCACCACCCCCCGCCCCCAAATATCAAGACCTGTAAAGACTGAAATGTACTGTTCTTGCAAGCTAGCTAATTACCCTGTCAGTTTCCTGGTCTCTTATAAATAACATGGGACTTTTTGGTTAAGACAAGAACGTTTCAATGCTTACATCAGTAGCTGTAACTAGAAAAGCAGCGTTTGCATCAGCTCCTTGGCTCCCGAGTCCGGCAGAGCTATGTGAAGGGGCCCACTGAGACCTGCACACTCCTGTTCCTCCAGGAGAGGAGCCTTAGCCTTAGGAAACTCGGGTCCCTCCTAAAAGCCAGTGAGAGTGCCTCCTGATGAGAAGGGCAGATCTCTTCTTGCTGAGTTAGATGTCCAGTAAGGCCGAGCAACGAGGAGCACCCAGGCCTGCTCTGTACAGAAGGCCTGCCTCATCTCTGCAGTTGTCTGAGGAATAGAGGCTTTCAGACCTTTGTCTTTTCATCTTCCCCAAACATTTGTTTAATCTATTCATTCATTCAAGTTCATTTTCATCTTAAAAAAAAAAAAAAAAGAGGAAAAGGGAACAAAGCAGAAAATGCTGACTGGAGGCTTCCTCAAGGAAGCAAGCTTTCTGCATCTGTAAAAATAACTCAAAGGCGCAACAAGCAACAAGAACTGATTTTTTTTTTTTAATCTCAAACTGATTCCTCATTTAGGAAGACTTCCCTACATTTAAATAACTCCACAGGATGAAAAATGTTCAATCGATATACTAATCTTGGAGGGAAGATTAGTTACTAATTAGGAAGGAAACCAGTCAGTCTCCTTTGATACAGAGACTTACGCCCAACCTGTCTTGACTGAGAAAATAGCAGCAGATCTGGGTACCCCATTGCCTATTACATAGAAATAAATGCTGTTTGTGGACAGCCTGAGTCTCCTTTTCTGTTGCTCTGATAAAATACCCTGACAAAAGCAACTCAAGAGAGAAAGTTAAATCTGGCTCACAATTCCAAGTTACAGCCCATCGCTGCAGGGAAGGCAAGACAGCAAGGCCCCGATGCAAACGGTCATGTCACATCAGTCAGGAGCAGAGAGCAGCGGGCTGACGCATGGAGGCCTGTGCTCAGCTTGCTCTCCCCTGTAAACTCAGTTCAGGGCTCAGCCCACAAAATGGTGCTTCCCACTTTCAGGGTGGTTCTTCTCAACTCAATTAACCTATTAAGACAGACAGACAGACAGACAGACAGACAGACAGACAGACAGACAGACACACACACACACACACACACACACACACACACACACACACACACACACATACACGAGGCCAACCTAATCTAGACAACTCATCATTGAGACTCCCTTCCCAGGGAATTCTATATCGTGCCAAGTCAACAATCAAAACTACCAAGAGCCTGGAGAGATGAGTTATCAATTAGGAGCACATGTTGCTCTTGCAGGGGACCCAGGTTCAGAGACAGAAACCACCCTCAACACTGCCCAGGTAGCCAAGAACCTGATACTAGATAGGCCATGGACCTACCGGAAAACCAATACTATTATTCCGCTAAAGGGATGTAGCAATAAAATGCCTGATGGCATTCTGTTATACTCATAGATCAGCAACCTGCTCAGCCATCACTAGAGAGCCTTCCTCCTGCAGTAAATAGAAACAAACGGAGACCCACAGCTGGACAATGGGCAGAGAGTAAGACATCTTAGAGGGGACATCATCCCCTTAAGTGGGATGTCTCCATCAAATCCTCTCCTCAGGGCTTAGGGAACCCAGGAGAAGAGGATGCAGAATGATAGACAATCCAGTGAGGTAGCAGACACCACAGAATCAAGGCCTTCTAGACACAAGAGGACTGATCCACATATGAACTCACAGAGACGGTGGCAGCATGCACAGGGCCTGCATAAGTCTAAGCCAGATGCGGTCCCAGTGCTGCGAGGGGAAGTTACCACAAACCCCCATCTCTAACCCAGAGACTATCTCTAACTGATAACGACCTACAAAGGAAAAACGCAATCTCTAATGCAGTCTCACTGGGTACACAAACCACACTTACAGGCAGGCCCCATGCCCAGCAGTAGATGCCAACACAAAATGAACTCAATGGTATTTTTGGCAGTTTTTGTCTCACACTGCTTTGTCTGGGCACTTTTTTTTTAAACTTTAAAGATCTTTGTTTATATATTATGGTTTATAAGTTTGTTTATGTGGAAATGTGGGAATGTGTGTGTCTCAAGGTCTATATGTATTTAATGCTTTTCCTTTGGTTCTTTGTTTGTTTGTTTTGTCCTATTCTGTTTTTACTTTATCTTGTTCTTATTGTTGTTGTTTATGTTTATTATTATGTTAGATGCCTGTTTATATTCTAATAAGAGAAAGAGCACGGATTTGGGTAGGTAGGGAAATAGAGAGGATCTGGAAGGAGTTATGGCAGGATAAATATATTATATGGAAAATAATACTTTCAATTAAAAAAGATAAACTAAAACCAGGAGACATTATTCTATAAAAGGAAGATGCTCTCCTCATTCTGTCAAGAATGAGGAATCCTTGTAAGATGACACTGCCTACATAATGGGTATCATAATTTAGCAATATACAAAAACATTCTTTCAGTAGCAGTCCCATTTCTCCTCCGCAGACAACAAAAACCATTCTGTCTGATAGGCTTGCTTATTCTGGACATTTCACTCCAGTGCAGTCATATGAAACAGAGTTTCTTATGACTTCTTTCTTCTACTTATCATGTCTGCAAGGTTCATCCACACTATTGCAACCGTAGAAATGTTTTGGTGTTATGGCTACAGAATACGCCATGTGGATAATTCACATTTGGTTTACCCACTCATCACTAGATGCGCATGCAGATTGTATTCTATGTATGAGTCATGTGGACACACATGATTTCACTAACCATAGACATACACATCTAGGAGAAAATGCAATAGGTCATGTGGTGTTATACTTTGGATTCTGAATGTCCCTTAAAGATCTGTGTGGAATGCCTGGCACTAGCCCATGGTGCTCCTGGCAGGTAGTGTATGCTCTTTCAGTCGGCTGGGCCTAGTGGAAGGAACTAGCTCTTTAAGGAAGACCCAGCCCCTCCTGTCTGTCTGTCTGTCTACCTCTTGGCTATGAGGTGAGCAGTTTCCCCTGCCATGTACTCTCACCATCACATAACGCCTTGCCACAGGCACCAAAGCCTCCGAGCCTGAAACCTTTGAAAGCACTGGCCGAATGAAATCTTTCTTAAAAGTTGTTTATCTTGGATAGTTTGCTAGTGAGAGTAGTTATTCATACACACAGTTTTCTATGCTTGGTGATTTGAATATTGGAGGGATTTTTAAGACCAAAAAGTCTGACACTACTCACATAAGTAAAAGGAAACATATTAAAAACTGAATTTTGGTTTAAATATTCAAACAATGTATTTACTGTCTATCACGTATATACCAAGTATTATGTCATTCCCCCCCTCTCAATGGCAATTTTGAATGTCCTAGTGTTCAAAGCTTGGTTTGTAGTCATATCTCAAACTCTCTAGAGACAGGAAGTGCCTTTAGCAACCTGCAGAACCTGAATCAGGCCACCCTATCTCAGATGATAGATTCCAGACTGCTGCACACTCCTCCACAATCTCACACCCAGATCTATGTGACAGTGTCTTCAGACAGTCCCATGTCACACCCAAGTGACACCTATGTCTATTCGCCCACCTCCCAGCTGAAGCTGCTGCAGTGTCTCGGGTTGATAACTAACCATGCACATGGGGCCCAGTGGCTCAGCACCACGTGCTGGGGCACATGTCCATGACTGGAGATTTTTGCGTCTTCTGCATTCTCTCCTTAAGTCACAGAGTCTCTTGGTGGAGCCAAGGGTTGTAGAGCAAGCTCAAGTCAGACACTTCTGGTGGTCCCAGGGAAAACTTTTCCAAGTAAAACTGAAATACTATGCTTGTTTAAAATTCTTGTTCTTTCATAAATGTGGAGTTTTCTGGAAGCTATGTGGACATGTGATATGAGACCGGAACACAACAATATACATGAGCTGTCATCTATTAAGCTATACATTAGAGATAGTTACCAAAGTAGAAACTTATGTACTTGTATATATTTTTTACTTAGAAGTTCTTTTCATAAACACAGGTGCTACTTATAACATATACCAGTTCTATTACCTTTATTATGTTAATTTTAAATATTCTTTATGTTTCCTAATTTTAATTCATGGTAATGTTAAGAGCTCATGCACAAACCCTTTTAATATTCTCAGTAGTTGTTAAAAGATCAAGGGGATTTCAAAACCCCAAAAAAGTCTCAAAGCACTCAGGTAAGTAAAATTAAATATATTAAAAACTAATTTTTTGTTTTAACATTCAAATAAATTATTATTATTATTATATTAATTCAATAAACGTATTTAATATCTTTTAATATCTGTCATGTATGTAGCAAGTATTATATGCTATTATAGATAACATTTTCACTTACTTAAAATTTTTACCATTGTTAATTATGTTGGCCCTAAAACCTATAACGGGAAAAGATATGTTCACATGGCGTAATTCACCATTTTTCAACTACACAGATTAGAGTTTCTCTAAGCTTTAGAGTCTAAGGCCTGTGGCGACTTCGCCATCTTGTGTTCACTAAAGAAACTGCACTACACTTTCCTTTTCCTTGCCTACAATTGCTTATCTAGTTCTCCTAATGTCTGCTATGTGCTTTGAAGTTTTGTTACCACACATCAACATGGTGTTCCTAATGTGTGTGATGTATGCAGTTGTTAGCAAGAGTGCGTACATGGAAGCATGTGCATGTGCATGCATGTACATGTGTGTAGATGCCAGGTTGACTTCAGCTGTCTCCTTATGCTTTGAGACAGTGTCTCTCATTGAATCTAAAGCTCATCAACTCTAGACATGCACATGTATATACACATAAATATGCACACATGCATACAACACACACACACACACACACACGGTTTCCTTTAGAGTCTCAGAGACCATTTTTCTAACAGGATTCAATCACAAGGCTCTGGGATGGGCAATTATTGCATATACTGGGTGCCCCTGAAAATTTAAACTGTATCACTTTGGTGTTAAATTTCTTGGCAAACATGTGCTTCCTTTCCAAAGGAATGCAACATAGGGATGCTACAAAAAGATTTCCATTCCAGAAACTCCCTGTCTTCTGCATCAAAATGTAAGAGGTTATAAGGAAGAATACTCTCCAAATCAAGAACAATATTACTTATGATCCAGTAAGGCAATTTTTGTTACCTGAGTCTGAAATGCAACCTGACTCAGAGCCTGCGTGCATTTCCCCAGGTGAGGAAATATTTCTGAAATATTTAGCATATACCTCTTATGCATATCCAACAGTCATCTTTCTTGTTGTGTTTCTTAAGTTCTTCTTCAGTTACTTCAATTATCCCGCCTTTCAATCCTGTTAAGTCCTTTCCACTTTTGGTCAGTCGGATCCAATCCATAAGACTTCTGCCCTGTTTTAAAGGTACCTAAAGAATGGAAAACAGGAATTACATCTGATTCCAACTTGGCCTCCTCCTTCTATTTGATGTTGGACAAGTTTAGTCCTTTTATTCTCCCTTTAAGAGAAATCCTGGGAGGCTGAGATAGAAACATGGCAAGTTTGAGGCCATCCTGGACCGCACAGTAAGATCCCATCTCAAAGAAAAATAAATGAATAAAATGAATAAAAAAATGAATTAAATGAATTAAAAAAATGAAACCCAACAACTTTACCAATTCTCTCATCTTTGTGTGTTGGGGGTGGGAGGGATAACAAAAGTGTTCTAATGTATTAGATGTTTGCTTTATATACTGTTTTCAACAAGGAAGGTCCTGCCATGCAGCAGCTCAGGCTGGTCACAGAACTGGCAGCCATCAATCCTCCCTGGTACAAGAATTATAAAAGTAAGCTGGCATACCTGGCTTTTTCTTTCTTTAATTTGTTTTTAAAATGTTTATTTTCTTTGACTTTTTTTTTTAACTTTTAGTTAATTTAGTTAATTTTTGTTTTTTTTTTTATTACAGGGAGGGGACCTTTTCATCTAGTTCAAGGTGTCCAGGAAATTCAGATGCCTAGAATTTTAAACAAAATATTTAAGATCCCTGACTATGAGATAGGACTCAGAAACTTTGTCTCACAAATTTTCCTCATGAGGGTATTATGGTATAGCGGCACAGTGCTGAATCTAAAGTCCAAAAGCTAGAACGTCCAGGTCCTAGCTCTGTTGCTAATTATGTTATTGTTGCCAATTTGAACCAAATTGAGCCTTTTCTGAATTATCAATACAAACAAGAAATCAGAAATTACTGTGCAACCACATTTCTACAACCCCACTGATAAAGTACATCAAGCACAGGAAAATACTAGCCCTGCTCGCAAGGGTGTGCAGGCAGAGGAAGCCCTCAGATGACACAAGCACAGTGCAGCCATGTCAAGGACTTGGTTAAGCCTTCTTCTAGTCTTGAGTGTGAACACTGACAGTGCATGTAGAAACTGTCAACCACAGCTTCCTCTTCTGGACGACTGCTCCCTACAGAGACCTTCTACTAAGGTAAGCTAAACCCGTCTCAGTGGTTGCCTGAAACCAAGCACAGTCAATGGGCACCATTGTTGTTCTTCTTGTTTAATGCATGTATTTTATTTTTTCCTTCACAATTCATAGGAAGTTGGGTTTACTAAGGTATTAGTGTCTGCAGCATGATTTTTTTTTCTTACTAA
Organism: Acomys minous; assembly: GCF_964271855.1. Classification (NCBI taxonomy): domain Eukaryota; kingdom Metazoa; phylum Chordata; class Mammalia; order Rodentia; family Muridae; genus Acomys; species Acomys minous. Next base: position 34,314,961 of record NC_140495.1, read on the forward strand.
GAACTCTCTCATTTCCACTTACAGGAAGTAGTATTTCATGGCTTCTCTTTGGAATTGGAGAATTTCCAGTATTGTTACTCCAGCACCTGGGCCATTACTAAGTAAATTAATGGTGGCTTAAAGACAAGCATTTGCATTTTTAACTACCTATTTGGTGATGAAAAAGGTGGCTATTGGGTAATTAAGGGACGGGGCAGTATGGTCACCTCAGACACAGGATAAGGGAACTCACACTGTTGACTATGGGTAACAGAAAACATGGGACATGAAACCATGAACTGGGGGAAGACTACCGTGTTCAAAATTGCGTACCTTGCATAAAATAATCTACAACTTCCTACAGGATTTAATAACAGCATGCTGTGAGCTCTGTTTTCTTTTACAAATACATTTTCAAGGTTTTAATGTGAGAGAGTGGATGGTCAAAATGTGCTCCCCCCCAAAAATACATGTAATAAACTCACTCTCCAAGGTGGGGCCCACTGGGAGGTGTTTCAGGCATGAGAGCTAATGTTAATTATAAATGGGTGCTGGCAGTTGGTCTGGTGCACTGCGCATTCAGATGCTGATTTCTGTGACCCAGATCTGGTTGCAATCTGGCCCTGGGCATTGTCATTTCAATTATCAATGCTGTGTAAACCTGCTCTCCAATTATCTCTGATTGGTGAATAAAGTTGACGAAATCATATAGCTGGGTCAGAGAGGACAGGAGGCAGGGCTTCTATTCCCAGTCTGGGTGTCTCAGGTAGGGACCATGAGAGAGAGGAGAAGAAACGGGGGAAGAAAGAAGTAGAGAGAAAGAATGTGGCCATGAGGATTGACCTACGGGAGAAGCAGACCAGGCAGGACCAACATGGCAAGTAACTGTGAGCACATGGATGGGAAATAGCAAGACTAGCATACAAGGGTTAGAATAGATCATTATCAGCCCAGTTGTAGAGCCTGAAGCTTGTTAATAAAACTAGTAGATCTCTGTGTCATTTATTTGGCAGCTAGAATGAGTAAATAGAAAGGCCGCTCCCCACCCCCTCCAATTATTCCATATGTTTTCAAATGGGTTTAAAGCTGTAAGTTCTGTTGTGTTCTCTAGTGCCCTATGATGCCTTCCACCACGTTCTACCAAATAAGCCCTGGCCAGATATGAGCTTCTTTACACTCCCCTTATAATAAACAAATCTGTCCTTTATTCAGTGTCCACGCTCAGGTATTCTCTTCCAGTGGCTCAAAGTGTCCTAACACAAAGGTGCACTAGTATTTTAGTTAGTTAAGATACTCTAGTGGAAATTTCCAAGACGACTTGTATTGAACAGGGCCACTCCTTACGTCTGTCCATCTGGCTCACTATCAAGTACCAAGAGACTAGCACTGCACATGCGTGCACACTCGAGGACGTCTGTATAACTCACTTCCTGGAGTCACATCTGTTTTAGGCATTCATTTACCCCCAAAATAAACAGGTCAGTATCTCTGGGGCACGCCCCATCATCTATCTCCCTCTGCACTGTTCTGACCATTCTGTAATCCCCCAGGGCAGTTAATCTTTCGGAAATGTCACTCAGATCATAGGTTTCCCTTCTACGTTGGCTCCTTATACTAAGGTCTATTAGTCAGACCCTTCATAATCTGGTCACAGTTTGCATTACTATCCATGTTTTAGCCTCAACCTTCTATCAAATGCTTTGGCCTAATGGGAATAGATTCCCCATTGCTATCAAGCACTTGCTCACAGTATTTTCTCCAATCTAACTCCACCCCCCCCCTTTTTTTTTTTTGGTGATAACACCCAACTGAAGTACTGATTATAATTGTTTACTTACCTGTGCTGCCTGTGAGACTAAGTTCCTGGAAATCACAGACCACATCTCCCATACATCATACTGTATTAGTTACATTTTTTTTTGCCACTGTGAAAAAAAACGCTATGACTAAAATCAACTTATGGAAGAGTTTATTTTGGCTTATGGTTCAAGACGTGGAATCCATATAGCAAGGGTGGCATGGCAACAGGCCGCCAGGGCAGGAAGCTGACTAATCAATCACATGTCAACTGCACACAGAAATGAATCAGAGAGAACAGACTGGAAGTGGGGTATGGCTAGAAACCCTCAAAGCCTGCCCAAAGTGATATACCGCTTCCAACGAAGCCAAACCTCTTAGAGGTCCTATAACATCTGCAAACAGCACCACGTGCTCAAATGCCCGCGGAAGCCATTGCTCAACTCAAACCTTACACAGCTTCTCAGTAAATACTGACTTAGGAAAGTTCTAGTAGAAATAAGGACAGCTATCACATAATGAATCTGACTTCTGGTAAGTAGCATCTGGCGAGTGGTTAACAATGCTGTGCTATGAAAAATATCATCTCACTTAATCCTATGAGTAAGACAACACCAACAAATAACAATAAAAACTGGTCATCCCTATAAACACCTGAGCAAATGTGGATGAGACTAAGTGGTGGACTTGGAAAGACATTCCTTTCCTACCTCAAAGTCCAGGCTTTTAACAACTTAATAGTCTACCTCTCTCTGGCTGTGGCCCATGTTTTTCAAACTTATCTGATTGTTTCATCCACTCCCAACTTGGCTTCTCACAGGTTCAAGACTGTCTCACTTCATAACAAAGAAGTTAATCCAATCTGAGGTTCCTATTTAAATTACACAAAAGTCAAATGTTGTCCTCTTTCGGAACAACAAAACTCACTTCTGCTACCACATCTGTGTGACTTCTTGCCTTTGCCTAGAAGTTTTCCCCTTTAAATAAGTGCTGAAAACATAGCCGTTTTAACGGAAAAAGACAGTAAGAGGCTTGCTCATTCTGTAAAGGGTGGCCTTGGACTGTGGAGCCAGGCACTTAGGTTACAGAGAGCAACAGGAAGAGATACAGCAGATGCACACCCAGCAATGAAGGAAGTGTCATAAGCATAGCACAGACCTCTGTGACTGATGCCAGACCTTTGTTAGCCGACTTCTCTTTACCAGGCACGGAGATAGTCAACGCCCTATCTCACAGTATAACTGTGGAGGTTCAATGGACACCGGAAAAGCGCTCAAGACACGCGTGGCCATCAGTGACCACACAAAATATCTCAGTACTATGTATGATTAAAGCCGGGGACAGAGACTGCTGAAAAACAAATTTTAAAAAAACCTCAACTCACTTTCTGATCTAAGGTTAGAACGCCAGGTCTAAGCGCAGGAAAATAGAAACATTCAGTGAAAGTCCCAAAGTCATATAAAGGTAAAACTCGGGGGGTGGGGGGTGGGGGAGAAAAAAATCAAGTGGCCCAGGAAGGTAGAAATCTCTAAAGAACATACCAAGGTGTGGTTACAGAATAAGAAACGACCAAAAATAACATAAGCAACAGCATACGCCTTGCAGTAAACACGGGGCACAAATTTTATTGAGTTGTGTAAATAGATTATCTGTATTCCACCGGCAGCTAACAGTAACCAGGTTCAACAAATAGGGTACTGGGTTCAAAATCAACCAGGGGTGTCCATAGACGAGGCGCGGGCTTGGGACAATTGCCTATCATGTACAGAGTGTGAGTTGTACAGGTGGCGGTAAATCTGACGGGTAGTTTGCAGACTCCGGTTTTCCCCAGCCACCAACCCTGCAGTGAAGTCTCTCTGTCTGCCGCGGCTCAGGCCAGTCCTTCTGACCGTAAAGAACAAAAGACTGGAGAGGGCGACTTGAGGGAGCAAAGCGACCGTGCCGGAAAAGGGTGTCAAATAGGCCTAAGGAGGCCAACTTCAGAACAGACTAGGGCCACTTAAGTCAGTAGACGGACGGCGTCCCCACTTACCTTACTGCGCCCCTGGGAGGCGACCCGCTGCTGGGAGCCGGGGGCCGGGAAAGCCTGGGAAGGGACGTTCAGCATCCTGGGCCCCCGGCTTGGGCCGTGTCCGGGCTCCGCCACCGGACAGGCTCGCCGGGCGGGATCCCCGCAGGCTCCACCGCCTGCTCCGGCCTCCGGCTCAGCGGCCGGGCAGAGGCCAAGCCCCCGACCCACTTCCGGGGTCGCAGGCGCGCCATGACGTAAGCACGCCCACGGTAGGCGGGGTGGGGGCGGAGTCAGAGGGAAGGCGCTCGGGGAGAGGGGGGAGGTTATTGGTGACTTGCGGGAGTAGCGCATGCTCAGTTACTCTCTGGTCCCAAATTTCAGCACCACAGGGAAACGACAGCTTTCTGCTGAAAGATTAGAGGGTGAAGCTGTTCCTCAGCCCTGGTGCTGACCGAGTCAGAAGGTAATTTCTTGTAGGGCACCGTTCATCCAGAACACCAGTGCCTGTCCCTTCATATACAACGCCACCGGACTGCTTGAAATATGGAAGAAAATATCACTATCAAATATTTCTCTCCTGTAAAATATTAAGCTCTAGGAAAGAGGATTTTATAACTTCATGAGCTAAGAAGCCAAACGCAAGCAGCCTCTCTATGGGTAAGGAAGAAAACTTCACTTTTCAGCAACCTCTATCTAAAACAGAGTAAAAGAAGTTTCTGGCTTCCTGCTCTACACACACACACACACACACACACACACACACACACACACACACGTTCGTCCTCCTCCTCCTGTACTTTTCACCTTCCCTGAAATCTTCAAGGAGCTCACCCCTCAATGGAGTGATTTGCTTTTGGTGTCCTCCTAGTACTTAATTGTCTGTGCAAGTTACTTTTAGTTTCTCAAAGCAGCATTTTGTCAATTTGCATGGGCTTTGGTTTCTGTAAGAAATAAATGGCCATTTCTAAACTATACACTGCATATATAGTTACCAATAGGTATGTAACAAAAGACAGAGCCTCTTACCCTATCCTAATTTGTTAACAAGAGATGCATCTAATATCGTGGACCCATGTTTTTGCACGGGGCTTTCTGTTTCATGTCTCTGGGAGAATACACAGATACACAGAGTGCAATCTACTAGAAAGAGAATATTTTCCCAAAGAGCAGTTCTGAATAACCCCATCCATTCTCTGCTAGGTACTAATTTTTCCTGTCTCTGAACACAAAATTATTTTAACTGTGTACTCTCCAGAGTTCCTGGGAGTTAAAGTTGTGATACTATGGTTCAATGTTGTAAGAGAAAATCTGTGGCTATGCTTAGTCATCCAATCACGAGGCATTTCTTGGCTGGCTAATCACCTCTCATTACTACCTCTACCCATTTTTATTCTGGAATATTGCAGGAAAATATTTTTTGAGATATTGCCAGGCAAGCATCGAACTTGCAGGTTTCCTGCCTCATCCTCACAAGTAGTTTAGATTATCAGTTAATAAAAATATGTTTATTTGCAGTTGAACTGTTGATCAGATGAGTGTATATGAACTGAAAGAACCTCATGGTTATAGTTTACTATGTCACCCTAACCATGCGGATTACCCAGTTTCTGTCTCATTAAATGATGAAGTAAGTTTTTTCTTCTGTGATGGCTATATATAAAAAAAAATCAATGAAAATTTATTTTACTTCCCATAAGAAACTGTTTATGTGAGAATATCATGAGCAGGAAACTATAGCAAAAGAAAATTGATAATGATGAATTTCATGTCTTCCAAATCTTAGCTTTATCCAGGACAAGAAAAAAAAAACGCTTTCATGGTCTGAACTTTTTTAGAGTCCATACAGGTAATTCAAATTTAAACATTCCTTAAATTATAAGACTCCCTCAACAAGGACAGTAAGTATTCAACACCAGATCAAGGACAACAGGACAATATTAGAGTGAAAGTCTTGCTACTAGACACTTAATTACACTCCTTAAGATTTAAGATACCTTAAAAAAAGATTTAAGAGACCTGAAATTGTTTTTCTCTCTCAACGATACATTATTCTTGTAGCATTTTCACCATGAGCTAGCAAACATATGTTAATATATGTGAGATTAGTAGCATTACACAGTTTCCTTTACTAACATTAACAAGATTATATAATCTGTAACTAGATATCCAAATTGAGATCAATGTCAAATAGCAGACATTACAAGAGCCAATCTTTAAAAAGAAATACTATTGTTTCTTGAAAAAATTATAACTAAAGATAAACTTGCAATTTAATAAAGGGGCCAAATGTATCCTTTGTGAACCAGGACATTTGTACCTGATGCTTATCTTAAATCCCAGCATTTAATTCAGGTGTAGGGACAAAGAGATGCCAAAATACTACAGCAAATACAAAATATTTTATTAATAATTTATACACAAATAAATTAGTTTTAAACGTTTATGATACATTTATATACAAAATTACACTCCTACACAGCTCAACTATCAACAGAAGCAACTAGTTAGATTGATTTTCACAGGCCAGACCCTCTATTTCATCTTCACTATCAGAATCTTCATAAAATGAAATTGTAGCTTGAATTGGGAAATTTTTCAGAAGAGTTTCTGCTTCTTGGTATAAGTAGTCGTAACACTTGGACTTGGGCCAGAACAGTCTGAAAGAAGCAGACAACATACTTTCCATGGGTTTTCACATTCAGAATCCTAATAGTTACCAAATGATTGATTCCCATAAGCTCTCTATGCTTAATAGTTTAGCTTACTTGCTTTAGAAACAGCCTTAAGATGGAGGATTTGAAGAGGCTATGGTCTCAGCCATCACAGAGTCTGCTGGCCAATGTACAAATAAATGATTGACCCTTTGACATCTTTATCCAAGCTGTACATTAGATTTTAAAGCAGACTACACACTCTATAAGCAGAAGATGAATGCTTATCTTCATGACCTATGGATGTATTTATTCTTACATGATGCAGGTTAGACTTCCACTCTCTAAATTTCTTTAGAAGGCAAGTAAATCCCACTACTCCATCAATCACATGGATGATAGCCAACTTTACAAAGATGGCAGAATGTTTGGTCCCTGACCAGGCATCAAATCACCCATTGTCCAGCATAAAAACTCTAGATGTAGCTCTCAGTTATAGATATAGCCAATATGCTTGATCCGGAATGTACAAGAATGGTAGCATTAAAGTCTACGTCTTCACAACTTGTGGAAAAGCTGCTCCAACACCAATCTGTATTCCAATCCCTCTTCTCTCCCACCCAACCAAGTCTGGGACACTATACCAATGTGTTGGGAATGATATAGGTTTTATACAAACAATTTACATGAAGCACCATCGTCTCAGAATTTTTAAAAATTGACCATTATTAATCTGGCCTGGTTACCCTCTTTCATTTTTCATCCAAAGAAAATAAATAGGTAACATTGAACTGTCAACTCTTGTGAAGCCACTTTCGCGTGTAGGGCAAAGAACTAATAGATAAGGTTGGTCTGTCAACTCTTGTGAAGTCACTTTCGTGGAGGACAAAGAACTTTGTCTACATATAATTGAGTGAGTCTAACCAAGGAAAAGATTATATTACATTCAGTGTGCTCAATTTTAAAAGGCAGAAAGTTAGGCAACAGAGTCTACATGCCTTTCTAGCAGAGCACATTAAAAGCTTATAATTCCGATGCTTAAACAAGTACCTATCAACTATGCATCCACTAAATGTAGCAGCGAGCCCTTGAACCAACATAATCCACCAATCAAAAGGGAATACGTCATGAATCCTACCCTCAAAGAACCGACCAGTGAACTAGCAGCATGACACACAATATTAGTCATGATAGAAATGAACAGAAAATAACTAAGAAAACTATAACTAAATTGTTCAGCAACGTGAGGGATTGTTTTCTAATATGTAACTGGAATTGCCAATGCCCCGCTCCCCGCCCAAAACATAGTTTGCTTGGTGCCATCATGCTCTGGTCAGAATTTCTCGCTGTTTTCCCTGCTCTGCTTCTTCTGTCTCCTCCTCCCTTACTCCACGGCTGCCTTCCAGGATGTGCACACCTTCTTCCAGAACAATCACCTCTTCCCTCTGCACTCCTTTAGGATGACCTCACCCACCGTCACGTGTTCCCCAGCCTTTCATACTCACACTTGTGCTGGCAGTGAAGGTTCTCAGCCTGGCCCTGACGTTCACGCAACTCTCTCCCTAATTGCTCTGCTTGGGTACACACAAGGAACAAACAGTTCAGACCCATTTCCTCATTCCCCACATCGGCATTGTCACGGGACAGACACTCACCTGGACAGCAGGCACAAATTTGGGAAGTGGTCTGGCTTTTTAACTGTTCGTCACCTGCCTTCCCAGCACATTATAAAGCCCAGCTTCGCCCCCTAAGTATTTCCTACGTCCACTGAGTCCACCTCATTTCTGATGTCTTAGAAAGGCTCTCCCTCATTTCTTGCTTGTAACTACTTAACAGTTGTGCTCTGGGTATTTTGAGTCTTTATTCCAGTATCTTAGTGACTTTCCTGAAACATCAGTCTTCCAGCTAAAATCCATAACCATCGCCGCCTCCTACAGAGTGAAGCCCACGGGTTCTGGACGAAGCTCTGCGTGGAAGCCCTGCTGCCCCCACTGTGGCTATACAAACCCAAGTTTCTGGTCCTTGGAGCTCCAGCAGGAGCCATGCTGACCTAGGACCTCTTTTCCGATGTCATTTCTTTTGCCAAAAATGTCCATTCGCTTGACTCTTGAGAATCATCATAGTAACTATAACTAATTTACTAATTTATAACACAGCCTTTGTGAGCTTTCTCCAACCCCTCAGAAGCTACATATGTCATGCCCTGAGCTCACTTCACAACTGACCAAAGTAAGGCTGGAGACAAGGCTTAGCAGTTGAGAGCACTGGCTGGTCTTCCAGGGGACCCAGGTTCAGGTCCCAGCACCTACACAACAGCTTATAACCATTAGCAACTCCAGTGCCAGGGGACTCCTACTCTCCCTTCTGACCTCTGTGGACACATGGTTCACATACATACATGCAGGCAACATACTCAGACACAGAAAAATAAAAACTTAAGAAAAATAATAATTCTGACCACAGTAAACTCCATTTATCGTTTGTTCTCCCTGTATCCTTCAACTATTTTCAGCATACGTGGATAATCAACACACATCAACTATTGGACACCACTTAAAAAGGCACAGACATAGACAGGGCTTTCTTTAACACAGGCACGGGGGCCTTCTCTTAACAGTCTTGAGAACACTGTACAATAATACATATTTCATCTGAAATAAAAACTATGGCTCAGAGGTTAAGAGCACTGGCCGCTCTTCCAAAGGTCCTGAGTTCAATTCCCATCAACCACATGGTGGCTCACAACCATCTCTAATGAGATCTGGTGCCCACTTTTGGTGTGCAGGCGCACATGCAAGCAAAACACTGTATACGTAATAAATAAATAAATATTTTTTTAAAAAGTAAAAAGAATCTTATAGAACAGCTGACTTCCTGTGGCAAAAATAAATAAATAAAACAATCAAAAACAGCTGGTTGGGAGGAAGGGAGGAATGGGAGGATACATGGGATGGGCTAACAACTGAGATGTAATATGTATAAATTAATAAAAATGTATTAAAAAAAAAAAACAGCTGGAGTCGCCTTGAGCCACCCTTGACCCCCTTAGCCTAGTCCTTGGTAATCTGCCCAGTGTTCCTTCCACTGCTAGTTTCTCTTAAGTGTCAAGCCTGACCTGCTACAAGCCTGTAACTGTCCACCCCGTTCTTCTTTTCGGCTTGCAAGAAAATAATACATACTCTCTGCGCGCTGGGAAGCCAGTTTCTCAGTGCCTTTTTAGGATTAAAAACAATAAAATAAAATAAAAACTCAAAACAACTTTTCACGCATAGGATGTCTCCCATCTCATAAAGCAGAGCCTCTTTGAAGGCAGGTAAGCGCCTTGCCACTGAGCTCCAGCCCAGCCTCACCCCTTTCTCTAATTTGCTTGCTCTCTTCTTAGCCCGTTTTGTTAGCATTTACTCACTCTGCACCAATTGACAGGATTTTTTTTTCTTTTCTTCTTCGTCTTCTTCTTTTTTAAATGTGATAAATCCTGTATTTTCCCGTTCTGTGAGTAACAGAATCCTCGGGATGAGAACACGGAGTAACTAAAGGCAGATTTTCCGAGACAGACTGCAGCGCCAGCTACTTTACTAAGCTTCCTGATGGTCTCTCTTCTCCTCCCTAGGGCTGGAGTTGACGGAGACCTTCAGGAAGGCCTGGCACTCACCTGACAGGGTGTCGGTACTGAGAGAGCTTCCCCGAAGCTTCAGTCATTCCTGGGCCACTTGGCAACTAGGAAGGAAAGGAGTAATCGCAGTCACCACGCATCTCATTGTAGAAATTGGGAAGGTGCGTGACCCAGTGCCTCTCTGAAACCCAGCTCTTCAGCTGTAAGTCGTTGCACCTCTGCAGCGATTGTCCCAGCCTGCATTCATGCCCACTGGGCCTGGGACAGGTACGCTGTTAAGCACTGAACAGACTCGGAGCACAAGCCACCCGGGCCCTTACTCCCCAGGCCGGGATTGGAGGTAGGGATGCTCTGTAGCGGAACCGCAGTGGGCTACACTGTCACTCACCGCCTCTGCTGCATGGGGCTCCTCCCGCTCCTCTCTCGCGCCAGGAGTTCGAAGCCAAGGTCTCCAGAAGCCCTCGGATCTGCAGGATGGCAAGTGCAAGCCGCGCACAAAGAACGTGAGCTTGGCCACGGAAAACAACTCCGACCAAGAAAGGGCAGCGGGCACGGGCAAGGGCGAGGGCAAGGGCGGCGGGCATAGGGCGAGGGCTGAGGTGGAGGGAGCCTGAGGATGAGCCGGGGCCGGGCAGTCCCCGGGCTCCGTGGGCAGCGGGCACGGGGCGAGGGTGGAGAGTACGCGGGGATGGATAGAGCTGCTAGGTACCGGGGCTGCGCGGGCGGCGAGCGGCGGCTGCGCGAGGGTGAGCGCGCTGGGCTGTGCGCGCGCTCTGCGCTCTCGGTGGTGTCCATGGCTGGGCGACCGCTTCGGTGTCGCAGCCTGGCTTTATCTAGCCCTCCAGGCGGGCTGAGCTTGCAGACCTTCGCACCCGGCCGCCCTCGCTCCGCATAAACAAAACGGCAGCGCGTGAAGGCGCCGCGGGCCGTGCGCGGGTGTGAACGCGTGCACATCCCAAATGGCCCGGGTACCGGCTGCAGGAGCGAGTGTTAACAGCCCCCTGACACACGGCCTGGGAGAAAAACAGCAGGCGCCCAAGCAGCCAATTTCCAAGTGAAAAGGTTAGGAGGGGATGAAATTAAGCGATTCTACACATTTTGTGTATTTCTGCAAAAAAAAATGCCAAGGGCTGGTAATTTCCTGACTCTTGACTTGGCTTTTTGGCCTTCAGCAGACGCAGCTGGCTCTGCAGCAGCCTGTGTTCCAAAACCTGGATATGGAATAGGAAGAAAAAAAAAAAAACAATAGCCTTAATTTCCCCCCTCTGGAACAACAAACAAACAAAGACACGAATAAACGAAGTGTCTCTGTATGTGGAAATATGAATGAATAATAAATGTATTGATAAGTTCTGTCCATAATCTGCCTGTTATTTGAAGGGGATAGAAAATCTTCGGCAACAGGAGAGGAACAGTGAAAATCTGACTGTTAGAGCCAAGAGAGGCAGAGACAGTTGTCATGAGGTTTCAGAGCCTCATGACTTTCAACCGCTCATCAGTATCGCGCTCTGCTCTCCGCTAAGGTCTGAGCACACTACCTTTACACCTCTGCCATCGCTTGGTAGTCTATCAGTTGATGGTGGTTAGACTATCCTTTCGTGGCTTGGGGAAGATGTGGATGACAGTGGATCTTGGAAGGTTATGATATGAGAGAAATTATTTGTTCTTCCTGTACTCTCTCTCACGGGCGTTACTCCCCGTTTATCTGAAGAAGTTCATTAAACCTGGCCAAGAAAAAATGTTCTGTTTCAAGCTAAATATGATCCGTAAATGTTATCATTTCTTTCCAATACATTTTAAATAATGGAAATGAATTTCCTCAAACACTGCAGATTGAAAGCCTTGAGTGTCCTCTAGAGTAGCACTCCCATTTACTGTTACTTCATAAGAAAAGAATCCACTTAATTATTACCTAGGGGGCTACAATGATGTAACTGCCAGAAGGATGAGATATCATTTTCTTCAGATAATGGAATCAGCGGCCTATTGCTTCTGTCAATGGCTTAGAGTAGGATGCTTATTAAATGTGTGTTGCATGTCTGGCACACAGTAAGCCTTTTCTTGACAGAAGATAAAAGTGATTTTAAAACATTATGCCAGCTGTCAAGAAGGCTCAGCAGGTTAAGATGCTTGCTGCCAGGCCTGACAGCCTGAGCTTGATCCTCAGAGCCTGCACAATGGAAGGATGAAACAGGCCCACAAGTTGGCCTTTGACCACACACAGCAGTTGCATGAGAATTCACCACATCCACTCCAAAGTGCACACATACACACACACATACACACAGATGCACACAGGCACACACACACACTACTGCTGCTGCTGCTGCTGCTACATAAATAAACATAACAAAAATATTACAGTCTTACAGATGTGACCTATTTGATGAAGGGAACTTTTCCAGCTGCATAAATTTCTTTGATGTGGCCAAAATATACTAAATAGTACATTTTTACAAATGATGAATTAAATGCTCCCTTCTTACTCAGGAAGATTGCAATCTATGGTCATTGCAATGGCCACGATTACTTTTTTTTAAAGAACATTTAATTACTAAAGAACATTTTACATTTAGAAATGACAGTGGGGAGGACTTAGTGTGTCTTTTAGGTACAGCAAGGAAAACCTGCGTAGAGTAAGTGAAACCTATGTTGCAGATTTCTAGAAGGATCAGTTAAAGAGTGTCACTGTCTCTGTGTGGTGACTGGGCAGAGGAGAAGGGATGATGTATTGCTGACACAGAGATGTGGCTAAGGAGACAGTGCAGGCTTGGGATGCTCAGAATCTAATATGCTGTGCCCGGACATTTTGACTTTGTCTAGTAAGTACTGGTGGAAGACCGACTATAAGCAGGAGAGTGGGATGGCTTAAGTTTGCATTTTTTTAAAAGTCTTTTAACACAACTGTGGAAGGTTAAAGTTACTGAAAGCTGGTGGTGAAAACAAGGAATTCACTGAAAGGCTCACTAATTGCCTATGCAAGCCAAAGCAAGATGTATATTCACAAAGAATAGATTTGAAGGGTAGTTAGGAAATAGCTAATAGAACTTCCCCAGTCTTGAAGATGAAGTGTTCATGAAAGTGGAGCTGAGATATGTACCAAGATGCCTAGCCCAGTTAGCAGGGGTGGGTGATGCTGGCTCAAGCAAAGCCAAGATCATAGCAGAACTAGACCACAGGAGATACTTCCATGTTTCAGTTTTTAAAACCACCCAGAGAGGGGCAAAATAATGAATTGTATATTGGTTCTTTAATCAATCAGGATAGACTGGGCAACATTGGCAGTAAGAAACAATCCTTAAAACTTACAGGCTTAATGTGGCTTAACGTAGCTTCACGTGGCAGAAGCAAGTTTCTCAGTCGCCCTGTGTGCATCCTGTTTCATCTAGTGGAAGGCTGGCTTTGAAGCTTGCCTCTTGGAGGCAAACTGGTGACACTTCATATCTCTAGACTGTTGCCAGCTATTTCAACAAGGAGACGCAAGTAAACTCGTGTGCCTAAAGTGACACACGTCACCTCCAAAACATTCCTTGGGCCAAAACTAGTGAAATGGCACATTCATCTCAAAGGAGAAGGGAAACACGTTTTCATCCTATTCCCCCAAAGAAGAGAAAATAGCCCAAACAAGGGAGCACCAGCTCTCACTGTTGCTGCTGCTAAATGGTTACTCCGTTCACTTTCTGTGTGCAAACAAACCAAAACCAGTCACACGCAGTACAGTACAGAACTCAGACGGGGCTTCTGAGAAGTCTTGATGGACAAAGATGAAGACACCCAGGGGGCAACCAGAGATACAATACGAGTACTGGGGTGCAGCAGAGAACTTCAGGCGAAAGACTTAAATGTGGGGGCACCAGCCAAAGGAGGGCTCAATGGTAGGAACTGATTTGTTTCCTAAGGAAATGCTGTCGCTCATGAGAATAAAGCAAGGCCAGAGCGTTTTTAAATAAGTCAGCATGCAAAAACAAAACAAAACAAAACAAAAACAAAAACAAAAAACAAAACAAAACAAAACAAAAAAAACCACACACACAAAAACCAAAAAAACAAAAAGAAAACAAAACAACAAAACCAAAACCACAGAAGAGGAACAGAGGAACGGCGGTGGGCAAAAGTGAATCTGGGTTCACACGTTATGGGCCAATGAGGTGAGAGACTTCCAACAAGGAAGAAGAGAGCAGAACAAAAAATGACAGATATCCATTGAATCTGGCAACTAACAGGTTCTGTATGCCTTTAGAGAATTTCATCTGAAGCCATAGGGATGGATGCTTTCCCCCCTGAAATTTGGTTTATAGACTCAAGCTGAAGGAAAGGAAAATGTTGAGGACACCCTCTGAGGAGAAAAGGCTGAAGGGTGGAATGCAGATCAGGAAAGGAGGGTCCTCTGGGGAGAAGGGTCTAAGCGATGGCGACAGTCTCCAAAGGAGGAAGGTAGAAATGAGGCCAGTAACTCTGGGAAAAGACCCTCCCGAGGTTGGAAATAAGTGTTGATAGCAATCAAACACCCAAGAAGTTGACAAAACGAATAGATCTGGCAGAGAGAAGGAGGGGGCAGTGTGGCACTGCCATACAGAAGCCAGAGAGAACACTGCATACCGAGAAGGAAAGGAGGGAGCCACATAATAAGAATAATGCTTGGTCAAGTTCCTTAACTGAGAAGTAAAAATGTAAATTACCCGAACTACAAAAAATCCCAAACCTTCCATTTCTACACTGATTTCATTTAAACTATCTATTTGCCTGGTACTGGGGACAAAATACTATTTTTTCTTTTTATGACATGGCTTTTGTTTTCCTGCACAGCTCATCCTTTTCATCAAAGATAGGTTCACACAGACAAGCCAGATAAATCACGAAGGGGGAGCCTTGATTTTAAGCTGTCCCAGGAGACAAAACCATGTGTCTGCTTTTCAGGAACAGCACATTCAGTGTTTTAGAATGGATGCACATGCTTTTTAAGCTTGACTCAGCATGGGGATGTGAAGTCTCATAACACCGCTAGACAGAGAGCTGCTGAGAAGGCACAGGCAAAGGCTGAGTTCAGTGACTTCAATCCCTTAGACTCACAGGGTGGAAGCCAGAACACCCATTTCTGCAAGCAAGTTATCCTGTGACCTCCACAATGTGCACTATGGCACAAACATGCAAGCGTGTATGCATATGCATGCCCACATACATTTAACTAAAATGTAATAAGATTTGAAGTACATTATAAAGAAATACAGATTTATAATATGATCTGTGGTCTAACGTACACCTGGGTACAGGTTAAGTATTAGAATTTCATGTTGAGCCCCACCAGTGTGCTTGCAGTTCGTGCTTTCCATAACATATTAAATATGTTCTTCAAAACACACCCATGAGCTACAGACCAACATCCATAATCTGTTAGGATTGAAATGTTAAAAACCTCACCTATTCAGCATTTATTGAGCACCCACTGTGCATCGGATGCAATTCCTACAATTTAGGCTCCATTTGCAAAGAAAAATGCCATGACCACCACATTTCAGGGAGCAACATTTTTGCAGACCTCCAAGCCACCGAGCTTTATGCTCTACTAGAGAAAAATTATAAACTTACCTTACAGATGTGTGCTTAATACATTTTCTTGTCTCTTTCAAGACTAATATGAGAGAGAAAGGGAGTAGATCCCAGAAGCAAAGTGCTAGGTAATGGTCCCCAAGTTATGTCTCCCCTGAAAACTGATGAGAAATTGAATACAAACCCCTAAACCTAAGGTGTCTGAGGGGTCTCTGGGATATGATTGGCATGGTGTAAAGCTGAACTGTGGTGAGGGTTGCACAGTTCTGTGAGTTAGTTCAATGTTGTTAACTTGTATCATATAATCTAGTTAGTTACAAATGGTAAACCTTAAAGGATGGATTCTTTCTCACTTGGCTGTTCTCAGGTTGGGCCTGCTGAACTAAACAATCAAGTCTGTATTAAATGATGCTGATTTGCAAGATTTTTAACAGCATGCAGCTTGGGAGCTGGAGAGATAGCTCAGTAGTTAGAGCACTTGCTGCTCTTCCAGAGGACCCAAGTTCTACACCCTAGC
The DNA here is from genome assembly GCF_964271855.1 of Acomys minous. Taxonomy (NCBI): domain Eukaryota; kingdom Metazoa; phylum Chordata; class Mammalia; order Rodentia; family Muridae; genus Acomys; species Acomys minous. The sequence goes on from NC_140495.1 coordinate 34,331,076, forward strand.
ACCCACGATTGGTGGCTCACAAGCACCTCTAACTCCATCTCCAGGGAATCCTATGCCCCTTCCTGGCCTCTTCAGGCACCTGGGCATACCCACAAATATGCACACAAATAAATGCTGAAGTGACCCGGTGCATCTTTGGTAACGAGCACGGCTATAGTATTTGTATATTAGTTTTTGTTTCAAAGCACAGGCTGTGTTTGTGCTGGTCTCCAGGCAGGTCTAGGTGCCTTCACTGCCACAGCTGTCTGGAGGCGCCACACGGATCACCTGATTCGTCGTGGTGGTCAGAGCAAGTCCTTCAGTTCTGAGGATCTTGGGGCTGTAACAAAGACCTTGGTCTCTGAAGTGAGCAGCTCATTATTCACTGCCAAGTCTTGTCAGTCAGGTCTCCACTATTGCTGACTCAGCAGCCCAGGACCTCACCCCAAGGCTACCCTCATGAAAGAAGCCTTTATATCAGCCTGGAAGTTGAGGATAAAGAGCAAGTGAACTTTCTTGTTAGATTGCTAGGGGGGTTAATAACACATGGACATGTTTGAAACCCACTTGTCCAACCAACCCTTTTCCTCCCCATTTACAATTTGTGTGTGTGTGTGTGTGTGTGAGAGAGAGAGAGAGAGAGAGAGAGAGAGAGAGAGAGAGAGAGAGAGAGAGAGAGAGAGAGAGAGAGAGAGAGAGAGACATATGAGCATTTTACGGCGGTAACATTTCGTTTGAGATAACTGATTTAATGAAGATCTCTATTCAGTCGGAGGGTCACATTCTTCACTGAAGGTGGCGTTTACAAGCTTGAGACACTGGAAAATGTTCTCAGGTTTAAGATGAAGATAACAGTTGTGACAGAAACTGACTCAGAGCTGAGCAGGGCTGGCGTGTGTTGTTTTAAAGCAAGAAGGTGCTCGCAGATGGCTCAGGGAGAGATTTAGCAAGTCTGTGCTAGTCACACTCAAGCATGGGAATGCCTCCACCAAAGCCAGCCACGCTTCCCTGGGCTCCCCTGGGAGGGGGTAGGGGGGATGGGGGGGTTCTTAGTCAGTTAATAACTACAAGAATGAGTAATATTTGAAGGCCTGAAATATCTCACGCTTCATACAACATTTACAACCGAGTGTACATTATTCAAACCTTTAAGACAAAGAGACAGTTCATGAGAGGTGCTTACAACCCAAAGTTAATGAAGACAAAAAACAAATTGCAGACGTTCAGTTTTGAACAGACAAATAACAGAGGGCTCCTGAAGGCTTTACGTCCAGATAGTTTTCAACCTCTCTGTTAGTCTGTCTCAAGCAGATTAATTTTTCCCTACTAATAAATTATTTAGAAAAAAACACATCTTTTAAAAAATACTACCCAAAGACCTACAAAGAAACTTTCCTAAAATAATATTTTGTTGTTTTTGCTACATCTGATATTTTCTGTTAAATGTCTATTGATGGTAGACATTTAAAACCCAATGCCACTAAGTATCCTTAACCAATGATACCATGATATTTTTATTTTAAAGTTTGCTTTCAGCACACAACATAAGATGTTTCAATGAGAGATGACTCAGAAAAGTAAATTCAATTCCCAAACACTTATTGATCAGCCATGATGAGCATGGCACTGAGTAAGTGCAGAACGCACAGCAGAGAAGAAGGCCAACATGTCGCCTGGTCCTTACATCCCTCTAGAGCACTGGTTCTCAACCTTCCCTGCGCTGCGACACTTCAATACAGTTCCTCATGTTGTGGTGATCCCCAACCATAAAATTATTTTTCACTGCTACTTTCAAAACTGTAATTTTGATATTGTTATGAATTGTAGTGCAAATATCTGATATGCAGGAAGTCAGATATGTGACCACCAAAGGGGTTGAGAACCACCGATCTAGGGAGAGGATGGAAGGTTCACAAATGCACACCGGCCATTACAGACCTGCAAGAGTTCTGTAGGCAGATTAGGTGAGATTTGGTAGGAATTCACCAGAGGAGCCTTCTTCTACATAGAGTAGTCAGGGAAGGTCCCCAAAGGGATTTTAGCTGAGGCCTAAAGGAAACTGACCAAGGACCATTTCCTAAATGATCTATACATTATTGCAACTATAGCGAAAATCATCATAGAAAATATGTGCCTTTTCTGTTGGCTCATATTAGTAGATGAGACAGATATTATGGGGGCTATTTCAGAAAAAAAAAAACAAAAACAAAGTTGTATCGGATAATATTTCTGTGTTTGCCTCTGACTTTTATTAGTGACCTAAACTAGAGAATTATTTGGGTTACAGAATAAAATCTATATTCCTTAAATGAGTAAAAATGAGTAAATGAGCCCCAGTTTGTAGCTGAAAGCATTAACTTTAAAAGACAGGATGTGTCAGCCGCAACAAGAAGATGACGATGTAAGGAAGTAAACAAAAGTGTGGTGGTGTGAGGCTGAGGGGAACCACGCCTTCTTGCTGAACAGTGTGTGTTAGCAGCGAGCTGTCAATAAGCAGAGAGAATTTAAGAAAACATGACTGTACACTGTAATGTGCTGAGGCATGCTTTGGGTTCCCAGTGCCTTCCGAGCCATGGGCAGCTTTCATTTGGGCTACTTTTGATAGCAGGAGTGGGGCTGAGGAGAAGAGCCAGCTTCCTGAGCAGACTTGTTACAACTAATAGATGGGGAGGAAGCAAAAGTCAGGAGACTGTGCTGATGCTACTGAGCCTGTGGAATTGCCATCTGTGGAGCTATCTGGCACCCTTCCTTCTAAGTAGATGAGAATATGAATTTGCTTGTTTTAATTTTGCATCTTTAGTGGATTTGCTATTTGCTGCTTTATATATCCCAATCCGCAGCTAGTTTTAGCTAAGTATTATTCAGAAGATTAAATGAGCATACCTCTTACAGTCGGGAAATGCAATTGGTTTGGTGTTTCGACACAGATGGTCAAACCATCTTCCCACCAATGGGGTGTGTGTTCATAAATACAAGGCTTTACCCCCCTCACTTATCTCTGTAATCTCAACAGAGACAATGTTACCTAATATTTTCTCTTTTGAAAGATTAAGCTGGAATTGACCAAAGAAGTTACCATCTGAGATTATGGTTCCCAAACCTTTTAAATTCTTAAAAAAAAAAAAATGGAGATAATTATTTCAAACCTAAACAAACAAACAAACAAACAAAAACCTAATGAGGGTATCCAAACTCCAAAGATTAATGTGGGTTACTTAATCAAAAGGGAGAAAAGTTTAAAGTATAGTTACTTTCTACTTCCCATAAAATAATAACTATTTGTTGTAGATTGGCATAAAAATGCTTAATATATAACAAAGACATTTTTTCAGAACTAATTTCTTTTGTAGATCCCTTTAACTTTTGGATGAAGAAGATGCCTGGTTTGCCATGTCTTCTTTGTATGTGGCCTGTTACAGGGAGAAAAACAAATGAATATGGCTGAAAAAGAAGTTTTTGTGGACTCCTTAATTGTGTTCTGGAGAACCCCCAAGAATCCTGCCTCCTTCTCCCACAGACCTAAGATAACACATCAGACTACAGCAGTGAGACTCCGAACATTGAGGAAACTCTGCCTTTTCATCAGATAATTCACAAGCAAATGTAGCCAAACAGGAGCCTTCTGTCCAGTCTGCTGTCACCTCAAGCCACATACCCTTCCAGGAACCATAACAAAACACAGCTGGCTAACTATTAACCAAGAAATCGTTTAGCTTAAAAAAAAAAATGGCTCCCTAGTCCTTATTGCAACTTGATGTGCCAAAGATGGCTGATATCCATGGGGTGCCTCTCCTTTCCTGAGGAGAAGGGGAGGAGCGGGAGGAGGGGGGGGGATGCTGGGTGAGAGGGAGGGGGACTGGAAGGAGAGAAGGGAGAGGAAGCTGCAATCAGGATGTAAAGTAAATAAATAACCTAATCAATAAAGTGGGAAAAAAGGGCAGAAACAGAAAACTAAAAAACAAACAAACAAAAACAAAACAAAAAACTGATCACAATTTCAGAGAAAGACGAAAGTGGAAAATCGTGAGTTCAACATTATTGTGAAGAGCTGCCTGTGGAGAGGAGAGGCATTCTTCATGGTCTGCCATCTTCACCCTGTGTATGAGCTGCAGAATGACTTCCTGGCCTCTCAGGTTAGGCATGTGGCTGTCTAATTTTAGCTAACAAAATATAAGCAGAAGTGATATGTCTCACTCCCAGCTTGAAGTGCTAAGAGCCAATGGGCATGGGGCCAGAGAGATAGTAACCGGGGGAGAGTGCTTGCTGGGCTAGCATGGGGAGCATTCTTCTGGAGGCCATAAAAGGTTGGACCTAATGTTTCAGCGAGCACTGAGAGCCCCTGTCTCAAAAATATAAGGTGAGGAGTGATTGGAGACACCTGACCCGAATCATCAGCACCCGTGTAAAAATGTAGGCGTGGCCACGCATACCTACAATCTCAGGATTAGGAAGTGAAGACAGGTGGATTCCAGAAACCCACTGAACAGCCTAGCCAAAGTAGTGAGCTTCTGGTTCAGTGAGAGACCATTCACATGTGTGCACACGGACATAAGCACCTATCAACTCACATTCGTGTAACACACACACACACACAGGAGGGCAGGAGAGACAAAGAAAGACAGAGAAAAAGGCACACGCACACAAACATACAGAGAGAAAGAGAGAGACAGACAGACAGACAGACAAACAGACAGACACAGAGACAGGGAGAGGGAGAGAACAAGAGTGGGCAATATGCCATGTTCCCTTCCCTGTCTAGATGGAGGAGACAGCAACTTCAATAAAGATGATGTGGAACAGATGCCCCTACTAAATTGAAATAAATCTTTTGGGGTGTGTGTGTGTGTGTGTGTGTGTGTGTGTGTGTGTGTGCAGGCTGTCAGCCAATGCCAGGTCAAGTGTCTCATCACTATTCACCTCATTTTCTGAGACAGGATCTCTCAGTGACTCTGGAGCTTACCCACTGTCTAGGCATCTACGCAGAGAGCTCCAGGGATTGTCCTATCTCTGCCTCTTTGGTGCTGCGCAGGCCTGAGTCACAGCAGCGTATTGACCTTTTCACATGGGTGCTAGGGAGTGAACTCAGGGCGTCACACTTGCACAGCCATCTCTCTTGCCACAAATCTTTTTCTTCATAAGCCAATAGGACTTGGGGATTTACCTCTGGGCCCAACCTATCCTCTCCTACTGAGTCATAATACTTTGTCGTCCTCATTAAGAAATTATGGAAGTAAAAATATAATAGGAAAATTTATAATTTCAGTAAGTTGCAAGACCAGAAGAAGAATGTAATGGTTTTGTTGTTGGTGTTTGTTTGTGTTTTGTCTTTTTAAATCAAATATCTATTGGAACTGAAAAACATTTACTGTGATTTTTTTTTTTAAGCAAAGAACAATGAATAAAAGTTTAGGTTGAATTTCCATAGCTGTTACAGGGAACATCCTGAAGTTGTTTTTTATAAAAAGAATCCTTGTTAATTCCAAAAATGCTCCTCAGTTGAAACTCTATGAAGACAATGAACTCAGAAGGACACACTGATGGCAACTACCCTCAAGGAGTGAGCGGGCTCCTGAGCGTCACAGAGATTATAAGGCTAGGTCAGGCCTGGTTTCTTTAAGTGTTACTTGTCTGGTGATAAATTGTGTAACTGAAACTTAGAGTGACTTAAGAAACATTGTTTCTTTTTCTCTCATATAAAGTAATCACACACTTGCAGGAAACTGAACTCAGGAAGACCTAGAGGTAAAATTACATAAATGTGTGTGTACATGTGTGTGTACGTATGTATGTTGTGCACCCATGTGTGTGTTTGTGCACACGCATGTGCATTTGAGTGCACACATTTTCTTCATTCATATTCTTTTGTCTGGGCTGCCACCAGAGGTGCCAGCCGCATTTGCGGTGGGTCTTCCTACTTTGAACTATGTGATCAAGAAAATCCCTCACAGAAGCGCCAGCAGTGTGAGTTTTAGTTGATTCCAGATGCAGTCAAGTTGACAAACATGATGAGCTGTCACAAAGATAAAGGAGTAGTTAGGAGTAAAGGAATGTGGACTCTGTAACTTACTATCAAGTGATTAAGAGGGAAAATAAACATTAAGATAGAATTCATCGAGGCATGAGGACTGTTTAAGAATGAATGAAACCCAAGCAAACGGTATACTTCACTGTGGCATTTTCATACGTACATGTCTTTTTTTTTTTTTTTTTTAAAGACAAGGTTTCTCCCTGTAGCCATGGCTATCTTGGAACTCACTCTGTAGACCAGGCTGGCCTCGAACTCACAGAGATCCGCTTGCCTCTGCGTCCCGAGTGCTGGGACCAAAGGCATGCACCACCACTGCCCAGCTACATGTCTACATGCCACGTTTTGTTCTGATTCATCTCCCCACTCCTCTCCGCTTCCTCCCTGCCCTGGCTCGTCCCTGTCCTTCCCCCATACCGGCCCTTCTTCTAACTCCAGTGTCTTCTCTTTTTTCCTCCTCTTAAAGCCTCTCCCTCCCCTCTCTTGTGTCCCTTTCTGATTGTATCACTCACTCACTCACTCACACATACACACACACACACACACACACAGACACATACACACACAGAGATACACAGACACACACACACACTCATTCATTCTCTGAGTTCTGTTCCTTTAGAAAACTCTGACTAATACAATCTGTATTCCAAAATCAAGGACAATTACTTTCATACAATAATAACTTAATAACAACTTACCTAATTGCCAGCCAATAATCAAATACTCACCAGTGGTCCCAGTGCTGTCTTTTTATACTTCTTCTCTTTCTGCTCTGGGATCAACCTGGAACCACAAACTGGATTTAGTTTATGTATTAATCTTATTCCCTTTTGATCTTTGACAGCTCCTCAGCCTCTCATGACCTCAGCATCTTTAAGAGTACCAATGAATTATTTTGTAAGTTTTAAATATTTAAGTTCGTGACACATAGCCTCATGATTAATCCAGGTTATGCAAAGTTTGGAGGAACTCACTCAGCAGTGACATATTACACTTGAAGTCTCCTCAGAGGTGGCACATGAGGGGATTTGCCCCATTGTTGTTACAGTAAACTCCCCTCGCTTGCTTCACCTGATGCCTCTACAGTGGTTTTCCATTAGCGGCTCGTAGCGAAGTACGTGGAGATGCCCAAGACTATGTAAACACCCTATTTCCCAAGGGGCTCCTACCTCTGGTTTTGGAATTCCCACATTCACTCCTCTTAATATGGTTTCAAGATGGCGCTCTGTAGCCCCACCACTCCTCCTAGGACATTAGAAAACACTGTGGGCCTTTAGTATCTAGGTTCACAAACAACCTCGTGACCCTACTCTGAATCAGTTCTCTGAGTCACAGGATTCTCTTTGAGAGTGTTACCGCTCGGGGGGTGAAATGTCCCCGACAGGCGCGTGTGTTTGAACACCTAGCACCCTTTCCCTTTCTGTTGGAAAGCTAGGACCACACAGCCTAGCTAGCCAGAGCGAGTTGTTGGGAGTGGGCCTTGAAGATGGACAGTGGGGAGTTCTCCTCTTTTGTGGGGCACGTACACTTTCATCTCATCTCATTAGACAGTCGCCCCCCCCCAATTACCATTTCCCCAGGAAACCCACAGCTCCCTTCTTTAGTCTTCCCAGAGCTCTGCAGCAGCATGAGTCAGCTTGTTTCTGTCTCCCACTGCAGGCTCAGGTGTCAGCTTTCCTCACACTGATGAGTCAGCCATGGCCCGCCATCTCCTCCTCTTCCCTTTGTGTCTGTGCACATGGCCTATTTTCGTTTCCTTGCCGTTCTTTGAGCAGCATTTCTTAGGGAACAAAGAAAGATATGTCTGTTCAATTCGCATTTCTAGACTCTTATTATATCATTAACTTAAGCCATATTAAAGTAGAATCAAGAAAGGCTCTAGATCAGTACAAAATCAGAACTGGATGTTCTAATCCGAGTACACTGACAGACTGCCAAAGAAGAAATTAGAGCTCTCCCCCCCACCCCAATCGTGTTAATTATAACAAGATTGCAGAAGAGCTGGCTCCTATATATACACAAGTCTACTTACAAACATGTCACAGCAAGCTTACTATATGCAGCCACACAGCATGCACAATGCCTACTGGGGGGTTGACTACAGGGGGTTCTTATACAAATGGGTAAGAATCACAGGTGGAGCCAAAAACTGATTTCTTTTCTCTTCTCTTATATATTACATCCTGACTGCAGTCTCCGCCCCCTCTACCGCCAGTCTCTCCCCCTGACCTCCCTTTCCCCCCTGGATCCACTCACACGTCACCTCCCTTCAGGAAAGAGCAGGCCTTCCAGGGACAACAGCCAAATTGTGCATAACAAGCTGCATACAATAAGACCAGGCGCATACTGTCACATCAAGGCTGGATGGGGAAACACAGGAGGAGGAAAAAGGGTCCCCGAGGCAAATAAAGAGTCAGAGACAGGAATGCCATGCTACACAACCGTAACATATGTACAGGGCCTGGGTCAAACCCATACAGGCTCTCTGTGAGGCCACTTTAGTCAGTTGATTTTGTGGGTCGTGTCCTTGTGGTGTCCTTGATCCCTCAGACTCTTCCCACCCTTCTAGAAGACTCTCCAGGCTCTGCCTGATGTTTGGCTGTGGGCCTCAGCTCCCATCAGTTGCTGGATGAAGTCTCTCTGGTCTCTTTGATGATGGCTATACTAGGCGCCAGTCCCAGCGCATCCTGCAAGCAGGACAAACTGTAGGTTAGAAGTTTTGTGGGCTGGGTTGGTGTCCCAATCCTTACACTTGAGGCCATGCCTGGTTACAGAAGATGGCTGGTTCAGGCTCCATGTCCCTCATTCCTAGGAATATTTGTTACTGTCGCCATCATAGATTCCATGGAGAAGATGGCTGGTTCAGGCTCCATGTCCCTCATTCCTAGGAATATTTGTTACTGTCGCCATCATAGATTCCATGGAGAAGATGGCTGGTTCAGGCTCCATGTCCCTCATTCCTAGGAATATTTGTTACTGTCGCCATCACAGATTCCATGGAATTTTCATTGCACAAGGTTTCTACTTGGCTCCTCAAGTGCCCCCCCCCCCAATTCCAGTTGTCTCTTCCAATATTCTCTCCCTGCAACTGCCACCTGAAAAGAGATTCTCTTTTTGGAGGGTGAGTCCATTACTTCTTCCTGTCCCACTTCTGGCCCTCTTTCTGTATTGTCACCAAGCCTTTGAACAAAGTTTAGCTATCACTTACCAGAAGAAGAATCTGCTAGATGGATAAACTGAAGGTGGCTGAGAAGAATTTGTTAAAGAATGGTAAGACTAAGGAGACTTGAAAGGCTGATGCAAAGATAACCATCCACCCAAAGGTCAGAGCGCTGCTGCTGAGGGCACTGCTATGCGTGACCCATTGTCGGATGGGATGGCCGCTTCTCAACACAGCCTCAAGATTTACAACCGATAGTCATCCTACACCTCAACTCAGCCACTACAAGGGGCTATTACCAAGTTGTGCTCTAGGATAGTATGATGGTTAGTACCAGTTATCATCTTGGCGGGATCTGGGATCTCCTGGGAGACGGGCCTCTGGACACGTCTCTTGGGATTATCTGGAAGTTAAGTTGTGTTGGGAGACATCTTAAGTGTGGGCAGGAATATGATTTGAGTTGGCATACTGGACTGTATAAAACAGAGAAAGCCCTTTAGCAGTATTATTCGTGGTTCTTACTTCCTAGCTGTGGATGTTGCCAGGCTCCTCCTTCTGCCTCTGTGACATCTTCGCTATGATGGATTGCATCCTTAAACTGTAAGCCAAAACCAACCAACCAACCAAATAACCAACCAAACAAACAACAACAAAACAACCAAAACATCTTTCCTTTCTTAGCTTGCATTTGTCAGAGTATCTTATCACAGCAACTGGAAAAATGAGCAATACACAATGAAACTGGACTTCATCCTGTCATGTGTATACCTTCTGAGGCGTGCACAGCTTGGCTCTCAGGGTTATCCACTCACCAATAGGATGGGCCAAGGTCAGGCAGATCTGCATCCTCTGGTTTCAGCTTCTAGGAAATGGGAGATCAGAACAAGGAATTCTGACCTCTAAGAATTCTCCAGGAAGAGATCAGGTTGCTGTCAGGGGGGAGGCTGTGTATTTGACACCTGCAGGGCCCTGACTCACTCACGCCAGCCTCAGCTCTGCCTTCAGCTTTGGCTTCGGAGTCATAACAAGTTAAGCTATGCCACATGCACAAATAAATCCCCAAGCTCAGTAGCTTGATCTATTCCAAGTCGATTTGACTTGGGCAAAGTGAAACGCAGAGCCAGAGAGAAAGGAAGAACAAATAGTATGTCATGCTCCAGGCCTGGAAATGGCCCTCATTACTCCAACCTGTGGCCATTTGGTAATGTCAGTCAGAGTGTCACACAGAGATCTGGGGGGCAGGAAGCTCTTGAGTGCACAGAAGGAAAAGAACATGGCTTGGTGAGCCCAAGGATACATGTGTTGTGTGGTAGGAGGATTTTGCTAGGTGGTCATGGGGGCATCACAGACTAGGACTCCACTCCCTAGACCCACTCTGTTGGAACTCCCTCAGCTCAGTTTCTCAGCCTTTAGGGTCCTCTCTGATATTGCTTGGCTTGGCTCCTTCTTTCCTTTGTCTTCCTTCACCCCACAACCTCTTTATCCCTCTCCATGCCCCCTCCCAACTGGCTCCAGCAGCTCCTTAAATCTGGAGCTTAGATCAAAGCTGCAGGAATATTCAGCCCCCTTTCTTCAAAGACACAGAGGGCTCAGTCTTTGAAAACTCCCAGAGAGTAAGAAAATGATTACACTCTGGCCCTCTTGGTCAGAAAAGAAAGAAGAAAGAAAGAAGAAAACTATGTTTCATAGTCAAAAATGACCAAACACCCACATTCTGCTGAGAATTGAATGTCAGTCTCCCTCATCCTCGTTGTCTTCTATCTCTCATCTGGACTTCCCCAAGTCTCTTCTCTCATTCTGCAGGGGTGATCTGCTAACAGAGAAAACTGTTCCAAGTTCTGCATCACTTAGAAGTCTACGACCCAGGAGTCCCCACCAGCATGGTACCCATGGTTACCACAAACGATCTCCAAATACAAACCTTCCAAACCCACATGGTCCCATGGGCTATGCAGATGTGGTGAAGGGTTGTCCAGCTGGAAGATTAACCTGGGTTATCCGAATAGATTCATAATGACAGATTCTTGGAAGAGGTCAACAGGTTCAAAAGAGGAGATTTAATACTAGAAATAAGTGCTGTAGTAAAGTGAGGAAGGGGCCATGGAGTAAAGGAAAAGCTACTCTTTTACAAAATACATTTAGACAACGAAATGGCAATACATATTAATTTTGTTCTCCTTATCTTCTCAGAAATTATCTATTACTAAAACCAGAAGGTGAGGGGATAGGGAGATGCCTTAGCAGTTAAAAAGCACTGGATGCTCGTCCAGAGGACCCAGGCTCAATTCCCAGCACCTACATGGAATCTCACAGCTGTTGGTCACTCTTGTTCTAAGTGATCTAACAGCCTCAGATATACATGCAGGCAAAACACCAATGCTCATGAGAAAAAAAAAGATAAGTAAAATCAGAGGGGGGATTTTTGTCATACAGATGTAAATTCTAATGAAAGTTTATAAAAAGTCAACTATAATATTTTTATGTCAAAGATTCCTCAAATTGTCTGTTGTTGCTATAGTTTGAATCTTAAATGCCACTCTGTTGTATAACAAATGTCTACTGACCCCAGACAGGAAAGTGACAACAGACCAAAGTATGGATACCACCAAAGTTCAATTTGGTGAACCAATGATTGATGGGGTTTCTTACAGGAACAGGTGTGGGGTTACTTACAGGAACAGGTGTAGGGTTAGTTACAGGAGCAGATAGACCACTTGCATCTCCAAAACCCACCTCAGTAAGGGTGATAGCTCATGAAACCTGGAAGCCCTGAGCACAATCTACAGGACAGCATAACAGGTTAGAGGGTATCCTTTCAAGGTAGCTCAGTTGGTCTGAACCTCTTCCAGGGAGTTCAACTGGTCTCTGCTTCTTCCAAGCAGTGTGGCTGGTCTCGGTTTCCTTCGGGTAGCTTAGCTGACCAGAGCCTCTTCTAGGCAGCTTGACTCCTTACTGCTTATATATGCTTGGAGAGGGAGCTAGTGAATCTGGTCAGTTTCAGGGATTTCCGGAACCCTTTGAGTTGTTCACTTCCTGTCTTAATGAGCTTCCCAGGAGGATGGGATGTTTGGCTCCTCTCGGCACACCCTTTTGTTTGATCTCCCTCTTAACATCCTATGCCTTAAAGAGCGTCCCTTCAAGATGGAAGGTTTTAACTATGAAGAAACTTCTATACAGCCCTCCCACCCTCAGGCCTACGTTTTAAAGGCTATCAGGAGAAGGTGGAAACTTAAAGGGTGGGGCGTAGGTGGAGGCTTGCTTTTGAGAGGGATAGTGGTTTGGATGGCAACCTCCTCCCAGTCACACACACGCTGCTTCACAAACACCACAAAATTGCCCCACCACACCTTCCTAGCCTTCATCTTCATCAATGGTCTACATCAGGAATTTGGGACAGTGTCAGAAAGCTAGTTGACCGTCCTGTATGTGCATGTGTAGCTATCCATGTGTGTATGGGTGCCCATACACCTGAGTACACACATGTGTAGAGGCCAGAGATCAACCTTGGTCGTTGCCCCCTCACGTGTACTCCAACTTTTCTTTTAAGATAAGGACACTCACTAGCTTGGGGTTCACTGATTAAGCTATGCTGGCCAGCTAGGAAGTCCCCGAGACACTTTTGTCTCCTCATATCCAGCACTGGGGGTACAGGCATGTGTCCACATGCTTAGCTTTTTATTTGTGGGTCAGGAGATCAAACTTGGGTCCTCATGTTAGCAAGGCAAGCAATTTACTGTCTACACTATCTCTGCATTCCTGCTCTCTCTTTTAAACATCTTAAAAATACTTCTAAGCCCGTTATATCATGCTTATAAGCCATACACAGGTATAGAAAAGGTAAATTTTAATGACAAGATAATAATTTCCCAGCATCACATCCATCTCCTTGGTAACATGGGAAGTTTGACCGCTTCAAAATCAAAATCCGCTGGCGTTTTGCTGTGAATCTCTGGCCTCCTCTAGCTCAAGAACCGATGGACAACTTTCCAGGAATTTCCACAGCTGACACTGATAGCTTCAAAATCAACATGGGGGAATGTTTATACTATGAAAATTAGTGAGTTCTAAAATTCAGGGGATGTAGCGATTGCTCAGTGATTGAGAGCACTTCCTGCTCTTTCAGGGGACCTGGGTTCAATTCTCAGCTCCCTCATGGTGACTCGCAACCATCTGTAACTGCGCTTCCAGGAAATTCAATGCTCTCCTCAGACTTCCTTACGCACTGTTTATATATGGTGAACATAGATACGTTCAGGCAAAGCACTTATATACATAAAGAATAAAATAAATAGATATCTTAAAAAACCAATTAAAGATCATCTCTCATTCTTTCTCTCCATTCTTTTCTCCCTCCCATCATCTTCATTTTCTCCCATTTCCTCTCCTTTTTTTTTTTTTCCATAAAGGGTCAAAAGTTCACACTGTAGGAACTCTATCAGACCTTCAGCTTGTTCATATGGAGTGGGCATGCCATAGAGTATAGAGACAGCCATTTCCTCCTCCTCCTCCTCCTCCTCTTCCTCCTCCTCCTTGTCCTTCTTCCTCCTCCTCCTTGTCCTTCTTCCTCCTCCTCCTTTTCTTCCTCTTCTTCCCCTCCTCTTCTTCTTCATTTTAAATTTTCTATACAAAATATTTTAATCATATTCTTTCCTCTCCCCAACTCCTCCCTCAGCCTCCACACATGTTTATTCCCTCCCCCCCTCTCCCCTCTCTCTAAGTAACTGCTAGAGAGATATTTTAGACTATTCTAAGTTACTTGAGATTTGATAGAAAGTCATTATGTCTATTCAGAGGACTAAAATAATTTCACCCACATCTGGGCACTGTCTAATGGTTGAATATATAGTGCATATTGTCAAACTCACATTTCAAATTAGAATTTTTGTGAATTTTCTTAAATCTTTCATTTGTTTTCAAAGTACCAGTATAAAGAACTGACCACCAAAATGTCTAAGGACTTTTGGTCCTCTGCATCCACCACCGACTTCACACCTAGAGGTGCCAGTCTCTAGGTAAGTAAGTATTATATTGTAATGCTCATCTTTAAGAAATTAGTGAGTGAGCAGATGTATTCATTAATGTGTCCATGTATCTGTCTCCCCAGAGATAGACCAAACTGGTGTATTTACAGTAGGAGAGGGCACAGTTCTGTATCCTTTGGTCTCTTGAGGATTTTTGGCATGGAGCTGTTTCCTGGGAGCAGAAACCAAGAGCCTACTAGCTATGCTGAGTTTTGAGTTTCTTACATCAGTAACAGGGGCATCCTTGTCCCATGTGTGGCCAGCACAGTCTGCTTGATAGTTAGTTCTATGAACTCAGCAGAGGACAGGCTGCAGTTGAACCTCAGCGCTCTCTCTCTCTCTCTCTCTCTCTCTCTCTCTCTCTCTCTCTCTCTCTCTCTCTCTCTCCAGCTCTGTGACCACGCTGCTTATGTTTCTTGGCTCAGGTGAGAAGGAACTAAAGAAGTTACTCCTCCCCCTCCCCCTTCCTCACTCCCTCTCTCCCCTCTCGCCATTCCCTCCCAACACACACAATTATGCACACATAGCTTTTCCAGGAACCCTGATGTCATGATATATATATATATATATATATATATATATATATATAGAGAGAGAGAGAGAGAGAGAGAGAGAGACATATTACAGCAGCCCTTACCTTTAGCTCTTCTAACGAGTTGGTGAGAGAGTTGGTGCAATACAGAAGGCTGAAATACAGAAGCTCTTTCCACAGAAAAGAAGTAAATTAAAAATTTATGTCCACATTTTACGTTGACTTAGATTCACAGAAATACATCAAAACCTTATGTGTGACAAGCATAAGATGTATGGACAAGGATGTGCACGAATAGTGAAACAAACCACATCACATGGAAGTTTCAGAACTGAGAGCTTTTTAAATGAACGAGGATTCCCAGTGAGATGACAAGTGAACACAGAATGTATTCTTTTGGATTGTTCCTTTGTTGTTAACACTCTCAGGAAGCCCAAGTTGGCATTTAAAGTTTTCACATAAGCCAACATGAGCATCTCAAATCCCTGCCTCCACTCTCCAAGTTCTGGGAGTACAGGCATACACCAAGATATCCAGTGAGTCTATGGTATATTTACGGACGAAAAACCAATTCCATGGTGTACTTAGCTAGAAGTGAAAAGAGCAAATGAAAGGAATGTTGAGTTGCTTTTCTAGTTTTGTACATATCACTAGAAATCATTTTTAATACTAAAAGCCAGGCTGAGCATGCATGGAATGCAAGAGAATGTGATGTGAGAATCTACACAAATGTCAATGGTGTGTTCCTTCAGCAAGAGCGGGATTTAGTACACACCCTTATACACCGTACTTTTATATTTTATTCATCACTTTTCATCCAAGGAATTATAGGGAGGCAATAATCAAAGACCTATGTCAAAGTTTATCCATTAAAACTCTCAGTATTCATAAAAACAAAAATCATACTCATCAAATGATCCCGAGTCACGTAAAGCCCTGTGTCCGGGGGTTGGGGACATGGATCAGTAAAGAAAGTGCCTGACATGCAAGCATGGCTGCCTAAGTTCAGATCCCAAACATCTGTGTAAAATTCCAGCACAGCAGTGCACGTGTGTAACCACAGAACTGGTGGGTGGGCACAGGGATATGACAATCCCTGGAGCTTCCTGGCTACCAAGCCCAGCCAAATTGGTTTAAGGAGGTGACCTTATCTCAAAAAGTTAAGATGAAGTGTGATAGAGGAAGATCCTAAACATTGACCTCTAGTCCTCATGTGCACACACTCCATGTGTACACACTCCATGTGTACACACTCAGGCAAACAGACCCCCGCTCAAGTGCTCACATATTCATATGACTTAAGTGCAACCAAAACACAATGCCCCAAACGGAAAATAACAAAACAGTCAAGTCATATGCTCAAAGAAGACTGAGTGAAAGACTAAAATTTAGTTTTATAACTTCTAATGAAAATATAACCAAGAAATACAAATGGTATGAATTCAGTCCTGTAAGTAAATCAATATCCAGATATTAACACATATGCATTCATACAACCATAGACGGGAGACTAGAAAAATATTAAAAATTCGCTGTAACTAGGGTTGCAGTTGTCAGTGTTTTTTTTCTTTTTTTTTTTTTAAATTTAAAATGGTCTACTTTTCAACCATGTTCCTCTCTTCTCTGAAGAGCAAAAATAGTAATGAAGTTAAACTAAAATATAAAAAGCTACAGAAGATCCTGAAGATGTAGGTCTGTGGGAAATCCTGCGTTGTGTGGGTAGAGAAACTTGGGGCCAATCCCCATGACCAAAAGCCTAGAAAGTGAAAAACATCTCCACCTAACATCATACAGGTAAGCGCTTGACACATTTGCTCAGTGTGATGCTCTTTGTGAACTATACTTTAGGGGCAAGAAGATGTAAAAAGCCAGTAATGTCCACTTTTTCTAACTTCCTCTATGCATTTCTGTGGGATACTCTGCATTCTTTTGAATGTGGATTCACACGTGTGCGCGTGCACACACACACACACCACCACCACCACCACCACCACCACCACCATCACCACCACTATCCACACAGTGGGGTCACCTGAGGGCCCCTTCTATGTCCCAGCCAGTCTTTAGTAGAAAGACCATGTTCTGAAATGCTTGTGTCCTTGGAAGTCAGATCCACGGCAGACAAAGCCCTGCACAGGCTTTCGCGGTGTCCCTGGAAGATCTCACTTTGTCTCACTCTGCTCTCCAGGCAACAAATGCTGCAGATACAGTCAGGATATCAGCAAATGCTGCCCAGTTGTCTCCACCAGTGCCTGCCTTTGTGCAAATGTGGCTTTTGCTGTGGGAAATTTTTTTTTTCAAATAAGAGGAGAGAAGATTCTTGGAGCAAATGTTTTTTAAAAACACAGTTGCCCGAAAAAAGAAAATGACAACAAAAACCTCATTTTCTTTGAAATATATTTCTTAAAAGCATCACGCTCCGTACTAAAGGTCATGTCACAGTCATCAGGTCTCGTGGAAAAATTCCCACTGATTTCTGCATTCCTTGGGACATGGAGATCATGGGAGAAAAGTGGTAGAACTGAGCCTCGGAGGTTTCTGCTCCGAATTGATCTACTCATGGGGAAACACATTAAGTTCGTAACAGATCACAGACAAGCTAAGGTTGGTAAACATCTGTATTTTGCACTTCCTTTAATGTAAACAGAAAGCCCTGGTGTTGCTGGGGGCTTGCCTCTGTGTGCTAATGAAAACACCCACCAGGTCCAGGGCAATGTGACAGGCCAGTGTTAATCACACAGTCCCCAAGAAAATGCAGGGCTGCTGCAGAGCCAGGGCAGCAAATTAGCGTCCCAGTAAACTGGCTTCTCCAGACACTTTAAAGTGACCTGGATCTTAATCTTTGCTTTCCCTACCTAATCCCTGTGAGTCTCTATTCTCTTTACTCCTGCCTTACAAAGGCCTCCCATCCACCGCTTTAATTTTATCTCATAAAGAAAACACAGAGGATGCAGTATTGGGAGCAAAAGAGTCTTGAGACTGAAAAC
Organism: Acomys minous; assembly: GCF_964271855.1. Taxonomy (NCBI): domain Eukaryota; kingdom Metazoa; phylum Chordata; class Mammalia; order Rodentia; family Muridae; genus Acomys; species Acomys minous. Next base: position 34,348,783 of record NC_140495.1, read on the forward strand.
AGTCTCACATTTCACACCATCCCATATACCTCCAGGCATCTTTTTATGGCATTCCTGCTGAATTCCCCAGCAATGATCATCAATGGGAGAATCATCTCAAGATATGTGTGCTGTCTTAGCACCTACTGAGAACTATGGCCACTGTGTGCCGCCACATGGTATCCACATACATAATGCAGGTGACACGGGGGTGTGCTCAGACACAGGCTGGGCCAGCCCACGGATAGAGAAACACTGGCTCTCAGACCTGTGTTCTCTTATCTCCATGGCCTCTGAACCTGAGTAGAAGCGCTGTGAAACTGCCTGGATTCCGTTCCTGTTGGGTTACTTGTGTCTAACTTCATCTTTCCTATTCCGATCACAGTGTGCTAGCTAACCAAATAAAACAACGTCTTCTGTTAAGCTGTTCGATCTTGGTGTAATTAGGACAAAATACTTCTTTTTTTAAAAATAAAGACAAATGCTACCAAGATGAGACTTGATAGCCTGTGACCATATAGTGGGGGAGGAGGTCCCCCTCAGTCATAGACTTAGGGGAGGGGGAATAGGGTGAAAGCGGGAGGGAGGGAGGAATGGAAGGATACAAGTGATGGGATAAGAATTGAGTTGTAATCTGAATAAATTAATAAAATTAAAATAAAAAAATTAAAAAATAATAAAGACAAAAGTTCCTGATGGCCCACAGAATCTTCCCCACGAAAGATGAATGTCTCAGGGCAGCCTATTTAAGCACAGGTGCAGAGAGGGCGCTGCCCTTGACCTCTGTGGGAAGTAACTGCCTGATAGGGAAGACACTTCCCACAGCCAATCACCATTACAGCTACATTACTGCCCCGTCTTCATCTGACCAGTTCAAACCTTCTCCAGTTCCCCAACTCCCTTACTTTCCAGGCTAAGCTCCCATATTTCCAGAGTGTGAACCCGATTCTGCCATGGCCCTTGACACTTGATCTTACTTACAAAGCCTCTGTTCATTTACCTAGAAAAGACATGCCCAGTCTACGATAACCATTAAACAATAAGGATCTTTAAAACTATACCTCAAGACTAAACACGTACAAAAAGATGTTTCATGTCCCGTGTCATCAAAGAAAGGAAAATGAAAGTTATAATTAGGCATCACTCCATTCCACCTACAATGGCTAAAATCTTGAAAAAATTAAGAACAGCAAGTTTGGAGAGGATGTGGATATATTAAAGCTTTCATACAGTGGTAATAATAAATTGAATGGAAACTTTTGAGCTTGGTGGTTCAGTTGAACTTAAATAATTATAACTGATCCAGGATTCTAGTTCTGAATGTACAGCCCAAAGAAGTGAAAACAGGTTACTCATATGAAAAGTGTTGCATGAATGTTCAGAGAAACACTATCCCCAACAGGAAACAAACAAAACCAAAACAAACAAACAAACAAACAAACAAAAACCAGAACCAATCCTAATGTCCACCACTGATGACCAGATAGAGAAGTTGGAATATGTCTATAAAGTGGAATACTATTCATCCATAAAAATAAATGAGGTGTTGACATATGCTACAACAGGGATGGGCCTTACAAATACTTTCTAAGCATAAGAAGCCAAGGCTAAAGAACGTATTGTGTCATTCAGCCTCTGTGTAGGTAGAAAGTAGTTCCCAGGTACTAAAGGGAAGAGTGGGGACTGTCATGGAGGTTCCTCTGGGTTTGATGAAATAACTCTGACTAGTGGTAATTGTTACATGACAAGTCCATGCAATGATATTAAGGGTCGGTTTTACAGCATCTATATTTTCCCACAGTAAGATACTCTGTCACTTCTTAAGTGTTCAGCAAATACCAGTTATCACTAATAAATGACTTATGGCCTTTTTATGTGTTCTCAGAATGTCATTAAGCATTTATCTTTGTACTGTCATTATCTAATTGATGGATGCTCAGTCACACCATTAGATCCCTCCACAGACCTTACCTCCTGCCAGGCCGTCCCCACATGTAGACAGAGCTGCCTACCGGAAGTGACTAGACAGGTGCAATATACCTGGTCTGTCCCAGGCCTTTCTTCACCCAGTGAGCCTACCTTTTGTCTGACAATCTCTCCTTTCAGAGATTTCTTTGTACCAGGCACAGTGTCTCCATGGGAGCTCTTTGAACTGTAGGCTATGAGTGTGTGCCAACACAACAATTTGAGTTAAGTCAGTAACACCACAGACACGGTCTCTGTCTCTGTGTCTCTGTGTCTCTCTGTGTGTCTGTCTCTCTGTCTCTCTCTCTCTCTTTCCGTGTGTGCGCGCGCGCGTGCATGCATGCGTGCGTATGTGCGTGAGTGCGTCACTCATCACTCATTCCTTCTCAATCTGGCTTTGCACAGGAGCGTTTTGAAGAGAGGTAGTTGAAGTGACAGTTGGGCTGATTCTGAGGACCTGAGTGGATGGGCCTGATCCACTGGAGCAGCAGGAGAGAAATAAACTAAACAACAACAGCCGAAAGGGAAGTGAGAAAACACCAGAGGGCAGTTTCATGCCTGAGGACTTTACAGTTGTCCATAGCAGTTATGTACCACTAAGAGAACAGGCACTCAGCGTGTGACAATCAGTGAAGAAATGGATGGAGTGATGATGTCCTGAGTAGGCTTGGCAGCTTTGCCCCCATCTCCCATCTACTGCCATCTCAAGAACTAAAATAAAGCCAATACCTTCGCAAACGTAATATTTCCTATGATTATTGTATTCAGTGTGCTCACAAGCCTATCAGATATTTTCCATTATTGTCCACAATTTGCAAATCAAAAAGAAAGAAGGAAAAAGAAACGAAGCAATATGGCCAAGCTGCCCAGTCTAGTAGAGCAGAATCCAGTCTTGCAGAGCTACCACATCCCCGTTGGAACTTGTTGTAATGCCCTCCATCCTCCTCAGTGGACAGAGGTCTAGTTAGATGGAAGCAAATGAGACAGAGCCAATAGCAGGCTGAGCTACATGTTGTATGTGTGGAACACCATTCTCCTTTCTGCCTCGCTGTCACTGGGCATCCCATCCTAGCTCAGCAGCCGCAATTAGCACCACACAAGGTCACTGGAGTCCCTGTGAGAAGACAGTATCAAATGCTCACTTTAGTTTGGGTTCTTATTTTTCCTTAATGGAAATTAATGTAAGTGGTACACTGAAACAAGGACAAGTAAAATGTGTAGCTATACTGATATTCATCAAAAGTGTTATAATTACCATGTGTCAGAGTAGCTGTCTCTTTTATTTCTTTCTTCCTCTTTTCTTTCTTTCAGTACATAACACTGTCCTTGAATGATGGAGCATCTGTCAGGTATATGGCCAGGAGTGGTATAGCTGGGTCTTGAGGTAGGACTATTCCCAATTTTCTGAGAAAGAGCCAGATGGATTTCCAAAGTGGTTGTACAAGTCTGCACTCCCAGCAGCAATGGAGGAGTGTTCCCTTTTCTCTATATCCTTGCCAGCATGTGCTGTCACTTGAGATTTTGATCTTAGCCATTCTGACAAGTGTAAGATGGAATCTCAGGGTCATTTTTATTTGCATTTCCCTGATGACCAAGGACATTGAGCATTCCTTTAAGTGTTTCTCAGCCATTCAATAGTCTTCTGTTGAGAATTCTCTGTTTAGCTCTGAACCCCATTTCTTAATTGGATTATTTGGTTTGGTGGTGTTTAATTTCTTGTTCTTTATATATTTTGGATATTAGCCCTTTGCCAGATGTAGGGTTGGTGAAGATCTTTTCCCAGTCTGCAGGCTGTCATTTTGTTCTATTGACAGTGTCTTTTGCCTTACAGTTTCATGAGGTCTTATTTATTAATTGTTGATCTTAGAGCCTGGGCTGTTGGTGTTCTGTTCAGGAAAGTGTCTCCTGTGCCAATAAGCTCAAGGCTCTTCCTGACTTTTTCTTCTAACAGATGTAGTGTGTCAGGTTTTATGTTGAGGTCTTTAATCCACTTGGACTTGAGTTTTGTGCAGGGTGATAAATAGGGATCTATTTGTATTTTTCTACATGTAGACATCCAGTTAAACCAGCACCATTTTGTTGAAGATGCTATCTTTTCCCCATTGTATAGATTTGGCTTCTTTGTTAAAAATCAAGTGTCCATAGGTGTGCGGGTTTATTTCTAGGTCTTTGATTCAATTCCATTGATCAACCAGCATAATAATGGCTGTTCACAAATCACAGTAAGTGTCTGGCATGGTCCAGTGGTGTCTATGGACATCAGTTTGATAAATAGTAACTGTAGACAATCAAGACTCTAGGATTAATATTTTCTGGATCCAGCACCAGATGTGTGAATTCCATCCTTTCTCCTTACAGCTTTACTTTTTAAAGTAACACTTATGCACTTTCATAGCAATTTAAAGAAAAATGAAAAGTTGGATGGAAATACCTATATGTAGAATGCCATAGAACCAAACCACCTGAAAGGTTTAAACTTTGATGTAAGTGCTTGAATATTATGTGCAAATTAACCTGCATACACATAATTTTGGAATACACACATAGGTTGAGACTATTTCACATTTATTTTTCTATATATATATATATATTTTTTTTTTTTTGCTTCAATGGCTCAAAAACTTCTGCCATTCATTCAGAACCACCATTATTTCCTTGATCTCTAGAATCTACTTTTGCAGCTGAGAGACTTGCAGGCCCTCACTTTCCACCTAATTTAACGACCGACATTTATTTCTTCCATACTGGGATGCCCTCCAGAGACACCGAGCAGGACTTGGCTCATAGTTGAGATCCCAGAGTGCTGTGACCAGGGCCAGCTGCTCTGTCCTTCTTCATTGGAAGGACAGAGGGAATGGCTACAAGTTAAAACCTGACCGTGCCCATGTGGTAACGTGTTACTCCAAACACCCTGCTGCCTCTGGTTGCCCCTTGCCACTCACGCACACACAGACCCACATGCTGGCAAATGGCAGAAATAATGAACCAGATGGGTGAGTGGCCTGAGAGTAGCTTGGACCATATGATTCAACTGGAGATTTAACTTGATGGACATGTTAATTACTGTGTGTTGAGAAAAGTACTATGTGTGGGGAGGAGAATGGTGGTTTGCTGTTAGCTCGTGTTTAGGAGAGCCATGCCTGGCAGGGGGCTGCTGTGGTTGGTAACTTTAGAATCTACACATTCATCAAGGATTCCTGAAAAAGATCATTAAAGGGCTGTCCCTTTAGCAGAGTATAGAATGTGTGTATCCGGGCAGATAGTCATAAAAAACAAATCCACTTCCCAAAACTCGTATCCAAGCTTCTGTGGGAATCTATACAAAGCTTGTGAAATTCGCATCTTTCTACTTCACAGTATGCTGGTGAACTTTCTTACCTACAGAACAGTAGTTTGTTCTGACTCTGAAATGGACCAGCAATTAAGATGCAGATGAAGTTATGGGGGATGCTCAGCCAGGGGCTAAGGATGCAAGCATCAAATGAGTTCTCACTGAGGGGCCACTGTCCTTCAGACTACTGTGTGCTCAAGATGTAGTTTTGTTTTTTTTTTCCTTCAAGGAAACCACAGTTGAGAGAAAGGATGGAAAAAACGGACAGACACTCCCTGAGATGCCCACTCAAGAATCTTTGCTCGGTGCCAAAGAGAATCTTTGGTGGGGAAAGCAATTGTGGTGTAAGCCTTAGGGTCTGAGTTTGAATCACCTGAGCCCAAGTAAAAGCCAAAAGCCAAGAAACCTTAAAAGAAGAGAGGGAAGGTTTGACAGAGCCTATGGGAGAGACAAAAGGGTCAGAAAAATGTTTACTTTCCTAAAAACAGAAGCTCCAAAACCCCTCATATTTTCCCAACAATAGAGTCTCTGAACTTTTGACATTAGATCCTGCTTTAAAATTAAATATATATTTCCAGACTATACTCATTGGTTCTCAGCTCTCTGATCTTGGCTCTCCTCTAACATTCCATTGCAACTTTCTTTAGGGGGTTAAAAGTGTGTTTCTTTCCACTCTAGAACTCTAGTGTCCGATATGGTAGCCATGGTAACCATGTGTTACCATGTGTGGACGTGTTAAGCTTCCTAGGATGAGTCAAAATGTAAAGATCTGGTTTGTTGTTGTTGTTGTTGTTGTTGTTGTTGTTGTTGTTGTTGTTCTACAGCCTACATTCCAAGGGCCACATGAGGCCGGAGGTGACTGTGTGTAGCAGTCAAAGCAGGTGGAAGGCTATAGGTAGCCTTAAGCTCTGCAGATTTGAGGGTATGTTTTCATAGAAAAAGAACAGTGGGTCTCGGTCTTCTGCCTGCACACTATAGTGACTCTCTGTAATGCCTGAATAATCTCACACCTTTATTCTTTTGTTCTCGTTCAAACTTTCACCTTGGTGAATTACCACTAGAAATAGCTATTCCCAGATGTTTCTGACAATTATAAATGTCTATGAATTTGCTCTTATCTTTTCATAATATTTTATTCATATCTAAGATGTAGATCCCTCAATTCCCAAGCTCCTGCTTAGGACATGAAAAGAAAGCCATGAATATTTGCTAGGAAAGCAAGGCTTGGCATTTGTTTTGTTTGTCTGACTTGAGCATTTACTTCTATCGTGAAGACAGCATGTTGCATAGATATGAATAAAGTCTCTGTCCTAAATGCATGCCTCCAAGGCAGTGTTTGCACTAGGGTATAATCAGAGACATGTGTTAGAGAACACATTTCAAAGAACATTAGATAGATAAAGGAAATACTTTCCAACCAAGCAAGCATAAATAAGCCCAAGACTAGCAGGATGCTCTTGGCAATCCTAAATAAGAGCTCACTGCCATCAGTGCTCTGTTCATGTAAAACACAGTGGTACACACGTGCTGCCCTCCAGGAACATTTGTACAGGAAAGCATGCTCTCTGGAAAAGGTGGTTTAATAAAACCCTGGGGTGTTGTGCTATGCTTTTCTGTTCCACACCACCTCTGCTCATATACTTCATACCTTAGTGGTTTTTCTCTCTAGACATATAAAAGAGAACTAAACAGGAACCTAGTTACAACTCTTTACAAGCCATTTTGACAGTCCTCTCCTCTCACATACACCCACGCATCCACACAGGCACACCCAACCTGAAGGCGAGGCCCATAGAAAGCCTAGCAGCATCCTCTCAGCTTCAGGGTTTGGTCAGCATTTCTGCCCTCTGCTGGGCTTCATGAGGACCATGGGGAAGGCATTTTCCATCCTTCCCTTAGCACCCTGCTGTTCAGGATGCTCACAAGGAGGGTGCTATGCTTATTGCTTATTTTTTTAAAATAACCAGTGTCCCCTGTGAGTAATGTGAGCCTTTCTTCTGACTGCATGGACACAGAGATCTATTTCAGGCTAGGGACAAATTCCAAAGTGCATGCATATAAATCAAATACTTAACTCACCCCTTCTTCCAAGAAATCTCACCAGTATCCAACAGGAGGGCAGGAGGGTTAAAAATCACATGTATTTAAGAAAATAATTTCCTACCTTTAATCTTTTTTTTTTTTAAGGAGGAGAGCAACAGTACTTTCTTGAATGCTTTTGCTCCCAATATGGGGAAAATAATTCACTGTTAGAAACTGAAGGTTAACAGTGAGTTGGGAACATTTCTAGAAAAAGAGTAAATGTATTCTGTATGTGTACATAAAGTTTTAGTTTTGTGTGGTTTCCAAGAGTGCGTGCTGTTTGGATGCAGACATTTATGCAAACACTGATGCCCCTTAGCATGAAAGACAGCAGCATGGGTGGTGTAGGTATGTGTGTTTGTGCATGTGTGTATGGGGAGGGTTGCACGTTTATGTGCATACAGTTGCATGTGGAGGCCAGGGGTTGACATCAGGTGTCTTCCTTTATTGTTCTCAACTTTCTTTTTTTTTAATTTAAAATTTTAATTTATTATTATTATTGTGTGAATATAATGTATGTGTTGGGGGGCAGGGATGTACAGGTGCCACAGCACAAGCGTGAATGTCATAGGACTGCATTTGGCACCATGAGTTCTGGAATCAAACTTAAGTAGCATATTAGTTACTTCTCCTTTGCTGTGACAAAACACCAAAGCCAAGACAGCTACAGAAGAGTTTAATTTGGCTTACAGTTTGAGAGGGTCACAGTCCGTATGGTGGAGCAAAGGCATCACAGCAATTTGCTGAAGGGTTTCAATCATCGCATACCTTGAGATCCCATAGTTTAAGTTTCGTGTGGTTTCCAAGAGTGCGTGCTGTCTGGGTGAAAGCATTTATGCGAACACGGATGCCCCTTAGCATGAAAGATAGCAGCATGGGTGGCAGGGGAGGCCTTCCTGGCTTGCTACTTGGTGTTGCAGCATCTACTCCTCTTGCTGTTGAGCTCTTCTGCCTCCAGTATGACAAGTATGGCAAGTGGCAGGCTTAGTATCCCTCACAGAGCAGTCGCAGAAGGCATGAGCTAAGGGAGTGAATGGTAGATGTCCCAGTGGCCCTTCCCTTCCAGCCTGTCTGGTCTACTTGGATCACATGGTCTGGGGGCTGAGGCTCCACAGCATCCCTCTTGGGTGTCCTTTCCCCCCTGCTGCTCCCTCCCTTTCTTTGATCATGGTCCTCTCCCAAAGTAGCTGCACTTGAATCATCATCTTAGCCTGTCTTCTGTGGGTGGTCCCACAGGGTAGGCTTTTATTAGAAATTTGACTTAATGTATGTTTCATTCGAGAAGAAACCTTTTAAATGTGGTTTGTGTCAGGTACTCTCAAACACTTTATACATGGAAATCTCAAAAATCCTCTCCAAACCCTTTGAGGTAGGGGGCTAAAGAAAATTTGTCTGTTTTAATTCTCTTTAGGACCAAGAAACAAGTGCTTCTATAGGAGTCTTTCATCTTCAACAATGCATCCAAATGAAAACAAAAACAAAAGTAAAAACCTCTAAGTACCTGCTAATATTTTCAAATTAACTGTAAAACTCTATGAACACGAGAGAGAGAGAGAGAGAGAGAGAGAGAGAGAGAGAGAGAGAGAGAGAGAGAGAGAGAAGCAATTATGTGACAGTTGTATCCACTTTCTCTGAACCTTCAGCTTCATGGATATTTATAGATATTTAACAATAAAACTAATTCACATTATGCTGCTGAGATAACTAAATGCGCTAAAATGTGCAACAACATACTACAGTATACTATGCAACAAGGCTGAAAATTTCTTTACTAGGGCAGGAAATCTGAAAGCAGGCTTCTCGGCTTCAGACCCTGGTTCTGTTCTTTTCAATTTGTTTAAACCTTGGGCAAGTTATGTAACCTCTGTGTGCCTAAGTGTCCTCACCTGTGAAGCTGGCACTCTGCAGCGCTGTTTCTAACTCATGGGGCTTCTGTGTGAAGAAACTCTGAACAATTACCCCAGTGCCCAGAGCTGGCTCAGCCATGGATGGGAGGCCCTGTTAGGGCAGAGCTCATTCCTACAGGACATTGCAGCTTCTCAACACTTCATCCCTTTCTCCTGTCCTAGATCACCGTGGATCACACACTTCACCAAGAAAGGAAACCCAATCAATCACACTGAGTCAGCACATCCACCGAAACAGGAAGACTCCTTGAAGTGTAAATATGCGACACTAAGTTTAGTCATTTTCCCTTCATCTTCTTGGCAGTTAGCTCTGTAGGGACATTGCAACCCAGCAGTCACCAGCTTTCCTCCCTTCTCCTCCCCACTCCTTTGTCCTCCTCCCCCCTCTTCCCCCTCCCCACTGTCTCCTCCTTTTTCCTCCCCCCTCTTCCCCCTCCCCACTGTCTCTCCTCCTCTTTCCTCCCCCCTCTTCCCCCTCCCCACTCTCTCCTCCTCTTTCCTCCCCCCTCTTCCCCCTCCCCACTGTCTCCTCCTCTTTCCTCCCCCCTCTTCCCCCTCCCCACTCTCTCCTCCTCTTTCCTTCCCCCTCTTCCCCCTCCCCACTGTCTCCTCCTTTTTCCTCCCCCCTCTTCCCCCTCCCCACTGTCTCTCCTCCTCTTTCCTTCCCCCTCTTCCCCCTCCCCACTGTCTCTGCTCCTCTTTCCTCCCCCTCTTCCCCTCCCCACTGTCTCTCCTCCTCTTTCCTTCCCCCTCTTCCCCCTCCCCACTGTCTCTCCTCCTCTTTCCTTCCCCCTCTTCCCCCTCCCCACTGTCTCTCCTCCTCTTTCCTCCCCCCTCTTCCCCCTCCCCACTGTCTCTCCTCCTCTTTCCTCCCCCCTCTTCCCCCTCCCCACTGTCTCTTCTCCTCTTTCCTCCCCCCTCTCCCCCTCCCCACTGTCTCTTCTCCTCTTTCCTTCCCCCTCTTCCCCCTCCCCACTGTCTCTCCTCTCTTTCCTCCCCCCTCTTCCCCCTCCCACTGTCTCTGCTCTTCTTTCCTCCCCCCTCTTCCCCTCCCCACTGTCTCTCCTCCTCTTTCCTTCCCCCTCTTCCCCCTCCCCACTGTCTCTCCTCCTCTTTCCTTCCCCTCTTCCCCCTCCCCACTGTCTCTCCTCCTCTTTCCTCCCCCCTCTTCCCCCTCCCCACTGTCTCTCCTCCTCTTTCCTCCCCCCTCTTCCCCCTCCCCACTGTCTCGTCTCCTCTTTCCTCCCCCCTCTTCCCCCTCCCCACTGTCTCTCCTCCTCTTTCCTCCCCCCTCTCCCCCTCCCCACTGTCTCTCCTCCTCTTTCCTCCCCCTCTTCCCCTCCCCACTCTCTCCTCCTCTTTCCTCCCCCCTCTTCCCCCTCCCCACTGTCTCTGCTCCTCTTTCCTCCCCCCTCTTCCCCCTCCCCACTGTCTCTCCTCCTCTTTCCTCCCCCCTCTTCCCCCTCCCCACTGCCTCTCCTCCCTCTTCCTTCCCCCTCTTCCCCCTCCCCACTGTCTCTCCTCCTCTTTCCTCCCCCTCTTCCCCCTCCCCACTGTCTCTCCTCCTCTTTCCTCCCCCCTCTTCCCCCTCCCCACTCTCTCCTCCTCTTCCTCCCCCCTCTTCCCCCTCCCCACTCTCTCCTCCTCTTTCCCTTCCCCCTCTTCCCCTCCCACTGTCTCTTCTCCCTCTTTCCTCCCCCTCTTCCCCTCCCCACTCTCTCCTCCTCTTTCCTCCCCCCTCTTCCCCTCCCCACTCTCTCCTCCTCTTTCCTCCCCCCTCTTCCCCCTCCCCACTGCCTCTCCTCCTCTTTCCTTCCCCCTCTTCCCCCTCCCCACTGTCTCTCCTCCTCTTTCCTCCCCCCTCTTCCCCCTCCCCACTGTCTCTCCTCCTCTTTCCTCCCCCCTCTTCCCCCTCCCCACTCTCTCCTCCTCTTTCCTCCCCCTCTTCCCCTCCCCACTCTCTCCTCCTCTTTCCTTCCCCCTCTTCCCCCTCCCCACTGTCTCTCCTCCTCTTTCCTCCCCCCTCTTCCCCTCCCCACTGTCTCTGCTCCTCTTTCCTCCCCCCTCTTCCCCCTCCCCACTGTCTCTCCTCCTCTTTCCTTCCCCCTCTTCCCCCTCCCCACTGTCTCTCCTCCTCTTTCCTCCCCCTCTTCCCCCTCCCCACTGTCTCTCCTCCTCTTTCCTCCCCCTCTCCCCCTCCCCACTGTCTCTCCTCCTCTTTCCTCCCCCTCTTCCCCCTCCCCACTCTCTCCTCTCTTTCCTCCCCCCTCTTCCCCCTCCCCCACTCTCTCCTCCTCTATCCTTCCCCCTCTTCCCCCTCCCCACTGTCTCTTCTCCTCTTTCCTCCCCCCTCTTCCCCTCCCCACTGTCTCTTCTCCTTTTCCTCCCCCCTCTTCCCCCTCCCCACTGTCTCTCCTCCTCTTTCCTCCCCCCTCTTCCCCCTCCCCACTGTCTCTCCTCCTCTTTCCTCCCCCTCTTCCCCCTCCCCACTCTCTCCTCCCTCTTTCCTCCCCCCTCTTCCCCCTCCCCACTCTCTCCTCCTCTTTCCTCCCCCCTCTTCCCCCTCCCCACTGTCTCCTCCTCTTTCCTTCCCCCTCTTCCCCCTCCCCACTCTCTCTCCTCTTTCCTCCCCCCTCTTCCCCCTCCCCCACTCTCTCCTCCTCTTTCCTCCCCCCTCTTCCCCCTCCCCACTCTCTCCTCCTCTTTCCTTCCCCCTCTTCCCCCTCCCCACTGTCTCGTCTCCTCTTTCCTCCCCCCTCTTCCCCCTCCCCACTGTCTCTCCTCCTCTTTCCTTCCCCCTCTTCCCCTCCCCACTGTCTCTTCTCCTCTTTCCTCCCCCTCTTCCCCCTCCCCACTGTCTCTCCTCCTCTTTCCTCCCCCTCTTCCCCTCCCCACTGTCTTTCCTCTTCCTCCCCCTCTTCCCCCTCCCCACTGTCTCTGCTCCTCTTTCCTCCCCCTCTTCCCCCTCCCCACTGTCTCTTCTCCTCTTTCCTCCCCCTCTTCCCCTCCCCACTGTCTCTGCTCCTCTTTCCTCCCCCTCTTCCCCCTCCCCACTGTCTCTTCTCCTCTTTCCTCCCCCCTCTTCCCCCTCCCCACTGTCTCTCCTCCTCTTTCCTTCCCCCTCTTCCCCCTCCCCACTGTCTCTTCTCCTCTTTCCTCCCCCCTCTTCCCCCTCCCCACTGTCTCTCCTCCTCTTTCCTCCCCCTCTTCCCCCTCCCCACTGTCTCTTCTCCTCTTTCCTCCCCCCTCTTCCCCCCTCCCCACTGTCTCTGCTCCTCTTTCCTCCCCCCTCTTCCCCTCCCCACTGTCTCTCCTCCTCTTTCCTTCCCCCTCTTCCCCTCCCCACTGTCTCTGCTCCTCTTTCCTCCCCCCTCTTCCCCTCCCCACTGTCTCTCCTCCTCTTTCCTTCCCCCTCTTCCCCCTCCCCACTGTCTCTGCTCCTCTTTCCTCCCCCCTCTTCCCCCTCCCCACTGTCTCTTCTCCTCTTTCCTCCCCCCTCTTCCCCCTCCCCACTGTCTCTTCTCCTCTTTCCTCCCCCCTCTTTCCCCCTCCCCACTGTCTCTTCTCCTCTTTCCTCCCCCCTCTTCCCCCTCCCCACTGTCTCTCCTCCTCTTTCCTCCACCCTCTTCCCCCTCCCCACTGTCTCTGCTCCTCTTTCCTCCCCCCTCTTCCCCCTCCCCACTGTCTCTGCTCCTCTTTCCTCCCCCCTCTTCCCCCTCCCCACTGTCTCTGCTCCTCTTTCCTCCCCCCTCTTCCCCCTCCCCACTGTCTCTCCTCCTCTTTCCTTCCCCCTCTTCCCCCTCCCCCACTGTCTCTCCTCCTCTTTCCTCCCCCCTCTTCCCCCTCCCCACTGTCTCTCCTCCTCTTTCCTCCCCCCTCTTCCCCCTCCCCACTGTCTCTGCTCCTCTTTCTCCCCCCTCTTCCCCCTCCCCACTGTCTCTCCTCCTCTTTCCTCCCCCCTCTTCCCCCTCCCCACTGTCTCTGCTCCTCTTTCTCCCCCCTCTTCCCCCTCCCCACTGTCTCTGCTCCTCTTTCCTCCCCCTCTTCCCCCTCCCCACTGTCTCTGCTCCTCTTTCCTCCCCCCTCTTCCCCCTCCCCACTGTCTCTCCTCCTCTTTCCTTCCCCCTCTTCCCCCTCCCCACTGTCTCTCCTCCTCTTTCCTCCCCCCTCTTCCCCCTCCCCACTGTCTCTCCTCCTCTTTCCTCCCCCCTCTTCCCCCTCCCCACTGTCTCTGCTCCTCTTTCCTCCCCCCTCTTCCCCCTCCCCACTGTCTCTGCTCCTCTTTCCTCCCCCCTCTTCCCCCTCCCCACTGTCTCTTCTCCTCTTTCCTCCCCTCTTCCCCTCCCCACTGTCTCTCCTCCTCTCTCTCCCCCTCTCCCCTCCCCACTGTCTCTTCTCCTCTTTCCTCTCTTTCCTCCCCTCTTCCCCTCCCACTCTCTCCTCCTCTTTCCTTCCCTCTTCCCCCTCCCCACTGTCTCTTCTCCTCTTTCCTCCCCTCTTCCCCCTCCCCACTGTCTCTTCTCCTCTTTCCTCCCCCTCTTCCCCTCCCCACTGTCTCTTCTCCTCTTTCCTCCCCCCTCTTCCCCTCCCCACTGTCTCTTCTCTCTTTCCTCCCCCCTCTTCCCTCCCCACTGCTCTTCTCCCTTTCCTCCCCCCTCTTCCCCCTCCCCACTGTCTCTGCTCCTCTTTCCTCCCCCCTCTTCCCCCTCCCCACTGTCTCTGCTCCTCTTTCCTCCCCCCTCTTCCCCCTCCCCACTTCTCTGCTCCTCTTTCCTCCCTCTTCCCCTCCCCACTGTCTCTTCCTCTTTCCTCCCCCTCTTCCCCCTCCCCACTGTCTCTTCCTCCTCTTTCCTCCCCCTCTTCCCCCTCCCCACTGTCTCTTCTCCTCTTTCCTCCCCCTTCCCCTCCCCACTGTCTCTGCTCCTCTTTCCTCCCCCCTCTTCCCCCTCCCCACTGTCTCTGCCTCCTCTTTCCTCCCCCTCTTCCCCTCCCCACGTTCTGCTCCTCTTTCCCCCCTCTTCCCCTCCCACTGTCTCTCCTCCTCTTTCCTCCCTCTTCCCCTCCCCACTGTCTCTCCTCCTCTTTCCTCCCCCTCTTCCCTCCCCACTGTCTCTCCTCCTCTTTCCTTCCCCCTCTTCCCCCTCCCCACTGTCTCTCCTCCTCTTTCCTCCCCCCTCTTCCCCCTCCCCACTGTCTCTGCTCCTCTTTCCTCCCCCTCTTCCCCTCCCCACTGTCTCTCCTCCTCTTTCCTTCCCCCTCTTCCCCCCTCCCCACTGTCTCTCCTCCTCTTTCCTCCCCCCTCTTCCCCCTCCCCACTGTCTCTGCTCCTCTTTCCTCCCCCTCTTCCCCCTCCCCACTGTCTCTCCTCCCTTTCCTCCCCCCTCTTCCCCTCCCCCACTGTCTCTCCTCCTCTTTCCTCCCCCCTCTTCCCCCTCCCCACTGTCTCTCCTCCTCTTTCCTCCCCCTCTTCCCCCTCCCCACTGTCTCTCCTCCTCTTTCCTCCCCCTCTTCCCCTCCCCACTGTCTCTTCTCCTCTTTCCTCCCCCTCTTCCCCCTCCCCACTGTCTCTCCTCCTCTTCCTCCCCCCTCTTCCCCCTCCCCACGTCTCTTCTCCTCTTTCCTCCCCCCTCTTCCCCCTCCCCACTGTCTCTCCTCCTCTTTCCTCCCCCTTCCCCTCCCCCTGTCTTCCTCTTTCCCTCCCCCTCTTCCCCTCCCCACTGTCTCTCTCCTCTTTCCTTCCCCCTCTTCCCCCTCCCCACTGTCTCTCCTCCTCTCCTCCCCCCTCTTCCCCTCCCCACTGTCTCTCCTCTTTCCTCCCCCTTCCCCCTCCCCACTGTCCTCTCCTCCTCTTTCCTCCTCTTTCCTCCCCCTCTTCCCCTCCCCACTGTCTCTCCTCTCTCTTTCCTCCCCCCTCTTCCCCCTCCCCACTGTCTCTCCTCCTCTTTCCTCCCCCCTCTTCCCCCTCCCCACTGTCTCTCCTCCTCTTTCCTCCCCCCTCCCCCTCCCCACTGTCTCTCCTCCTCTTTCCTCCTCTTTCCTCCCCCCTCTTCCCCTCCCCACTGTCTCTCCTCCTCTTTCCTCCCCCCTCTTCCCCTCCCCACTGTCTCTCCTCCTCTTTCCTCCTCTTTCCTCCCCCCTCTTCCCCCTCCCCACTGTCTCTCCTCCTCTTTCCCTCCCCCTCTTCCCCCTCCCCACTGTCTCTCCTCCTCTTTCCTCCCCCTCTTCCCCCTCCCCACTGTCTCTCCTCCTCTTTCCTCCCCCTCTTCCCCCTCCCCACTGTCTCTCCTCCTCTTTCCTCCTCTTTCCTCCCCCTCTTCCCCCTCCCCACTGTCTCTCCTCCTCTTTCCTCCTCTTTTCCTCCCCCCTCTTCCCCCTCCCCACTGTCTCTCCTCCTCTTTCCTCCCCCTCTTCCCCTCCCCACTGTCTCTCCTCCTCTTTCCTCCTCCCCCCTCTTCCCCTCCCCACTGTCTCTTCCTCCTCTTTCCTCCCCCTCTTCCCCCTCCCCACTGTCTCTCCTCCTCTTTCCTTCCCCCTCTTCCCCCTCCCCACTGTCTCTCCTCCTCTTTCCTCCCCCCTCTTCCCCCTCCCCACTGTCTCTCCTCCTCTTTCCTCCTCTTTCCTTCCCCCTCTTCCCCCTCCCCACTGTCTCTCCTCCTCTTTCCTTCCCCTCTTCCCCCTCCCCACTGTCTCTCCTCCTCTTTCCTCCCCCTCTTCCCCCTCCCCACTGTCTCTCCCTCCTCTTTCCTTCCCCCTCTTCCCCCTCCCCACTGTCTCTCCTCCTCTTTCCTTCCCCCTCTTCCCCCTCCCCACTGTCTCTGCTCCTCTTTCCTTCCCCCTCTTCCCCTCCCCACTGTCTCTCCTCCTCTTTCCTCCCCCTCTTCCCCCTCCCCACTGTCTCTCCTCCTCTTCCTCCCCCCTCTTCCCCCTCCCCACTGTCTCTGCTCCTCTTTCCTTCCCCCTCTTCCCCTCCCCATTGTCTCTCCTCCTCTTCCTCCCCCCTCTCCCCTCCCCACTGGCTCTCCTCCTCTTTCCTCCCCCTCTTCCCCTCCCCACGTCTCTCCCTCCTCTTCCCTTCCCCCTCTTCCCCTCCCCACTGTCTCTTCTCCTTTTTCCTCCCCCCTCTTCCCCCTCCCCACTGTCTCTCCTCCTCTTTCCTCCCCCTCTCTCCCTCCCCACTGTCTCTGCTCCTCTTTCCTCCCCCCTCTTCCCCCTCCCCACTGTCTCTTCTCCTCTTTCCTCCCCCCTCTCCCCCTCCCCACTGTCTCTCCTCCTCTTTCCTCCCCCCTCTCCCCCTCCCCACTGTCTCTTCTCCTCTTTCCTCCCCCCTCTCTCCCCTCCCCACTGTCTCTTCTCCTCTTTCCTCCCCCCTCTCCCCTCCCCACTGTCTCTTCTCCTCTTTCCTCCCCCCTCTCCCCCTCCCCACTGTCTCTTCTCCTCTTTCCTCCCCCCTCTCCCCCTCCCCACTGTCTCTTCTCCTCTTTCCTCCCCCCTCTTTCCCCTCCCCACTGTCTCTGCTCTCTTTCCTCCCCCCTCTTCCCCTCCCCACTGTCTCTGCTCCTCTTTCCTCCTCCTCTCCCCCTCCTCATACTCTTTCCTCTCCTTCTTTCACCATCTTCTTCCTCCCTCTCTTCCTCTTTTTCTTTTCCTCCTCCTCCCCCCGTTCTCCACCTCTGCTCCCCTCCTCCTTTCTTCCCCCGCCTCCTTGCCCTCCCCTTCTATCCCCAGCTATGCTGTAGTTTCATATTGTATTACTCATCATATAGCGTGTTGTTTTCTTGTTGTGAGTCAGCAATTGAACCGCCTTAATGGGGTTTTAAATTTTACAGTTTGTTGGAAGGCAGAGGGTAGCATTTGACAGATATCCTCGTACAATGAAGGGCCACCCCATTGAGTACTGGGCTGATGCCATTGCTATTCTTAGTGGTTACCTCCCCACATGTCAAGATTTCCTGAAAGTTTAACAAACATTAAGCTTGCAAAGTCAATTAGGCAAACAGAGATGAATAAAGCTACCAGGAACAGACTATTGTACAACCCTAATATTCTAAAGAAAAGTCCTAATTTAATTTTTGAAATTGTTTTCTCTCTTTTTAAAATTTTTGTCTCCAATAAAATCATTTAAAGGCACCAGTTTACAGGTTGTTCATCATGTGATCAGCTCTGCTTCAGAATGTATAGGAAAATGAAGAGGAAGGGGTCGAGGAAGAGGCATAAGCTTACAGTCTTTTAAGGAAAAAAAAAAAACCACAATGTCATTCCAGTAGATAATGGAGGCGTCTACAAATAGTTTGACACAAATGGGGGTAAATTTAAGACAAGCAACTGTGAGGTGTGTAATCATTGACTTGAAAGCTGTGAAAGATGGGGAAATGAAACTAGACCACAGTGAAAGAGTCAGATGGGGCCTCAGGCTTAGAGAACAGCCAGGCAGAGGCCTCAGCCAGCAGAGCTGAAAGAGCTCCTGGCACTCACAGGGCGTAGCAGGTAGAAGGTGAATAGAACTGCAGAGATGACAGAAGTATGGCCATATTCGCCTGGAATGGGATAAGAGAAAAAATCAAGTCTGGAGAGGATGGAAAGAAAGTTGATTGGCTTACATTCAAATCAGCGATTTCCATATTGTGGTAGAGGGGAAAGCTGGGAAGGAAGGAGCAAGCATAGTAACAAAACCCAAAGCTGTGGTCAGAGTAGGGGAAAGGAAGGGAAGAAGGGGTGACTAGAAATCAGAAGGTAAGGTGAATTTTAGTTGACACTCTACAGTTTAGGCTTTAGGGCCCCTGGCATCCATGGCCCAGCTCTGTGCTCACCTGGTTACTAGCTTTGCCTGAGGAAAGCATCTTGCCCGTAGCTGGGCACAGGACCATTCTCTTTCCTCTTTAACTTCACCCCAGTGATAGGAGATGCAAGTACTGAGAAGGTGAGTTAGAGATACATTAACTTTGCATGTCCTGGAAATTATGCAGTACAAAATATGGGCAAAATGCTTGCCAACCAAATACAAACTAGTTTCTATCAATACCTGCCCATTCTGCCCAGCATTGCGACATGAGAATATCAACCAAAAATTGGTCAACTGTTGCCGATTTAGCGAGTGTTTACAATTATTTAAGCTTCTTACTTAAAGGAAAATTTCCTTAAAATTTGTAATTATTTTGTAAAAACTTGATTTAAAATTTTTCTAAAATTGGAAACAATTCTCAAATTCAACAGTAGTAATAGTGGAATTATAACTCTGAGGAAAAAGCTTTTCTCAAACTAGATCTAACATGACTAATGTTTCATTAACTATGCGAGGAGGAAATATAAATTATTTTTCTTTTCTTGGTATAAAAACATATTATTACAATGTTGACAGATTGTGTGATCCAAAAATGTAATGTTTCTTCTAGATTTTTTTAATTAGTTAAAAAAAAACCTTTAACATGATTGATGCTTTCTTTTTAAATAAACAGCTCTTGTTTGTATGACTCCATTTATTCTTGCTACAACTGAACACCACAGACCAGAGAATTTATAAACAACAAAGGTCTGTTTGGCTCACAATTTTGAAGCTAAGAATCCCAAGAGCATCCCTGTTTGCATCCAGGGAGGAGCTTCCTGCTTCCACCGTGACATGGTGGAGGGCATGAGGTATAAACATGAACTCCAAAGAAAGCTTTTGTCTATAATAAAGCCATTTTCTTGATTCTTGTTAGCTCATGAACTGATTAACCCATGAACAGGGCAGGAGCCTCAGGACTATCACCTCCTTGAAACACCTGCCTCCCCTCCCAACCCCACCCCCGCCATTTGCTGTATTAGGGACCATATTTCTAGCAAATAACATTTATGGATGCATTTAAACCTGAGTATTTTAAAAGACGACTTAGTATTGTTGAGTAGAACACTACCCAAAAGTAGGTTGCACCCTAACAAGCTCAGGCTTTATTGTTTTGTTTCATGAAGACAGGAGGGGGATTTGAAGGGAAGTGGTGGCTATAAGTGTGACAAGCTTATCTTGATTTTATCTTGATTATACCTGTTGTGTAATAATGGAAGTGACGGTCACTTCCCAAAGTCACCCAGATGGTAAGTAAAGAGGTGAGTCTGAAGACATTTGTCAGATGTCAGAGCCTGGACCCTTTCTATCACACCGTATGTGCAGCTGGAAATGTGCTGTTGATGAGAACAAGGTGGAGACTGTAAGCACACAGGGCTCCAATAAAATGGAACACTGTGAGGGATGGGGTATTCGCAAAAAAATATGCCTTTTCTTTTGCTAATTTTGCTTGCCCTTTATTCTCATGAGGACATAGGTCTCTCAATGTACATTAAAGAGTAACAGTATATGCCTATAACCCAAAGATACTGTATTTTAGTCCACAAACCGTATTGCAGTTTATTTTTATATACAACAAATACAGCTTTGTGCTTACAAATGCAAGTGTATGGATTATTACTAAGAAATATCAAAGATATGGAAAAATAAATATGTTCATAAGGTCGTAAGACCTATGACAAAACCTGGAAACCTAGTTGAATATCTTTTCTTAAATCAAATGTTTGGTCCATATTCAATATGAAGTGTGCCAGTTTAGACTGCTGGCCTCTCTCCAGTTTTATTCTGCAGACATCTGTCAATTCTTTGTGTCAAGATGTCCATTGGCTGACTCCCATGTCCTTATGTAACAGGAAGAAAACAACTCGAGCAAATGCATGCTCCTTTGCAACGAGAACTTCTGTCATGCGTAAGTGCATTTCCCCCAAGATCTTTCTTACTGTAAATGCTACCACCTCCATAAAGACACCACGGATATCTGACAGCAGAGTATTTCATGAACATGGATGTGATTTTATCCTTCTTGTGATGCTTAGTGCTTATAGAAAAGTTAAATGTCTGTGATTATATTTCATTGTTTGAGTAAGGTCAAACGCCAGTGAGGATGCTACATATGACATTTCTAAGCATGCTTTTATTCACAGCATTTGAATATACCCCAAGGAAAGGAAATAGGTTGTGGTAGAAAAGAACTCTATTGGAGGTAATTACTACTGGACTTGGAACAATTTTTTTTTCCTGAAATGGACTGCCTATGAATTCCTCAGCACCTAAATTCTCTTCTAGTATTTCATAATTTCTCTGTGAGCCTACGTATCACCATGCTATCCATTTTTAGAAGGCGTGTGCCACGTTAGGCTATTTTTGAAAGATTATCAAAATTATTCATCTCCACCATTATTTTTAGTTAGACAGATAATAATAACTGAAGAACCCTGAGAAATGAGAACTAAATATAGTGTCTTTTGAAGTTAATTAAATATAGAAACTTGTTCTGGGTGTCTATATGGGAAATTCTTCAATTACACTTGGCTTGTTCTTTCATGCCGCATTGCAGCCCGGCTTATTAAAGCTTCTGTAGTGGGTTGACACTGCATATCACTACAGCTTGAACATTCTCCCCCAAACTCATGTTAAAATTTAACTACTATCATAACAGTATTTTTTTTTTAAAAAAGAAGAGTTTGAACCAAGATGTCTGTATTCGTTCCTTTTCTATTGCAGTGATAAAACACCAGGACCAAGGCGACTTATAGAAGGGAGGACTTATGTGGGTGATGGTTCCAGAAGGACAAGAACCCTTCCTCATCCAGCAGGGAGGTGTGGCAGTAGGAACAGCTGTGACCCAAAGCACCAGGAAGACAGCAAACACAGAATGATGTGAGTCTTTGAATTCCCAAAGCCCCCACCTCGACCACTGACATACTTCTTCCACAAGGGACATGCCTCCTAACCCTTCCCAAACAACACTAATTTGGGGTCCAACTATTCAAATGCTAGTGGCTACAGGGGCATTTACCATTCAAGTATCCCCATTTGGCTGGCTAATATGCCCCTCTCAGAAATCAGAGCTTTTAAGATGAAAACCCCAGTGCCCAAGAGGATGTCAGAGGCCATCCAAACTAAACAGGAAATTGCTGTTGCTATGGTTCCCACTGGAAGTAGATGGTAAGACCTTGTTGCCAAAGACGTTACTCACATTGGATACAAGACACAGAAATTAAGAAATTCTCCCAGCTGCACACGTTTCCTCTGCTCATATATAATGCTTTCTGCCGTTATGATGGCAAGAAGGCCCTCACCACATCAGCCCTTTGACCTTGACCTTATCAGTTTCCAGTATAATGAGATAACTTTTACTGTTTTCCTTAATTTGTGGTTTCCCATTACCACAGCAGCAATGTTCTAATATGGTCTAAGTCACATACCTTTAAATTTTTTAAAAATTACACTTATGCATTTATTCAGGGCATGGCACATGCCATGCATATGTGTGGAGGTCAAAGGACAACTTGCAGGAGACTGTACTATCCTTCCACCATGTGGGTACCTGGGCGCAGAACCAGGTCATCAGACTTGACAACAGGAACCTTCACTCTCTGAGCCATCTCGCCAGCCCTAAGATACACCTCTTGGCTTCAGTAAGTCACTGGAAATACTTTATTAATTTTAGGTGAATAATATTTGAATACTATAGCAACTTAAAGTTTGATATATATGTATATATACATATACATACATATATATTTTTTCTCATATACAATATAATACAAATTACATTGCACTGTAATAATATACTTGGTTTGATATGAGTCCAAATACAGTTTTATTTGTTTTTTTTTCTTTTTTTTTTTTAAAGCTGAAAATCCTTGAAATTTTATTTTAAGAGTATATTGTCCCCATGAAAAACTGTACCTACCAGGATAGTGGGTAAGAGGGGAGGACATCCTATTGAGACTTTAGGTGTGAGAAGCCTGGGAGAAAGAGGAAATAGAAGGATCCAGCGGGTCCTGGAAAACTACAGGCGAGTCTGGGCCCTGGGGTCCTCCGCACACTATGGCAACAGCCAAGGAAAATATAGGCAGTAAACCTCGAACCCCTACCCAGACTAGCCGATGGACAGGACATTCTCCACTGGTGAGTGGAGAAGGAGATCTAACTTTCACACAAACTCTGGTGCCCCATATTTGAACATGTCCCTTGGATGGAGATGCCTGGTGGCAGTCAGAGGAAAGATAATAGGTCACCAAGGAGAGACTTGATACCCTATGAGCATATACAGGGGGAGGAGGTCCCCCTCAGACACAGACATAGGGGAGGGGAGTAGGGGGGAAGTGGGAGGAAGGGAGGAATGGGAGGATATATGGGATGGGCTAACAACTGAGATGTAATATGAATAAATTAATTTAAAAAAATAAAAATTAAAAAAATAAATTTTAAAAAAATTAAAAAAAAAAAGAGTATATTTAAGACTGGACCATTGGGGGGCGGGAGAATGAACCACTAATAAAGATATTTTAGAATCACATTAAACACACCCCTGAGCTAATATTTATCTACAGGTTACCTTTAGTTATTTGCCAATTACTATGCTAAGTGTTTCACACACATTATTTAACTTACTCCTTAGAGGGATTCTGTGAGGTTTTCAATAGTATTACAATGTTATGGAGTAAGAAGCTGAGGGCTGTGCAGTCTGTGCTCAAAAGGCAGAGTTAAGATTGGGATCCTCTCAATCCCAGCTTTAGCCACGGTGTCCTATCTCACGACAAAAGAAGAAGAGAAAAACAATATTTCTTATGAAAAGATACATCATTCCTTAACTGGTTGTGTTCTCAAATTGAGATTTATTTAAATTTTGATCACATATTTTCAAACACTATATTGACTGGATCAGCTATTTAATATCAAGATACTAATCAGAATTCATTTTATGAACTTAGGACATTAATTTTTTTAAAAAAAAGATAGGGTTGGGTCTGATGTTAGAAGGAATATTTTTGGTGTTTTACAAAAAAACATATGACCAAAGTGAAAGTTACCCAGTAAGGCAATCTTTTTGCTAAGAGTGTTCCACCCAGGAATAGCAGAAAGAAGCACACCTGGCCAAGATGTCCCTTTGTTTTATCACTAAGGCAACAGTAGGCTTGGGGGGCTGGAGAGACGGCTCAGTGGTTAAGAGCACTGGCTGCTCTTCCAAAGGTCCTGAGTTCAATTCCCAGCAACCACATGGTGGCTCATAACCATCTAAAATGTGATATGGCGCCCTCTTCTGGCTTGCAGGAGCACTGTATACATAATAATAAAAAAATAAATCTTTACAAAAAAAAAAAAAAGAGTAAGCTTGGATTCTCCTTATTGGCAAAGGTTCATCAAAAAAGGAAGATGGGGAAGAATCCATAATTAGCTACATCCAGATGCTTGGGCATCTCAGGAAGTCCAGGTTGCTGCTTACACTTGGCCAAACAAGCATATCTCACAAAAGAGACTTTCTGGGAAGGGAGAACATGAGGAGAAGCAGGCACACAGCCAGCTAAATCTGTAGGAAAAGAAATGAGCAAACTTCACACGCTTAAAACCTTACAAGTCCCTAGATTCCCACCCTGGCATTTACACGCTATCCAGTGCTCACCAGATGCTAATAACTATTATTAAACCCGGAGCTGACTCTTGAAGCTACACCTACTTGAAGGCCAAGGCCAGCCGAAAGGAAAAGCGAGATCAAATAGAAACACAAGCGTAGAATGTCATTTCCGTTATAGCATAAATTATGTATTACATGTCATTTAATTTCCCATCCTTCAATGATGCTTTTGAACACTGTACCCTAGAGAGGAGAGTGGAGCCTGCAGACGCAGTTAGACACAGGGATGCAGGACTACGCTGGAGGACCGAGGCACCTACAAGCATGGATACTTTTAAATCGTATCAGCATTCTCCAACTGATTCAGTTTTGCAACACAAAGCCTAGTGGTGGGTAAAGAAGGGACTTCATCGTTCTCAAGGAAACGTCCATGTTGTCAACTCTTACCTGAACTTTGCCTCATTCAGCAGAAAATATTTCTTAAGAAGGGACTAGAAATTATTACTCAGAATCTGTGTACATTTTAGAATGGATCTATACAAAACTTTGGGCACTTATAAAATGCCCAGTTTTATAATGTGTGCATTGATTTAATCAATAGCCAATAATGACAAAAGGCTGTGAGCAATGACGTCTCATGCCCAATCCAAGTACATCGTAAGAAGTCTATCAGCCTTTCATGACCACTGCATGCCCATGGTTCAAGACAATGGAAACAGAAATGTTCAAAGAATATTATTTGGCCAGCCTTAGTTTTCCTGAGTCACCTTAGTAAACATCTAGTGTTAGTAGGGTTGAAATGACAAGGTACAGATGGAGCTTTAATATGGAGGTTAGAATATGTTTTTTTTTTTTTTTTGTAGATTTTCAGGGACTTTAATGAATACTTTTTGCACTTGCAAACAATGCAGAATCACAAATAGTGTCGAGTAAGGGAACCAAACAAAGAAGAAAGGCTTGGCTGCCCTCTAATTTTACAAATGAGAAAGGGGAGCCCCAGACAGTTCGTTGGCTTGCTCATCCTGTCTCCTAACAACAGAAGCTAAAAGTCAGATCCCTTAAATTAGCTTCCTGGACAGATGTGCAGCACTTTATATCCCCATCCTGGGTGTCTCCAGTCCCTGAGCATTAACAAAAGAGTATGATTATGTCTTACAAGGTAGTGGTGTTGCCACATATGTAAGAGTTCTAATGCAGACACACACACACACACACACACACACACACACACACACACACACAAAACAAACAAACAAACAACAACAACAACAAAACAACCAGGGCTAGAGAGATGGCCCAGTAAGATGGCTCAGTAGGAAAAGCATTTGCTTTACAAGCATGAGGACCTGCGTTCAGAGCTACACAGTCCACGTAAAAGCCAAATGTGGCAGTGAATTGCTGTAACGCGGGCGCTAGGCATGGAGACAGACCCATTCCTGAAGCTCGTTGGTCAGCCAATCTAGTGAATCAGTGAGCTTCAGGCTCAGGTGAGAGACCATGCGTGAAAAAAAAAATGTTATAGAAGTAACTCCAGTGTGAACCTCTGCCCTCTACACACAAGTATGCAGACACACAGAGAGAGTTCTATGCAGTAGTCAGTAATTATAATGTAGTAACACAGGAAAAACGGTAACATCAAGTACAATTTCGAATATACAAGCCACACTCCATAAATATTTGATGATCATGATGTTTGATATCTATGTGAAACCCAAGCAAAATAAACAGGGTTGTGTTGCATAATTTATTTCTTTCCTTCACACACATATGTAGGGTGGAAATCTCTCCTCTGGACAAACACGAGTAAAGTGATTATCAGAGGCAACAGAGGGATCCGGCCCAGTCTCCTCTATAAATGCATGCTTCTTTTACTCAATGAAAGTTTTCCAGTTTTTATGGGACATTGTATTTTTAAACAATTTCTGTTTCTGTAAGTCATGACCAATCCTAAAAAATGGTGGGAAAGAGTTGGGGCCAAGACAATTTGTAATTCAAGTAGACCCCACTAGAGTGCACCATGTAACCCCAAAAGCCATATAACAAGTTAAAAAAAAATCTCAAGAGGAAAACATTAATCATAAACCTGGTGGTCAGAGAGCAATTTCTGAATATTAACTAAACATTCACATTACAAAACAGTGACTTGAAATCTTCTTAAGAACACGATCACATGATTTATGTTTGCTAAATATATAACATTCTGCACTAACAAGTTGGGCTAAGGATTACTACTTTTCAAAGGAAAAAAAATTATTCAAACAGGTCTGTCACATAATAAAGAACCATAGATTTGCTGAAGTGACTGTGACATACTGCAGATTTTTTACTAAAGGCTTGTTGGACATCAAATGACCGAATACCAACGAAAAGAAAAGGTGTATGCGGGGTGAAGGAAGAAAGCAAACCCCAGCATCAGAAATTGAACGGTGAGACAGGAGTCAAGGTCGGCTGAAGAAATATGGAACTCAAGCTTGGTTCTAGTTATAAGTTACCTTACACGAGAAGATGAGTGCTCCCAGAGCCCATGGGAAAGATGAGGAAAATGGGAAGCTCAGCTGATCCAACAAGATCAGAGTGGAAAGTATACTAGGACTCAGGAAGCACAAGGAAGTGACAACCCTGAAACAGGATGTCACCCTATGAACTCTTGGAGAGCGGGTGTTGTAAATACTAACAAAATGAAGGGGGGATGAGGAGGGGAGAGAAAGACAGAGGAGGAGGGAGAACAGCAAGAGGAAGAGGAGGAGGAAAAAGAGGGTTGATACTGAAGAACAGGCCAGAGCAGGGAAAAGATGGTTGAGCTTTTAAAAGAAGAAAAAGAAGAGGAGTGGGTTTGATGAACCGGATCGGAGAGGCTATGCTCCTACTCACCTTTGCCCCAGTTACCCAAACCTGGCCAGGAGACAGTTCAGGCTCCTGAGGACCTGCCCCCAGGAGGAGAGAGAGCACCACTCCTCAGGGGCGGAGAGAGCTTGGCTAAGGTTCAGGAGAAGACTAAGAGATGGCAGTACAGACTGTTTCCTGGTCACAGAACTCTGCAAAGTTTTGTGGTCAAGGACCATAAAAATAAAATGCTTCTGCAGCCGCATGGCTTTAACAGCTGAGTGGACCATATGTGTGAAAAATACCAAGGATTTGCAAAGAGAACCAAAGAGCCGAACAGCACAGACTATTCAAGAAGACAGACGTAAGCTGCACACCTGCACATGCTCCTGCAAGTTTAAAATTAGCCCTTATCCTCGAGTGGCTGAGCCACATAACTCACAAGCCAAGAAGTAGTAGTGAATTATTAAATGTCTGTGCTTATTTTTACAAGGGACCTAGACTTAGACATGATACTGTAAGAAATAAATAATCCTGTGTAAATTGTTGGCTGTGGGGCATGAGACTGAAGATTCTGAAGCCACTGATGCCAGACTTATATTTTGTAAGGAAAATGTTTACTATCTGGTAGTTCAAGGTTATCTCTCTAGGTAGTGACAGAGATAGGAGTCTACAGACTCTGAAAAAGTCTGGAGGTTGTCTATAAATTTGGCTGAAAGGCTATCTATACACCCACCTTAGCACTGTCGCCTACTGGGAAAAACAGTATTTCTCAGGGGAGGCATGAGGTCCCATGGTGGGATCGATGTCTCAGGGTACATATAAAAAACAACTGAGGAGTCTCTTGTGTAGGGACACATGCAAGAACCCCACAGTGATAATTCACACAGTAGGACAGATCACACACTATAGTCCATGCTGACTCACAGACTCATTTCCAGAAATCACATTGAACTGTTTGACTTGGACCAGTGTCATACACCCTAAGAATACAATTATAGTAGCCCTCTACTTTCATGTGTATGCACATTCACATATGTGGGGGCACATGTGTGCGTGGGCATATGTGCTTGCAGAAGCCAAAGACCGGCAAGTGTCTCTCTTGATGACCCCTCACTTTACGTATGAGATAGACTTTCTTGTTGAGCTCAGAGCTTACAGATTGGGCTGGTCTGGCTAGCCAGCTTGCCCCTGAGATCCCCTCCTTTCTGAGTGCTGGGGTTCTCAGTGGATCACCGTGTTTGTCCATATTTTACGTGGGGGTTGGGGATTCAAACTCCAGTCCTCATGTTTGCATAGCAGGCACTTTATCGGCTGAGCCACCTCACCAGGCCAAACACTGGCAGTTCATGATCATTTAAGTGGATGTCATGAAAGTTCTCAGACAAGTTAGGGACTGTTGGTCTTATTTAAAAACTAGAGCAGGAGCTGAAGAAGGGCTTGATGATTAAGAGTACTTGGTACTCTTTCAGAGAACCTGAGTTTGCTTCCTACCACCCACATGGTGCCTCCCAAGCATCTGTAACTACAGTTATGGATGCTAAGAAGCCCTTTTATGATTGATCTCCATGGATACCAGGTATCACATGATGCACATACATGCATACATGCAAAACACCCACACATATAAAATTAGTAATGGGGAGACATGAAGATATTTCACCTTCTCTCTCAAGTCAGCACTTGCTCACTTTCCTTTGCTGTCATGGAGGGTCTGCCATGCATGCCCAAGGCCTCGGTTTTATCTGCAGCACCACAAAACGAAACTCTGTTGGATGCATCAAAGCGATAAAACAAACAAAATTAAAGAGATGTCTGGTCAATCTACAAAGGGAAAATAGAAAAGAACTCCTTGAAAGTGAATATATCTATATCTATGATAGAGCACAGCAGGGAAAAGGGCAACCTGCCAACAGGACATGCACTAGGTCTATATATTTATTATTATTATTATTATTATTATTATTATTATTATTATTATTATTATTATTTTGGTTTTTCATGACAGCATCTCTCTGTGTAGCCTTGGCTGCTCTGGACTTGCTTTGTAGACCAGGCTTGCCTTGAACTCACAGCGACTGCCTGCCTCTGCCTCCTGAGTGCTGGGGTTAAAGGCATGCACCACCATGCCCAGCTTCTTAGGCCTATATATTTTAATAGATATAGATAAATCAGTAGACAGCTATAGGTAGGTATAGTGACCTTGTGCACAGTGCAAGGATAATCAGACACAGCAAAATTAGTTCAGGTTAACTACGCTTATAACGAAGTGGTATATTCATGAATTATTCTTATTTCTTTTTTACTTATTTGTGCCTTCCTAACCTTCTATAATTATTCTGCAATAAGTTAAACAAGAATGCCCATAAGGTTCATGTCCCTGGTATAAGTTAGGATGTATGTATGTGTGTTTGAGTAATGGCCACTTTGCTCAGTGTGAAGTGGGGCAGAAGGCAAACTGGAGGGACTCTGCAGTCAGAACACACCACCCGAGGCTCTTTCCTCATCCTGCCCAGTCCTCACAGGGGCTCCCAACCTGTCCACAGGAGCCCGTGGGTTGGAATGTTCCTCCAGCATGAGTTGTTCTGTGTATCCGGGTCTTGCTCTATCGCTACACAATTTGTCTTGACTCCCACATTGCTTAATCATCTCCTTTTTTTTAATCCTTCCCTTTAATCTTGGCACCTCTATGGTTCCTGAGGGCCTAAGCTTGTGTCTTTCTGCTGGCTTGCTTGTCTTCCAGACGACCACTATACCCAAAGTCCTCCTGAAGATTTCTTGAGGGGGTCTTACAAGAGGGTTAGAACTAAGGATTACAGCTCCTTGCCTGGATACCTGTTTGAAAAGCTGTGTTTTATGCCTCAAGCACAGTGGGCCTCGTGTGGAGACATTCCGGCTTTTAGGAATTCTCCCAGCAGGCTGATAGAGACGGCATATTGATGTCATCTAAAGGTGTATGTAATACAGAAAGCTAGACAGGGTAAGAGTAACGTTGGGGTGGCATGTCTGCCAATAAAATCAAGTCTTTAAAGTCTCTAGCTAACTCTGATGCTCCATATCTGACCACCTCCCCTTGGTAAGGAGTCCTGGTGGCACTCAAAGAAAGAATAAGCAGGCTACCAAGATGAGACTTGATAGCCTGTGACCATATAGTGGGGGAGAAGGTCCCTCTCAGTCATAGACCTAGGGGTGGGGAATAGGGTGAAAGCAGGAGGGAGGGAGGAATGGGAGGATACAAGTGATGGGATAACGATTGAGTTGTAATCTGAATGCATTAATAAAATTAAAATAAAAAAGTCTCTAGCTACTAAATTAGACTTACAAAGAGAAGGAAATATGGGCTGGAGAGATTGCTCAGTGGGTAAGAGGAGTACTTGTGCAAACACGAGGACCTGAGTTTGGATCCCCATCAACATGAAGAAGCTGGGCATGGCCACGTGTATCTGCACCTATGACTCCGGCTCTGCAGGAGACAAATGCAGGATGACTGCTAGGCCTTTGCTGGCCAGCCAACCTAGCTAAAAGGCAGCAGGTACCACGTTCACTGAGAGACTCTGTCTCAAGGCAACAAGAGAGAGCAATATAGCCAGACACCCAGAAGGGAACATGAGGATGCTGGGAAAGCTGGAGTGACAGAAGGAAATGAGCCATTCAGGAGATGGGGTACCAAAGACAAAAGAGCCTATTCTGTGCCAATACTGCACTTTTAGAATAATCTTTGAGATGTCTGCACTCCCCTTTGTCCATTCTGTTGGTTTCTCTATAACCATTAAGAGCTGATCTCAAGTTAAGAAGAGGGCCAGAGAGATGGCTGAGAGGATAGAGGTGCAACCATGCCAGCCTGAAGAGCTGAGTTCCATCCCCAGACTCACAAGGAGGCAGAAGACAACAGACTCCAGAGTTTTCCCTGACCTCTATGTATATCATGACACATATGCCCCTGCACACATGCACACACACACACACACACACACACACACACACACACACACACACACACACAGAGGGGGGGGCGGAGGGAGGATGAGAGAGAGAGAGAGAGAGAGAGAGAGAGAGAGAGAGAGAGAGAGAGAGAGATGAAAAATGAATAAATTTACAAAGCTAAAGAGTGAGTGGGGATTATTTTAAAGGGAGAATGAAAGGTAATTTAGAAAATGGTGGGGATTCTAAACTTTTATATTCAGCTTCTGGATACAAAAGTACATTTTATGAGTAAGGACATTGCAGAATTTTGCCATTATAAATTCCAATATTAACATCATACATGATAACTCATCACTAAGACATCTCTACATTTCTACGTAATTTAGAGTGATTTAAACTTTCTCTCTTGATCCATCAGTTCAAATGAAGAAGATACAGTGTATCCTAGCTAAAGACAGTAAATACTAATAGTCACAGGACCAGCAAAGAGCTGTGAACACAGAGCATCACGAGGTGCAGAAAGCATCTTACACTCTAAAAGCCACGGAGGGCGGCTATAGATTAGCTAGTTGTGACTATGAAAGACAAGCTCGGAGCTTGATGAAGAGAAAAGGTCCCCCTGTTGTCCTGATTTTGAAATTTAAGGATAGGAATTACAAAAGTGATGTCTCCACATATTCAAGTCATCTAAGCTTTGGAAGTACAAGCATGAACATCGGCTAGTTACTCAGCCAACAGACACCCTTATGTCTCGTCTCTCCCTTCTAGGTGCCAGGCTTGTCCTCCAGCACGCCTTCTGGGAAGTTTTACACAAATCATGTTTGTCCTTTCGTGCGTTCTTCAGTTTGATATTTACCACGTTCCTCTAACCAGAGTCCTTGGGTCTCTTAAAAATGAAAATATAATTAGGAGCATCACAGGGTCCTTATAAAGATTCACTAAGATTAAAAAAAAAAAATGAGGAAGAACCTAATACAACCCCCTGAATGTGCGGTAGGGCCTCAGTTGCTACTGACTATCAACAGCCACCAGCCCTGAAGGTCAGTTATTTAGACTGAACACAACTGGGCCATTACGGCGATTTGAGCAGGTTTGACTCATCTCGACTGGGGCTCCCTCAAGCATCTCCAGATGTCCGCTGAGTCATCTGGAAGCTAGCCAACTACTGGGTACAGTACCTAGGGCCCTCTCTCCGTGCCTCTTATCTTCCTCCATCAGGCTAGCCCAAGCTTCTTCCCAGAGGGGCTCAGCAGCAGCAGATGGAGCATGCCCAGTCTCTGAGCTTGTACCTAGGTAGTTTCTGGCTCCCTTTTATTGATAAAAGTAAGTCCCAAGGTCAGTCCACATTTAAGCACTTGAGGGGAGGAGGCATGAGGAATCTGAGGGTATTTTTAAGTTCATAGGAGTCTTCAAATCATTTCTCTTACTGCTTATAGTTTGCCAAGATACCTTCACTGATAAAATATTGCCTTATTTTGAAATGTTATTTTTCACTTATTCTCTTTAAAAACATATACATTTCTCCAGGTCATAATTCTCATCTTTCTCCCTACATTTACACAGCACTTCATCAGTTATAAAGTCTGTTCATCCAATTTAATGCTTTATATAAGTCTCATAATCATAGTTAGACAAAGCAAAGACTTTTATTTCCATTTTGTGCTAAGGAAACTGACTCAAAATGGTTTACCTGGGTCCTTGTGTTCATACACATTGCCTGCAGAACCAGCTATTACATTTTTAGACATCCTTTGAGCCAGCTGTTGAATACAACCTTTAACAATGCGATTTTTATACATCTCTTAGTAAATAAATTAGAGTGAAAGCAAAAAATGATACTCAAAGCTCACCACATCCTGATTATTTTACATTTTCTATGATTGAGGTTATTTCCGTCCATTTTATCTCTGGGATGGGGATGCCACATGGTGGTGTGTTAGTTGCACACTATTGTCGGTTGCTTTCTTTCCTTCCTTGACATCTCTTCTTAGAGGTTCACTTAATTTTAAGAGGCTCAGGCATTGGGGCAGGCCAAGTGCATTAATGAGAGAGGATTATGTATTACTAATTTCACAAGGAAAACAATGTCCCCGCTGACTCTTCACAATGTATTCCACAGCACGGCAGACAAATCAATAGTGAAGTCTGTGCTTTCAGCCACTCAGAAGCAATTATACTATTCAAGCCTCTCTTTTCTTAACTTTAAAACAAGAAGAATACAGATTATTGCATGGAATCCTGTTTGGTTTAAATGAACATATGTGTGTATATATTTATGAGCGTGTATACACGTGTGTGTTTGTATGTATGTATATAAGCATGCTTTGCATACTCTAAGTATGTCAAGAATCATCACCACAACGCCTTTCCTAGAAAAGCATGGGAATACTTTTTTCCCAGTCACACTCATAACATCCCTCTGGCATCTTCCAGTGACTGACGTGGAGACGGCAGTGTAACTCGCTCAAGCTCCATGAAGTAGGAAAGGCTTTTTCAGACAGCAACAGGCGACTTTTGCCGTTCTCGCTGTTGGTGCTAAGAGGTGGAGCAGCTGTGAGGCAGTAATCACGAGGCTGAAAGCTGGCATGCTAAAGATGGCATCATGTGGGAGAAAGAAGTAGCTGAGCTCCTTGAAGAAATAATCGAGTTGCCAAGTGCTCGGACTGCCAACTTCCGGGACTTGTATGCGTGCAAGACCTATCTGCACATGTTCCATGTTTTTACTACTACAACAACAATAACAACAACAACAACAACTTAACTAATAAAATTAGAGATTGGGGCTCAGGGAGGAGAGATGTATAGAGGAAAGAGGCTGAGACCGAATTGATAAAATCCAGGAGGGCGTTTAACTTAACAATAGATAACTTCTTTGTGGGCATGTGTGTGTACATCTAGAAGCCAGAAGTCACTGTTAGCAAGCACTGGGGAGCCTCCTGTTTCTGTCCCCCAGTTCTGGAGGTATAGCCACACCCAGCTTCTATTTGCATGCTAGAGAGCTGAACTAGGTCATCATGCTTCGTGGCAAATATATCATGAGCATCTTCTCAGTCCCAGTGGTAAACACAACAGCATATATATATTTCCTTTCTGATTGTTGATTACAAGCCTGAGAAGCTCACAAATGAAAAGTCCTATAAATAAAGCCATTTCCTGTGGAGAAAAGAAAATCAATTTTATTCCTAACCATGAACATACTCAAAGATGCCACAACAGGAAATTTAATCTGAAGAACAGTGACCTAAGAATAGAAAGAGCCACATAACTGTCAGAAGAAAAAAAATTTTTTATAAATATAAAGTACGCTGCCCATGCGTAGGGATCTATACATGTTTGTAGCATTTTACTGATGGTATAATGAGGTTATACTAATGGAGAGTTGCCTGCATACAGGAAAAACGAGCCAATTTCTTTCTAACATCTTTTATTCAAAGCACATGGGCAGTCACGACTTCCTCTAGAACATTCACCTTCTGCCTATTGTAACATTTTTTGTTCTTTGTGGGGCCTCATGTTTGGTGACCATGAAAAGCTTGGACCTTCCCTGAGGCAGGACTGTTTGGGATGCTCAAGCTTCTGTGTCAGCAAACTTGGAAATGGAAGTTTATCCCAGTTCTGGACCCCGGGAAGCCTGCAACCAAGGCACCAACAAATTCACTGACCGGTGAGGTACACTTTCTTGTTAACGGGCACCTTCTCTTGGCTGTAGTGGAAGTTCTCAGGGGTCTGTGTGGAGCTCTCTTAGAGGTCCTACTGATGTCCATGTGGCTTATAGTATCAAAAATCCCACTTCCTACAATCATCACCTTTACACTATACAGGTTTTATGAAATACAACATTCATAGCAAGCTTCTTAACTCACAGTACATTAAGAAGAAATTCTTTTCCTCCAACCAAACATCTCTCTCTCTTTCTTCTACAGAATGAAATTAAAGCATCTGGAAGGTATTGCCTAATAGGAAAGGGGGGGGGGGGTGTTCAGGGTTTTCAAAGGTACGTGGTCCTTAGCAGCCCAGAAACTTCCAAAGTCTCACAATATGAGGAGACAGCTTAGCTCTGTAAATTCTGCTTTGATTTGCCAGCCCAAACTGCCCTGTCTTCATTGGCCTTGGCCTGGCTCAAATATCTTTCAGCTCTATGCCTGCCCTCGCTGTCATATCCGCTCCCTTTGATGGATTTCTCTTTGACTTTCCATGACTGTTCTTTGCTGGGATTTTGACTCTCTCTCTCTCTCTCTCTCTCTCTCTCTCTCTCTCTCTCTCTCTCTCTCTCTCTCTCTCCTTTCCCTCCCTCCCTATCTCTATCTCTTTATCCCTCTCTCCCTCTCTCTTCTCCCTCGCTTTCCCCCCTCTCTCTCTCCCTCTCTCCCTCTTTCCCTCCCTCTCCCCCCTCTCCCCCTCTCCCCCCCCCTCTCTGCCTCTCTCCCTCTCCCCCCTCTCTTTTTCTCTGCCTCTCCCCCTCTCCCACCTCCCCTCCTTCTTTTCACTTAGGCTTGACAATCAGAAAAGCTCCTCAACCCTGCCTCCTCCTGTCAATATTCTGCCTGGCTGAGGCTTAGTGATGGAATTTCCCTAAAATTCACTCTCATCTTTTTAATAATTTATGCAAGCATTTGCTGGGCCTCAGCTCATTGATCTGCATAGGAAAGAATCCACTCCTCAAAATCTGGCTGTTTCAGAATCACAGTATTTTTTACTTCTGCCGTCTGAACTCTTTCCCCACGAGCTTGAACGTTAACAAACATAGGCCTTGTAACCAAGAACTCTGGGTACAATTCCTAAGGGCCCTAAGGCCATCTGAAGCAGCTGATTATTTTCAAGGATTGCCTCACATACCATGGATATGTATATGGGCCAGAAAGTGCCTCTAAATAGCATTTAATTTATGAGTTCCAGGTTAAGTAATGTTTTTCTTGATAGAAGAAATACAGAAGGCAGCTGAGTCCTTCCTTCTGCCATCTGTTAATACTGCACCATCTGCCCCAGGCCTTGCCATGCCGCTTCTGGGCTGTTCTTATTCGGAACTTAGCTTGAGAAAAGGACCACTCCGAACTCTCTGAAAATGTTGTTCACCATTTGTACAGGATTTAGCACATCCTACACGTGAGTCTTCCTGGTGCTAGTCCTCTAGGCTTCTGATGCTCTTAAGTATCGATCCTTGACGCCTTAGATCGCTTTTGATGTGTGTGGCTCCTTGTAAAGATATGTCAACCAAAAAATGCACAGCAGGTGATCTGACACTTGGACTCCTGCTTCAGCCTTCTAAGTGCCGAGATCAGAGATGAGCACTACTATGCTTGGCTTCTGCATTCACTGCCCCACACCCATCTTCTTCTCCTCTCTCTTTCCTCTATCAAGTGTTTATTGAGTACTTAATGCATGCTAAATATATAGGGCATAAGCACAAATAAGAATTTATGTTCTTATGGGTTTATAGATTTGTATATTGAATGGAACTTTGGTGGCATTTCATGTCTATTTATACAACTTAATATGACTGGCTGAATTCTTGGCAAACCCATAGAGTCAGGACATGTGGTAAAATAATCAGAGTGAAGTGCACAGTGAGGCATTGGAGTAAAAAATGAAAATAGACTGTGAGACAGGTAGGGGATGTAAAGTCCTGGACTGCTACCTCAATGTTAGGCTTAGGTGAGTTATCCCCAGTCCCCTCACTTATAAAACGGTGATTGTCACCTTGTAGAATGATCGTGAAACCAGTGTGTGTGTGTGTGTGTGTGTGTGTGTGTGTGTATGTGTGTGTAATCTAATCTGGAAAAATATTTGGGATGTAGTATCCACAGGATAGACTAAAACATAGTCTGTATCTTATCAAAAAACTCACTACTTTCCCCATATTTAAAAAAAATCTATTTTAACTTAGTATTCTGATAAAACGATGTCTGTTTTATTTCTAACCAACTGATCGGTATTCTACAGCTTTACAGTTGAACTCTTTACCATTGACTGTTAGTACATTATGTATGTTAGTATCTAATGATGTTTTATTCTTGTCCAATTTCACTTCACAGACAAGAGTCCTATAGGAGACAATGCAGTCACAATTTAAAGCTTTTAAAACTCTCTCAACATTTTTACTAAAAGCCCAACATACAAACTAGGAAATCATTGTACACAGGGAAATACGTCCGACGTTACTGGACTTCAGTTGGCACAGAGAAGGTCTCCTTCTGTCCCTCTTGACAAAGGTCAGTTTTCAGAAGACAAAGCCACCAGCTTTTGCCTACCAATCACCTGTAACACAAGCATTCTCACTTTATCACCATGCAGGCCCAGCTCACACACTCCCTCCTCTGACATGTTCTAGGATCAGCTCTTGTTTCCTTCAGTTGTCTCAGATCGCATTTCCAACCTCAAGACGTTTCAGTTCAGGGACCTCACCTCTATTCCCCAGTGGGGACTCTGGCTTGCGTGTATCCCAACAGCACCTTTCAGCAAAGATTTTTCTCAGTTGTGAACTTCATGCTTTTTGGGTATTCTTCACTGGGTAAACTCGCATGAGTCAGCCAATTGTGACAAACACCCTGATTTGAGATCTAGTTGCCCCAAAGAAAGGTTTAGCCTTTTTCTGGGACACTTGCATGCACAGTCACTGTGACGTTCCCACTTGCTATCCAGTCACAGCCAGCTCTTGGCCCAATGCAGCACTAAGAACAGGCTGGTTTTGTTGCTGGTTTTTCTCTGGTACTCTACTTGAAATGAACCACTGCCTTCCAGCCTCCTCTTGCTACTCCATGGCTCATGTCACACTAAAAGTCTGTACCTCCTTTTCCCAGCAAGCTACCCCAATCTCAGTCTCAAACCTGGAATGCAGCGTTGCAAGCTCTGACTCAGCCAGATCCTTTGGTATGGCTCCACCGTGACAACAGCAACCCACTCTTCTCTGCACGTCACCCATGTGGGCTTTCCTCCAAAACCAACCTGAATCATTTGGCTGGTTTTGAGCATCAATTATTGCTGGTCCAATCTACTGTATTTGCTCTGGAATTACACCATTTATAGCCCAAGCATCCCACCCAAGGATTTTCTCGAAACCCCTTTCCTCTCCTTTCCCTTCCCATCCCGAGTTTCTTCTTTATTCCACATTAGCTTACTGTTCAGTCACCGAGTGTAACGAGCCAAGCTATTGTGTTTTGATACATGCTAATACTTAGATAATCATTAAATCTGCCATCTAAACCAGGGATATTTTAGAGTAGAATGTGGTCCTATTAATAGCTCTATCAGTGCAATGGCTACCAACATGAAGTACCCCAGACGAGTAAGGTGACTCTAGCCACATCAAAAATGATTAACACTCCATATTTGACAAGTACAGTGTATTGATTTTAAAAATTCATATCTTCTCCAGATTTCAATAGACAAAGGTCTTGGACCAGTGAAATGAGTCAGAGGATATAGAGGTTGCTGTGTAAGCCTGGTGAACTGAGGTTTATCTTCAGAATGCACATAAAGGTAGAAGGGGGGAACCAAATGCACAAAGCCATCCTCTGACCTCTACACGCACACCATAGCATGTATGTAACCCCCACCACCCCACACACAATAAATAAATGACCCAAAGAAGATATAGATCATCACACCCTCAAAAATGTGTCTGCTTATCAACTTGATTATGCTTCGTTAATGTCCTATGGGCTGTGCTATTTGAAGCAGATGTAAAGAGAAATCTTTCTCCATGGCTTGATGCAACCTCTCTTCATAAATGGTTTGGAGACAGAAGTACAATTCAATTCAACATCATTGCCCGCAGTTTCATATCATTATTTATTAAGTTGCTATTTCATTTGAAGATTCTTCCATTTCCCCTTTAATAACAAGCTGTTCTTTTCCAGGTGTGACTAATGCAAACCCACTCTGGAGCCATCTGGTGAGTTCTTGGGATAGGCTGGCTGAAGCTCCATTCTCAGCTCACTGAGATGTAGGAGGCTCACCTTCCTGAACCTTCTACCATTATTATTCCCTTAGTGCAGAAAGGATGCTGCAGAGACAGCTAGGCTGAGGCCATCGCTCATGTATCTTCAGTGATTGACAACCATCATCTCTTTTCATCGTCAAAACAAACCTATGAAGTCGATACAATTAGCCTCTACTTTTTAGAAAAAGAAATAGGGACAGGAAAACAGAAAGGATTTCTGCTCAAGGTTCTCCAGCCACTGAGTGATAGATCTGGGATGTGGGCCAATTTATCTGCATCCCAAGTCTATATCCCATTCATCAGACTAAACTAATATGTGCTGTAAACATGAGAGATGCTATTGTTCTTGCGAAGGCGCTCACATTCTATAGGATGCACAGGCTATATGAAGGCCAAATAGACAAGTCCCCGTGTGATAGACTCTTAGAACTGCTACATCAAAACCACGCAATGCTTGCCAGAGAAAGACAGGTAAAGGCAATGAGGTGTTCATTCGGCCCAGGAAAGCCTGCCCTCCACGAGTTATTGAAGTAGCATCTGAATGGTCCATAAGCAGTGAATGACTCCACCAAGACAAGAGGAAAAGCAGCCAATACCATCCCAGGCCTGAGCTGGTGGGGAAGGTCACTGGGTGGGGCAGAAGGTGGAGTACAGTTGAGACAGTAAGGACTCCCGTGCACCATGGGTTTTTACTCTCTGGATAAGGAGGTGTCCTTGAATGTCCGTAGCTATAAAGTGATGACAAGATCTCTTTGACAGGTAATAATTGTGGCAGTGTGAAGCACTTGTTGAAAGAGGAAAATGAGAGAGACTTAGAAGGCCAATTTGAATAGCCCTTACTAGTTTGAGGCACATGTAATAAAAGCCTGAACTCAGACCATCACAATGAGACTAGAAACGAAGGGAGAAGGAGGAAGATGGGAAAAGGCTTTCCAATCCGTAGGCTACAAAGAAAAGGGTGAGAGTTTAGGGCAGTGGTTCCCAACCTTGCTGATGCAGCGACTCTTTCATACAACCTCTCGTGCTGTGGTGACCTCCAACCACGAAATTATTTTCATTGCTGCTTCATAACTGTGTTTTTGCTGCTGTTATGAATTGTCACGTAAATATCTGTGTTTTATGATGGTCTGTAAAAAGGTCATTTGACCCCTGAAGGGGTCACAACCCACAGGTTGAGAACCAGTGGCCCAGGGAGACTGACTAGAGCAAAGATACCAAAGGACTAAACATAGGGTCTGAGGACACACTGGCATATAAACCAAGTTGCTGGGAGTCACAGAACTGATTAATCCCAAAGTGACTAGCGTGGGATGGTGGGGCGAGCAACAACACCCTGCATATTATTCAAATAAGCATACGCAAGTGTATTATGTGACAGTAAGATCTTTGAAAAGAAGTTTAGTATTCAAGGCTTTTGAAAGTATTCTCTCTGCTAGAGTCCAGTATAAAAACATTATTTTCCAGGGAAACAAATACATGTGTAAAAACTGCAACATGGGGGCTAAGCAAGTGACTTGGTCTTAATGTCTGAGCACTCATTCGTTTTATCAGAACCTGGTCTGAGGTTGTGGTCTAGCTGTTCCAGGATGTCTTTGGTATTTCCAGGATGGCTCTATGTTGCATTTTATTAGGAAAAAAAAAAACAAAAAAACAAAAAACAAAAAAAAAGAAAAAAAACAATCTTCTTTGCTTTTTTTCTTTTTTGACAAAATTCTGTCCTTTTCCATACATTATATCAAGTCCAGAAATTCTGACATGCTGCCCAGTTAATGAACAACGTAGTCACACCACACCTAGCATTGTGGTAAAGAAACTAAAAATACATTCAAAGCTAAAACACTCATAATATATTATCACAGCTAGTGATTTTGTTGGAGACCTCAATTAGCCCACCACCTCTTAAAACCTCCACACTTGAACCTTAAAAAGATGTGACTTTGAAGCTATCCTGGTCAAACTGAAACTTCTAGGCCAGTTGTAGTTAATAAACCCTATTTCCAAAAAACAGCCTGTCGG
Source organism: Acomys minous (assembly GCF_964271855.1). NCBI lineage: Eukaryota > Metazoa > Chordata > Mammalia > Rodentia > Muridae > Acomys > Acomys minous. The sequence continues at coordinate 34,389,151 of NC_140495.1, forward strand.
GGACATACCATTTGAAGCCTACTCACAGGAAGCAGGCAGAGTCTCCCCTGTTTCGTTACAATCGGTCTGTCAGTTTTAGATAAGGCCACAATATGAAGCGGAGAGCTGAGAGCCTCTGCAGTCTCGTAAAGGTTGGTGTCATCTTGGTTGTTACTAGAAGGAACTATCAGGGATTACCCACAGTGCCAAGGATTCTGGGTCTGTAAAAAGACTGCTTGTGTTTAGGTCGCATCCCAGCCACTGAGCAAACATGTGGCCATGAACAAGTAGATTGCTGGCATCAGAGGTTTCTAGTCTGTAAAACAGTGATGTTCCCCCAACCTCAGAAGACTATCAAATGAAATAGCATCTGTAAAGTGCTTTGTAGGAGTGCCTGGGCCACTGGTTAATGACTAGTAGACATTGTTGCTACCAAGCTCGGCCAACAAAGGGGCAGACGTTCGGCATCCTCTCATGAGCATACTCTTCTACTGAATGTAGACACGGATCCAAAACGATTCTAAGCAGAGCGCCAAGCCACCTAATGCCATTGACTCAGGTGACATCTCGGTGTGAAGAATGGACACAGCAGTAGGGAGACCGTGAAAGCATTCTCTCACGGCACGCTAAGGAAGCAGCCCGTGCGGTCACTGCTGGCAGTTTTCACGTGGGAGGTGAGTCACCTGACAGAAATAGGCTCTGTTTTGGAAAACTCTGACACATGCAAGTCCCCCTTTGCTGGTAGCTTCCCAGGGATGAGTGTAAACTTTGACAGAGACCTTGTGGAATGCCTCCCCTGAGCAGGGCTGCTTCTTAACATTCCACAGAGGCCTGTGTGTCAAAGGATCCTCCATGCCACACCTCACTTCCATAGCCAGACCCTATTTTAAGTCAGATGTGGAAACGCCCAGCGGGATTTGTACATAGGGTCTTCAACAACAAGTTCATACAGGCCTCGTGGGAATAAACCATGGCACATCGCATAGCATTTTAGGTGCACTGATTGGTTACGTTTTATATTCATCAGCCATACTTTCTTAGTGTCTGTAATGGGCTAGGCCTGAGTTATGGAGGAAGAGTGCTCAGCCTGGCTTTTGTCTCTATGAAGGGTATAGTTTTAACCAGTATGAAAAGAGCTATAGGCAAATAGTTATGTAACATGACAGGTTTGGTGATGGCCCGATCTTCAAAATGACACATAGAAGAGACTAGGAATGAATTGTGCCGGTCCACTGTGCTTGCCTCAACAGTTCTGAATAGTAATTGCTTTGAGTTTGCCACCTTACCCTCTTATTATGCAAGGACAAATTCCTCCTGTAGAAATGACCTCACTTTTCATTGAACAGCCATGCTGGTTTCTGGTTTGGTTTGCTGGGTCCTGAGATTCTGTGCCTGATTTAGGCGTAACCGCTCTGCTAACATCTTGCTATAGCCATCACTACCGATAAGAAACTGCTGCACATGCCGGAGTGTGTAGAAGAAACGGTCAGTGTTACGAGTGGCCAATCAATACACACTTTCTGCCATCTAATGGTTTTGCAAAGCAATCTGCATGCCTCATCTAAATCCTTTACACTTAAGTGTAAAGAATATACATTATGGAAATAAACAAATATTCCAGGCTAACAAGAAAAATGTATTTTAATGCTTCATCACAACTGACAAAAGAAATTTTTCTCAGCACTGAGTTTTTAAGAGGTGATGGTACACTCTCCAAATGCCAATATTAACTTGAATAGAAGAAGCAAGGAGTGCTTAGAGAAAAAAAAATCGATACACTCCTTTCTTAAACTACCCATTAACAACAACAACAACAAAAAAATCCTTTCTTTGAGGAGTTTGGCGGAGTAAAATCAAAATGGCTTTTGGGGAGTGGAAAGAAATTTCTTTCAAATGTTTTAAGGAAATTATGGAGAGAAATAAAAAAACATTGTACCAAAACATCTTCAATCATGAATAAAATTACAACATGTGCTGCGAAGGGGCAGTACATGCTTTGTAATCCCAGCATGGGATCACTGGGTCAAATTCAGCTTGAACCACAAGGCAAGACTCTGTCATAAAAGCAAAGCCTAAAGTGAAACAAGAGGGTGAAAGTAAATGAATGGACTGAGCAAAGCAGAAGAAACAATGAGACGCCATCTTTCTTTGACCTGAAAGAACAGTTTTCTCAGGGAAAGGACCCCTTGGTTTGTTCACCCAAGGGCAGTCATTTCTTACCTGCCTGACTGGTAAAGACTCATTCTATCTCTGAAAACTGATTCATGCACTAATAAAAATAATGTGTCTTACCAGGCCTATACTCCAGGCTGAGGCAGGAGGATCCTAAGTTTGAATCCTACCTGGGCCGTTCAGTGAGATCTGTCTCAAAAAAAAAAAAAAAGAAAAAAAAAGAAAACAAAAAACATCAGGCAGCTCAGTGCAGGTAGGAAGCTGTAAGATCCATCTCCGGTACCACAAAGCCAAATGCGCATCTTAAGTCAGTGGTGGCTTTGTTTTGTGCCTCTTCTCTCTGCATTAAGGATATTGGCATGGTGCAGATTGCCCACAAAACAGAACGTGATGCTTCAAGTACAATTGTCACTCAAGACAGATGCCACCACCGTCATGTTGAGGCTTGGGAGGAACCACAAAGCAGCATTATGAAATATTCAGCACATTTACTCTCTCATTTCATCAGCAACTGAGTATTGGAATATACTTGGAGGGTAAAGTTGATGTGTTTTCTTCAGTAACACCCCCTGCTCTCTAAATAGCACTGGTTTCTATTTAAAGGGGAGACCAAACTGAAGTCATATCCTGCGATAAATTCCTTGTCTCTTTGTGTTGTTACAGTAGATTGTTCTTGCAAGCAAGCTATAGCAAAGCAAACCCAAGCCCAGCAGAGATGGGGAGGAGGGGCGCTGTTAACTCTTTCTAGTCAAGGTCGGAGTTTATATCGCTCAGTAAATGACAAAATCACACAGCGTCAAACCTTCTCATGCCCTCTTTGAAACCGCCATGAGATATTTTTGTGGACTCAGAACTCGTCATTTACAGAGTCAGTTTAATTGTCCATGGCTGATCAGGTTACCAAATGAGCTATCACCCAGTTTTCTTTTTTTCTTTTCTTTTCTTTTCTTTTCATTTCTTTTCTTTTATTAATTTATTCTTATTACATCTCAATGGTTATCCCATCCCTTGTATCCTCCCATTCCTCCCTCCCTCCCATTTTCCCCTTACTCCCCTCCCCTATGACTGTGACTGAGGAGGACCTCCTCCCCCTGTATATGCTCATAGGGTATAAAGTCTCTTCTTGATAGCCTGCTATCCTTCCTCTGAGTGCCACCAGGTCTCCCCATCCAGGGGACGTGGTCAAATATGAGGCACCAGAGTACATGTGAAAGTCAGACCCCACTCTCCACTCAACTGTGGAGAATGTCCTGTCCATTGGCTAGATCTGGGTAGGGGTTTGAAGTTTACTGCCTGTGTTGTCCTTGGCTGGAGCCATAGTTTGAGCGGGACCCCTGGGCTCAAATCTGCCTCACCCGGTTTTCTAATCCATAAAATGTATTTTATCAAATGTTATCTAAATTTTTTTTTCGTACTTCAAAAGTCTCACCCAACCATGAACCTTTAAGAAGCATTTTCTCTTCTGAGGGCCACATACGCAATAATCAAACATCCGTAAGTTAGTGATTTTGTATGTTTGTCATGACACATAAACTAACAAGTAAGTCGTGACTTAGGACCAGGTTTGGACTAAGACTCTTCAGTGGGCTGGAGAGATGGCTGTGCAGCCAAGAGCATGTGTTGCTGTTGCAGAGGACCCGAGTTCGATACCCAGAACCCGCACAGAGGCTCACAACTGTCTGTAACTCCAGTTCCAAGGGATCCAATGCCTTCTTCCAGCCTCCATGGACACCAGGCACAAATGTAGTGCACAGACATACATGCAGGCAAAATGCCCATATACGTGAAATATATTAAGGTAACAAAAACTTAAAAGCTATCTAGAGATCTGTAAGTGCCAGGGGAAATTAACTTTTCCTAGATTCAAACAGCCCCATGACGCTAAAACATGAAGGCATGATTTGGTTTGTTGAGCAGTTGAATTCCATATGGCCTACAGAGGCCTCCCAGGCAAATCTCCGAAGGGCAGCAGCGTTTTGTCATTTAACCATCAGGACTGGCGTGCGTGTTGTATAATCGCCTCCTCATGCTTTTGCTCTGTTAGTATCATTGGTCTTGCATTGTTATCATCGTTGTTGGTTTTGACCCAGGGGAGGAGCAGAGAGTGGTGTAAGATTTGGCAGTCAGAGCCTTGACAATGAATCAAAGGGAAGCAGTGACACGGGGCAGCTTCCCCCTGAGTCTGTTATAATTCGTAATTTATTAGAGTGATGCCACATTTCCCACACTCCTTGAGTACAAATCTCTAATCAGATTTTGAATTAATAAATTTTTAGAGATATTTTGTGCTTACAGACAAACTCAGTGGAAAAAACAAACAAACAAACCACAAGTTGCCACATACTCTCCCAAAGACAAGCACACACATCTTCCACTGGCAATGCTAACATCATCAGAGTGTACAGTTGTTACCATGAGTCTACTGCGACGCATTACACCTAGAAGCCGTGGTCTATATCACTTTTTGTATTAGATTTTTTGCAGATGTATAATGGCATACATCAGCCCATCAATAGAGCATCAAAGAAAAAAAGTCCTACCCTGTAACATCCTGTGTGCTCCTTCTTTTTTAAACATGATTTTTAAGGCACATGAGAGTGGGGGGTGTTGTACATGTAAATGTCGGCATGCGCGGGCCATCGCACCTACATGGAGATCAGCGAACAGTCTTTGGGAGTTGGTTCTCTCTCTGGAAAAGCACTGGCTGCTATTAACCGTAGAGCCGTCTCTCCAGTCCCAGCAAAGGGCTGCTCTCTATCACCCGTATCTTCCAAATCGTTGTTTAATCAATTCTGAGGGTTTGATTTAGGGGTGTTTCTGGCCATTCTTTCAATTTTTTCTACATGGATATTTTTTCATATTCATTATATGAGCTGCAAACAAAGATTTTTTTAACCAATATGTATACCTTTCGTTTCCCATCTGATTGCATTGCTAGGACTTGTAATACAAGACTAAAAAGCAATGGTAAAGGGGGGTAGTTGGTCTTTTCCCTATTCTTAGCATAAATAAGTAAGTAAATAAATAAATATAAAGCCCAAGTTTCTCATCATTACATACAATGCTAGCTATAGGAGTTTTGTAGCAATTCTTTACTCAATCAAAATTTTCCCATCTATTCCTAATTTTGGGAGTGTTGGATTGTGTAAGTGTTTTTCTATGCCTATTAGTATGTTTTGATGGTTTCCTTCTTTAGCTTGTTGATATGGTGAATTGCCTCAATTAATTTTCAGATATCTAATTAACATTTTATGCTTTGGGTACAATATGTTTTAGCTTTCATCTTTTCTTAGATTTTTTTATTTGGTTTGTGTTGTTTGCACACTGGGGATTGAATATGTTAAATACACGCTCTGCCACACCCCTACTCCAATGATTGGCTTGATTTTCTAAAGTTTTATGATAACTTTCACACATACACACATGTACATGCATGTGCAACATGCACACATACACACACATGCACATATGCATGCATACACATGCACATATTCACATACAAACATGCACACATGTGCACACATACACACATGCATGCATACACCCATGCACACACTCATGTACACAAATGTGCACAGATACACACAGATGCACACATGCATACACATACATATACACATACATAGAGTTATAGGAGATGATGGTATGTTTTCCATTCTTAAAGAATAACTTCCTGCTTTTGTTCCTGGGAAGAGTTGAGTTCATACTCCTGTGTAATGGGAAATATCACTTTGATCTGTTTCTCATTAAAAGAAACTTTTAGAAGCGTATGGAATTCCCCCTGCCCCTGCCAATAACAGCAGATTTATATTATTTATCTGTCATTTTAGACAGCAACTTCTAAACTTCTGCATTTTATATGAAAGTCCAAGAACTGAATATAAATCTACCTTTTATTTAACAAGAAAAAAATTATGCTTTGGAAATTTTGGTCACTTCCAAAATATTTTAGAGACCTTGTTTCTTCTTTTCAGGAAACTCTTCCCTATGAGTCTCTAGCTAGTGGGATGCAGCATCATGGACTCTCAATTATTTCTTATAAATGTATATGAGGATTATCCATGCTTCGAACTACAAGGAAATGTTCCCCTTTCTCAACATTTTGAGTCTCACATAAGTATATTAGTTCGTGTTTACCAAGGACTATCTGAAAGTATTGAGAATTTTTGTAGAACATCTTTTTAAAGAAATTGCGTTTGTTAATTCTTGAAACTAGCAAGGAGTGTTCTCTTTTGGCATTATAAAACTCTGTCCCATTGAGATATAACAAGAATAAATTACTAAAAAAAATTATTTTGAAAAAAAAACTCTGTCAATTTGCTATAATGAAATGCCAAGGACTTTTATTTTTAAGTGTGTGTACGCACATGTGAGTGCATGTGCCTGCAGAGGTCAGAAGAGGGGGTCAGGTCCATAGCCAAATAAGCAACTAATTAAAAAAAAATAGTTCAAACACAGAATTATCAATAAAACAACCTGCCTTTTCTTTACTATTTTATGATATTTTCTGTCAGCATTGCTACATAATCCATGCATGTTTGCAAACCTGCACTGAGGAGCTTTCTACTTCTTTTATTGTTATTTAGTGCTGCTGAGGGTGAGACCCAGGGTCTTGCCCGTGCTGAGCAAGTCAAGTTCCACTATGAGGCCTCACTTCCTATCCCTAGCATGCAATTTTCTAAAGCCAAAAACTATTTCTGCATGTATCTTCTTGTTCTTGAATTTTGGCATTTATGACCTATATCTGGATCCTAATGACATAGTTATCACTTCCTTAGTTTTATTTTTCATATTAGCACCAAGGATTTGTAGCGGTTCCTCAGACTTCTGTTCATGTCTCTAGAGTTTGCAATGACAGTACGATGGAGCAGTGGCCAGGATGGGACCTTGATCCTGATGGGACTTTGCCGAAGGCTGGGGTTAGCAGAGAGGAGAGGCGCCCTTCCGAGCATGAAGAACAAACTAAAGCAAACAGAGGCCCAGCAGAGATTGGCAGCTGAAGGCAGGTCTTATCTGTTGCCTCTCTTTCCCTATACATCCCTCCCTGCCATTAGCTTCTGTGTTTGGATGCTGAGTCCTTTACTTAGAAGGGACAGAAGCCCATCTAGAGTCATTGATATAAAGTAAGTCGTTTCTCAAAAGACAACTAGATGACTAAAAATTGTCAGCATTGCGAATGAGGGAAGTGCAAATTAAAACTCGGATAATAATCCCCTTCTACCTTTTGGGATGGTTATTAATTTTTAAAGCTATAAAGATGGCAGGTATTGGCGCAGGTGTGAAGAAAGAGACCCCTTGCCCACTACTGGTGGGAGTGTGAATGTGCTAAACCACCATTGCGGAGCACATTATGGTCGTCCACTAAAAAGTAAAACTAGAGCAGATACGAGATTCAGCAGTTTCCCTACTAGAGTGTCTCCAGAGGAAATTATGTTTCCTGCAGCAATATTCATATCCACTGTGACAAAATCCATAGTTGCTCAGACACAGACACACCCCAAATGTCCACTAGTGGACAAGTGCCCAAGAGAATGTGGTTGGTCCTTACATACAGTGAAATACCAATTAACCATAAGAAAAAAACAAAGTACTGTTACTTGCCAAAACATGAAGAATCTGGAAGATTTAATGTATGTGGAATAAGCTAGGCACTGCAATTCGAACTGGCACAACATGTGTGTAATAACATGCTTATCTTATAAAAATAGTAAAATGTGGTTACTAAAGTTGGAGTGGCTGGGAGGTACTGGCAGCGCTTTTGGTAGTGGGTTGTACACACTCAATTAGAGTCTGGGAAAGAAGTAAAAGACTAAGTAAGGCTTCAACACAAAAGATGAAAAAGGACTGGAACTGAGGCATATGACTGAGGTGGAGAAATGTTGACTTGAGACAATTTGGAAGGGACCTAAAGGGAGAGAGACCAGGGTTCTACATTTGTTTGTTTGTTTGTTTGTTTGTTTTTTTTGAGACAGGGTTTCTTTGTGTAACCCTGTCTGTCCTGGGACTGCATCTGTAGACCAACCAGGTTGGCCTCAAACTCACAGAGATCTACTTTCCTCTGCTTCCTGGGTGCTGAAATTGAAAGTGTGCACCACCCCCAGCTGGCATAGAGCCCCCCTACATCTCATCTCCTTGAATGCCTCTACTCCAGACACAGGGCCACACAACCATCCATCTCTTTCTTTTAGCATCTTCCCATTGCTATGCACAAGTGGATGAAAAGCAGCAGGGGTGGCATTCGGCTTCCTGCTTAGCATCTGTGTTAAGAGTTTCTATTGCTGAGACAAAACCCCAGGACCAAAAAAGCAAGTTGGGAGGTAAAGGTTTATTTTGCTTACACTTCCAAATCACTGTTCATCATCAAAGAAAGTCAGGGCAGGAACTCAAACAGGGCAGAAACCTGGAGGCAGGAGCTGATGCAGAAGCCATGGCGTGCTCAGCCTGCTTTTTTGTGTAGGCCGGGACCACCAGCCCCGGGATGGCACCACCCACGATGGGGAAGACAATCACTAAGTAAGCAAAATACTCTACCGTTGTCCCTCAGCCCAATCTGATGGAAGCATTTTCTCAGTTGAGCTTCCCTCATCCCAGAAGACTACAGTTTGTGTCAAGTTGACATAAATCTAGCCCGCACAGCATCTCAGCATCTATGGAGAATATTTTAAGAATTCTACTCTCTCTCTCTCTCTCTCTCTCTCTCTCTTTCCATATTCAGATCACTAACTCCTTTGTCATTTGACCTCTCAGCCACTCTCTTGTTTTGCTACCTTCCCCCATCCTTTGGACCAGAAGCTACTAATAGTCCCCTGACTCCTCTAAACAGCCAACATTTGCTCATTTCCTACCTTGGTCAGAGATGAGGAACCATCAAAGAGGAATCTCTCCAGGAATCCACGGGCACTTGCATCTTCAAGACAGCAGAGCAGGTTGGAGGGACATAGGTGTAAAGAGACTAGCAGGACGTGGACCCATCAGCAAGGCTAATGACGTGCACGTGGGCCCATGCTTTACCCACACTCGCTCTGCAGAAAGAAAACAAGATCTTTCCAGGCGTCCTGATTTTGTGGCCTATGACCAATAGCAAGGGTATGGGCAAGCTCTTGACGCTGCCTGACCCCTCTGCCTTCTCTGGTGTCCTCCTCTGGCTATTGCGGGGGGTCTCTTAGCCCATCTCATCTGCAGAGTCTCTTAAAAATCTGTTTTCATTTCCCATTATGTAAACAGAAAAGAAAATTTGCATCTAGGGCTGAAAAGTAGATGTCTGCTAACCACCTCTCTAAGAAGTCTAGAGAGCTGGTTACTGCTTGCTCCAAGCTCAGCTTAGTCTTCAGTCCTAACAGCTTCATGCCAACTGACTTTTTGTTTCTAGTCTGACTGTAATGGTCAAGAAGAAGCACTAAGAGTTAGGACTATGTTAGACCAGCTTCGGGGGTGACATCATCAAACTCCATCTACCTGTGTTCCCAGGCACTTCACTTCAAGAGCAGCATGTAAGGTTCTGGTCTGTCTCTAAGAGGAAGGGAACCTGTGCATGTTCAGGTCACATGATGAACAAGTCCCAGGAGGAGGAGGAGGAGGAGTAGCAGAGCCCCTTAGCACTGGCTTTACACAAACTGGAGAGGCTCCTGGGGCAGGCAGTCCAGGCTTGATGAAGCACAGCAAGTCTAGAAACGCAGTTGAGAACAACTTAACATAATGGGTAACAGCTGAGGTACACTAACACCTGACAAAATCCCAGCACGTGGCGTCAGAGCTCATCCTCCCCTCCTCACTCTGTTTCTCTGAGTCACTCTATCTCTCCTCTCTCTGTCTCTCTGTGTATGTGTCATTCTCTTTCTCTGTGTGTCACTCTTTATCTCTCTCCTCTCTCTCTCTCTCTCTGTCTCTCTGTCTCTCTCTCTCTCAGTGAGAGTGGTGTGTGTGTGTGTGTATAGAGTGGAGTCAGCTTGAGGCTAGAACATGCAAAACCTACAGAGAGGCAAAGCTACATATCCTGCGTGCCAGGTCAAACTGATATGAGGTTCCACATGGAAACCTTAAGCCAGTCAAACAGGTCTCCCTTGGCAGTTTTATTGACAGCCTCCATCTTGGCTGCTACGTCAAGTCAACATATTGTGCCACGGACAACTGTAAGAGCAACTGAAGTTTCACCTAGCTTCCGCCAGAAGGCTTGAATTACGATCCCACAGGCTTTCCCGTGCACCCCACCCCCACCCCACAGGCTTTCCCGTGCACCCCATCCCCACCCCACCCCCACCCCCACCCCACAGGCTTTCCCGTGCACCCCACCCCCACCCCACAGGCTTTCCCGTGCACCCCACCCTCACCCCACAGGCTTTCCCATGCACCCCACCCCCACCCCACAGGCTTTCCCCGTGCACCCCATCCCCACCCCACCCCCACCCCACAGGCTTTCCCGTGCACCCCACCCCCACCCCACAGGCTTTCCCGTGCACCCCATCCCCCACCCCACAGGCTTTCCCGTGCACCCCACCCCCACCCCACAGGCTTTCCCATGCACCCCATCCCCCACCCCACAGGCTTTCCCGTGCACCTCATCCCCCACCCCACAGGCTTTCCCGTGCACCTCATCCCCCACCCCACAGGCTTTCCCGTGCACCCCATCCCCCACCCCCACCCCCACCCCCACCTACTCATTCAGCCAGCTCTAATAGAATTCACAAACTCTGCACTCCACCTAATGCAGGGGTGTCAGAGCTACATGGATTTGGGCCTGTGCCTTCTTTTTTAGCAAAGGTTGACAAGTGCAAAGGCACTTCACAGCATTTGCACAGGCCCTCCCTCTCCTAATTTATGGATACTATCAGCTTCAGGTGAACCGTAGCTATTTCTGTCAGCTTCCTGGTTAGGGAGAGAGTGGAATCCCTTCTTTTTCAGCCACAAGTTGTTTCAGTCCGTATGAGCTGTCAATTTGCTTATAAAAAGTATCCCAATGATATATCCCAAAGCAGTCCATGTTGAAACTACTTCTTCCTGCTCTAAAACTTTCCCTAAAAGCCTCTATATTTGTCTCTGATTTTTCTGTTTTGTTTTGTTTTGTTTTCGTACCTCCTATAGTCTCTTTAGCCCCCAGAGAGCCCATATTTTGATTCCTCCTTTGGGCTATATTCTCTACCCCACAGAGTGAAACATGGCCACTGGGCCTCTTCAGAACTTCAGTTGTCGAACTGGCTACTCATTTTCTTTTGTCAAGAGGTATGTGGTTATTTTGCAATCTTCTAAGTTGTGTTGGCAGAACAGATGAAAGTCAGGGAAGTCTCAGGAGCTAAAGACAGCATAGAAGGTTAAAACCCCACCCCCTTTGTGTGTGTGTGTGTGTGTGTGTGTGTGTGTGTGTGTGTGTAAGAGGAGAGGGTATTTTTGTAGCTGCTGAGCCCTTCCAGGTTCTGACTGTATTGATGAGATGGTGGCGGGAGTCACTTTTCTCTTCCTCCTGTAGAAAGATGATGGTGTTCATCTTTGTTACAAGCACACACCGCCAGTCTGTTTGTTCTGTTTCCTTGCAGAAGGAACTCATCTCTGTCTGTAACAAAACCCTGACACTCCAGCAGAGCCACACTGTTTTCCTTTGCTTAATTACAATGCTTATTTTTACCAACACCCAGGGGCCTATCAGGGAGAGGGAATTTTTAGAAAGCTGACAAATAGGCAAATCTGTCCTTGGCTCTCAGACACAGAACTCCTATTCTGTTCATATAGGAAAGGAAGGGATGATTATCACACCTGCACACGTTTCCACGGCATCCATGTAAATGTATTTCGTGGAGGAATAACCTGATTCCTGATACGTTAAATTATAACGCGAATTTTATGTGGGAAAAGTAATATAAATACAGTCCAATGTTTTTTCAATAATGATACTTAATTTTATTTTGATGCTTTAAAGTGGCTTGAAAAATGTAATAAAGGTTTTTTTTTTTTTAAGAGAGAGAGCTTGGCAGGGGAGCCTTGAGGCACAGTGAGTTAGAGGAAGACTAGAAGGCAGGTGGGGTGACCCGGCAGGACTCTGCTGCAGGGAGCTACTTAGGTGACTTTACTAGTGTATTCTTCTGAGCATCTGATGGAAGAATGGATGCCAGTCTTACTCAGATTCTTCATTCAGGGAGACAGGAACACTTTCCAGTGTGCTCATGAGGTCAGCATAACCTAGATAACAACCCTTGGCAATATTTGACTAAAAGTAAATTATATATAATATGTTTCAAGAACAGAAATACAATAAAAAACAAAACAAAATACAAAAACAAAAAACAATGGAACGGTTAGGGACCATACGGGAAAAAATGATATTGGTCCCTAATTCACATTAATTCCAAGTACATACTTAACTCTAAAAGCATTAAGAATAATAAAGCTATGCAACATGAATGTAAAACATTTACTGATTGTTGCAAGGCAAATATTTCTTAAATAAGACATTGAAATAGGGACAGAAGAAAACAATAATAAATTAGACTATATAAAATAAAGCAGGCTTGTAAGATAGCATTAAGAAAAGGAAAAGCAGCTGGGCGTGGTGGCACACACCTGTAATCCCAGCACTCAGGGAGGCAGAGGCACAGAGATCTCTGTGAGTTTGATGTTAGCCTGGTCTACAAAATGAATCCAGGATAGGCAAGGCTACACAGAGAAGCCCTGTCATGAGAAACCAAAAATAAAATAAAATAAAAAAGTTACAGAAAGGAAGAATTTTTCTTTTTTTTCCTTTTTTTTATTAATTTATTCTTGTTACATCTCAATGGTTATCCCATCCCTTGTATCCTCCCATTCTTCCCTCCCTCCCATTTTCCCCTTATTCCCCTCCCCTATGACTGTTCCTGAGGGGGATTACCTCCCCCTGTATATGCTCATAGGGTATCAAGTCTCTTCTTGGTAACCTGCTGTCCTTCCTCTGAGTGCCACCAGGTCTCCCCCTCCAGGGGACATGGTCAAATGTGAGGCACCAGAGTACATGAGAAAGTCATATCCCACTCTCAACTCAACTGTGGAGAATGTTCTAACCATTGTCTAGATCTGGGTAGGGGTTTAAGGTTTACCACCTGTATTGTCCTTGGCTGGTGCCTTAGTTTGAGCGGGACCCCTGGGCCCAAATCTGCCTATCATAATGTTCTACTTGTAGGTTTCTAGGACCCTCTGGATCCTTCTACTTTGCTATTCTCCCATGCTTCTCTCATCTAGAGTCCCATTAGAATGTCCTCCCCTCTGTCTCAGTTTCCTGGTAAGTGAAGGCTTTCATGGGACATGCCCCTTGGGCTAATATGCAGATATAAGTGAGAATATACCATTTGAGTCAATACACAAACCTCCGCAGACCTACTCAAAACACACATAAAGAACAACTGCAGGTCAGCGAGATGGCTCAGTGGAGAAAGGCACTCCTCACCAAGCCCGATGGCCTGAGCTCAGCCCCTGGGACCCTCATCGTGGGAAGGAGAGACCTACTCTGCAGGCTGCCCTTTGACCTCTATTTGCATGTGTACCCACCTGCATCCACAAATCAATAAACGTAAAAACAAAAATATTGCTGCATAATGACAAAAGGTAAACAAACATTTAATAGGCAAAAGCCATGAAAAGATATAAAAGGGGACACACAAAAGTTAAACAAAAGCTTTAAAGATGTTTTCCACACTGACAGCCAGTAGGAAAGTGTAAATCAGCATCTTGATGATATCCTGATGGATTTTTCTAGACCGGCTGATGTGGTTTTTATGTGATATTATCAAGAGTCAGAAGAACACAGAACAACTAGAGCTCACACACAACGAGGTTTGGCAGAAGCACGCGGGAAAGTTAATTTTTGAAATCTGTTCAAGTTAAATGTGAAAAGCCCCTGCGATCTAGTAATTCCTCTTTTAGGTACTTACCCCAACGAAAGGTCACTTGTCATCTGAAAACCAGATCCAAATGTTCCAACAGGATTACACGTCATATGTCTGTTGCAACCCCAACAAGAAGCAACTCAAATAACTGTCAACAGAATGGAATAATTATGACATAGTTATATGGTGAGATTTTTACAATAAGAAAAAAAACAAACTATGACATATGTCATAAAGATAATTTCATAGAAATTATATTGATCCCAAAAGTTAACACAACAGGGATGGAGAGATGGCTCAGTGGTTAAGAGCAGTGGCTGCTCTTCCAGAGGTCCTGAGTTCAATTCCCAGCAACCACATGGTGACTCACAACCATCTGTAATAGAATCTGAATGCCTCATCTAGTGCACACGAAGACAGAACATTCATATACATAAAATAAATACATCTTTTTAAAAAAAAGTTAGCACACAGAGTGCAGACTGTATTCCTACACTGAGCATTGCAGTTTTGTGATTGTGTTGCTGTAATAATACACTCCGACCAAAAGCAACTTGAGAAAAATTAATAATTTGGTTTACAGGTTAGTCCATCACCAATGGAAGCCCAAGAGTGTGGGCTGGCCCTTCCCACATCAATCACTAATCAATAAAATGCCTACATACAAGACTGCACAAGTCCACAGTAGCGGAGGCAGCTCCTCAGTGGAGGTCCCTCCTTCCTAGGTGACCCTAGTTTGTGTCAAATTGACAAAAACTAAGCAACACATTCATGCACTAGGAAACCACCCTATCCATGAAATTCACCAAGGCCTGAGTTTTCCCTTTTAAAATTCTAATATGTAGCTAATTCTAAGAACCATTAGCACGTAGAGGCAATAACCAAGGCCCCTGTCATGAGGCGATCTGGCCACGTTCTCTTGACTCCTAGTATTGTTTATTTATGCGAATAATATTCTAAACCTTCCACTAGGGAAATATATCTCACTACCACTTGATGCCATGTGTTACACGTGAAATCCTAACTCTGTTCACAGGAAGCCCACACATCGCAGATTCCACAGACCACCCGATCTTCCCTCCAAGTGTAAGAAAATGCTCTTGTCTCTTGCTGCTGTTTCTTTTCCTGGTGCCGTGATAAAACAGTCTGACAAAAGCAGCGTAAAGGATAAAAGGTTAGTTTCAGCTCACGGTTTTAGGCTGCAGTCCATCTCTGTGCTGTGAAGAAGTCACAGTGGCAGGAGCTTGGGACACTGGGGTGACACGTCCATAGTCACGTGATAAAAATGAAGAATGAATAGATGCCTGCACTCAGCTCGCTTTCTTTCCTCTTTTCTTTTTAACAGTGTGTGTGTGTGTGTGTGTGTGTGTGTGTGTGTGTGTGTGTGTGCGCGCGCGCGCCTGCATCTGCCCGAGAAGGCCAGAAGAGGGACCCGGATACCCTGAGCTGGAATTACAGGCCATTGTAAGTGACTCCATGCGGGTGCTGCCTACTGAACTCCAATCTGCTGTAAGAGCCACAAGCCCTCTCACTGCTGAGCGAGCCATCTCTTCAGTCTCATATTCTCTATTCTTTTTTATTTCTAGTTTTTGAAATACTTTTAAATTGCTTTTATGGACAAAAACAATGCAGCAAAGATCTTCATTATGCTTATGTTAAACCTATAGATCAATTTATGGGAAAGTGCAGTTTTGAGTTTTCCAGGTACCAACTGCACATGGCTTCTTGGTTAGGGGTGGGACTCTGTGTCCACTTCTCCTTCTCAGTGTCGGGATTTGTCTCTGGGAGTTCACATGTGTGTCAGTCCTGTTGTGTCTGGTAGACAGTGTTTCCTTACAGTCATCCACCACCCTTGCCTCTTACAGTCTTTCATATAAACTCCTGAGCTTTGAGAGGAGATGTTTGATGAAGGCATCGTATTTAGAGCCCAGTGCTCCAAAGTCTCTATTTGCACAATGACCAGTTGTGGATCTCTGTGTTAATTATAATTAACTATATAAAAAAAGAATCTTTTTTGATGAGGGCTAATCAAGGCACTGATCTATACTATAATAATATGTTATTGAGTCACTTTATTGCTATATTCCTCAACAGAATAATAGTAATAGGTTTGCAACTAGATCCATGACCTATGTCGTCTCAGGTTCTTGTGTACTTTGTCAGTGTCAGGTATGGGCTCCATCTCATGGATCGAGCTTTAAATCCATTGGGGGTGGGGGAGGGGAAGGAATGGGTTGGTTGTTCCCATAGCATAGCATTTCTGCCACTAGTGCATCAGTATATATTTCAGGCCTATCACGGTTGTAGATTGTGGGGCTTGTATGTGGTTGATACTGATCCTTACTTTTCCGGTTGCATGTGAAGTGTCTTCTACCACACTGAACTTTAGGAATGAAGCTACTAGTCAGGGACTAGCTCAATTTTTCCATGTTCATAAGTAAGTTTTGTCTTCAGCAATAGGGCTTTACCATCAGGTTGTGCAGAGAAACCAATAGTCTTGGCAATATCATGTGATGTTTCGAGGTGGGGCTGTCTATGAGACCCCTTTGGCCAATGCCTCAACAAGATGTAACCCATTGCTGACGTTGGAGGTTTTATTTGATGACATTACATGACTAGTTGGGGATTGTCTCTCTTATTATATGATGGTTCCATTTAAATTCTTTTTTTTTAAGATTTATTTATTTATTATGATATGCATAGTGCTCTGCTTGCATGTACACCTGCATGCCAGAGGAGGGTATCAGATCACTTTATAGATGGTTGTGAGCCACCATGTGGTTGCTGGGAATTGAACTCATGACCTCTGGAAGAACAGTCAGCGCTCTTAACCGCTGAGCCATCTCTCCAGCCCCTTCAAATTCTTTCATATATGTTTATATTTTAGGAGGCTGCTACAAAAATAGGTTTCCATATGCCTTTTCAAAAGGTTTTCACTGTTAGTAGCCCACGCCCATATCCCTCCTTTACCTTTCCCATGCCCTTCCCGTTTGATCCTCATATCCTTGTTTCCACTGTATCTCTTTATAACTCTGTACTCTACCCTTCCCCATTCTTATACACTCTTATATAGTTCAAGAGCCCTGCTTAGGGAATAGTGACACCCGCAGTGGGTGGGTCTTCCCATCTCAATTAACGCAATCAAGACAAATCACCACAGACATGCTCACAGGACAATATGACCCAGACAGTCCCTCACTGGGAGACTCTTTCCAGATGATTCTAAACTACGTCAAGTTGGCAATTCAAAATTTTAACCTTCACTTCCTCTCTTCCCATTAAAAACTATCCTGGATCACCTCTACTGTTTAATGACATGAGGATACTCACAAAATATGGGAAATAAAATATATTTCTCTCAACTTATTTTCACACCTAAAGTTGACATTAGTTAAGCCAATATTCTGACACATACAGTGTTCATGGTCCAAATTCTGATGTTTTTCACTTTCTGTTCATTAAAAGAAAAAATTAGAAGTATTCTAAAATGACTTGGGAAGAGTTCTTTCTCTCTCAGGTGAGAAGCACAGTAAGTGGTCCATTGTGAAATATTTGCTATGTTCATCTAGTGCCTTAATCCAACAGGACACTATAATTAAAGTAGAAATGTGCTAAGATTTTCTGCTTTGGGCAAAATACATATGGAATAAATTAAGAATAACAAAACTTAAATTATTGCCAATGTAAACAAGGGACGCATTACCAGTAGTGGTTCCTAGGAGTCTAGATACAGTGGGTGGACTTGAACAGATCTGTGTACAAGAAGTATTTGAATATTCAAAGCTGAAGTTCACATATGTGGGCACTGATATCTTCTCAAGCACAGGGGAAGTAAGAGGGATGAATGGTAAGAGCCACCAGAAACAGTCTTCTTTCTGCAAGTTACATTGGAGAAAACCTCTGACTTTTTAAATCCTTTCTAACATTCCAGCTTCTTTATGTGCTTCTGAGCTCTCTGTCTCTCTCTGTCTCTCTCTGTCTCTCTCTGTCTCTCTCTGTCTCTCTCTCTGTCTCTCTCTCTCTCTCTCCCATTCCCCATCTCCCTCTCCTCTTGACTTTCTCTCTCCTCCCTTCCCTATCTCCCTATCTCCTTCTTTCCATGTACCCATCCTCTGCCTGCCTCTCTCTTTCTTCGCTTTCTCCTTCTCCCTCTTTCTTTCCCTCTCTCCTCGCCCATGCTTGCCCCTGCCTTTCCATGGAGTCACTGCCTATCCTGAATATTCTGTGGCTGGGGATGTTTCTCTTGTCTGTCTGCATCCTGCCCTGGCTTCTATTGGTAGAAGGGCTGGTTCTTAGCCTTTACCTTTAACGCTATGTTTCAACGCCAGCCAGTGACATTTTTGGCTTACGTACTGTTTTCTCACACTCCCCCACGGCAGCTGGTAGAGTGGAAGCGACAGTAAGCCTTCTTTCACCTGTATCCCACCCTAATGCACAGTCCTCGTCTTCCTCAGTGTTCTGTCAGTACCTGGAGTTAGAGTCCTCCAACCTGCTGGAACCTGAGCAGCCAGCTCAAAATCTCTGCTCCATTACCTGTGCTGTCCTGGCATCTCTGGATTCTGAAATCTATCTGCAAAGGCAGGCAGACATGGGATAGACACATGCATGTCAAATAGTGACAGTGTTATGAGTCCTGCCTCCGCCTCCTGAGTGCTGGGATTAAAGGTGAGCGCTGTCACACCTGTCAAGAAGGGGATGTTTTAGCTTGGCTTACACAACACAGTGTGTATATGTCAAGCATAGCTGTGTTGTACTGGAGAGGCCAATGAGAATCCATAGTTTGCACTCTACAAGGATGGCTGTCTCTGCAGCTCCAGCGTGGCACTGAAGGTCTGGAGGATTCTGGAAAGCTGATGTTCTCTTCAGCCCACATCTATTGCAGGATATTTGATCTCACTGTGAACTCCAAGGATTGTGAACTGTAAAAACCTGTTCCTTGTTTGGCGTGGTTCAGCCCTAACACACCTGTAATCCAAGAACTTTCCGGGTTTTGTAAACAAGTGATAATGGTGTGGCTCAGCACACACCTTTCATCCAAGAGCTTTCTGTATACAGGATTTAATAAGGTTAACGCTAGGTCAAGAGGCAAGAGCAAGAAACCAGCTGACAGGGATTAAGTAGATAGGAGGGACTTTGAGAGAATAAAAAGGAACTCTTTAGCTCTTTAGCTTTTGGATTTTTCCTGCTGGGCTGTGGGATGAGTTAGCATGCCTTTTCCTCCTGGGCTGTCAATTGAGCTAACAAGCATCTTAGTTTTTGCTTTTTGGCTTTTTCCCTCGGGGATGTGAGCTGAGTGGGAAGGTCCGCTGGATGCTTTCTCTGCCTTTCTGAGTTAGCAGGTTTTCACCCCAGCACCTGGCTCCTGAGTCTTTATTGGTAAAATCATATGTTTGGGATTTTTCTTTCATTATAACAACACGCATCAGGAATCTGAAGAGCTAGTTTCTGACATTTAGTAAAAGGATGGCAGAGCAGCAGCAGCAGCAACAGTGTAGATGAATTTACCAGTGAGAGTGAGGGCCATCAGGCCAAAGCAAAGGCTCTTTCTTTTAGCTCTTTTATCTGTTGCCCACATTTAGAGCACAGCTCCTCACTTCAAGAACAATCTGATCAAGAAAATCCCTCACAGGTGTGCCTAGCAGCTTGCTTTTAGTGGATTTTCAGATGCAGTCACTTGACCAACAAAACTGGCTACCACAGTGAGCTAACCCGGAGAGTAACCTGAAGGAGTTAAGATGTCCACAGAACCAAGCATGGATGCAATCAAAAACACCAGAGTTTTGCTGGTGACTGGGAATCAGCTTCTATACACTAAATTTCCTAAGGCCACACTGTGTACAGTGGAAATCAGGCCAATAAAAAGAACTTCAATGCCAGTTCCAGCCAAAGGGATGTTGGAACATTTCCAATTGCTTTATATATGTTTTCTTTTTTTATTTTGCTTTGTTTTGTCATTTAAATTTTTTTTATGTGTTTGGGTATATTGCTTGCATGTGTGCCTTGGCACTATGTGTATATAATGCAATGCTTAAGGGAGCCAGCCAGAAGAAGATGTCAGACCCAAGGGACTGGAGTTACAAATGGTTGTGAGTTATCATAAGCGCTGGGAATCAAACCTGGGTCCTCTGGAAGAAAGAGCAGGCAGTACAGTACTCTTAACCACTGAGCCATCTCTCCAGCCTCCATTGTTTTGTTTAGTGTGTATGTGGTGTTTATGGCTATTTGCAGATCTGTGTTTGGATGTACTGGCCCATATTTGTGCATGTGGAGGCCAAAGGTCAATGCCCACCATCTTCCTCTGTCATTCTTCCCCCATTTCAGCTAGATTGGCTGACTGGTGAGCCCTGAGGATGTCCCGTTTCCATAGTGCCCTAGCAGTGAGTTACTGATGTTCTTCCCACACTCAGACTTTTTATGTGTGCTGGAGACCTGAACTACAGTTCTCACACTTAGTAGCCAACACTTTACTTACTGGGCTCTCTCCGCAGCCCAAATTTATTTCATGAAATAGAAACAAAAAGGTCTAGCATTGTAAGATGTTCTTCATCCAAATATATACTTTGAGCCTACTGAAAATATAAAAAAAGGAATATCAGCAGTGTGTTTTCATTACCGTGTCAAAACACTTAAAACAGTCAACATGGAAGGGAGAAAGGTTTATGATTAATGCACAGTCTTTGAAGTTTCAGTCCCATTGTTATCCATGGCCTTGCTGCATGGACCCTGTGGTGAGGCAGAGCATCATGGGAAGTGATTGCAGGGTATTCAGGTCCTTGGTAACCATAACTACTCACTTCATGGTAGCTGGGAAACAGAGTGAAGGAGAGGAGAGCCTGGTGTTCCCACACCCTTTCCAAGGACACACACCTCAATGACTCAGCTAAAGGTTCTACCGTGTAATAGTGCCATGGGCTGAGGACCAAGCCTTTAACACAAGGGCTTCTAGGAGACCTGTAATATCCAAACTGTAGCGTCCACCCTGCTGTAAGTATCACATTTCATTCCAGACAGGAAAGGAGGACTCTAGGGATCTAAGTATTGCTATGAAAATTAATGCTGCTATTTAGTATTAAACATATTGTTGGAGCTCTTCCTACTATCCAATTAACTTGACTATAATAAATCAAATAGGTGCTGGAGAGATGTTTCAACAGTTAAGAGCACTGACTGTTTTTCCAGAGGACCTAGGTTCAATTCCCAGCACCTACGTGGCAGCTCACAACTGTCTGTGTAACTCCAGCTCCAGGGGATCCAATACCCTTACACAGACATACTTGCAGGGAAAAACACCAATGCACATAAAATAAAATCGAATAATCATTAACAAAGAAAAAGTCAGATAATATGTTTCTTTTTAAATTCACATTACCCCATAAACATTAGTCCTTGGTTAGTAAGAATGACATCGCTCACATTTTGTTTTTCATATTGTTTTCTTTCCCTTTCCTGCCTGTTCAACCAAGTCCAAGCTCCTTGAGGATATATATATATATATATATATATATATATATATATATATATATATATATATATATATATATATCCTTAATTCTATTGCCTTTAGTGCCTAGTATAAGCACATTGCATAAAATAGTCCCTAGAAGCCAGATAGTTCGATTCTAAATTCTAAAATTTAGAGGGGCTAAAGCTGTGCCATGCATTAGCCTGAGGGCTATTTAATTAGCTCCAGTGAGAAGGCAAGGAAGAATGTGAGGTCAGTAAAACAGGGTGTTGTAGCTGATCCAGGCATGTGAGCCTGTGGTTCCTTTTCCTCCTCCCTCCACAGCTGTTGTCCCAAGAGCCACAGTGGCAGACATCATGCCTCACTGCTGTTCTCCATCCAAAAGATTCAAGGTGATAAAATTGTTGGTAGGAAGACAATGAACTTTGGAAAATAGCTAGCCTTGAGTCCCTCTCTCTGTGGAAATCATAAAGGCAGGTGTGGAATTGGGGACACGTGAAGATGTGGGGGCCTCATAATTCTCTAGAATCTGGGTACCAAAAACAAGTGTCCTAGAGATGCATCCTCAGGCCCCAGTATACTGAAAGATGCACAGAGCCTGCAGATGAACAAGATGCCCAAAAGTAAACTTTGCAATCATATCCTTTGTTCTATGTGCCACACAGATCATGATATCTGAACAGAACCTAACAACGGCTCAACTCGCTCTCAAAAACAGTAACATCAAAATTCACAGTAGACATCAGAAAAAGCAGCACTTTTGGCATTGACACAATATTTACAGGCCGTCAATGAGAAATCCAATTATTTTACAATATGTAGAAGTACAGCTAACTCCATATGAAACAGAATGACAATGCTATTTTTGTTCATGTGTTTGTTCCTCTGTGTTGGTTTTTGCCTGAGTTTAGTTGTGGAACCTCTTAAGTCAGGCAAAGATGTTTATCACTTGGCAAGGTTTCTAGAGTCACCACCTCTTTTATCCTCAGAGTTTCTGCTTCATCAGAAAAGTGCCTTTGGCCAGTTTTTTTTTAATTATTATAATTACTTGGTAACAAAAAGATAGAGCAGGTGTTGCATGGAGTAAATAAGAAAATATTTCAAAGAATGAAACTATACCTCTAGCCCCAATGAGATCACATCCACCATGTTTATAATCTTCCAATTTTTACATGGTTGAAATGATCCTGTGTCTATAGACCGACATGCCTTTTTATTTTAAAAGCATTATGGACACCTGATACAGGCTGAGTCCCAGCTCTATAAGACCTATGGTCTTATTACAGATGCACAGGCCTTTAAGGTACTAACTAATTTGATTAAAGAAACCACAACCTCAAGGCCTGCATAGGAAATTCAAAGCTTATTCATTCTCCTGTAAATAGTCAACTTTTAAAAGTGCTCATTCAACTGCTGACATCCATGAGCTTTACTTATAGGTCCAGGCTATAGATGCTGTCTGTATTGGAATCTATGCTAGGAGCATTTTTAGCTGTAGGGTATTTATCTTAGTGAGGGTTTACATTGCTGTGTGGAGACACCATCGACACGTCAACTCCTACAAAGGGAAACATTTCATTGGGGCTGGCTATCACTTCGGAGGTTTGGTCCATTGTCATCATGGTGGGAAGCACAGCAGGGCGCAGGCAGACATGGTGCTGAAGCAGCTTGAGAGGTCAACATCTGTTTCTGCATCTGGAAGAGAGAGTGACACTGGGCCTGGCTTGAGCATCGGAAACCTCAAAGCCCACCCCCAGTGACACACTTCCTCCAGCAAAGGCCACACCCAATTCTAACAAAGCCACACCTCCTAATAGTGTCTGTCACTCCCTAGGGCCTAAGGGAGCCATTTCCACCCAAACCATTATGGTATGTTTTTAAATTATTATCATTTCCAATTTTTTCTTCAGTTTTCCCCCAAGTTGATAAAACTATGTGCATGCCCATTACGACCAGGAGAAAGTCTTCTGAGACTTACTGCCCAGCATGATATCCACATGTGGTGAGCAGTGAGCGATCCTTTGTGGCACTGCCAATCACCAATGGCGGGGGGGGGGGGGGGGGGGGGGGGGGGAGACACAACACATTTAAACTATAATATTCACTCTGAAATTCATCAAAACATTTATAAAATATAATCATTTTTGAACTATTTCTTGAAGTAACAAATAATGCATTCCTATAGGCAGTGTGTGTGTGTGTGTGTGTGTGTGTGTGTGTGTGTGTGTATGGGTACACCTACAAATGTTTGTTTTCACAAAGTTTATAATGAATCAGTGTTTCGCAGGTAACACAATTCTTGATGCTAATAACAACCCACGCCAAAACAAAAACCAGAAAATCCCACTAGGCACAAAGGACATAATAGCCAAATTGTCCTGAAATTGGATGTGTAATTATCTCCTTGGAAGCTAGAAAAATCAATTTGCCACAAGATAAAACATCTTCAATGAAGCATTTTTAATTAAACTAGTATATTACAGCACCCCATTACCCTATGCAAAGAACTAGACACAGTATTTATAGGTACTTGAGAACTTGAAAAATAGATGCCAGGAGTTATTAAATTCCACACTCAGACAAAACTCCTGAGATCCAATAGATTAAAGAGAGTTATTGAAAGAAGGGACTCCTGACATGGCCGTCATTTTTCAGTGGTTACACTAAGCAACCCTTCTCAGGTCATGGGAAGAAAAACCACCAGATCAAAGACTGGGTGGTAGACGTGCAGGGCTCAGCTTCTTAATTTTAAAAGGTGAAGAGCACCTGTGCCATGTCTCTACTTTATGCCCCGTATCTAGTAAAGTCATGCACACATCTGTTATAATTGGCCTTACATTGCCACTCCCTGGCAATGTAATTTCCTCAGACTCTTCTTTCTTCTTCCAGGCAGAGTGATTAGCCTCTCCTGTGTATCCAATTGTCTTGTACATGCGTAGGAGGAGGCAAGCATGAAGAAGATGGATGGACCTTTCTCTGCTTTGCTTCATGATCATTGGTTACATGCTTGTCTCTCACCTAGACTGTGAGCTTTTTAGGCAAGTCTGGGGTTCCTAACATAAAGAGATGGGGTGGCATAAAGAGCTAGAAAAGCATGCGCTGATTCCTGTCTATAATGGTACTACAATTACAATGTACCTTGTTATTATTTGAGATGTATTTCATCAATTATCAATATGATCCGAAAACCCACTCAACAGTGTGATTGTATTCTCTTGTTATCTCCAGGGAACTGATTCTAGGATTCCTCACAGATTTCTGCACCTAACCACATAGTACAGAAAAAGACATAAGGGGAACAAAACTTAGGCAACCAGTGGTGGAGAGAGACTGCGGGTCTATGCTATGACAGGAATCCTAACACATTTTCTGTACTAAGAAAGGAAAAGATAAAAAAATAAAAATTAAAAATAAAAAAAAGAAAGGAAAAAATATCTCCAGGGGTTTTGTGTCATATGAATTCCTTTTTATCTATTTAGATGTTAAAAAGTTGACTTGTCCATCCCATGGAGATTGATCTTTATTCCAACCAAGTAGTCCTGTAGGATTCAGTGGTAAGGCTACCCCATTTGCATTCAGTAGTTTGTCAACATTACTCAGAGTTGGTAAATTTTCTCAGGAGAACTATAAATAGTTCAGAAAGTAGAACTGACTGTTGTTACTGTATTTGATCCATCGGATGTTTGTCATTCCCCACACTTTAAATGGAAATAGCTTCCTGGTATTGTAAGTAGGTAGAATTTTTTTAATAGTCTTGAAAGTATCTTAAGAATATGGTTGGCATTTTTTTGTAATAAATAATCTATCCATTTCAGTTGTTCATAAGAAAAGATCTCTTTCCATTTATCCTAGGGTATTTCTGCCTTCATAAAACTTCTCTCCAGTTCAGTAATGCTTATAATCTTTATTGACCTGTTTTAAAATCAATTTCAGGTGAAGCTGAAAGCACCAAATTTCAGGTGCATTTATCTACAACCCTGGTGGTCTCCTCACTCACAGAATTCCACTTCTGCCCCAGGCATCATTGTGTGATAACAGAATAAAATCGTCCGTGCTTCAGATCCAAAATGGTTTCGTGGTCTTAAAACTTGGAACGGAAAAAATCTGAAATGACTGCATGTGAAAAATAATCCCATCCACCTAGTGTTAGCCCTAGCCACAGGGAGCAAAGTGGAATAAAACCCTTTCGCCTCCCCTTTGAAATTCCTAGCATTTTCCTAGTGCTGTGGGCAATTCTTAGCTGAGTGAGTCCACGAGACTTGAAATCAGCAAGCTGCTGGGGGTATTTTCCTCTAGAGTTTCACAGCCAAACTATTCATCTAAACCTCTCTGCTTTTAGGAAACAGAATCGAAAGCAGACCTCCATCTTTAAGTCTCTATGTGCTTAGGGAATGCTTGCCTTATTGGTCCAGTAATCTCTTACTCTTGGAAGTGAGCAAAACTGAAAAGAAAACGTACTTTGTAACTGGGAAATTGAATGGCACCCCCAACCCTGAACACATGAAACAGTGACAGGAGAAAGCCAGTGTTGTGTCTGGCTCCTTAATGCAATGTCTATTTTTTTTTTTTTTTCACAATCCATTGGCAACACCAAGTTGACAACTTTCCTCTGGTGTGAAGCTCTCTTTCCACTTTAACGTGTCAGCAAATAGCATGCACAGAATTAATTATCAACATCTATTTTGTTCATACAGTATATGAAATCAGGGCCACTTTTGTTTTCAAGTCTGATCATAAGAAGAAGAAGCCTGCAAAATAATAGCTAGTTCTGCAATCAAACAGTAGTGCTCATAAATGAGCAACTGACACTTTCATGCACGTAAGGAGACAGTTTTGTTGTGATATCAGCCACCTATATTACATAGTAATTTATTTTAATGTAAGCATCAAGTTAAGCCCTGAAACTACAGAGGGAATAATGCATGTGTGACCATTTTAGAAATGACTGATGGTTGGGGAGAGAGAGAGAGAGAGAGAGAGAGAGAGAGAGAGAGAGAGAGAGAGAGAGAGAAAGAGAGGTGAGGTGAGGATATAGCACTGTGAAGGAGTATTTGTCTAGCGAACATGAAGTCTGGATTTAATTTTCAACAGTAAAAAGAAAAAAAAGGCATGCATATAGCCAAGGAATGAGAATAATGGGAAATATTAAATCCCCAGATTGCAGCAATGAGGAAATTTTTGTGACAATGCCCTTGGCTGCATACTAACAGAAGTCCCACGTGTTTTTACACTGTAATTAGTGACACTTCACAGCCTTCAGAATCCTGCAGTCTAGGGAGAGCGAGCGCAAGAAGAAGCATTAGCTCACGCACCAGCAATGCTAGTGCCCTTGTGATAAAATGGCTGCTTTTAGCACAGCACGTGTGGAATGAGGTGGACCACTGCTCGGTAGCAGGTGCTGGGTATAAATATACATCCCGGGCTGTGCATCTGGCCTCTCCCTTTGGCTGCCCCTTCCCTGTTACTTTTCCATTCCAAGGCACTGGACTTGATTGCTAAACTCAAGGTCGGCCATCCTGTTCTTCAGATTAGCATAACTAGTGTACTTGGCTAATTTGCGTTTGCTGTGTAATCTACCCACAACGTTTCTTTTAAGATGGAAGGAATTGTCCACCCTCAGGTGACGTTACTTTTATGGAAAAGAGCCCCATAGTTTGATTATTTCTGATATGGAATTCTTTGCCTAAAACACCATTTTCTGGTTAAACTACAAAAAAAAAAAATTACACATCTTGCACTCCATGCTTTTGGCAAGTTTCTTACTCACTCCTGGGATCCGTCATATACTCCTAAACAGGATGAGTGTCTGCTCTTATGTTTTCTAGTCCATTTACAAAAGGCGTTCTTTATATTTCAAGGTTTTAGAAATGACGGGTGCAGATAACAAGATGGACATGTTCTCTTTTGATTCATTTCAAAGCATCAGATCATCACTTGACAAGCTGTCCTGCCGAGCTGCATGGCTAAAGATTTATACTACTCACCCCGGCGACTTAACACTGCACAAAACTTCCAGGTAAATTCTGGTGAGCAAGCTCATGCTAGGCTTCAGTGTCTGCAGGGCCACATTAGAGCTGCTAGTTCCTTAACATCTAGGACTGAGCCTGGAATAGCTGGCTATCAAGAGTGGATTTGGGTTTGTGGCTATTTGGGGACTGAATGGCCTGAGCAGCTGGACCGCTCTGCAGTAGAGGCTGTCTCAGGACTCATAAGAATTGTCTCTATCTTATCAAAGGCAGAGCTCAAGAGTGTGACACGCCGTTAGCGGCCACCCTCAGCTCTGCCTGTTGTAGTCACAGAAGGGGCTTCTCTACCCACGGTGGTATGTAAGTCAGATTGAGTTGTGCCAGCAACTTCGGTTCTGATAAAGGTATTTAAATCATCCTGCCTGCACCTCAGAGACTAAAAAGGTCATTATACTATCTTGTTCATCAAAATGACATTTATAAATTTGTTTTTAATGAGGCAGGAAATCGGTTTTAGTTCAAACAGCATGGGAAGAAAAAGGACACTATACGATTGAAGCTGTGTTTGAATCAGCAGGGAAATAGATTGGGATTACAGGTGTGTACCGCTACCAGCTGGCTATTTTTCTCAGATCTAATATCCTCTCTCTCCCCCCTCCCCCCCCTCCGCCTGCATTCCTTCCTTCCTTTCTTTCCTCCTTCCCTCCATCCTTCCTCTCTTCCTTTCATCCTTCTCTCCTTCCCTCCTTCCTTCCATCCTTCCTTCCTTCTTTCCCTCCTTTCTTCCTTTCTTTCATTCTTTTCTTGTTTTGGTGCCCAAGCCTGAACACAAGGTTTTATATATGCTGAATGTAGCATTCCATTGAGCTATGGCTTCCTCCACAAACAATTACTTTATAACATGCACCTACTCTTCTGACATTCTCATATTTTCAAATTTTAAAAATAATAAACAATTGCAATTTTGTGATTTAAAACCTTTTATGTTTAGAGTGCTATAAAAAATTAGTATTTTTTTAGTTGTTTCTAGGTAATTTATCAAATCACTTCTGCAGCTTAAGATCTATATTTTTACCAGTGACTAGGATTAGAAAATAACTTTATTTCTGTGAATGTGCATTCTGAAATTCAGAGCTGGACATAGAAGAACCCTGTACTTGAACTTGTATCACACACACAAATATACACAGATATTTGTGGTTCCTTAGTGGGAAAAAATTTTAAAGTGATTATTATTATTATTATTGTTGTTGTTGTTATTGTTGTTGTTGTTATTATTATTATAAAAGGAATGGTCAGCTGAGGTTACTAGATATTTTGGTTCCTGAAGTTAGGTTCCCTTTACTTGGGAAATTCCTCAGAATGGAAATTAGTTCTTCTGTGGTTCTTTTTTTTTTTTAAAATAAGGTCTCAATATGTAGCCCTGGCTGCCCTGGAATTTGCTATGTAGACAGAGTTGGTACGAATACAGAGAGATCCTCCTGCGTCAGTCTCTGCCTAACTCCTGAGCGCTGGTTGATTAGAGGCCCGGCCTTGGAATGCAAGGTTGAATGGCGTAAAAGGTTCCCACCGTCGCTCCTGGGGGAAACAAACGTGCACTGGCATGGAGTAAACCTTCTTCTGTAACAGAAGCTGCATTTTTAAGTGGACTGTCCCTTTGGTGGGGGGATGGGGGAGTGGGGAGGGGTAGTGGGGAAGAGGTTGAGAGCTCTACTTGTTCCCAGAAAACGGGCAAATACCAAAACATCAGTGCCTCCGCCATTAACAAGGAGTATCTGCAAATTGAGGAAATGCATGTCCGCTTGTTGAAACTGAACTATCTGTCCTCGTTTATGATCCTTGCCTTGCTTCTGTGACAAGCGTTGTCCCCATCGGCATGCCTGCAGTGAGACTTGGTAGGCCTTGTCCTTGGGGAGAGAGGGAGGCTTAGGAGACATGGGTGAAGAAGCGGGAAGATTTAAGTGAAAGGCCCTTTTCTCTGTAGCTGGAGTTGTGAGTGGCCCGGCCTCCAAAAACTCAAGGACCTGTTGGGAGCTAGGACGGCCCCTGCAGTGGGTTGGATGAGAACACCCTGTTGGCTTCAGGTATTTGAACACTCGGTCTCCAGTTGGCGGCGCTGTGGGGGAAGTTTAGCGGTGGCTTTGCTGGAGGAAGTGAGGCACTGGGTTTTGAGAGTAAAAAGCCTCACTTACTTCCAGTTGGCTCTTCTGTTTTGTGACGGCGGTCGCAGATGTGAGGTTTCAGCTTCCTGTTCCTGCTGGCCTGCTTCCTGCCATGATAGACTCGCATACCTCCAGAGCCATAAGCCACAATAAACTCTTCCGAAGCTTGCCTTGGCCGTGGTGTTTTATCACAGCATCAGAAGAGTAAAGGCATACAACCCCCAAGCGTGGTTTTGAATGTCAGAGGTAACGTCAGGGAGGTGAAAGGACCTTTCGTCTCCCAACCATTCCAAAAGCGTCGATGTCACTCACTGTGCCCAGATGCGGAAGGGCAAAGAGAGAGGGTGTGTCCATGCTTAGATGACACCAGTCCAGGGTGAATAGTGGCATGTTTCTGTGGAAATGAGAGTGGGGGGTGTGGATACATTCGCAGGGTTATTCATAAGAGGCATCCTAAAGAAAGGGACGTTTTAAGCTTAAAACAGTTCAAGCGATTAGGAGTCACCAATCATAAAGACCAATAGGGATGGGAGGGGAGCAGATTCCATTCACTATTCTGCCTTGGCTTCAAAGGGGACAGCTGGGAGCTCTCAAATTGCTACTGTTATTTTATGTTGGGGAGGAAGGTGGCATCCGGGAAGTTGCTTTCCCCCAGGATTTTATGAATGAGTCAAGGGAGGCCTGTGGCTGGTTTGCTGTTTCCTTCTTTCACCAGAGAGCGAGAGGGCTATGGCTTCTGCCACAGCAAGAAGGTGTCTAGTTCCCCCATTTAGGACTGAAGGCTGAGCAGTCCCTTATGGATCGGAATGCAACGATCCATAAAAATCCACAGCCACCCTAATGACACAGAGCCAGTGGCCTCTTAGCCGACTCTAGACTCTAAACTGAGGAGCTGGAAGCTGCGAAGCTTGCTGAGCAGGGTGACCAGCAAGAAGGGAGGAGCAGGTGAAAGGGCAGAGGACACTGAGGGATGAAAAATGGCTCAGCTAGACGGAGTGTGGTGGGAACTGTACAGCACTGTCATTTCGCTGGGTCACTTCCCCAGCAACCTTCACAACAGCTTGACCACCAGTGCCATCGACTGTTCTGATGGGTGGTCGTTCCGAGTCTGTGACTTCACAGGGGCTTTCTGAGCCCGGAAGTCATACACTACAGGAAGCCAGCTCGCTTCCCACCGAACACAACAGCGGCACCACGGAAGCATGCCTTCTGAAAACGTGCTCCATTCTCGGGTTAGTAATGAGCTTCCGTGGCGGAGCAGTTGGAGGCTGTAATTGCTTCCTCATCTATGAAGTGTGGAGGATTTCTCTGCGTGGAGGATTCGTCCAGATGGAAAGAACCTCACGCTGTGTGTCGCTCTAACACTGCCTTCCCTTGTGGATTCTTTCTTGTCGTTTCATATGCGCATTAACCCCCCCATCCTTTACCTTCTTTTGGCTTCCTTTTCTCTATCTTTATACTTCTCTTCCTGAATCTTCCTTTCATCTTGTCAAGACTTTAATTCACCTAATAAATGGAAGGAGACCCATGTGAATTCAGAGTGCATGTCACCTAGTGCCAAACAGCCAACCCACACCTCAGAGCATCACTGCCTACTTTGTCTAGCAAATCCATGCTTCCTAGACCCCAATGTCTAGGGATGGCACCCAGCAATCTCCTTTCTCAGCAAAGCCACTAGGTGAGCCCATTGAGCCCCTAGTGTGGAAATTCCTGTGTCGACTCTGACTTTTCTAGAGTAGACATTCTATGCCCATTCTGTCCTCAGTATTCAGAATAGTGCTTGATAAATTAGTAATTAGCAAATGGCAATCAATGAATTAACCAAATGAAGTAATGGCAAAATTGAATAAATAATGAAGTACTCATCCATACAAAACACTAAAAGGACAAAAGTCTTTCAGCATTTTCATATTTATCATGCTTTGTTTGGCTTCCAATGATCCCATTTCATTGTTCTCTTTTCTCCATTCTTAGATTCCATTTCTATAGTGTGTGTGTGTGTGTGTGTGTGTGTGTGTGCGTGCATGTGCGCATGTGTACCCATGTGTATATATACGTCACTTTATTTTTTGAGACAGGGTCTCTCATTGTTTCCCTATTAGACTACAGTGGATGGCTGCCAACAACCCCGGGACCTTCCCATCTCTGCCTCCATAGTACTAAGGATTGTAGGCACACACCATTGTATCGGCCTTTATATGGATGCTGGGCATCTGAACTCATATCCTCATGCTTGTAAAGCAAGCATTTTTACCAACAAAGACACATCCCCAGCCCCTCACTTCCATGGTTTTTATTAGCATAAAATTGTACAAAGTAATGAGTTTAATGACATTCTCATTTAAATATAGCATATGCTCTGTTTACATAAACGTCCTTTTCTATCTAATCTCCCTCTTCCTGCTAGTCCACTTCACCCAAGTCATCTTTTACTTTCATGGTGTGTGTGTGTGTGTGTGTGTGTGTGTGTGTGTGTGTGTGTGTCAATCACGGAAATGCAAACCAAAGTTACATTGAGATTCCATCGCACCCCAGTCAGAATGGTAGTCACTAAAAACAACAGAAAACAAGTGCTGTCGAGGAGATGTGCTAGAGAATATAGGTGGAATAAGCTACTGGAGGCTTCTCTATCTAGACAGTATCGGGGGAAGCGTCATCCATTTTGGGTGCAGACCATGGCGTGGGGGAGGAGGGCGTGCTTTAAGTCCACCCATGCTTCTGTCTATAACCGTGTACTTGTTGCCCTGTAAGTAAAGCCTAATGAACTCACTGGTTCCCCAGAGTGAACTACAGTGGAATTATACCTCAGTTTATCACTGAGATCATAACAGGAAAAGGTAGATGTACACCCCTCACACCAAGGCAGGAATTTTAGCAACATTTGCAAGGAGGGCTTCCCAGTAGCATAGCCTTTAAGTTGCCCGGCTCTTGGAAGTAACCAGACTAGCCTCATTAGCTTCCCAAGCTTCACTTAGACGGACCCCTTTCTTTGCGCTGTCAGTGCCCTCTGTCTCTGCGGTGGTGTATAGCCATCCCTTATGTCTACCTCGGGAAAAGACATGAGGCTTGCGCTCGCTGAACACAGTTTGAGGCCTTCAGCTTCTTAAACTTCAGTGGTGTTCAATCATGGTGAAATTGATTAGCATGCGGGACTTATATGATAATATTGGTTGATGCTTGTTGATTTTTCTCTTTTTTAAAAAAAAGTACTAGATGGGATGGAGAGCTGGCTCATTTGGTGCTCTTGCAGAGGATCGGGCTTGGCTCCCAGTACCTAACTTGTCTCTTGCAGCTGTCAGTAACTCAAGTTCCAGAGGAATCTGTCGCCCTCTTCTGGCTTCCATGGGGACTGCATACACACATGTACATACATACAAGCAATACTCAGACAGAAGATTAAAATAAATATTTAACAGGACTTGAATGTCTGGATATGGTGAGCTAAGTCCAGACAAGGACTTAGCCTTTGTTTAGGTCACAGAAACTTTTGGTGTTTTAGTTTTACAGAGTAATGTAACCCATCCCCATTGACGCAGATGGAGAAGGTTTTGAGGCACAAGCACACAAATTAAGTTTCAAGTAAGTAATAATGAAATGGAAGGTTGACTTCATGATCTTCCCTCCAAGTTGTGTCTCCACAAGGTCAGGGACCCGGAAGAAACTGGCTGTCCACTGTCCTGGTTCTTTCCTTTCCTCTTCATAGATCATAGACCATATATATTGAACACACGGATATGTGAATATGTGGATGGTTTATCTTAAATTTTTATTTTGTTAAGAATCAATAGAAACAAGTCCTATAAGGAAGAATACACACACACACACACACACACACACACGGCATATTGATGTCAAAAAAGTATAAGAAATAGGATTTGTGATTCATGTATGTTCTTAAATGATGGAAAAGTGTTTAATTAAAAAATAAAACAGAGATATTTTATATTGTTAAGGATAAAGGGGGGGGATGCATTTGAGAGAGAAAAACATACCTAGCTATTTCCATAGCAACTTTGGTATCCTGGCTCCTACTAGGTCAAGCTGTGAGTAAAAAGGACTTTTGGGGACCAGCAGTTGCCACCATAGCCTGGTGTGTCACTCTGCCATAGAACTAATGAGGGGCTGCTGTGGTGCCCTGTGCAAAACTGTGATGTTCATATGTGAGTAATGTATGGGGCTGTCGAGGGCTGCCAGGTGTCAAGCTTATAAAGGCAGGAGGGGCGGGGCTAAGGTCTGAAATGCCCCATATGAATGCAGTCTACTGAGGGTTTGCATTTAGTCTTGAAGTTAGTGAGGGTCCCTGGGGATTCTGGATAGGTGTGTGAGCAGAGTTGGAAATTTCACTTCAGTTGCAGTCTGGTGGCCATAGGAGTGTCACTAAGAGGTTGTGGAGGAGAGCACGAGGAAAATCTTACAAACGGGCGATAAGGCAGCGGCAGGTGAGATGCCCTAAGGCAGCAGGGAGGGGGAAGGTTGCTGTAAGGAAAATAAAAGGAAAGACCCAGGACAGCAGACAGCTCGACTCTGAACAGCCAGTGTCTTCCTGGTCCCTGGCCTTGTAGAGACGCAGCCTGGAGGGGTGATGGGGAGGTCAACTGGGTGAGGTCAAGTGGATTACAGCACTCGTAAAACCAAAACGCCTGAAGTCTCTGTGGCCTGAAGCAAGGCTAAGTCCTCATCTGGCTGGTATATCATTCATGAGAAGCTAGGACTTCCAGTGTCCCCACTTACTAACCCACTCCCAGATCAGCCGCCCCTTGAGGCACTTGCAGACACTGGAGAAAGAAAAAGGTGCTAATTGTCTAGTGTTTTTCTTATAGCCTTTCCCCAAAGTACACGCCCTATTTCCACTCATAGATCACAATCGCCAGCCCACACCCAACTTCAAAAAGGCAGGAGGGGACATTCCTACTACCTGCCTGGGAGGGAAGAAAACCAGAATGTGTGCAGAGCTGCAATGCCCAACCTACAGGAGCCCTACTGCCTGCTCTACCGTAATTACCAGAAAAACACTTAATTGTCTAACCACATTTAAGATCTTTAAGCCTTTGCAGCTTACCCTGTCAGAATACCAAGTCTATAAAGAAAGAACACTTTACGCTTTTATTTTCCCACCTTAATCTAAAATACTCTCTCCTTGGAGCCCTGAAGCACCCATCTCGCCCCACTTGAAGTTGACTTTATTCATCGAGTAGTACAGTCGTTCTCAACCTTTCTAATGCTGTGGCCTCTTAATATAGTCCCTCACGATATGGTGACCCCCCCAATCATAAAATTATTTCACTGCTATTCCATAACTGTAATTGTGGAATACTTTTGGCTACTATTATGAATTGTAATATAAATATCTGATATGAATATGGTCTTAGATGACCCCTGTGAAGGGATCATTTGACCCCCAAAGGGGTCGAGACCCACAGGTTGAGAACCACTGATCTAGTAGCTATCGCATTTGTAGGAAGTGTCAAGTACTGGGCATGTAGAAATGAGCAAAAATGGTACTGGGTCACATCTCCAGAGAAAAATTAAGCAAATCATTTGTAGATCATTAATTACTTATGATTGTTTTTTTTAAAAAAAGTGTAAGTGCAAGGAAAATATCAGAGTCATATGGTGGACGGACCAGCTAGTTGAGAAACTAGTGCAATAAGTCTGGAGAATGAAGGAAAAGAAAAATACTCTCAACACACCAAAAAAATGAGACAAGCTACCAGTGCTCACATGGGAACTGAACTGATTCCAGAGTGCCGGAAGCAGAGTAATCAAAAGATAGAGCCCTTGAGGATGAGATCATGCCAATCACCACAAAACAAATTAAGGTGTTCATGTGCTCCACCAAAGGCGCAGAAGTGGAGGGTTTGAACGGGAGCGATGACATCACCACGTAGGCATGTTGTGAACTGTTGTAAAGGAATCTTACAATGGTGATCGCCAATGTCTTGTACACAAGAGTGGTTCAATCTTTCACTTGCTGTGAGACTTCTCAAATCGCACCATGGCCCACTCTGAAACAGCATCCCTCCTTCCACGGCACCTGTGGACCCTTCACTCTTCTGTCAAAGCACTTGTCCCTTTCTGATGTCTCCTGTCTTCTCTTGCTAGACTATACAGAGCAGAGGATATTTTCCCCCTCAAAAGTTGGTGACATGTGGGTGCTCAGCAAATGATCTGTTGAACTAAAATGCCACATCAGTATTTCAAGCTCCATTGTAAGGTGGCTTGCCAATCAGTGATTGCGATTTAATAGCCCAAGCTCAAAATTAGTTGCTTCCCAGCTGTGTGGTCCCTAGACAAAGCATATTACACACATCAAAACCTAAGCATGAAAACTGCTCCTGAGCAGGGACTCATCGTACTCTTATTCAAAGCTTCTGGGGGGGGAGGGGGATGCTTTAGGCCGTGAACTGGCAAAACTCTGAGCAAGTTTTAGGAAGGGAAGATGAGGAACGGTGGTCAGATTATGAGGCACAAAATAGTTCAGCTGTTTTACAGTATCGCTACAAATGCCCACTAGAATGTCCTGCTGTGCCAACAGAACTATAGTGTTTGTGTAATACAGAGGCCATTTACCCTTCCAACCTACTTTGAGACAATTTTTGTAGCCCTGGAGGATTTTAAGGACTAATAGGCAATTGGCAAGTCACAACTTCTGACAATGTGTAGAATTCTTTCAAGAAAGGCAATTTGATTGGTAAGAAGTATCAGACAATGTCCCCTTTAATTTTTTTTGCATCTATCACCTCAGTCGATAGTTGCTGACTTATTTCAGAAATTACATTTTTCTAGAAAAAAAAAATAAACTTGCTTTGCTAACACTGCTACCCATAATTCCCAGCTAAACTCATTCATCGGGTATTTATTCTATTTTCAGTATGTGCCCACTATTGACCCATTTGATCATATGCCAAATACCTTTTCATCTATTCAGGAAAGGCAGCACGGTAAGAGGTAAAAACAGAAAATTGCATGGTCGGGAAATTAAGTTATTTACAACCTATTAAAAAACGCTTAAGGAAAGACATTTGAGTGATTGGAAAAAGGAACATCCAGGTGACACCAGTTGTCACAACATGCTTTTTCTCTAAGGTTAAAAGCAAGAAGAATCCATGACAGCAGATCCTCTGTGTGTTGAACAAGCATGGATACAATATGTCAAATACAAATACCCAAAACAGATCTCACCATTTTGATTATATGCTTAGCACTATAGGGAAGTATGCTTCTATATCTATTAATAGTCTTTCTGGAATGCCTGCAGACAGCTTACACATGCAAGATAATGAGATTAAAATAGGGCCAAGTTCTTTCTGACCACAATTCCTCTCCTCCGTATCGTTTCTTAGAAAAAAAAAAAAATGGGACCTTATTCACATTTGCGTAACAGTGTTCTACTGCAGGTCAGGACGGGGCCCTGTACTAAACAGGTTCTGTTTAATTAAGAGTGACTTCTAATCCTGGCTCTCGATTTTCTCTTACCAGCACTCCCGCCAACATTGGAATCCTAACTCCCACCCCCTCCTCTGCTGACTAGGCTCTGCTTCCCCTGGGCTGACTTGCCTGGCCCCACTCCATCCCCCCTCCCCAACCCCCCACCCCCCACCCCCGCCCCCATGCTGTCTTGCTGCCTGTGTGAGTCTCTGCTTGCCTCAACAGTGAGCACCAAGCACTTTTTCCAGCTCACTGAATGTTATCTTCTCGTGTGCAATTCAGGCCCAGAAACCTGCACCTTGATCCCTAGAGGTAAGCTGTGGTCTGCGTCATCCCCGGCAACCCCGCCCGCACTTCTCCCCACATCTTTCTAAAGATGAACCTAAGTGTCGAAGTACATGCCTTTAGAATGAATTTAAATAGTCTGCTCTACGTGAACTGGCTCATCATAAAAACACAGATTTGTACACAGATGTGCACTCTAACACATGTATAAAAAAAATAGCACTAGCCCAAGAGGTCGCTGGCATTACAGAGGTAACTCAGATTATTCAGTCTCCCAAACAATTCTTTTTGATTGATCTCTTCTGAAAGATTCCATGTAGGATGAAATCTATTGGAAGGAGCACGTCTCCACTGACCAAACTTTAGAGACCCGTAGGACCTTCTGTATACTTTGTAGAGCTAAAGCCATGGTGTCGTGTGCTGAGAGAGACACTGTGGTGTACTGTGTCGAAAAGGCCTCACAGAAACTGGCCAAGTCCACACTCAGTAAGGTATCAATCTCCAGGGGACTGTGCCCAACTTTCCAGGTCTCGGTGACGTTTGGAGCTCACAGGGGTCACTCACTTCCTGCCTTTGAGACTCTGTAGTAGTCAGCTGCTTAGCTAGCCAGTTCCCTCTCCTTCCAGCGATTTCCCATATGCAGAGCTGTCTGGGATGCAGCAAGTGAGATGCAGTGGCTGAGGAAGGCCACGTGGAAACCTCCGTGGTGGCCAGTTGACGTTCAAACAACCGCAACCCGAGAAGAGCACAAGAGAGTCAGGAGGTGCTGATACCCAGTAAGTGGCAAGGCTTCTGGGGAGATTACAGTTCCTGAAAGATGGTGTTCTTAAGGAGGCGTAATCATCATTAAAAGCTTACAGGCAAGAGACTCTGTGCATCGGAGGCAGGTCTCAAACAGAATCGGCCACGTAGACCAATTACAGTTGGAAATCAGTCAGAGAATAGTTGCATATACTATTCAGAATGAGCTATAGCTTCTTCCCAGGATTGTGTGATGATGGCTATCAATAATAAATCCAAACGCACAGGACCGAGAGACCAGCAATGAATCAAGCAGTTGCCAAGTAGCGTTCCTCACCAGCTACCAGAACGTCAGAAGTACCAACAGCAGTATTGATAGTTGCAGTACCTGAGAGTTTTCAGACCTCTGTGGACCAGTTATGTGAGATCTTTGACATCTCTAGGAGGCTTCGTGCATTAACACTACATTTATCAGGACTGAAGAAATGGCTCAGTGGTGAAGTACACTGGCTGACCTTGTAGAGGACCTGGATTCAGTTCCTAGTACCCACGTGATGGCTCACAGCTGCCTGTCAGTCCAGTTCCAGGTGATCTAATGACCTTTTCTGACCACTACTGCACATAGTGCATATACATACACTCAGGCATACAGATACACACAGAAAATAAAAAGTAAAGTAAATATTAAACAAAACAAAACAAAAAATGAGGCCTATCAACCTATTTTTGCCCATGGATTGGAAGCTAGGATTTTTAAATAAAAATATAGATTTTATTAATTTATTCATATTACATCTCAATTGTTATCCCATCCCTTGTATCCTCCCATTCCTCCCTCCCTCCCATTTTCCCCTTACTCCCCTCACCTATGATTGTGTATGAGGGGGACCTCTACCCCCTGTATATGCTCATAGGGTATCAAGTCTCTTCTTGGTAGCCTGCTGTCTTTCCTCTTTTTTTTTTCCTCCCCATAACGTCATATTCATTCTGTCTCATCAGCTGAACCTGAGTGAACAACCTGACAGGGGCTGTAGGATAAATTCAGTAACAATGGGAATGAATAGGCTGTCTCTTTTCATATACCAGCCGTAAGAGATGAGCCATTAAGAGCAGCACAGAGGCCTTACATCGAATGCACATTTCTAATAAGAACGATCTAACGAGAAGCCTCTAATACAGAGAGGCACCAGGGAGGATGCCTGGGAATGTCTTGCGTTATATTAATTTTGAGTCATTCACAATGAAAATAGAACCAATCAGTTTTAGGCTCACCAATGAAGTGAACAAACTGCTGTAAATTTTCGAAGGCTCAACAACCAACTTGCTCTTTTGTTTCTCTGGGGGAGATCACTGGCACTCTTGTTTCCATCTATTTTCCTACTTTAAAATAACAAATGTGAGCCTAGGCTTAAAGGTTAACTCTCCAGACCACATTTTAAGAGCAAGAAAAGTCATACTTTGTTTCATTGTGCCTTGGGATGGGTTCACTTGGAGACTTTCTAATATGTGGCTGGAATAACCGTTTGAATAAATCATAAACCCAGAGTCTGCTAATTTTCTGAAGCCCCCACAATAATGCTCCATCCCTAATATGTCTCCTGAATGTCTGAAGCTTAAGTTTTCAGACAAAAGAAAAGTCAAAGCAAATAAAAGAGAAATTCAATATTGTTGGACGCATTACGATCTAGAAAGAATTAGGGCTGTGCTTGTTCCAGCCACAATTAGTTTAAGCAGCAACACTGAATTTCATGCTCATCCCATGTACAGAACATCAAACAGCTTAAACTTTCCATTTCTCTTTAATTTTCTCTTCATTAGACAAAAGGAAATAGTTGGGTGTAAAAACATGGAAAAAGAGAGACAGACAGAGAGACACACATAAACAAACAGAGGCGGGAGGGGAGGAGGGGAGGAAAGACAGAGGGAGAGAGGCAGACACAGAGACAGACAGAGAGAAACAGAAAGAGACAGAGAGACTGCAAGAACAGGACTGTCATGCCAGCAAAACCGATGGATCATCACAGCTGGGCTTGTTGACTGCTGACCACCCCTCATAAAGGAGGAACAAGGAGGGTCAGACCCCCGCCTGACTATCCAGACACTCTTCTCAACCAGTAGTGTGTATTCTGCTCGATTTCATGTGACCTCAGGGAGGGGCTAGAGCACACAGGTGGGAAAGGACTAGAGGAGGCAGCTCCCTCTGTGTAGCCATGATAGAGTCATCATACACGCTAGGTGCAGCCCTTCCAGTGTGATTGCTTTAAGGACACCCCACGCTCATACCTGCTCATACCCACTGCTCTGTAAATAAGCCTAATAATCTCATTGGTTCCCTACAGTGAACTCTGGTGGAATCATATCTTGGTCATGGGGACCTTAGGAGGAGGAGGAGGAGGAGGAAGAAGAGGAGGAGGAGGAGGAGGAGGAAGAGGAGGAGGAGGAGGAGGAGGAGGAAGAGGAGGGTCAACATTGCTTATGTCTTCCCCAGGGAAGAAGTTCAAAAATGGTGTATGTGACAAAAAACAAACAAACAAACAAACACATGTGAATTTCCACACACACACACACACACACACACACACTTTTTTTTTTGCATGAGAACTTCTTGAGCTGACCAGTAACATGTGTGTTCTAGTGACATAATCTGAGGAGGGGATCTCTTCTCTCACCTCTCTGTTGTGCTTTGGAGATGTACAGGAACAAATGCACATGTCTTCCCTAACAACGGCTGTTCAGAGAGGTCAAGATCATCCTCTTGAAGCATCTCAGACAGTAAATTACATTAGAGCCATATAAACAAAACAAAACAAAACAAAAAACCACAGGAAAACGAATAAATTCGAGGAGATCCTTATGAGACACCAGCTGAGGATAAGGCATCAACCTGGGCTCTCACATGCCATTGCCTGGAAATCTTCTACCAGCAGATTTTCCTGATTGACAAATAGGGTCTACAGTCAGAAGTTCATCTTCACGGAAAGAGTGTCCCTCCTGCCATCGCATCAAGTGTGGAAAGGAAAGTAACTGCTGATCACAACAGCATGGCTGTGCACAGAACTTCCATAAGTAATGTGTTTTCTTCTAGGTTCCTAAGAATATTAGTAGCTCAGACCTCTTCACTATAGTACTGAAGTAAACCTCTTTTCACAACCCAGGTGCCATGAAAATTCTTAGCCTGTATCTCACCTTAGAAATGATCCTAGCTGAACAGTATACCAACCAGAGAACCGTATGAACCTGGAGGTCAAAATACAATAAAATCAAATCTCGTACCAAGACAATAAAACAAACTAGTTCCTCAATGGCTACTGACAGAGAGGTACTAATCAAACTGACTCTCTAGGCATCCTCTCCTTAGAATGTTTTATTTATTTCTCTTATGTGTATGGGTGTTTGCTTGCATGTGTGTCTGTGCACCATGTGCATGCCTTGTGTCCACAGATGTCAGAGGACAGTGTCAGGTCCCCTAGGACCAGAATTATAGACCACTATATGATGTCATATGGATCCCAGGAGTTGAATCCTGGCTTTCCAGGGAAGAGGAGCCATTACTCTTAACCACTGAGCTATTTCTCCAGCCCTTTAGACATCTTATAATTTGACA
This sequence comes from Acomys minous, assembly GCF_964271855.1. Classification (NCBI taxonomy): domain Eukaryota; kingdom Metazoa; phylum Chordata; class Mammalia; order Rodentia; family Muridae; genus Acomys; species Acomys minous. The sequence goes on from NC_140495.1 coordinate 34,430,793, forward strand.
ATAACTACGGTCTTTTGAGGCAACTGTTACTACCACGCCCAGAGGTTGCACAGCTCCTAAGGCCCAATGCCAGCAGGGTGGATCTGTGATTGCACAGCCTAAGAAATCACTCATATTTTTTTTTAAAAAGGGGGGTTTTCTGCCTGAATAATCAATTATATTAGGACATGGGAGTCTGTCTTACACTGTTACTCCTTTTTTAGCTGCAATGATGTTACGGATGGGACAGTAGACCCTGTTAAGCAGTTGGGGTTTGGGATGGCTCTGCCACTCTCTCTCTCTTTGTAAGACAGGAAGTCATTTAAACTTAGTTTTAAATTTAGTCCTGTATTAAAACACAGTATTAATAGATTGGAGGATTCTGGAAAATTGTAGAAGTCACCTTCCTTGTAGGAAGTCACCCGGGCATATGAAAGGCAATATTCCAACTGATGGGCCCAATCCAATGTGTTAGTTCACAAGAAACTGCAGTTTCCACCTATGCTTTTTGAAACCTTCAACCTGGGGATGTCCCCGATGGAAGCCACTAACATGTAAGACGTGTGACCACCCTAGACTACTCTCCTACGACCAGCCAATCTCATTGTCATGTCCTGTTTAGGTGTCCCCAGCTGAGTTCTCAGTCAACAGGTTTCCAACTGTCAGACACAGGGACTGGTGACCCATCAAGGAAAGCACAGTAGAGAATTCTGAGGAGTGCAGCTCTGTCACCTGATACTAGTGACATGAAAGAGACTAAAGCAGAGTCAACCGAGAATCTTGTCGACTCTCAGATCTGTGGGACGGAATTAAACTGCTGTTGTTTTAACCCTCAACACTTGTTACAACAGATGACAGGACAGTCACACTAGATTTACAACAGGGACGCAAAATGAAAATATATTTACATTGCTTTCATGCTATGTGCCTGTAAAACGTATGCAACCCTTTAAATATGCTGCTCCTCAGGGGAGCCCATTTCTAACCTGAATTTTGAGCAGGAGAATAAACGTGTTTATCCTGGTGTGGAGCACAGCATTTCATTACCTTCCCGTTCTTAACTAACTTGAATGGCTTCATGGATGAAGTGTTATACTGCCACAGGACAGTTTACTTGTTTGGATCTCAACCCTACTGATATTCTATGAACATATAATTTTTCTTGCCAAACTAGAATGCTCATGTTTTATGTTCTCTTTTATTTGTCATCTTATAACAGAGAAGCAATAATATCCTTTCTACATAAGTGAATTAGGGATATTAGAATTTGTGTGTGTTCTGTTGTCGAGTTCTTTTGGATGTCATGATTGTGTGTGAGGGGGTGGTGGATATACACCAATATGGTTATTTGGCATCTCATACTTTATTCTCTTTAACATAAAAGCATTCCTGGCATGAAGTCACCCTACAGGGCTACTTTAAGAAGGATCTGCTTCTTTGGGGTGAAACATGAATGTTCCAACTTCAGCTCAGGTTGTGCCTGAGACAATCAGATTGCCTTCCACTTTATGGCTCGTTATTTCCTGTCTACCTGTTGTATCATAAAAATAGACAAAGGGCTTAACGACTGTCCCTCATGTGTCACCACAGACTGTAATCCCAAGTGCTGGGATTACAGGATTCTAGGAGCGTGCCCTGTTTCCTGCGGTGCTGTGAACTGAACTCAGAGCTTAAAACATACTGTGCAAGCACTCTGCCAGTTGAGTAATATCCTCCTCCTTCACTTGCTATTGTTATTGGTTTCTGTTTCCTATATTCAATTTGGTACTCAAAAGAGAAGTAGTATTAAGTCAGAGACAGAAGCAAAATCTGTATTGTGGTATACATGGATTTTTAATTTCCTCAACAAAAATTCATATACACACATTAAAATTAGGTTGTCTGTTCTATTTACCCAAGGATCTTTAATTAAAAAAAATATCAAATATATTCTTGTTCTTACTTAAAATTTATTGAACATTTTTATTATGTGCCTTCACAAAGACATGTTGACAAGGAAATTACTTTTTTCTGAATTCACTTCTTTGTTTTAGCTAATTTTCTTTATTATTTCATATAGAGCATTCACGGCTGGATTTCTCAATGTAAGATTCTGACGTTAATATTTGCTTCTAGAAAACTAATACTATTTTCAAAGATCTATGAGACTATCCAAAACAGCCTGTATTTCAAATGTTGATCCCACCCTTTACACAACCCAATCATTTGTATATGATACATCTATACCTGATGGATTTTCAGACATTTTTTGTTGACACCTACAGCAGGCTGCTGATTTGTGGGTGCCAGAGCCTGCGTTGCACCTGAAGATAGCCTATGGCTATACATCTTGAAAGGATCTTGAACTTAGCACAAGACACCCCAAGACCAAGTTTTTAGCAAAAAGGAGAATTTATTTGCCCCAAAGGGACAAAGACAGGGAATAAGAGACAAAAAAGAGATAGAGGATTAGGGAGAAGAGGAAAGGAACAAGGGAGGGAGGGAAGGAGGGATATTTTCTCCAGAGGGACAAAGGACGGCCTCTGGACAGAGAGGAGACAGAGGACAGATGTAGGCAAATGGCAGTTTATAAAGGAAAAGGGGGGAAACCTCATGTTAGGATGAGGTGTTTAATTTTGATTGCACATGTTAATTAGGGTAATCAATTTGATTACTCAACTTTAATTACTATGAAAGCTGGGCCTTGGTAGTCGGCCTCAGGGAGGGGGGCGAGGCTGGGCGGGGGAAGTGGCCAAGTAAGGGAATAGACCTTGGTGGCTAGCTTTAAGAATGTAATCTAAGGGGTTTTTTTTTAGCAAGGCAGAGGGTATGGGGGAAGGGCAAGCCCTTCCAAAGCCATGTTTGCTATGCTTGGGCTGGCTACAGCCCCTTCACATACTTCCGTGTGCACTGTATATAACTTTACACTGGTCTGAGGTTTTAGGGTGAAGGGTCCTTGGCCAACTTGAACATGGTGACCATGGTTCTGGCAGGCTTTGCCCTTCTCACCCAATACCCTCCGCCTTGCTAAAAAAACATTAGATTACATTACTGAAGCTATCCCCTGCCACCAAGGTCTATTCCCTTGTTTGTTGTTGTTAAATTATCAGTATTGCCCAATAATTGCCCCATTTTGGGCACCACTTGTTATTGTTAATTTACCAGTATGACCTAGTAATGTTTATTATCAGGCCTATAATTATTATTACGGCAGTACAACCTACTAGCAATCAATCAAGGCACAGACACTTGTTATATTTTAAAATAGCCTTAGTTAACCTGGGGCAGGGCAGACATATTAACCCCCTAAACTACTTCCCATAGTGGAGCAGATAATCCCTGCCCCAGCCCCATGCCATCTGTTTCTAATAATTTCTATCAAACTACTTCCTATCCATAATCCCAAATACTTGCTAAAGTCTCCATCCATGCCAGCCATGTGCTTCTCCTCCATCTAACCCATGATGGCACAACCTTTCATTTCTCTCTTCTCTAGTCTCTCTTCTTCCTAAGAGTCTCTGCCTCTCCCCCAACCCCGCCCCCGACACACACACACACACACACACACACACACACACACACACACACACACACGGGAACCTTAGCCATGCCCATCTCATTTGCCCTGCTCAGGTATGATGGTCTTTTATCAATTAGCATCAAAATACATCAGACCAACACTTGTTTGGTCACTTCTGAGGCTGACTACCATGGTCCAGCTACCAACCCCCATCCCTTTTCCTCACCTAATTAACATAACCAATTAACATTAGATACCTCATCCTAACACAGGGGTTTCCCCCTTTCCCTTTATAAACCACCATGTGCCTATGAGCTGGCTCCCTATCCAGAGGCAGTCCTTTGGACAAATACCTCTCCCTTGATCTCCCTTGTTCCTTTCCTCTTCTCCCTCATCCTCTATCTCTTGTCTTTGTCTCTTACTCCCTTCTCTCCATCCCTAAATACACCTCCGTTGTGCTGAGAAGTTGGTCTTGTGGTCCTGAGGCAATACTTTTCCTTTTATGTGATAAAAGGTCCAAGCCCAATTCTGGGTTTGAAAACCTACCAAACCCACAAATCCCTGAGCTCATAAGCTCACCAGTTGCTGATATTGAAAACCAACCAATACCTGAACCCCAAATCCCAACAATCCCTGGGCTTGGCTTGAAATCCCAGCAATCCCCACGCTGGAAATCTCCTCTCCCAAGAAAGCCTATATAAGCCTCCTCCTCCTCCTCCTCCTCCTCCTCCTCCTCCTCCTCCTCCTCCTCCTCCACAGTTCTCTCCCAAGGAGAGGCAGCCATGCTTTTGTGTCTCTTCCAATAGATCTCTTGTGTGAGGTTTGTTGTGCAGTGTGACTTTGTGGTACTCCTTGGCAGTAGACTGCCAGTATACCTTTTCCTTAAGAGCTGTACACTAGCATTGGGGAAATCTCTCCTCCTCAGAGCTGTAACATTTACAGGGTTGACCTTGAAACCACACTAACGTATTTCTGAAAAGTAAATCATTCATACATTACATTATTTCAGTCATTATTGCAAACATGTTACTTGCTCAAAACCTCTGGATGACACTTATAACTCCACACCACCATTGGACTGTTTGAGAGCTACTATTTTACATAAGTTCCCCAACTATTTAGCATGATACTTCTTGTAGGATTTTTATTATCCTTGTAATGTTCATAGCAGCTATCCCCCTTTCATTCCTATTGTGTGACACTTCCCAGGGAGACTTGAGTAAACATGTATTCACCCCAGATAATGACAGACCGAAGAAATTATTCCACTGAAGTCCAACGTACTGAGCCAGTGAGATTATTAGGAGTGCTTATAGTAGTATTGACCATAGCTACTTATAGTAGTGTTCGTGACTCAAAACACTCGCATCACTGAGAAGCCCATGCCAGCGTGGGTCACTCCTCACAGAAGCTGCGTCACTGAAGCTCCCTGCACTACCCATTCAGAACTTTGCCAGCAACTGTTCCTGTTCAGACAACCTTAGCGAGAGGACCTTGGGGAGAAGACAGGTGTCTTGTAAATTTTAGGAACGCCCTGAGCCTTGTGAGATGTGTTTGCTTCCTGAACCTTAGAAGTCTACTTCCCAAATCTTTAATAGTCTCCCACCTCCTCTGAGAGGTAAAATGTTTCAATTCAATTTGGAGACAAGAACTCTAATTCTTGGAGACAATTCCTAACAGCAGAAGGCAGCTAGCCCCACCTCATCCCTTTCTCTTCTACCAGAACTTCCCTGTCTCACTGATTTTTTTTTTTCTCAAAGACACAGCTTGACTTTTAAGTATTATCTGCCTGTTAGAAACATAAGCCAGCTGAGCTGCCTGGAAGAGGTTTAGATCCACTGAGGTACCTGGGAAGCTGGAGGTGCCTCTCCAGCCTGTTAAGCTGCCACCAGGCTGTGAAGTCCTGCTTCTAGTCTCTCAGCTTTTGTGAGCTGTCACCCACTCTGGAGTGGGCCTTGGTGTGATGCAGTTGTATTTAAATCGTCTAAGTAAGCTCTCAACCCGGTTTCCTAAGCTGTCTTAGCTCCGCGTGCTGTTGCTGTGAAGAGACACCATGACCAAGGCAACTATTACAAGGGAAAGCATTTAATTGGGGGCTTGCTTTCCGTTTCAGAGGTTTAGTCTGTTATCATCATGGCAGGCAGCATGGCAGCACGCGGGCAGAGGCTGGAGCACTAGCTGAGAACTGCATCCTGATCGCAGGCAGAGTGGGGAGGGTGGAGGAGAGGAAGAGACAGATGCACAGAGATGCTGAGAGAAGCACAGAGACATGGCCAGTGGGCCTGGACTGGGCTTTTGAAACCTCAAAGCCCACCCCTAGTTACACACACTTCCTCCAAAATGGCCCCATCTAATCGTTTTCAATTAATGTCACTCCCTGAGGACTAAGTATTAAAATATATGAGCCTGGGATATGGGGCTGCTTCAGGTTGTCCACGGCCGCCGCTAACTATGATTTGTCTTGTGCTCTAGGAGGGACATGATTTTCTTTTCTTTTTTCTTTTTTCTTTTTTCTTTTTTCTTTTTTCTTTTTTCTTTTTCTTTTTCCTCCTCCTCCTCCTCCTCCTCTTCCTCCTCCTCCTCCTCCTCTTCCTCCTCCTCCTCCTCCTTCTTCTTCTTCTTCTTCTTCTTCTTCTTCTTCTTCTTCCAGCTGCAGATAGTTTATGCTTGGAATTCTGAGGACTCTTGAGGGGATACAAATGTGAGAGCCCTGAAAGGGAGTGGGGTGGCCACTGCTCCCCCTGCCGCTAGTGGTTCCTGCAATATTGCTGGATTGCTAGATTATTGTTGTTTGCTACTGCTGGATTACTGTTTGCTGTTTGGAGATATTCTGACCATTAAGATTGGACTTGTCCCAGTCAGGCCCCTAATCAGCAGGAAGTAGTTTTAAAAGGTCTACGCCCCCTCTCCCCTCTAACCTTCTTTCTCGCCCACCTAGTGTTGGAAGATTGGAAGGGATGAGGGTGGGAAATGGTAGTAGATACAGGAACCCAATAAAGTAGCCAAAAAACCCGGTTACAAGTGGCATCCAACCAGGACCCTCAGTTTAAGAGACTCATGTTATAACAACTGAGCTCGTTCACCAAATTGGACTTTGGTGGATCTGTTCTTTGGAATGTCATGGATTTCTCACCTGGGGTGAATAGAGACGAGTGTGTTTTATCTCCCCAGGAAAAGTTTTGACACACAAGATTAATTTACTTTTTTAAAATTAATAATTATTCTGCCTCTTTTTTCTTTTCTTCTTCTTTTTTTCTTTCTTTCTTTCTTTTTTTTGTTTTTGTTTTGGTTTTTGTTTTTTGTTTTGTTTTTTTGTTTTTGTTTTTTTGAGACAGGGTTTCTCTGTGTATCCCTGGCTGTCCTGGACTCGCTTTGTAGACCAGGCTGGCCTCGAACTCACAATGATCCGCCTGCCTCTGCCTCCTGAGTGCTGGGATTAAAGGCCTGGGCCACCGTGCCCGGCCTTTTCCTTTCTTTTTTTCTTTTTTTTCTTTTTTCTTTTTTTCCCCTGTGTGTGTGTGTGTGTGTGTGTGTGTGTGTGTGTGTGTGTGTTACTTGTTTTGTTTGCTTAGTTTAGACAGAGTCTTGCTACATAGGTTTGGTTGGCCTGATATTTCCAACATAGCCTAGGCTGGCTTCACATTTGTTGCAATTCTCCTGCTTCAATGGCTGGGATTACAGGCATACGGCACCATGTGTAACTGTTACATCTTTGAGAGTGAAGGTCTCCTCAATGGAAGTGTTGTAGCTCTGAGGGGAAAGGTATCAAGGCAGTCAGGGGCCAAGGAATAGCACAAACTCATTCCTGTACAAACAAACAAAAACAGAAAGCCTCCACAAGAGGCTTACTGGGAAAGACACAAGAGGATAACTGCCTCTACTAGGAATACAAGCAGCAGGGGACTGAGCAGCAGACAGGTTCACATGGGGTTCTTTGTGGATGGTGTTTTCCAGGTACAGATTTCCAGGGTGGGGATTGGTGGGATTTCAAGTCCCGAGCTTGGGGCAAGGCCAGGGATTGGTGGGTTTTCAAGCCCAGTAATTGGTGGGTCTGGATGGGTTTTCAAACCTGGAAGTGAGTGTCGACCTTCTACCCTATACTATATGCAGCTTCATTTCTAGTATAAGCATTTCTTTTGTAGTTGGTGCTGTTTCTACAGACAATATCTTTTGAGATGTTGCATTTCTTTTTATCACCATTTAGCTCAAAGTAATTTTAAATGTTTATGAGGAAATGAGATCTGTGGGTACTTTGAGAGTGCTATTTAATTTAGTGATTTTTTTCAGATTTGTATCTGTTAAATGACCTTGACTTCACTATAGGAGGGGGGAAAAACCAACCCTCACCATTTGTATGATTGTAATTCTTCTGAGTGCATTGAACCTAGTATAGAATGTTGTCTATTCTGGAAAGTACTCTGCATGCGTTTAAAAGAACGCATCCCGCTGCTGCTGGGTAAAGAGCTTTTATATCACACAACAGTTAGAGAAAGCTGGGGCTACTTTGAATCGTGCATAGCGTCAATGGTTTGCTGTCTACCTACCCTATCAAGTGTAAATGAGAAAGTGCTGAGCTCAGCTGTGGTTGTAGATTTACTATTGCTCCTTTTTTTAAATCAGAACTCATTTCACACTGTTTGAAGTCCCCGTTCCTAGATAGCCAAACATGTGGAAATGATTGTTGATTTTCACTGTTACACAACGTACCTCTTTCTTCCCGTTATCGTCCCTACTACAAAGTCTACCTCAGCTAATACGAGTACAGCTACTCCAGCTCTTAACCATATACCCTGAGTTATTCTCGACACGCAATAAAAATCCATCAACTTAAAGCATTCAAATTCATACTGTTGGGTCATGAGCACCTTGGTCATGACCGTAAAACTTGTCTATCACTCTAAATCGCTTCTTTCTGGCCCTCTGAAGTCAATGCACTCCTGATTCTTGGTACCTGGTGTATTTTCTGTCTTGTATTTACACCTTTCTTAGTCTGTCACATAAATGGATCAAAATAGTAAATGATGTTTCTGATGGTCGGGCCTCTTTCATGAAGCATATTATATATTGAGATTCATCCACACCT